>NC_063057.1:18014137-18681637 GCF_018812025.1 Megalobrama amblycephala | reverse complement strand
TAGAAGACTTGGTGCTGCCATTAAAAATCATGGAGGCCATACAAAGTACTAGATGTAGTAGTTTTTGTTGTGGGGTGTTACTCATTTTTGCATCACCCTAATTTGAGTAAAACTGAAAAATGTGTAATCTAAGTCATATTATTAACCTTACTTTCATGTTATTAGTTAAACTGTTAAAATGTTATAATAAACTTAGTCTTTTCAACATTTTGAAAATTTTGTTCGAGATATTAAAATGTTACTTTTCAAAGGGGGTGTACTCATTTACGCTGAGCACTATGTATGTATATGTATATATATATATATATATATATAATATGTGTGTGTGTCATTAATGTAAAAGACTAAATTTTATTCAAAATTGTTTTGTCAGTTTTGAATAATTGAATAACTGATGACAAAGCAGAATCCCAGTAAAACTGATTCATATGAAAGTGAATTTTATTCTATTAATTATATACAGGCATATGGATATTTGCATAGTTAATTGCCCATATTTTAACTGAAGATATGTCATAATAATAACATTATGAATTCAAACTGAATTATTTTACTTAGCATAGGTTTAATGAAAAGTGAAGATGCCTGAATTGTACATGTAATTTGGATATATTTAATAATAACTCCATTAATTGCAATAAGTATTAAATAAAAAAAGTCTAAAGGGGTAATCTTACCACAAAATTCTAATTTTCTTTTCACTTCAAAAGAAATACTAGAACTTTTACTCCACAAATTTAAACACAATAACGTCTCCACAAATCCCTCATTAACAAATATTCAACATAATACAGTGTCATAGCTCACTATTTTCCAGAGAAACAAAATTATGTTAACCTCAAAACTGACTAAAACAAATGTTGATATTCAGATTAAATGAGAAAATTACAAATAGCACATGCATTCATCCAAAAGTGTTGACATTAGATTTTTTTGCCTACTATTGTCAAGAGAAAAAAATTAAGGTGGGGTCATTCTACTAGTTCAATATGTTCATCTAATTATTAAGTTCATTTAAAATATGAAAATTAATGCTAAATGTGCCAATAGTAACGACAGGTTTCTATCACTGCCATTCGGCTGTTTCCGTTCATTTTCGTAACTGCTCGGAAACTCTTCGGAAGAGGGGCAGGACTCAGCGCTGGAGTGCGCCTGTAACTAATCCAGTTCATTCCACCGATCAGTTCACCTGAACTCCTGACGAATGTTCATGCGCGCGCAGGTGAGTTTTACCGGATACTTTCTTTCGAGACAGCACTTACTTGACAGTTTTTGAATGTTTTAAAGTGAGTTAATCACAGTTTGTCAACTTTAAAAGCAGACTTTGTGATTATTTTTTAAAACAATCTCCAAAAACTTCTGAGGAATGTGGCGGATCTGAACAGCAATACTTGTATACTGTCTGTGTTTACAAAGTGATTTGGGTCGCACGAGACATTCTTAAAAGGAAATCATGGCAACGGGAGGATTTAAATCTAATAGCGCAACAGACTTTCTGGAGGAATGGAAAGCAAAGCGCGAGAAGATGAGAGCAAAGATGCTTGGAGATATCGCCGCCGCCACAGGGAGAAGCACTGAATTAAACAACAACGGCAGCTCGGTCAACTGCGTCTCCTCTTCGCCCTCCTATCCGGTGGCCCGGTCCTCCTCTTTATCCGCTTTGAAGCGGCCGGAGGACGAGCCGAAGACACCCGAGCCGCCCGGGGGGAGCTTGAAGAAGACGCCGGAGAAAGTGAGTGGAGTCCCGCAGGCGGAGAGCTCGAGCCCCGCTGGTGTGGATGACAGCGATAAGGAGAGTCCCACACACAGCAAGAGCAAAGAGAAGAAGGGTTCAGGACCCAGCGCCAGAAAAGGCAAAGGGCAGATCGAGAAAAGGAAGTTAAGAGAGAAGAGGAGATCAACAGGTGTTGTCAGCATACCGTCCAATGAGGTGAGTTCACTTAAAGTTAACCGTTTCATCCAGGTAGCATGTTATCAGAGAGTATACTTCCATATTGACTTCTACTGAGTTGGCTTTATTTCAACCACATTTATTTATGTTGACAGCATGTAAATTAAGTATAAAAACTAATATTACTATTGGCACCATGTTGGGGTTGCAACCAAGTAGACCATATGTTTTGTAACTAAAGTAGACAAGCATGTTTTTACCATGGTACCTTTGTACAAAAAAGGTAGCAATACCATGGTACCTTTTTGAAAGTGATCTTTTGGTTCATTTTTTACGAAGTTGTAACCACATTTATTCGCATAGCCAGCTTTTTAGCTAATTAAATATAAAAAAAAACATGGTATTACCATGGTATCAGTTCCATAAAACCAGGGTAATGGTTACTTGGCAAAACCATAATACTGAAAGATTGCCATATTATATGCCATTTGCATGTATGTTAAAGAATGCCATGGTATTACTACCATGCTAGTTTCCAAATAAACCCCATGGTATGATCAATGGCACCATGTCAAAAAACAAAAGTGGTAAAAGTACCACCATACCATGGTACTTTTGTGTAAATGATCTGTTGGCCCATATACTGAGTTGCAACCATATTTATATAGATGGTATCCTAAATATGTTTTGTAACTAAATTGAAAAAGCACTTTTTACCATTGTACAAAAAAGTGGCATAAACAAGCATAGTGTTATCATGGTACCATGTCCACAAAACCATTGTAATGGTTACTTGTCCACGATGCTGAATTAAGGATTGACATATTAATATGCTGTGTATTTACATGTACTTCAAAGCATGCTAGTTTCCAAAAAAACATAGTGTTACCATTGGCACCATTTAAATATGTTAAAAGAGACAAGCATGTGTTTACCACTGTACAAAAATCCCTTGCTACTATGTGTTGGCGTTATTGCAACTACATTTGCTATGTAGAGCCATGCCATGACTAGAAAACTTGGAGTTAACTGTTTTATCATTCCCCCAAAACACATGACACCTCTTTTGTAAGTGATCTGTTGGTCCATCTGTACAAAACTGGCATTTTTGCAACCACATTTCCTGTAATCTAAAAGCTGTAATCTAAAAATCATTCGTTAAATGTCACTCCATCGCTTTGCTTGAATGCCTTCCTTATGTAATGTATGTGAAATATCAGTTCAATACATGTTCTCCGATAAAGCAACACTCACATAAATCAAGACTAAAAGCCAACGAGTCTGATGACTAACAGATTATACATATTTTCTCCATTTCATGATTTATAATGACTGGGTTGCAGAATAACATGGTACGGCTGTTCCTTTAGTTTAAGACACTTCATCAGCTGATCAGTTCACCATAACAATTGGCCTCCAAAACATGCCAACTGTCTCATAAGTTACCACTGCTATCTCTCCCCTTTCAACCCATCACATTTCCCCACATAAGCAAAGGGAGGCTTGTTAGCGCAGTATGCCATTGGCGAACATACTAGAGCTGTGAATGTCTGCATACCACCCAGCTCCACTGCCCTGTGGATAGTTACTGTTGGAGGCTGACCAGTATGTCTGCTTTGGCTGAAGACATCCTGTCATTAGCTTCTTGCACTGTGCCAAGTTAAAGTAGTTTGGGAAGTGGGCGCAGGCCAAGACTTAATGTTAGGGTGTCTTAGCAAGTATACACACTTGGTATACGCACCATGGTCTCGCCAGGGTTGTTACTGCAAGAATGCTTGTGGGGCAGGGTAAATTATTTATCGTTTTGACACTTTCTTTTTATTCTGTCTGGGGTTGAAGTGAGCATAAGCGAGGGAGCATGCATGCAGTTTGAGCGCTCTATCTAGTGTGTAAGTGTGAAGCTATGACAAGCTGTCTAAACACATTCAGCCAGGGTTCCATCACCTGAAACTATTATTTATGCCTGGTATGGTGTCCAACCATATGTCTCACACCTCTTGGATATTTCAAGCATGTCCAGTTTCTGCTCAGTTTTGTGAAAATGCACTTACTATCCTTCCCTGAACAGTTTTGAGCAAAGATAAGCAGACATTGGGGTTTTCTGGAGGTTGTCTCCCTGTACTTCCTGCCATGGTTTCAAATTTATAGGGCTCATTGTTCGACCGTGTGCGTTTAGCAGCTTGCTGTGAGTTATCGGTCTCTTTTGGAGCCTCCCACCTCTCTCCCCGAAACCTAAAGTTTGTTTCCCACTGTCATTGTTATGGGGGGCCGTTAACCTCTATAAAGGCTTCCTGGAAGTCCAGCTCCAAGTAATTAATGCACTGTAAAACTCAATAGATTCAGAATATTCAAAGCAAAACATTACCTCAAAACATTTAAGTAAACTAACTCTTTTTTTTTAAAGTTTGCAGAACTTAATATTTTTGTTACAAGCGGGGCAGGCCGAGAGCACAACATTAAAACACTAATTTGTATCTCCCTGCAAAAACACACAAAAAGACACTTAATTTCAACATTTATTTTCCTTATACAGTCTGATGCAAAGTGGAATTAGAAATCTGCTGCAACTCAATCATAATTAAGTTCAGCTTACTACAATCAAATTTGGAGTTCATGCAACTTTTTTCTATTAAAAGATTAGTCCACTTTCAAATTAAAATTTCCCGATAATTTACTCACCCCCATGCCATCCAAGATGTTCATGTCTTTCTTTCTTCAGTCGAAAAGAAATGATTTTTTTTTTTTAAATGAAAACATTCCAGGATTATTCTCCATACAGTGGACTTCAATGGCCTCCAAATGGTTGAAGGTCAAAATTATAGTTTCAGTGAAGCTTCAAAGCGTTCTACGCGATCCCAGAGAAATAAGGGTCTTATCTAGCGAAACAATCACTCGTTTTCTAAAAAAAAAAAATGTCATCTACAATATGCTAGTGCAAGTATAACAGTTAGTTCAAACTTTGACCTGTGGAGGGCAGTAATACACTTAGCAGTGTCTACACTGCCGGAATTCTAATAGAGAAGAAGAAGAGAGCTAGTTCAAGATGAGCATTTATGGTTAAAACATATATAATTTTAAAAAAAATTTAGAAAATGAGTGATGGTTTCTCTAGATAAGACCCTTATTCCTCGTCTGGTATCATTTAAAGCCCTTTGAAGCTGCACTGAAACTGTAATTTTTACCTTCAACCGTTTGGAGGCCATTGAAGTCCACTATAAGGAGAATAATCCTGGAATGTTTTCATCAAAAACCTTAATTTCTTTTCAACTGAAGAGAGAAGGACATGAACATCTTGGATGACATGGGGGTGAGTAAATTATCAGGAAATTTTAATTTGAAAGTGAACTAATCCTTTAAGTACACTGAACGTTCATTAATATTTGAGTGAACCAAACTCATTTCATTTAATTAATTTCACTCTTCAGATTTACAGTGTGAGTAATTCATGAGCAAACTGAGCAATCCGTTGCAGGCACCTAAGCGGACTTCAGCCGTCTGTATATGTGTATATCCCACTGTAACTTTAATCCATAAAGTGTTTGTTTAGTATTATAGATCTGAAAGTTCATATCTTCAGCCAGAACATTTGATAAATGTTCTTTTGCTATGTGTGTTTAGCTAGGGTGAC
Source organism: Megalobrama amblycephala (assembly GCF_018812025.1). NCBI lineage: Eukaryota > Metazoa > Chordata > Actinopteri > Cypriniformes > Xenocyprididae > Megalobrama > Megalobrama amblycephala. The sequence continues at coordinate 18,676,118 of NC_063057.1, read as the reverse complement.
TGAAAAGTTTGTTTTAATTTCAGAGTGTTTGGGCCAGCGCAGCTCTAATAAACGCAAATGCTATTGTTTGACATCTGGCCGAGTCTCAAACTCCTCACGACCCGTTTGTAGATAAAAGCTCCCATGTCCGGTCGTCTTGGCGGTTTTCCATTTCAAATTCCAAATCCAGCATAAACAGCGACATTCTCTACTTTATAGGCCATGAAATCTCTTTATGCTGGAGAACTGGAAATGAACCTGGATTAGATTGACCATCAGTGGGGGGATCATTTAAAATTGTGTCCCAGTTGGATGGAATTCACAACCTTGAGAAATAAATATTTATTTGGATTATTTCTTGCTGAAGGAGTTGCTAGTTGCAATGAGCCAGGTCGTTTTTCACTCTCTGAGCACATAAAGCTGGACTAGGCCTACATGCGGCAACGTTGAAAGAGATCATACCTTAATGTTTACATTGTGAAGCCTTTGGGAGTTTGACGTATATCTGACATTTGAACAGGAAACCTGGACTAACTGGCAAATGTTTGGCTTTGGCAGCAGTCATGTGGATGAAAAACAGTCCTTAACGTTCCTTATCTTCTGCTTCTAGTGACCTGTATGGTCTGGTTAACCAAGCAAGATTCTCGTACAAGCAAATCAAGACTAGAGGAAATCAAAACATTTCTGTTAGAGCACTGTTTTCTTTTACAACTTGTGGACTGCTGTGTTTTAAACCTGCGGTTGTTGATCTACTTATTGTGAGCAGTCAGTGACCTGTTGTTAAATGTCAAAATATTGGCACCTTGGTTAACTGCCATTGTATAATGTCAAACATAAAATTTTGGTTTTGCAATTTTATGGCAGTTTACATTTGCCTTGTTGGGAATAATCCACTGCCTGGAATGAGACATTGCCGCCTAAACGAGCATGGGGCGGCATGTTCTACAGTCACTGCTTTTTCCCAAACAAGGTCACATCGACACTACACATACCTTTGAGATTCAGTCATGGGTAAGCAAGGTAATCAACCACTTATTAGCTTGGTCCTTCACTCTTTCTGCTTTTGTTTTTAGAACATTCCAGGCCATATACCAAGCATAGTGGAGTATTTCTGCTAATCCTTTCAACAAAGGAAATTCCTGCATTTATTTGTTACCACTGATATTTGTGTTAGAGGCTACACTGCATTCCTGCGTCCTCCTCCAGAGGTGTAATGTCATTAAGTGGGAATTATGAGAACTGGAAGGGAAAACTTGAAAGTCTTGATAAAACAAGGTAGGGTCTCACTTTACACTCAGGGTCCTGCTACGAGCCACGGGCTCTGGGAAGTTCCCTTAGAAGTCAGCCCTTGTTAATGTACTGCTCAACAGTCAAAGCATGATGTACTACATCCATTTAACTGTCGGACCAAATCAGCACACATAATCGAAAGCTGGAATGCACTGAGACCAAGGCTCCCTGTACCAGTCCTCTGAGCAGTCACCCATCTCCTCAGATTACATTTCGCTCTGTCTTATTTAGCTGTCCGGTCTTTTCAAGCATGCCGCAGAGTCAGACGGACTCACTTTCAGTTCAGAATTTATGCTCTTCCTTGTTTATGATGCATGACTGGCATTGCCATTTTCCACAGTTCTTTCTCTACGAGCCACAATCGATTCGGTCGTAACGACGCCAATAAGATGACAGCGCCACCTTTTGCGTTTGGATTCATCTCTTTGGAACAGAATGGTCACGGTGTGTGCACATGAATTAGGTAGCTGTTAGATTGTGACAGTCGAGAGTTCATCACTCTTCCTGATTGGTGTAGACAGTGTTTATGTATGAACTCTATAAATAGCCCATTCCAGTTTTTGTTTAGACTTGCTCTTTTTGTTTGCTTGAGAAATATCTCAGTGCTTTGTCAGCGTCACAGTGACGCATTGCTCCAGATTGAGTCGTCACTTATTAACGTGCACATGCCACCGCACAGAGAATGGACTAGATGACCTGCTCTCTGTGCGGCCCCACTCTTATCTAATATGCTTGTCTGTGTTTGAGTGGTTGCTGCTTAGTTCAATATTTGAAGCCTTTGGTATCAATGGGCAGAGTTCAAAAGAGGAAAGAGTAAGTTGTATAACCTCTACTGAGATAGGCAATCAGTGTTGGGGAAGTTAATGCAAAGCTGTTGCTTCCCAAGCTACTCGTGATTGAATTACAATTAAACCAATCAAACTGGCCTCTTAACATGTGTCTTAACCATGCGTGACACAATACGCGGTAAGCAATAAAAGGCATGTTAATAAACAGATGTTTTTTGTCCTAAACAAGCTCAACAACAAATGAGGGACACTACTTTTTGTTGGTTGGTTGGTTTCTTTTTCTGCAGTGTTGCACTGGGTAGTCCTGCCCACACTGAAATGTCATGGAAGTACTGCTCCTCGTCTATACTAATTAACTAATATGGATGAGAAGAGACTAATTAAGTATTTTAATTTGTGTTGTGTCTTGCAGGTTTTTCATGTTCACTCTTGTCATGTTGTGCATAATGTGGTCTATATAGCAGTTAGCTATACTTCAAGCTTCTAACAAAAAGTAGATAAATACAAAACTACAAAAATGGGTAAAACTTTGTATTCATCAAAGAATCGTGAGGGGAAAATATAATTTTGTATATATATATATATATATATATATATATATATATATATATATATATATATATATATATATATATATATATAATATATATATATATATATATATATATATATATATATATATATATATATATATATATATATATATATATATATATATATATAAATAATAACAAAAAGTGTATATATATATATATATATATATATATATATATATATATATATATATATATATATATATATATATATATATATATATATATATTCAGAAACTATATAAAACTATATATATATATATTCAGAAACTATATAATACTATATAAAACTATATAAATATATATATGTATATATATATATATATATATATATATATATATATATATATATATATATATATAATAAAAATAAATATATATATATATATATATAGTTTCCACAAAAATATCAAGCAGCTGTTTTCAACATTGATAATAATAATAAGGTAGTTGACCAAAAAAAATGAGTATATTAGAATGATTTCTGAATGATCTATTCTATTCAAATAGAAAAAAATAGTTTTAAATTGTAATATTTTTATCTCAGCATTATTGTTTTACTGTATTTTTTTTTTTTGATCAAATAAATACAGCACTGTTGAGCATAAGCGACCTCTTTCAAAAACATTGAAAAAAATCTTACAAAGCCCAAATTTTGGACAGTAGTGTATTTTATATAGAATTTATTGTTAGAGATAAATATATAATGACAAAAATGTAAAATATAAATGTATATGGATCACAGGTTGACAGAATTAATAATTTTACAGATCAATTTACACTAAATACAACTAAATAGCACCAGAATTGCATTTTTTTAACCGAACAAAGCAATTCACTTTAATGAATTGAAGTTGGCAGTGTTACATACAACATGGAGGATGTGTTTGAATATTACAATGTGCATTTGACATAGCATTTTGTCACACTACACCACAACGCTTTGGAAAAGATGTTTGTTTCTGGAATTTTTGAAAACAGCTGAGCTATACTGATGGTCTACTGAAAAACTAGTTAGGTTAGTAGCATAGCTACGTACAGTGCAGGGTAGTAACTGTAACACTTTCTCATTCATATTCAACAGAGAGGGCAAATACATTGGCCAGTAGGACAATTTTTATTTGATGTGTATTTTACCAGAAAGTGCAGAACAATTGGAGAGAGACGCCAGCATGTTTTTAATGATATCGGCTCACATTTTGTCACACAATGATTATTTACACGACTTGCTGTTAGCTTTGATTGTGTGTGAGCAGAAACAATGATTATAAAACGGAGTGGATTTGGCCATTAGTTGTTTGTGAACATTCCTTTCAGCAGGGCGCTCGGTATGAGTCAGTGGTAAAACCAGGCCACTCTGCGTGATTAGGCATTAGCCTGTCTGCTTGCATTCACCATTGCACAAGACAAACCTGCTCGCTTTTTGCTTTCTATTTTTCTTTTCTTACTTTCATCCTTTGATCCCTTTCCCTCCATCTCTCATCTCTCAGCTCTCACTGTGTCTGTTTTCTCTTTCTGTCATGTGGTGTAAAGCGTGCTGATAGGTTGGTATTTCAAGATCTCAAATCAGTTTCACCTGATGCAAGATACTTGTTTATTGTAGAAGCAAAAGGCACAAACACAGAAAACAATGTAAGGTTGAGTCATTATTACAGTATCTTCAGAGAAGTGCTTTTAGAATTCATGCTGTATTCTGGTTAAGGCAGTTTAAAATTAACCATTATTGTTAAACTTCTGTATGTAACTTGTCCCACACTGTTATGAACAAATATAGGGCCCTATGAAATCCATATTATTTTTTCCCAAATTTTCAGTTTTATTTTATTTTGGACTCCATTTTAATGGTTAAATTAAATTTTAGTAATCAAAAAGTATGTCTAATTAATTGAAATAATGAAACTTATCCAGTTTACCAACAATTTATTAAAAGTTTAACAAAAAATAAAATTTTTTAGGGCCCTATAATCTACGTTTTATTCTTTCTACTCAAATTCTGTTTTATTTTTACCAAATTCTGTTTTCTGTTGTAACTTTTCTGGATTCCATTTTAATGGTTCAGTTACATTTTAATAATCAAAAAGCATGTCTAATTAATTGAATTCTTAAAAACAAAATTTATTAATTAAAAGTATTTTTTATGAAATGTTTTGTGTTTTTCAGAAATTCTGTTCTGTATTTTTTTTTTTCCAGCAATCAAATAAACGCATACCATTTCATTTATCTTTTAATCATGAATTTAATTTTTTTGTCAAACAATGTGCTGCACAACAGAGCTTTACTGTTAAAATTAAAACATGGAAGAAAAACTAAGATTATTCCTTAAAAAGATAGTTTTAATAATTTATTATTACACTAATATGTTTCTGCCAAGTTAAATCGAACTTTTATTTTGATGGGTTGCCGAGAGTTTTGAGTTTCTCTGTGTTTATGATGATAGTTTTCTCAAACGAAGTGGTTAAATGCTGATGAAGTGATTTTCAGAGCGGCTCTGGATATGAATTTTGTCATTTATTTCCTCATATAGTGAGGCGACAAAGAATGAAAACACCGCGAGCGTCGCACATGCTTCAGTGTGTGTGCGTGCGTGTGAGGTAAATTAAACCGTGATTCATTTCAGATGCACGCAGATATGCAGGATTCATATTTAAATAGTCTATTTGTGGTTTAATATTCACGGACATTAGTCTATATCGCGATTTGATTTAAGTGTACTGACCTGCTTTTTATTCATTCATCAAAAAATTGACAAATTCCGTGACATTCCACGTTATATTCTAAATTCCATTTTTATGACTGGATTCCGCGATTCCGTCCACGTTTTCTGCATTGTGGAAATCATAGGGCCCTAACAAATATGATATCTCAAATTAGGATTGTTGTGGAAATATGGAGTGAGACCATTGTTTTCTGTTGAATGTGTTGTTCATTGCTATTTTTTAGAGATTCACCCAATATTAAAGAACTGATAACCAGTTAAGAACAAAAGTGTCTATAGGCTAAACTGATTATCATTGATATTACTTTTCTAATTTATTCTTATGATTTTTGGTTGCCATATGATAAAATACTAAAGACTTACTTTGAAGGAGAGCCCTGAGCCATATCTAGAGAACTGAATATCATAGAGACTTTGATGTGGACTCTTCTGAGCACTCATAAAAACCCTGGCAACTACTTAGCAGCACCCTAGAAACCACCCAAAACACTGTAGCAACTGCATAGCAACACACCAAAATCCACTCAGAACACCAAAGCAATTTCATAGCAATTCCTTGGCTTCCCACAACACCCTAGCTCAGTGGTGGCGAGTTTTCAAAGACAAGCGCCATTCCAAGTTGCTTTCATATTCTTGTCAGTACACTCAAGGCTTTGTCATCATAGTTATGAGTTCTCCAGAATGCCGCTTGATGCCACATCTCTATGGTTACACCTCAGACTTTGATCTCAAATAAGTGTTTGCATTGTTGCCAAGCTATGACGCTGAATGCTAGTGAGGCATTAAAATAAAACTTAGCATTTCTCCTTGGTCTCCTTGTTTTGAGTCACATTACTGAGTAACAGCCCTGAAGAGTGTAGAAATGTGCAAAGCAATCAAGAAACCTGACCTTTTATCAGTGTATGCATTCCTAAGCTTGATTAAGGATTTAAGTTGATTTTCCTTCATTAAAGTCGCATTTGTGTCTTGACTCTGCTTGTTAACTGTTATGATTTGTTTGAGCAAAGGCCTTAAAGAATGTGAATCATTTCTAAGGTCCACAACTTCTCCCATACCTTGTATCTCAATGTTTGAGGAAGTCAAATACAGTCCCAATCTGCTCTGAGGAAGAGTATGTGGACACATCAAAAGACAAGCAAATAGCAGAGAGAGACTCTTTAAAATGTAACCGACAAACTCAGAACTAAATGCCTAGAGGAAACGTGCCACCTAAAGCCCATGGAATTATCACCAAACCAAGAATTGTCTAAAAGAATAACAGTTTAGTTTCCACTGGGTTATCCTTTGCAGGATGAACCTGTAGTTTTCTTGGAATGAATTTTGCATGACCATTGAAGTAGTCCTGGAATGCCCCATTCTCATGCTGCCTTCTTTCTTGGCAAAATGCCTTGAAAATATTTTGTCAATGTCCAACAAATTTTGAATAAAATATAGCAACCTATTTACTGGTAACCACACAAACAATACCCGTGCTATGTTCGCCTCACTACTTATAGAGTCCGTTAGCTTGCTGATGATTCCAGAATTTCAAATAAATTATATTTTCACTGTGGAAAATACATACAATATGCATCAAATTGTTATTTATATTCATAAATGTACATGACTTGTACAGGCAAGAGAGCAATAAAGATGCTGTAGTAAAAACGAATAAAACTTGACAGTCGCTACAGCAATGGCTCTCCTCCAGAATATTTAATGTTTATGGTACAACTTGGAAAACTGGGTATCAAAATGATCTTCAGGTTTCTTAGTTGTAAATACCAATGTCCGATAGGTTGTTTGCACATGATGTCATTGCTGCAGCATGAAATGCAGCTGGAGGGCAGTGAGTGATTTTTCTATATAGCAATCCTATCACAAACTCAAAATTCCTATGTTTTGCATCGTTTATGGTTGCTCAAATCGATCAAATCGAGAAACCACAAAGAGCTTTTAACGTTTATGTCACTTATTGTTTTTTAACTTTAAAAGTTGTCACCTTTTATAGCATTTTGCGTCTGCTGATACTGAAATGGATATGGATACCTGCTTACCTTTTTTTGTTTTTCACTTGGTGAAATATTCACATTCTTCATGGTATCGTTTGCAGGGAAGAGAAGAAATTGTATCCCATTGCATGATCATTTGGTGTTTTCACTTCAGTTTTGTAGAATTCTGTTCACAATGTTGATCTGGTTACCATGAGAACAGCGTCATGAGCTGCTGCTTCATCCATCATATCGTAGAAAAACAAATAAATAAATGAAGGGTGTAAATGTAAATGTAGTTTTAATCTTTGTAAATTTTTCCATATAGCCACGGAGGAGAATCAAAGGGTCACATTCAGCGGACAGACACCAACACACTGTATTTTTTTGCATTTATTTCAACAAATGACAATCAAAATTAAACCCATAGAAGCTTGTGAACAGTTTTGAAGTGGCCGCGTACAAGTTATACTCATTTACAAGCCGAGTGAGTGTCATACTCACAAATGTAATGTTAATTATTAAACCAAAACAAAATACAAAACTTTCAAAAACACTCAGCTATGTGATTGTTATTGTGAGATAGGCAGTGGGTTCAGTCAGTGACATTATTAGATTTGCTATACGGCATATTCCCGTCACCTCCTCGACCTGCTTCCCTTGGTGTTTTTACACGTAGAAAAGGCAAAAATTGTATTACACCGTCCAATTTTTTTCCCTGAACGATGATGTGAGCTCCTGTTGCAATTCTCGATTCAGCATGAATGACCTACAATGGCGACATTTTTCACAATCATGACAGAAAATCAAAAGTACTGCCTTAAACTCACTAACGTGAAGCCCCGGGTATACTTCACTTTCCGCGCCCGGACGTGTCACGCGCAGTCGCGTCCGCGAAACTTTCAAAGTATACTACACCACGGATGCGCGCAGATGACCGTGTTCGTCACATGCGCAGTACAGTTTTTTTTCTATGCTCTACCAGACATCGGAGGGCAGCACTGAGTCGTGTCATCAACGGGACATTCGCTGGGCATGATCGGAGAAGAAAAGAAGTGCATCCTTTCCCATATTTTTACTTATCTCCCTCCATGAATTTGCTGCCTTAAACACGTCTTTGTACTCTTTTAAACATGAATTGTACAAATGTGGTTACTTTCTAATCTCTTTGCACAAACGCTGGTCAAGTTCACAGTCCATTGTCGTATTTTTCTCTTTTTTCAAGCGTGTTGTATTTAAACCGGTCTTTTCACACTCTTCTTCGACGGCTGAACACTGTGCTCAATACTGTGCGTATTGCCACCTAGTGGACACTTCTATACTGCTTGCGCATGCACTGTTGCACGCGGAGTGTCCGAAATTTGGCCTGCACGTGGACAGGGTGTGTGGCCGGCCGCGAGCCCTTCGCATGGCGTAATTTTCATTATGCGGACGGTGCACGAATGCGGATGGCCGAAGTATACCCGGGGCTTTAGCAGATAGGCAGCGCGATATAAACAAACCAGACTAGAATGAAACACGGTGTGACGACAGCTTCACATTCTCTAAATCTACCGCCTCGATGGCAGTCAAGTCTTTAAATTCAGTAGAAAAATCACTCCTCTTCATAACATAAGGATCACGTCCAACATATGTTGTGATTTTCTGTATATACCTTTCTAAATCAGCACGGTACGTCCTTTTCTCCATCTCTTCCATTCTAAATTACACTGCTTGCCCTCCACCTGAATTTCTCGCTTCACCAGAACCACGTGATTGCAAACAGCCTATTTCCAACTAGGAAATGATCGTACAAACCTACCATAAGACATGAAGGCAGCATCAGTGTTCTCTTAATGTCCTACTCTTGGGCTTTGTTCTGCTTGCTTGGCTGTTTCTCGACCCATTCATTTGAATTGCCCTTCAGTTGTTGTGCAAGTTTCTATGCTTGTGGCATTCACTTTTATCAGTCCTCACTGCTTGAATATGCCTTTCACCTTGACGGCCTCAAGGTCTTGTTTTGTGCCCTTGTACGGGCCTTGCCTTTTAACCTCTAGACCACAGTTGACGTGATAGGTTAGTGGGTCAACTCCCTAGTCAACACCTGCTAATCTTCTGGCCTTCCAGAAGCGTGAGTCAGAGGAGGCTCCAAAGATAACAATCAGGAGCAGAGCCTTAGTTCCCAAAACATTGGTTTTCCTTTGCAGCAGTGGATGCGTTTAGGGTGCTGTGGCAGCTGTACGTCATTGCCTGGAATATCAGTGATTACATTTTTGCTGCAGATTAAATATGGTGTTTTTGAAACGGCATGTTGTCAACTTGTCAACCAAACAACTGTGGCATCAGGTGCAGGAATGTTGAAAATGTTCACACACCCAGGGCTGAGCACTGTTTATGGTCGTAAGTGACAGGTAACTTCTTGCCTACAGGATTGTGTTGTTTTGTGGTAGGCCTTCTCATGAAGTGCTAATGAAATCAAAAAGATTTTTTTTTTTTTTTAATACGAGTTCCTGGTATTGTGTGCAATTCAATCGTTCTTGTTATTTCAAAGAACAACTTTGTCTTTATACTTTTTGAGGAAAGATTAAAAAATTCTCCATTTTAGTACTCCATTGTGTACTTCACCAATGCCAATAAATTTTTAAAACCACTTGGTGCAGTCCTGCTATATAATGTCTCTTTTACACGATCCAATTAATTCCCAATTCTTTTCTTTCTGAAATGTCATATTAAGGCAGTACAATGGGTTGTGAATGCCTTATCAATTTGACTCAAAATTGTTGTTTTTTCTAGACCCTATTAAAAGATGCATGGTCAATTGACTTGGGGCCTGAATGACTTCTCAGTTGATCCTTCTTGCTTCATTCCATGTTAGTACTCACCATTAATATGAATTCTCCATGTTGATCATGCTACCTGAAAAAATTGTGCCAACAAAATTGCAACAGAACTTGACTCTTCAGCAATCTGTTCAAAGTAAAACAAATCATTGTAGGCTGTAGGTTTGGTCTGTTTCAAACTGATTTTTGTCTTATTTTTTGTGTCCTTTTATTCAAAAGAACTAGCATCGCTTGGGATCACAGGGTCAGATATGCAGTGAGTGATCTACCTTTGTTTGGCATGTTGCTCTGATGATTGACAGGGTTGATATTCCAGATCGTTGTTGTTGTTGTCCAGAGAGAGAGGGAGATTTGTATCCTGCTTAGTAATTGACTGCAAATAATTGACATTTAAGGTTAAAGTTTGGGAATTTCCCTTTTTCTCCCATTTCATTTCCTTTCCTACTGTAACTTAAGCCTCCCTTTAAACTTCACTTTAAATCTTTTGATCTTTGTCTAAAAGTTTCATCTTGGATAATAGGCTTTCAGTTGTTTCGAGTTTCCAGTTGATTTTTGTTTTTCTTCTAGCTCTTTTTTGTATTCTGTGGTCTGGTCCTAGCTGTCCTTTCTGCATTGACAGTCAGGCTCTCAATGATCCATAACCATCACACAACCCTTGGATTTTCATCACGATCGTATTGATCCTAAAGGCTTTATTTTGCATTCTTCTCTCAGCTTTTCATTTTTCTCCCCATCCTCCTCTCCTCAACCTCTCTTTGTTGACTGCTGTTGGAGTGTGGACTTGATTAACCTTCAGACAAACATGTTTATTCTTGTCTACTTATCCTAATTGTAAAGTTTTTCAAATTCTCTTTCACTGTTCTCGTTTCACCCCCAATTAGAAACAAACCTGCCTACATTTGGTTATTTACAGACCAGTTACTATGTCATTGTGGCTTAAAGTCGGCATGAAATTGAAATCTGCCTCTATCCAGTCAACAACCAATGGATGGAAATAAGTCTTTGCTTTACATATTTGTTTTCTTTTTTGATAATCCATTTCACTTGGATGTAAAAGGACTGTCACTACTTCTGCTGCATTGTGATTTTTAAAAAAGTAACTTCTATTCCAAAACCTAGTGATCTTCCTATGAAGAAGAATGCAATTCCATGTTTCATTAGCCCCTTTCACACAGAGCGTTGATCCCAGAAAATTGCCGTAGAATTAGAGTGCCTTCTGTGTGAACGCAAACACGTCCCGGGATTGATTCCGGGATGGGGACCTAGTAACATTGCTGGGATCAATCCCGGATCATGCCCTGTGTGAACAAAAGGCAGGACCAATGCTGTTAGGCAGGGGTCTCCAAGCTCGGTCCTGCAAAGTTTAGCTCCAACCCCAATTAAACACACTTGAACCAGCTAATCAAGGTAAATGTAAATATATATATAAAAAATGAGTTTAATACTAAAAGTATCAATTAACAAAACTAGTAATTGAACTTAGATTTAACTGTTTTCTTCTTTTTAATATTTAAGTATGTGCTATTTATTTTTATATTTATAATATCGCCTATTTAGCTTAGCAACATGCTAAAGTCAGACTCTATTGAAATCAATTTTGATCCACTTCTTCTGTGTCACTGTTTATGTAGTGTTCCAAATTGGTAAATTATAAGTTTTTATGATGGTTAGGTTAGTACCTTTTGAAGGCATCTGCCTATGTAGGCAGTAGGAAATTCACTATGTTTTGGAACAGTGAAATAAACTGCACTGTCTAGTAAACACAGACTGACTATGTGGTTTATGTCTAAATGAGAGAGGAGGACAGGGAATGAGAGACCCAAACATTTATCCCCTCAACTGGGACTGAGCCAATGACAACTAAATCACCAGAGTCAGGGTATGCGACAGACAACAGCAATAATATTACATTCACTCACAACATTTACTTCTGTGTCAAATGCTAGCCAGATGACCTTATATACTTCCTCTAATAAAGTTACTGTCCTTAGTTTACATCTGCTAATGGAAAAATGAGTTTTATTATTGGAGAGATGACTTGGGCCTATTTACATTATCAGTCTCTGTTTATTATAATAGCAGTGGCTAATGTCATAGCAGAGATTTGCTAATACCTTTGTTTTAGCATTCTTCTAGCTATTGCTTACAATCTGACTGGAAAATAATTACGCGCCTTGCGTGTGATTTCATTCATAATTATGTTTTGACTGTTTTCTGTCATCTTTTTTAAGGTTTGCTAAGCACAAAGAAGTTGTTGGCCTATGATAGCTAGGGAGTGTGTGCTTAACTATACAAATGTGAGCACACTAATGTAACCAGTGGGCGTTAATTACCCACTGCAACCAAAGGAAGACCAGCTGCGTTTTAGCTAGACATGCATTAAGAGACAAACACAATCCCAACCATGAGATCGCAGTTAGGTTTCACCTCAGGTATGCCCCTCTGAGCGTTACCATGCCAACGAAGAGTTGCATTGCTCACATTGCCGTGGAGGTGCTTGGTCTTCACCTCTCCCAGCATTCTGATTGGATGGGGTTGCTAATACCCAGACACGATTTGAAGGTGACTCATGCTTCTGTGTCTGTTAATGTTGGAACACAATGGGCTCCATACACAGAGGCCCTCTGTGGGGAGGGCCAAGCATGCTCCAATGGTCCCAGCCCAAACCGCTGATTAACACTGGCCTGAATTTGAGAAAGCACGTGGAATGCTCTTCGGCTTGCCTGGTATGCAGGTGTATTGTCTGATTTTTATTATTTTTTTTTTTCTCTGTTCGTTGATGGTAGCTTTACTGATAGACGTGAAGAGGATTTATACTACATTGTCCTCTGTTTGAAATAATGTGTTTCTGTACTTTTCAGCAAGATGAATCTCTAAAATGAGAGCATTGAGTGTAGCACAACCTGTTTGCCACATGCTAGATTTTTCGAGGAAAAATACATTTTTAAAGAGTCCTTTCTTTACGCATGGTGCATCATCCTACACCAGGATTTACTAGTTGACCAGATGACTTTAACCCCTGTCTGCTGTAATGCTGAGAGTACAAGATGAAGTGTGCTTTTCTAAATTGCTTCTGATGCAAGTTAGCTGATGTATTGTGCACTGGACAGAATAGACAGAATATACTATGTTTACATGCACTTAAAGTCCCCCTGTACTGAAAATCAAGTTTGTAATGTTGCTCATATGTCTATCTGGTGTTTTTAACATGCTTTAAGAAAAAACATGTGCAAATTCATAAGTCAACACCATTGCTGATATGTTCTCTGTAAAACTGCAGTGATCTAAAGACGGTCTTAAACCCGTGGTTTGAAATCGCTGGTGTTTCTGATGTCACAAACTACCTTCTAACCAATCACGTCAATGTGCCGGCGGTCTTTAGCATATCATTAACTGACCGGAGTCTCAAAGGGAGTCTCAAAAGAAGGTTATCCCAGTATATTTTTCTGTTGATACACTCTAAAAAATAAAACATTGGTTCAAAAAAAAAAAAAAAAAAAAAAAAAAATGTTAACGTTTTCCACTAGAATTTTTAACTTAAGCCAATTGGGAGAATTACATTAATTCAAAGCAATATTTTGAGTTGATCCAACATAATGTTTTAAGTAAGGTGAAGACGTTTTTTTTTTTTTTTTGCCACAATAAAAACACATTTCTAAGTAACATGAACTTAATAATTGTCAACATGAATGCAACTAATTAAGTTGATCCAACATAATGTTTTAAGTAAGGTGAAGACGGTTTTTTGCCACAATAAAACACATTTCTAAGTAACATGAACTTAAAAATTGTCAACATGAATGCAAATATTTAAGTTGATCCAATATAATGTTTTAAGTAAGGTGAAGACACTTTTTGGACACAATAAAACGCATTTGTAACATGAACTTACCAAGCACCGCTTGTCACCATGATGGTAAATCTCCATAAACCCACATTAACAGAAACTCTTCTAAATTAGCATAACAAAACACTAATTACTGCTAAATCTCCCTTACCATTAATCTTGTGCAAAAAACATTATATAACACTTAATTTTAGCATTTACTCTCCCTTTCAAGTGCCATGGGCAAAGCATGATGGGAAATAAAAATCCCAGCCCAGTTTCACTTAACTTAAGTCTAAATTAAATGAAGTGTTCATACAACTCAAAACAATGAAACACGTTTACACGTCATCAGATTGTATTTTTATTATTGCATAATTTGTGTGTCATCCAAGCTCAATAAAATAACAATTACAAGTAAAAAGTCTAACAGCATTTCAGAACTTGTTTTTTTTTATTTCACAACAACATATATATTAAAGTAATGACTAAAGGTCCCCTGAATTAGTTTTTAGATTGTATGAAAAATCGGGTAGATTTAGCAAAATAGCGAGTGTATGATGTATATTACGATGTTATGATGAACTATATAAGCCTTTCTCCACTGGCGTTCTTAGTTCAAAGCTTTTGTAAGGATACTGATTGTAAGAAGGCAGCTGTCTGACTCGTGAATGTGAACATGGTTTGTGTAACATTAGCACCACATTATTAGCTGTTTGATAATGTATTCAAGCAAAACGCTAGTAGTCATATTAATTACTGTTATGAGTTCGACGTTGTGCAGCGTTTACCTCAGTAAGTTGACCGAGTGGATCTCATCTGAGCTCGAGTGAGTGGAGGCGGGGCTAATTATCATATTCATAGATCAGTGTATATTAAATGAAGCAAGGAAAAAACAGGAAAAAACATTTAAATATGTAATTTTGGTGATAAAAGATGAGTTTTAAGGGATGAAATTATTGATTACAGTGGGACTTTAAAAAGACTTATTTCAACTGTACCAAAACAATGTCATAAAGTCCGAATGAAATCGTCCATTTTCTTGGACTAACATATGTAGATAAAATGACTGTAGCTCAGTTTAACACTGTAATATACACTAGAGGTCTGCACGGTATGGATGTTTTAGTTCCATCCTCAAAAGAATCTCTCCTGCTCCCATCTGGTCCTGCAATTTTTTAAAAATATTTTTTGTCCTGTTCCAATCTGAAACTTGACTTTTTTGTTTCGCTTCATTCTGTAAAGGCACACATGTAGAGTTTTATGGAGATTTTCGGTCCTTCACCCGTAAGTTTGTCTTGCTTCGATGACATAGACTATCTTTTCCAATTGACCGTTGGCAAAGACCCGCCCCTTTAGTTACTGTTGCTATGTCCGACAAGCCATGCCGCTGTCACGCCACACATTATGTTCTCACGCAGTGAAAAAATGGTTCACAGAGCAAAGACGACACTGACAACTCGTTCACAGACAAGACAGAGCTGGTTACTTTTGATAAGAAACAGACTCAAATTTCAAATTTTGCCATTTTTAAAGAAATTTAAACAATAAATACCATTTTGTGGCTCTTTAATGTGTTGTGACAGATCGCTGTAGCACTAGTTAATTTAATGCATCAAATAAACATGAATGAACATCAGGAGGAATGTTGTTTCAACTGCAGAAAGACTCCAGTACACCCCATTTTTCAAGTCCGATGTTAATCTACTGAGCCCCCTGACTGCATTGTCGGACAAAACGGCGGATTCTGCGTTATGATTGGTATGATTGATTAATTCCCCTCCACATGCGACCTTGTTGCATTGGTCACCTACTATTGAAAAACATTAAGAATATCTAACTTTGCACCTTAAACACTTTATTTTTTTTATTGCTCTATAGACGAATAATACGAATAACACTGTGTCTACGCTGGACGCGAGCATTGTGACACGACGGAAACAAATAGATCCCATTGCAATCAGTGATACTGTCTACACTAGATGTGATGCAGTGCAACGCTGACTGTAAAGTGATGCCCCATTCTATTTCTGATGTAATGCACATGCTTTTGCTACTTCTGACACAACAAAGTACAAATGGATTCGGCACTTTTGCTTTGACACATTCAGTGTAGACTGCCTCAAGCTGTTGCGGCACAACGTGACACGATGTGACTTGACTACTTTCTCTCCAACTATAGACACAGCTTAACATTCTGTATCTTAAAATAAATTACATAAAAATTACAATTTGTATTTATGTGGGTTCAAGTGTAAGGGATGGGTCAACAGTGTAATTATGAATGCAATACAGAAATACAGAAATTAATTACAGATGTAAATACATGCATGTATTTTTAAAATATAGGTACGGTGTAAAAACATGTATGCACACAGTAAGTGCATTGTATCAAATGTTTAATTTAAATGTTAGTACATAGTAGTTAAGGCCACCTAATTATGTGGGACTGTACTCTGTTGCATCAGGTCCAGTGGGAGTGCAGACCTCTGACATTAATCAGACTACAGTTGGCCTCTGCATTGTTGTAACGATATGTCATTATTATGTTAATATACTGCAGTAGAAAGATTCAGTAATATTAATGAATCTCTATATAGATTTAGTTTTATCCAAGACTCAGCTTACTGTATTTATAAGATATAGTTCACCCAAAAAATAAAAATCCTGTCATCACCCTCATGTCATTTCACACCCATAAGATTTTCGTTCATCATCATTATTCAAATATATGATGATTCAATATATTCAATCATTATTTTAAATATATGTTGTCAGTGACAGAGTGCAAGCATACGCATCTAACATAATTCTGTATTTTTAGCTTCAGAATCATGAATATTTCTGTTCTGGTGTCACCATTGCCCTGTGCATTCGGGACTAGGAACAAGTTTTTAATCAACAGTACATTTTGTTAACTTTTTACCATATGTCTTAGAAGTAATAATAAATAAAGCATCTTCTTAATCATGGCTTAAACTATCGTGGATAGTATCGTATTGTGAGTTCAGTATCGTGTATTGTACCAAATCGTGTCATTGTACTGTTGTGTTCCAGAGTGTTAATTGTTCATTTGACAAAACATTGAAAAGTTGTCTCGTTGTGTTCCTAGGTGGCTTGATTTGTTTTTTTTGTCAACATGTTTATAGTGAATTGCTCTGTTGCACCTGGGTGTCACCTGGGTGTCAATCATTCGTTTTGAAAAAAAAAAAAAAAAAAAAAATTGATGGTACACACAATTTTTGAAAAACACATTTGATATGCTATTGTGTGGGATTTTTCTTTCACTTAATGAAATTTTGAAAATGTCAATACTTGTTATAGATTATTCATTTTGGAAAAAGTTAAAATATGTCTTTAAAAAAAAACTCCAGTAGACTTAAGGCCCCGATATACTTCAAACGATATACTGACACTGTTTTTCATGTTTGATACTGTAAAACTGCTTGCTTTTAAGCACATTTTTACATATTCATCTAAACGCCGTTCTCAGCAGTGTGGGCGGCGTCAGATGTTCAAATACAGTATATCGCTGGTCACGCATTTCGAACTTCGTTTTACCCCTAAACGAAGAATGAAAAAGAACTTCCTTTGAAGTATATCGGGGCCTTAAAAGCCAATAGACTCAAAAACAGGACTTTTAGTTATGATATGCAGTCTTAAGACTGTATGACATATTCAACTTCTGTCCTTCACAGACTTGTTTTTGTCAAATTAAGAATTACGTGTGTCACCTAAAGAAACTCATCCTTTGTCACTGTGAAGAATCTGAGCCCAGTCTTTATTGTTAGCGCTGAGTAAGGAAAGTTAGTAAAAAATTCTTTGGATAATGATGAGTCTGCTTTATGCCTGGAGCAAAGTTCAGTTCCCATCACACCCCACACACCCAGTGTCTCTTTCAATTGCTCACGCTCTCTCTGTCTCTCTCTCTCCTCTGATGTACCTCCATCTTTGTTGACGCCCCTCTCTCTCCCTTCTACTTTCCCTCTCTCTCTCTCCTGTAATTACCGTTTAAGCATTGACCTGCATGTTGGAAGTTGCCCTTAATTTTCTTTTTCATAGCATGTCTGTGCATGTGCTCTGCATGAGTTGGCGAAGTGGAAACAAGAATGTCTCAAAGCGAGCTAACATTACTCTGGAGTCACATTTAATTTTGTAGTCTTGGTAAAGAGGACACCACTCCCTGTGGAGATCTTAAAGAAATGATTTCCAGTTGGGTTGTAAGCATTGTGTTTTCTTAATTATTGGTGTTTGCTAAGGCAAGTATGGCTATTATTATTGCTCATTTTTAATGTTAGAGATTGGAGTAAACCTCTAACCCTAAGATTTAAACTCTCATGTGGTGTTTGTTGTGCACCTGTGGCGTAATGGACCTGAGACCGGAAATCATGTGGCTTGATGAGGCTTTATCACAGGTGCAATGCTCTTTTTTGTTTTAATCTAGATTTGATGTATGTAATCAGACTTAAGAGTGATGTTTGATATGTGGGTGGCCACATAGGTCATGTCTGTATAAATATTGATGCTTTTTTTTATTTCAGGAACGTGCAAATAACATGTTTTCCATTTGCTAACATCACTCTTCGCACTCTGACTTTATCTGTTAATTAAATCGGCTCTCTGCATACATTGCCTTAGTCACACTAATCTGACGAACATGTTTCCAGGCGGTTGATATCTTGATGAGCGGCCCCACTCACTAAAACTTTAACTCGATCTGCTTGCCTACTTTCTCCCTGCTCGCATTCCCTCAAGTGCAGCTTTGACAAAAATACCCAGATTGCTTTCCCATTAAATGTTAATGTTGTTATCGTTCAACTGTAACTTGTGGTGGGGTAACCTGATGAGATGTGCTTTTGCTGAACAGTGTTTTCTTTTGCTTTAGTTCATATGCTCAAGTGCTCAACTAGTGCTTGTTTCGGGAAGTGAACCTGTTACAACAAATAGTCTTATGCTATTAAAGAGAGTGCTCACCCAAAAATGAATCTTTAGTCATCGTTTACTAAACCTCATGTCATTCCAAACCTGAATGACTTTCTTTCTTCTGTGGAACATAAAAGAAGTTATTTTGAGAAATTTCTCCATATTTTTTTTTTTTTTTTTATGTCTTTACAAAACCAAGATTCCCAGCATTCTTCAAAATATCTTCGGCTTTCCACAAAAGAAAGAAAGTCATACAGGTTTGGAATGACATGAGCGTAAGTAAATGATGACAGAATTTTCATTTTTGGGTGAACTATCCCTTTAAAAACAGACATTCTTTAATAAAAGTTGAATGATTATAATGGGTCATGGAAGTACAGTGGCCTAGTTTTTGGTTATCCCACAACCTTGGTCCTCAGCTGGTTTTCTTCATTCAGTGCTAAACTCCTATTATTAGTAGCTAAGACAGAGCTGACCGAGAAACAGCTCTGCCAAATCCACAAGAATCCATGCTTTATAGCTTTCATCCATCTCCTCTGGAGCAGAACATCTCCTTCAGAACTGTCAGAATATTTCCCTTAACCTCTAAGTGGAGGTCTTACTCCCCAAGGTGCAACTACTCAATCCATTATGCTGGATGAGCTGTATCCGGGTGGCAGGCTGCGGACGTGGGAATGCCAACAGCCATCCTGCAGTAGCTCCACCAGGGTTATTGTTTCAGAAAGCTGGGTTCCCGTGGCCTAAGGGGGAACTGGCCAGCCACGGTGGTGGTTTTCTCATGAAAAACAAACATATTACTTGGCCCAAAGACATGCTGTCTCTTTTTCTCTATTTTTCTTTTGGTCTCTTTTTTTGTTTTTCATTTTTTTTCCTCTGGCATTTTTATTGCACATTTAAAGGGATAGTTCACCCAAAAATGAAAATTCTTTCATCATTTACTTACCCTTATGTTGTTCCAAACCCGCAAGACTATATGAATATATTTTAAAGGTGCCATAGAAATGAAAATTGAATTTATCTTGGCATAATTGAATAACAAGAGTTCAGTACATGGAAATGACATACAGTGAGTCTCAAACTCCATTGTTTCCTCCTTCTTATATAAATCTCATTTGTTTAAAAGACCTCCGAAGAACAGGCGAATCTCAACATAGCACCGACTGTTACGTAACAGTCTGGATCATTAATATGTAAGCCCCCAATATTTGCATATGCCAGCCCATGTTCAAGGCATTACACAAGGGCAGCCAGTATTAACGTCTGGATGTGCACAGCTGAATCATCAGACTAGGTAAGCAAGCAAGAACAATAGCGAAAAATGGCAGATGGAGCGATAATAACTGACATGATCCATGATAACATGATATTTTTAGTGATATTTGTAAATTGTCTTTCTAAATGTTTCGTTAGCATGTTGCTAATGTACTGTTAAATGTGGTTAAATTTACCATCGTTTATTACTGTATTCACGGAGACAAGAGCCGTCACTATTTTCATTTTTAAACACTTGCAGTCTGTATTAATTCATAAACAACTTCATTCTTTATAAATCTCTCCAACAGTGTGTAATGTTAGCCATTAGCCACGAAGCACCATCAAACTCATTCAGAATCGAATGTAAACATCCAAATAAATACTATACTCACATGATCTGAAGCATGCATGCAGCATGCATGACGAACACTTCGTAAAGATCCATTTTGAGGGTTATATTAGCTGTGTGAACTTTGTTTATACAATGTATTATAGAGTCGCGAGCTCGGGGGTTTAATTCATTAAAAAAAATCTATGGGGTATTTTGAGCTGAAACTTCAGACACATTCAGGGGACACCTTAGACTCATATTACATCTTGTGAAAAAGGGTTCTAGGGCACCTTTAAATGAAATCTTAAGAGATTTCTGTTTCTCCATTGACAGTCTACACAGCATGCATAAAGAGATCGTAAAACTAATCCATATGAATTGAGCGGTTTAGTCCAAATGTTCTGAAGAGACATGATCGCTTTATATGATGAACAGATTGAATAGGCTTTTATTCACATATAAACATTAATCAACGCACATATCAGGTATGGTAAACAGAAGCTCAAACACGCTTGCTTGACGTGTGAGAACCAATGAGGTTCATTCTTGTGTGTTACGCAGCACATCTGACCCCTGCATAAACAAAATAAATTAAATACAGTAAGTAGAGCTGCACGACTAATCAAAATTAAACCGCATGCAATTTGGCAAAGGCTGCGTTTTTTGGTTGTTTTTTTTTTTTTATGCGCAACTTCTCAGTGAAGCACGGCACTGTAATCAGAAGTAAATGCTGCTCAATCTGAAATCCAGAGGGCGCTCTTGCGCAGAGACTCCAAGTATGCCCCGAAGTTTTCCAGGAATTTCCAGGAAATTCCTTTGGGCATCATAGTATTGCTGTAGCTGAATAAACATAAGATTGAAACGCTTTGATTGATTAATGGGTTTGATTTAGGTCTTACAAGGGTACTTGTGAACTTACAAGGGTAAATAAAGAACTGGTTGTTTCAGTAAATACTGTATAGTGTTTCCTTTACTCTTTACTTGAAAATTACTATGTCTATAATGGGTAACCATTATATGTATTTGAGATGTGGCAAACAATATTGCTGTCTAATAAGCCAATATTGTCTTAAATATCCTGCATAGCACTTCGTCTTTTAGAACATGAGATTTTAACCAAATGTTGATTTTGGTAAAATGTTGCAAAAATATGTATGTATAGTTTTGGACATATAGGGTAATAAAAAAATAACTACAAATGAGCATGTAAAGCAAACAACTTAGAAAAAAAAAAAAAAAAAAAAAATCTGTGCCCCGCCCCACGCAATGTTCTCACCCTTTTTCCCCCATACCTGTTTGCATCCCTGTATTAAATAATGAAATAAATCAAATAAAAAGGGAAAACTTTAAAAAGTAGAGGAAAGTAGATTTAAATCTCAACAGTATCACTAAAACATTTCTTATATTGTTTCAGGAATAGGTTATATTTCCCTACTTAATATTCATAAGTGAAAACTATGTCATAACATGACAAACAGTCCATCGAAGCTCTACCCTGCTGCTTTAAAACTTGTTTTGGTGCCGCAGAGAGGTTAAGGGTCTCAGTGATGCCGATCAGCTAGCACAGCGATTCTACTAATTTACCGAGCAAGCCCTCACAGTGTGTGTGTGTCAGCAGGTCTGATGGGTTTATGAGGAAATCTCTCCAGTCCACTCTAATAGGCCACTGCCAGTATGTAGATAGAGATCAGCATTCCACTCCCTCATTTATATGCAAATGAAGAGTGACATCATCAGCCGAATGCCTTTGTGAATGTCATCTTGTGTGATTTTAGGATTGTAAATGTGTACGAGTAGTTGTATGTGTATTAGTAGGTGAAGTTATGAGTAAATGCAGCAGTGTTTGTAACTATAGGTTGTTTGGGCATGTTTGAGTTTTTATTGTAAGGACTAAGGCCTTCCTGCTGTCTGTAACATTCTTTTATGCTGCAGGAGAACAGCGCTCTGGAATGCATTAATCACTGATGTCTAATTCTCTCTCTCTCTCTCCCTCTCTCTTTCTTTCTCTGTCTAAAACAATGGGCTCCAACCTGACCCAAACTGTTTAGGCTGTTTGCTTTTTCAAAGCCTTCAGAGTGTTTTTGTGGAAAGTGTGGCCTGGTCTGGCTGGTAAAATACATACTCAGACAAAGAGAGGAATATTTAATCTCGGTACATCTTTAACTCTGTGATCCAAGCCAAACAATAGGTGGTATTCAGATCCTATTCTATCCACCTCACTTTTTTTCAAGTTTTAAATAAGGACGATAATGATTAATCAATGTTTAATTGCTGTTAATAATTTAAATGCTTAAGCTTTTCATTTGTCTAGTCAATTTAAGAAAAATCAGCGCAACCAACCATTATACAATCAAACAAGTCATGGCATCACAGGCGCACCCTTAATTTAGTTTTTGCGTTTTAATGCATTTTTCTCTAATTAACAGTTGCATTCACTGCAGGCACAGCGCTAGTGTGGTAAATAAAATGGCAAGCACTGTGATATTCCATCAGTCTCCTTGTATAATCACAATTGACAGTCATGTCTGTGCTTGCCGGGACAGCGTGGAGGTAAACTGACCTCTGTCAGTGATTGTGTATACAGTAAGTACACATTAAATTGATCAAAAGGGGAAAAAAAAGAAAAAAAAAAAAACATTACATGGTTTCCACAAAAGTATTAGGTAGAATAACACCGTTTTAGCATTGATGATGATAATAATAATAATAATAAATGTTTATTGGGCATCACATTAGCATATTAGAATGATTTCTAAAGGATCATGTGACACTGAAGACTGGATTAATGATGCAAAAAATTTAGCTTTGACCACAGGAATTACATTTTAAACATTTTAAAGTATATTAAAGGTGCAGTGTGTACATTTTAGCGGCATCTAGTGGTGAGGTTGCGAACTGCAACCAACGGCATCCCCCCCTCCCTTTCGCGTGATTTGAGAAGCTACGGTGGCCGTCTGGCCGACATAAGTCAAAGATGTCATTGTCTGAGACAACAGAGAGTACGTTAGCCAGTCAAGCAATGAGGTTTCTTCTTAAATCTAACAAAGAACGGTCTCTGCTTCTAATAAACCAGACGACGACGGCTATACTTCTTCATGCGTATTCAACGAAGTGACGATGCAAGCTGCCTCTAAAAACATAAACGATTTAGAAGGACAACATAGTGATGAAACGTGCTCTGTAGAGTTTTTGTCCATTTAGGGCTGCTGTAGAAACATGCCGGTGCAAAATGACGACTTGACATGGATGGGGACCTGCTGTGTATGTAGATATAAATGGCTCATTCTAAGGTAATAAAAACATAACAGTTCATTATGTAAAATTTTTATAAAACAGTTATGTATGTTATATTTATATACACACTACATGCTGTTATTGTTGTTGGTATTTGATTTAAATTCTAAGTAAAAATACATTTTATCAAACGGTTTTGTTTTATATTTTTATGTAGACTCGATAATTGATGGTAAAATAATGCATTTAGGATAGGTTTACAATATTTACCTAAATACATTAAAATACAGTAGACTGAATTGATTAAAAGGTAAACAAAAATACTTGCTTTTCAGATCTATATTTAAAAATAATTGGTAAAAATAGGCTATATCCTGATGTTTGAAGTCTTGCATGTGCGTTTTGCTGTATTTGATAATTAATCAATTTATTGATTATTGATTTTAAAATCAAACATCCCTTGTTTCAAAAGAATTACTCATAAGATAAGTCTGTCTCACAGATTATGCACTGTGTATATCCAAAAGAGGAGAGATTTTCACTATAAATGCATTTATAGACATCTTAATTATAATACAACCCCAGTTCCAGAAGAGTTTGGACATTTTGTAAAATGCAATAAAATTAAGAATCTGTGATTTGTTAATTCTCTCGAACCTCTATTGAAGTGACAAACGTACAAAGAAAAGATTTCCAATGTTTTCACTGAACAACTTTATTGTATTTTGTAAGCATGAACAAATTTTGATTTTGATGGCTGCAACACACTCCAGAAAAATTGGGACAGAGCCATGTTTACCATTGTATCACATCACCTTTCCTTTTAATTACAATTTTTAATCATTTGGGAATTGAGGATACTAATTGTTGCGGTTTTGCAAGTGGAATTTTTACCCAATCTCGCCTGATACAAGACATCTGCTCAACAGTCTGTGGTCATCATTGTCTGATTCTCCTTTTCATGATGGGACATACATTTTCAAAGAGACACTCTGATGTAGCATGTGCAGAATGAGGCCTGGCATTGTCTTGCTACCCAGGAAAGATGTCATCTTGATGGCAGTTTATGTCTCTGTACAATCCCAATATATGTCTCCATGTCAATGATTAACACAAATGCAAGACACCCATGATGTTTGCACTGATGCACCCCTATACCATGACAGATGTTTTCTTTTGCACCTGTCGCTAATGAAAGTCTGGATGGTCCCTTTCGTCTTTGGGACTGAGAAATCGATGTCAGTTTTTTTTCAAAAACAAGCTGAAACATTCTCATCTGACTCAAATTAGACCATCTGAGATGAGCTTGGTGTGAGGAGAACTCGGCAGCATCTCATGACATTTGCCACAAAGTGGTTAGTCATGACCCATCTTTTCTTGCAAAGACTGAGAAGCTCTTTTACACCCAAACGTGATCCCCTTACCCATTACCAATTCACCTGCTAATTGTGGACTGTTTAAAAACAGTTTAACTTGGATACTATATAATTGTTTCACTTTTATTTTGCTTCTGTCCCAACTTTTCTAGAGTGTGTTGCAGCCATCAAAATTAAAATTTGTTTTTGCATTCACAAAATACCATTATGTTGGTCAGTGAAGACATTGGAAATCTTTTCTTTGTACTTTTGCCAGTTAAAAAAAGAAAGAAAAGGAATTATCAAATCACAGATTGGGGTTGTACAGACTACAAAGAAGAAAACACTCTCCTTTTATATTCGTTTGTCACTTATCTTTCAAACACACATTTTTCGTCTTTAGTTCGAGACAACTCTTATGCTCAAGTGCTTATTAAAGTAATTGTTTTCTGTGCTGTCCATTTATGAACAAAATGAAGACACTTCAATTTCTCATTTTTTGTTTGTCTTTTATAGACTGTTCTCAGTAGTCTTTGTCTTCTGCTTGAAAGAATTTAATGAATATTGATAACAGTTAATATACATATGATTGGCACTTGGAATTGTAAGCTCTGAATGTTGTCAGTGAATTCCTTTAGTGGTTTTTGCTGGAGATATGTTTTTTTTCTAGTGAAGCAGTTTCAATTATTTATGTCCTTGGATAAGGAGAGCCATATTTGTCTTGTTTTGCGACCTGTTTGACATATACTTGTTCTGAAGAGTGATCTGCAATAATGGATTTCCATGTAAACGTATATTACATACATGTGCATGAAAAGTCAATTAAGTTATGATTTAGTTATATTCAATTATATATATTAATATATTCGATATTCAATACCATTTTTGATACCACGGGGAAGAACCGTTGTATATACTGTCATAATGATATTTTTAATATTATCTAATTTTTGTCCAAACACTGAAAGTCTAAGCAATCAATAATTTCTTCTGAAGAGATCACTTTATATGATGACAGATTTTAATTTAGGCTTTTATTCATATATATATATAAACATTGCTCAATTACCATCACAACTATCTCACCTAAATGTTTGCTCACTCAATGTATATTTGTGTTTTTGCAATGGGGTCATTTTGTTGCAATGGCACAAGATATCTTGATAGCAAAGCTTGAATTGAATTTAAAAAAAGACAAGTAAACAGTAAAAAATAAGAACAAAAAAATTACTAATGATAGCACAAGTAAATACAATAGAAAAAAGATACAAATTAAATAAATTGCTTTAAGTTTTTCAGGTAGGTTTAACAGTAGCGAAGCTATTCAGGTAAGAAATGCTACAGAAACTGAATAAAGTAATTAAATGTAAAATAACATTGGATAGTCTTCATTGTAAAAATTTAATACAGATGAATCAATTGAAGTTACAAAGTTAGTCAGTCAAGAGCAGTGAGTACATTTCTATTTGTCTTTTGTTGTTTGATTAACATTTAAAGGTGCCGTAGAATTGAAAATTGAATTTACCTCGTCATAGTTAAATAATTAGAGTTCAGTACATGGAAATGACATACAGTGAGTCTCAAACACCATTGTTTCCTCATTCTCATGTAAATTTGATTTTTGCAAAAGACCTCCGAAGAACAGGCGAATCTCAACATAACACCGACTGTGACGCAACAGTCGGGATCATTAATATGTACGCCCCCAATATTTGCATATGCCAGCTCATGTTCAAGGCATTAGACAAGGGCAGCCAGTATTAACATCTGGAGCAGCACAGCTGAATCATCAGACTAGGTAAGCAAGCAAGGACAATAGCGAAAAATGGCAGATGGAGCAATAATAACTGACATGATCCATGATAACATGATATTTTTAGTGATATTTGTAAATTGTCTTTCTAAATGTTTCGTTAGCATGTTGCTAATGTACTGTTAAATGTGGTTAAAGTTACCATCGTTTCTTATTGTATTCACGGAGACAAGAGTCGTCGTTATTTTCATTTTTAAACACTTGCAGTCTGTATAATTCATAAACACAACTTCATTCTTTATAAATCTCTCCAACAGTGTAGCATTAGCCGTTAGCCACGGAGCATAGCCTCAAACTCATTCAGAATCAAATGTAAACATCCAAATAAACACTGTACTTACGCGATTAGACATGCTGCCTGACGAACACTTTGTAAAGATCCATTTTGAGGGTTATATTAGCTGTGTGAACTTTGTTTATGCAATATATTATAGAGTTGCGAGCCGATTGTGTTCATGTGAATACTTGGCAAGAGGGACATTGTGACAAATTTTCTGTGTATTTAACTGTTTAAGCACAACAACAAGCTGCGAAAAAGTAATCAATTTGAGAGGCTGCTCAATGCAGAGCAAATGGGTGGAGCTTACATGTAGCTCCTCCTCACTGGACGGATGTAATTTGGGCCTAATGGGTGGAGCTAGAATATCCGACCACACCTTATCCCTACCCAAAACTGTATCCCTCCACCCCTTAGACGTCCAGAAAGGAGCTGGATGTCATTTGACACTGCAGTGAGCACCACTTGATCAATTTTGCACTCGGGAGCTTCATGTGTGCGCGCTTTGGATGTGAGCACAGGCATGAAAATTATGCGCAACCCCCGCAATCCCACGCTGACTAACCTTTCTTGTGATTTGCATTTTTAATATGATTTTTTGTGTGGTGTTTGTTGTTATTGGAGACATCAGAGATTGATGATATATAATAAAGAATAATTTTTAACACATTTTAGCCATTTAAAAATTGTTTTTGTTTTTCACACGGCTCTCGCAAAGCAATTACCAGTGGTCAAGCACTAAACCAAGTATGACCATGAGTAATCATCTTAGCAAACAGCACTAAATTGCTGTTCAACATGATCTAGGCAATGCATTTTGAAATGACATTGTTCTAAATATTCACAATGAACATAAGGTCAAAGTGATTACCTGAGACTCAACGAACAAATGCTCCTTTATTCATCTTGCATTTTTTTGTGTGTTGTTTACTGCAGAGAGAAAGAGGATGGTGTCATTTAGTAATTGTTTCCGGTTTGTTTACTGTTTTTTTTTTTTTTTTTTTTTGAGGACATGTTTGACCTGAGGCTACAAGTGGCCATTTAATTGCAAAACAGTTTTTGGAGGGTTTTTTTTTTTTTTTTTTTTTTTTTTTGGTGTATGAAAAAGGATCACACAACAGAATTGCAGTCATGCAGAATGAATTTGAAGGCTTATACTCTGTTCATTGATTTGCTTTGCTCCTTTTTCTGGTTTGGAAGAAAATAAATTTGTTTTTGGTTCTTTTTTTGAAAAATCGTTTTATCGAATGTTGATTCTTATAAACAAAAAGAGAGAAGCTTTTTCAAAAGACAAATGGAACAACGATTCTTGGTGGTACTGGGAAACTAGTTTGTTGTTGTCTCTTGTGTTTAGACCTCGCCAGATTGAAGCATTTTAGAAATCTCCACTGGCATAATTAAAAGAAATTCTCCATTGTGCACATCAAGGGTTTTTCATGCCTCACTGATGCACCTCATGTCAGAATATTGTCTCTTTGATTCGCGTCCAAACATATGCTCGGAGAGTCACACCGCTCTCCCAGCAGAAGTCGAGCTGCCAATGCAGTGAAAGAAAGTTATGCAATATTCATAAACAATTGTGGCGGCGACAGCCTTGCTGCGAGGTCACGGTCTCCTCACTTCACCCTGCACTCTGTTTACCCATCATCCTCCTCATCTGCTGCCGCCCCACTCGATGGGTGGTGACTCACAGACTGTGTTTTTTCAGAGCCGTATCAGCATGCTTATGTTTCGCAAGACAACCCACCCCAGTTTCAAAAGCTTTCAATGTTTTCTATCCTCGGAATTAACGGTTTAATTCATACTTTCCCATAACCAGATATGAAATTTATTGGGTAGCTACTCCGGATTTGCAGGGAGACTGTACAAGTGTAAACAGGATTTGGATGTCTGGTGATTTACACACTGTTTACAAGAAAGAGAAGAACGCTGGCACTCATCAACCCACCAGTGACTGATGATTTCAATAAAGACGGGCATCCAACTTACTTTGTCGCTGAAATTATTTGGGATTCTGTTATTAATTATGCATATTTATGTGCCCCGTTCCGAACATTTATGTGCCTGTGCATGTATGCGAGCCTCACAGGTTGAGCAAAGGGACCGTTTAAAGCTTTGATCCGGGAGCAATGTGTTTCATAAGCTTTAAAGCGTCATTGCAAGGGGATTCTGCCGTTCTGAATTCTCTCGCTGTAAGCAAATAGGTTTAAAGCTATCAAATGGCTTTTAATATCTGCAGAGTAATATGAATTTAATTAGGCGCTGTTATTCTCTAACAAGCTGAAGAGATTAACCTGTTTTGAACAGACTTTTATACCGGTTTCTCTTTTAAAACACTAATCGGTTTCTTAGCTACAAGCTCGTCAGCCTCCAGTATCGAATGCTGTCTTACACATTTATTTAGGTAATGAAGAGAGGCTGCATGGCATAAATCAAAGCACTCTCTGTCTCTTGATTTGCCACTTATCATTTCATCTCTTTGAGGTTGTTATATCGTGAGCCTGTGGATTGAAGGAACGCTTTCTTTCGGCTCATTACTTCTCTCAGTGGGGCCACCGTATAGGGTCCGCCGAGGATCCAGCTGCCTTGGAACAGCCTTCTGAGTTGCTCTTTTGTGTTTGTTTTGATTTACAAGTAAACTTTTATACATATAAACTATCATATAGCAAAGTAACACGCCCTGGAGTACTAGTAGAAGAACAAAACCAGACAGTTTAAGTATTAGAGTCAGTATCCTGCGTTGTGTTTAGACCACAGGTTAAATATCTTTTTGTGATTTGATGGGGTTCTTTCAGTTGCCCACGTGAAGGTTGCATTATTGTTGCACTCTAAAAATTCTGGGTTAAAAACAACCCAAGTTGGGTTGAAGAAGCACTTAATAATATATTGCTGAATAAACTGCTTAATAAATGTTCACCTTTTGATTATTATTGCTGCCTCGAGTAATTATGTGTCTGATTTTTATTTTACAACCTATTTTGGGTTCATTTTAAGCCGGCCAAGCATATATATTAATTTTTAAACAATAGTTGGGTTAAATAAAACTGTTCAGCAGTTGGGCAACCATTTAACCAAACTGATGGGTTAAAACAACCCAATTGCTAGGTTTGTCCATTTTCAACCATTGTTGTTTTTAATCCAGCATTTTTTTTAGAGTGTAGTGTCAGTTTTTAATCAGGAAATAATAATAATAATAATAATCAGCAAAAGCTTACAAACCAGATTTATGAGCGAAAAAAAAAAGATCATATTAAACTATTTATACACTCTAAAAAATGCTGGGTTAAAAACAACCCAAGTTGGGTTAAAAATGAACAAACCCAGAAATTGGGTTGTTTTAACCCAGCACTTGGGTTAAATGTTTGCCCAACCTGCTGGGTAGTTTTATTTAATTCAACTATTGTTTAAAAATTACTGTATTGCATGCTTAAAATGAACTCAACGTATGATGGAAATGAACATTTATTAATACATTTAATAAATGAACATTTATTAACAAGTTTAATGATTATATATTTAAACAATAAATATATATTTATTAAATTGCTTATTAATAAATGTTCACCTTTTGAATATTATTGTTGCCTCTAGTGATTGTCTGATTTTTAATTTCCAACCTATTTTGGGTTCACTTTAAGCCAGCCATATAGTAATTTTTAAACAATAGTTGGGTTAAATAAAACTGCCCAGCAGTTGGGCAAACATTTAACCCAACCACTGGGTTAAAACAACCCAATCGCTGGATTTGTCCTTTTTCAACCCAACTTGGGTTGTTTTTAACCCAGCATTTAACCCAGTGTACATATAACCTAATCATGAGTAATGCCATTTTGTGAGTTAAATCTACATACCGGTGCAACCCCTCCAATAAAACTATTTAGAATTAGTAAAGAATTGGTTCACACAATCTTCATTAGTGATGTTATTTTACAGAGAAAGCTCATTTGAAAAAATTACAGAGGTGATAGAATTAGAGTAAGTCTCAAGATATCCAAAGATCTTTATATGAAACACAAGTGTATAGTTTTATGTTGCTATAAAATTGATTGATTTAAACTGAAAACATTGGGAAAAATAAAAAATGTGAAATAATATCCTTTTTGATAAAATGTTGAAAAAAAAAAAGGACAATCTGACTCCTTCAATTCTTGAAAATCTTCAATTTTCTAAATCGTTACTTTAGTTGTCACCCTACTGAGAGCTAGCTTCATAAATCTGTCATTGCCCTCAGAAAGTAGGACACATTGTAGAGTACAACTAAAATATCCTCTTTGCTCTTTTTTTGTCAGGTAATGTTGCAGAAAGATTTTTGCTTGGTGGTTCAGTATGGAAATCCAAACCCTCTGATTATCATCTCTTAGTCACATTACATACATTTCTTTTAAGAAATAGCAAAGCTAATTTGTTTCCCAGAGATAACTTGTCTGGATATTATGTTCCTGTGAGGTCTGAGGCTGGTTTTTGCTGGTTTTCTCATTTATGCATTTCAGGTTTGAGAGGTCAATGACGTTTCATTGCGTACAGTCTGTTTCAGAGCGACTTTCCAGCGGTTCTGCAATAACAGGCCTCAAAACCCCAAAACACAGACGCTCACATTGGCGTTAGTCCAGCCCCACAACCACGGTCTGATATCTGCAATGCTACTGTTATCGGCATAGCTTTCGTAGACTACGCAGTTTGGCTGCTCTCTTCAGCCCACTGTCGTCCCAGCAAGCGGTTGACTCCTCACCACACAGATGTAATCTCTGCAGCAAACTATAATTTCTGGTGGCTGGGGGAAGAAACGTGATATATTTTTGTAGCGTCTGCTGTTCCTCTTTCCCAATCAGTCCACGACAAGCACATGAAGAGCCAAAGCAAACCCTCAGAATGGGATGCTCTCAGTGTTGGTGATGTTACATGCGCCCCTCTGGTTCCCGAAGGAGCTTTATGCCACCATGTTGCCCTTGGGCCTGTAATCCATCAAATCCCAAAGTGGGATTGAGTTCTGCTTTGTTATCCTTTCATTAGCTAGCTTGAAGGAATTTGAGGCTTTGGGTCGCTTCTTACATATATAAACATCAAAGCTAATCTGGCCTTTTGCTTTGAAAGCTCTTTGTTTTCTCTCTGCTGTATGTTCCTGGATTCTTAGCTTCTGTTATTCTTCAGATTCCGGAAGTACAGAGGAAATGAAAAGAGAAATGGTTGAGCTGGATGTCTTTGTTGTTGTATGGACTGTCAGTCAATCACAGTGACAGGGTCTCAAGACTATGGCTGTGCTATGCATACACAGGCTTTTGAGTTTGTCCAATAGACATAAGTGAAAGCACTACAATTAAAGGTGCACTCAGTAATTTTTCTCAAATTAAAAAAGTGTTACTCTAAGAAATAAATAGTACTGTTGTGGACATCTGACTCCCGAAGCTTTTCATATTCTTCATACTCTGTGCAGTGGTAAATTTGCAGCAATGACAGAAATTAATTAATGAGATTAATGTTTTAAAAATAACAAAATATTAAATGATTTAGAATTATACTTTGAATATAAAAATAAAACTTCCAGTAAGTGGCAGTAACTCACTGTCTCGAGTGGATCATTATTCAAATGATGGTTCATTCATACGGATTCATTCAGAAACACAGTAAGTCACGGTTTGCTTTTCCACTGCACTTTATTACCGCTTCAAAGTGGGTGGGATTATAGACTGATTGTTATAGTTGTGCTGTCACCTCGTCTACTGACCACGATACAGACATTTCTTTTCTCAAGTTGCGTGCGACGGTCATTTGAAGCAAGTCGTATAAAAAAAGTTGTGTGAAGAAATGATACTGCAGTGACCATTTAAATGTGTTTAAAGTAGTGGGTTTGGAGTCTTGTGTTGCAAATCCAGTGCCGCTGGTAGTGACAATTGTCTCTGACCGATCAGTGATCTGCAGTGTCACATTTTAGTATCGGTACGGCTCGCTTGGAACCTCAACCGAGGTGGTACTAAAAAAAGTACCAGGTACTAGGTACTGTATGCAGTGGAAACCCCCCCAAAAGCGAGCCATACCGAGCCGTATCATGCAGTGGAAAAGTGCCCTAGGAATGTTCAACTTCACTCGGCGCTACACAGACCGATCAGTTTAGGGCAAAGTACAGTGAGAGAGCGATTCAAAAGCATACAGAGCCGTCTGCTCTCTAATCGCTCTCCCTGTACTTTGATGTCATACACCAGAAAATAATAATATTTCAGAACAAAATGGCTTCTTTAATCAAAAATCAGTATTTAGTGTGACATGGACTTCTTCCAGTTTCTCAAAGAAGAAAATCTGGGAAACTTCTCATCATATTTTGGAAAAGTTTTCTTGGCCTTTCAGTCCTTTTCCAGTCAATTCCATTTCAGAGAGCCAGATTCCTGCTATTGCGAACTTTCGCCTATAGAACTTTCGCCTATAGAACTTTCGCCTATAGAACTTTTGCCTATTTTTTTAATACTGCATACACATTTCCTGTATATTCTGGTTATATTCTAATACAGATACTGAGAAATAATTATAAATGGTCATTATACCATTGCTAAAACAATATCTAATTAATGGTGGTCTAAGACTTTTGCACAATAAATATACAGGTGCTGGTCATATAATTTGAATATCGTGAAAAAGTTCATTTTTTCATAGTAAATTATTTTAAAAAACAAAACTTTCATTTATACTAGATTCCCTACATGTAAAGTAAAGCATTTCAAACGTTTTTTTTTTTTTTTAAATTGTTGATTAGAGCGTACAGCTCATGAAAGTCCAAAATCCAGTATCTCAAAATATTAGAATATTTACATTTGAGTTTCATTAAATGACCATCCCTACAGTATAAATTCCGGGTATCTCTTGTTCTTTGAAACCACACTAATGGGGAAGACTGCTGACTTGGCAATGGTCCAGGAGACAATAATTGACACCCTCCACAAAGAGAGTAAGTCACAGATGGTCATTATTGAATGGGGTGGCTGTTTACAGAGTGATGTATCAAAGCATATTAAATGCAAAGTTGACTAGAAGGAAGAAATTGGGTAGGCAAAGGTGCACAAGCAACAGGGATGACCACAAGCTTGAGAATACTGTCAAGTAAAGCCGATTCAAACACTTGGGAGAGCTTCACAATGAGTCGAATGAAGCCGGAGTCAGCGCATCAAGAGTCACCACACTCAAGACATCTTCAGGAAAAGGACTACCAAGCCACTTCTGAAACAGAAACAACGTCAGAAGCATCTTACCTGGGCTAAGGAGAAAAAGAACTGGACAGTGAACAGTGGTCGAAAGTCCTCTTTTCAGATAAAAGTAAATTTTGCATTTCATGTTGAAATCATGGTCCCAGAGTCTGAAGGAAGACTGGAGAGGCACAGAATCCAAGCTGCTTGAAGTCTAGTGGGAAGTTTCTGAAGTCAGTAATGATTTGGGGGGCCGTGACGTCTGCTGGTGTTGGTCCATTGTGTTTTATCAAGTGCAAAGTCAATGCAGCCATCTTCCAGGAGATTTTGGAGCACTTTATGCTTCCATCTGCTGACAAGCTTTATGGAGATGCTGATTTCCTTTTCCAGCAGGACTTTAGCACCTGCCCACAGTGCAAAAACCACTTCCAAGTGGTTTGCTGACCATGATAATACTGTGTTTTATTGGCCAGTCAACATGCCTGACCCCTGAATCTATGGGATATTTTCAAGAGAAAGATGAGAAACAGTCGATCCAACAATATCCAGATGATCTGAAGGCTCAATAGTGCCTCAGCAGTGCCACAAGCTGATCACTTCCATGCCACACTTCACTGATGCTGTAATTTGTGCTAGGAGCAAGTCATTTGCTGTAATATGTGCTGCCGACCAAGTATTGAGTGTACAAATGAACATACTTTAAAGAACTTGACCTTTTCTGTTTTGAAAATCCATTTTTTGATTGACCTTAGGAAATATTCTAATATTTTGAGATACTGGATTTTGGACTTTCATGAGCTGTACGCTCTAATCATCAAAATTAAAAAAAAAAAACTTTGTAAATGTTTTACTTTACATGTAGGGAATCTAGAATATATGAAAGTTTCATTTTTAAAAATAATTTACAATAAAAAAGTGAACTTTTTCACAATATTCTAATTATATGACCAGCACCTGTATATAGTACATATTACACAGTAGGGATATTTGGCACATGGAAAATGTTCCAATCACCTTGAAAAATGTGAGGAAGGCTTATTTGTTGGTTCATTCTGAATTGAAAGAGATTTCATTCTTGGTTTCCAATTTCCGACCTTGTTTATCAGCTTGCATAGTAAAGAGATACTAAATCAAACAAACTTAAGGCACAAGGAATTTGTGCCAGTCAGAACAATTTGCAAGCCTGAGGGTGGCCTGCAGGTTATAAAAGGCTTTAAAATTATGATTGATTCTACTGAATACATTGTGGAAAATGTGGAATAACATGCTTTTTGATAAAATGCTGAATTTTTTTGGGAAATTTGACATCTTCAACTTTCTAAATCGTTACTTTAATTGTCACCCTACTGAGAGCTAGCTTCATAAATGTTTCATTGCACTGAGAAAGTAGGACACATCCACAATGTAGAGTACAACTAAAATATTCTCTTTGCTTTTGTTTTGTCTGGATGCATTTGGGTAATATTCTGAATTGAAAGCTACTGAGATTTCATTCTTGGTTTCAAAATTTCAACCTTGTTTGTCAGCTTGCATAGTGATACTAAATCAAACAGACTGAAGATACAAGGAATTTGTGCCAGTCATTTGCAAGCCAGTGGGTGGCCTGCAGTTGAAGAAAAAAAAAAAAAAAAAAAAAGTTTGGTTGAATGTTTTTGGTCTTAAGAAAAAAAAATCGAGTACATTGGAAATAGTTTATCCCAAAGTTTAAAGTTACATAACACAATTTGATTGCAGTCTTCTGTTGTTCAGGGGTAATGAAATGCTCTGTACTGGAATAGATTAACGTCATACTTCAGAGCAGAATGTCTCAGTTTGTTGCCAGAGGAATGTGTCTGCTGATTTAACACCTTGTCTGCCCAGTTAGAAAGTGGTTTGTGCTCTGTAGAAGGAAGGGTGATAGACCTGATGGTGTGTGACCGAAAAGGCCAAACAATAAATCTCGGCTTCTCAAAATTCATCTATTTAGAATATCTTTTCCACCAGTTTGCCATCCAGGTCTGTCACTACAACATTTTTGACATCATCTTTGTCAAATATCCCATTAATCCTTTCTAAGCATGAGAATGTGTTGAATATGTGCAGCATTTTTTGGTGTCAGATGTGAGTTATGTAGTTGGCAAAATGGGCATTGTAAGGCTGAAAGCCGGACACTCAAACTCGAAATCGCGGCTTCTTGCAGTGCGAGGTAACCATTCATTCTCCCACAGTAACCGGCTGCAGCGTCGCAGGGGTTTCTGTGACTCTTTTGATAGCTCTATGAAACCCGAATAGTCCCAGCGCTGAGCTTCTCTGAATACACCCGCGTTCCACAGCCAAGAAACCCAGCACCAGCAGCCAAAAAACCTGTGAGCGCTTCACAAAGGAGCCAGGCCTGAATGCAATTGGCTTCGGGAATGGATGTCCCTTTCGGTGAGATAAACCCAATCAAAGAAAGCGTGAACAGATGGTTTTCTCTTCCTTAAGCATCGTAAGGTCTTACTGGCTTGGGTGTCCCTGCCAAGACATCTCTACCTCATTGTTGGGCCTTTGTCATTGGGAGCCACTACTGACACAATGACCTACTGTTCAGCTTGATGGGTTGGGATTTTCTCTGTATTTCAGAGAGCGGTAAAGCCAAGACCAAGAACACAACAAGCAACTCGGCAGGCTAAATGAGACACACTTGTGTTTGCCATCAGTGTTATTGTGTAACTTGATGTGCATTTAGCAGGGTGGGTCAGGTTGACATTAGATCCCATTTAGCAAGTGTCTGAAAACTTGCTGCCTTGCTTCCCAGTCGGTCAGTGACTACATTGGCAGTGTTTTGTGTATAAGGAGGTTTTAGACGGGCTTCTAAGGGACTATGATCTAAAACAAATTTTAAAGATAACTAAGCAAATACTTGCACTACCATTGAGAAGTTATGGGTCAGTTTTTTTTTTTTTTTAAAGAAATAAATAATTATTTCAGCATGAGTGCATTAAACTGATCCAAAGTGACAGCAAAAAAAAAAAAAAAAAAAAAAAAATTATATATATAATTTTTTTTTTGCTGTCACTTTGGATGACAAAGTGATATATATATATATATATATATATATATATATATATATATATATATATATATATATATATATATATATATCACTTTGGATGACAAAGTGATATATATATATATATATATATATATATATATATATATATATATATATATATATATATATATATATATATATATATATATATATATATATATATATATATATATATATATTATAAAATATATATATATATATATATATATATATATATTATAAAATATATGAGCAATATCACACGAGTAGCCGTGCAATATGGCTGTATATCAGCACGGCTGTGATTCGCCGCAGGCCGAGTGCCGTAGGTAATCACAGCGTGCTGATATACAGCCATATCGCACGGCTACGAGTGTGATATTGCGTTTATACAACAGTTCGACGGCATGAGTGTGTAAATAAATAAGAACAACGGAATGTCTTTAAAACCCTCTTATGTGCAGCACTACTTCCTTCCGCCACGGATTCAAATCTCAAGTTGTCAGTTGGACCAAGCCTCCGTTACTAATTATAAAACGTCACTTTAGAACTAGTAACGAAGGAACGCTTCATTGAAACTCATTGAATTTTGTACAGTATTAGAGAAAGAGAGAGAGAGAGAGTGAGAGAGAGATCGCCTGAGAGAGTAGGATATTACCTGTGTCTGATATATTGCATTACATTCATTCAGTCGGTCCATAATATTATATCCATATTATATCCATTGTATTATATCCATTGTATCCATTGTCTGTTTGAATGTCCGCTGAGGAAAGCGATCTTGTATTTATCCCTTTTATAGCTATTTTTCCATAACATCCATAACCATAGACTGTAAAAGTCCATAACACCACAGCGCTAAAACAACTTCCTTTGCAAAAGTTCCTTTCAATTTAATAGTCTCTTGTGACTCACTGACTCATTCACCTGTAAAGTTTTGCCACCATCTAATGGCGTATTAATGTCACTCAATCCATATTACGCATTAATAGACATATTTATATAAAATAATATTTATTGAACAACAAATAAACACAATTGTCAGTCAAACGTAAAACACTAATGTGTGCCCGTGACGGTTGTCAAGTGTGCAGTGGATAATTACCAAATGCCAGAAAAACAAAAACAATAAATACATGCTACACCTTATCTCTATATTTCCTAATTTTTGTTTTATTTAAAAAAAAAAAAAAAAAAAAAAATGATATAGGTCACCCTTTATGCTTGTATGTGGGTTTTACAAATATTTAACGAATGAAAAGGATTTTAAAGAGCTTGTGAGAAAACCTTGTAACTCCATTGGATCCTCAAACTGTCAGTCAAACCTCATAAATCCGCCTCACAATTGTGAGAAATATACTGTTTACTTTACTGTTTAATATACTATTGTGAGTTTATATCTCGCAATTCTGACTTTATTTCTCGCAATTGTGAGTTTAGATCTCACAATTCATTAAAAAATATTTAAATATGCAAACTTTAGACTAATGGGCATTGTTATTAAAGCACTTACAGGAGTCACACGACAACTTCCACGAATGAACAGGAATGTGTTTATTTATTTTACAAGTGCATATAAGAACGTTCTGATTATTGATGTGTACTGACATAAACTGAAAATTACATTGCATCATGGGTCATTTCTAATGAAACAGTAGACTAATATTGAGTTTTTAATTAATTCATTGCATAGTTTGTCAAGACTACTAATAATATTACAAATATACATACATTTTTGCTGTTCTTTTGCTTCACATTCCTGACGCTTTTTCTTTCATTTTTTTCTGTTCCGGACTGACAGCTTAGTTTGGAAGCCATAGCCATATGTCAAAATGCTTGTCATTACCTGCGGCACTCCATGATGTCCAAAACAGTAATTAAATAAATATAATCGTTAAGTGTTAAATAAAATAAATAAAAAATACATTTCCACGACTCTCTAATGTTTAATTCGCATATTACCGTCATGTTTACATTATACATTGATACGCTACTTAAATAATCTTTGAGAACAAGGGGGCCCCCTGGTGGTTCGGGGGCCCTACGCAACTTGCATACTTTGCGTAGGGCAACTTGCATACTTTGCATACTGCTCACATGTATTCTAGATGCATGAAAAATGTGTTTGATGGCTAAAGTTTTCTCTTGAACTTTTATTGAAAAAGGTACAAAGCTTTTTCAAAACCATATAAAACCAGCATGAATACAAAAAGTGGTCAACTCTTCCTCAATAGGCCATTAAATCATAGGATTACACATTCACCCATCCCATCGCTTTGTGCTCCCACTTATCGGGTCACTGTTGGACCATGAGTCAGCAGTTCTCTAAACCTGCTGAGTGTCAGGCTCATTAGACTCATGAAGAGAATAGACTAAGTTAAGGAATAGGAAAAAATTTCCAAAAAAGGGAGGGGAAGGAAAGTAAGTGAAAGAATGTGGAGGGGGCTAGATGACTCACTGCTAGCATGCACTCTGCCCTCTCTCTGCAGCACGGTCTGGTCTCCGAGCGTGACTGAAGTGTGTGCTTATGGAGGAAGAACATGCTGCTGTGCTCAGTGTGAAGCACAACTACTGGCAGCTACTGAAACCAGAAGAGCAGGCCTGTTCATAACTGAAGAACCACAAATGAAAAGCCTGAAACCATAACACAGTGACAAAGCAGTATTTGCCATCTAAATGGTTAAAAGAAGATAAGATCATGATGATTGACTAAACAGCAGTTCTGCTTCCTGCTGCTAGCATAGACCCTGCAAAGCTTGCCCAGCATTCATGTTCATTCATTCAGGGGTGGACCTTCTTGTTTACTTTTTTCTCAAAAGCGTGCATTTTTTTTTTTTTTTTACGAATCAAACAAATTCATTCAAAATTGCCATCTCGTAAAATAGTTACGTTCTGTCATGAAATCGGGTTGACCTTACCACCATGACTCAAAAACCGTAATATGATCTGAACCTTGAGTTTTGTGATCCGTTGAACCACTGAATTGTTGGATATAAAAAGCAGTGTCAATTGGTTTCACGCAACAATATTGAGTAATTTGTACAAATAACAATTTAGTTGAATGAACAAAAGAAATTCAAGAAAAGCTGACAATTTCTTTGAGGAAAAACAAATCATTTGAACACATTTATTGACAAAAAATAACTTATTGAACAAACTCAATTTAATTGAGTTCAGGAATTCCATCCTATAAACATGCGTATATGAGCGCTCACAGCCTAAACACAGGCACCACTCTTTTGCGTAATGGTAAAAATCAAAAAACATTACACAAACTCCTCTAAATGTCCAACATAACTGAACATTAAACACTAACACAAACTAACAACATCTTTCCCTTTACTAAAAAAAAACTTAAATAACACTTTACTCCCTAAATTTACTAATGCAGTCCCTTGCAAAACATGCTGGGAACTACAGATCGCCTAGTTAATTTGTGCATTTCACTCAGCAATGTTAAGTTGACTGAACAAACACTTACTAAGTAAAGCTGACTATACTCATTTTTAGTAGAAACAACTCAGTTAAATTAAGTTCACGTAGTTACGTGAGTTTTTAAGTAATGTTAACAAGGATAGTTTGAGTGAAACTAACAACAACGAAAGTTCATTCAACCACTGATGGAAGATATTGAGCTTTTTTTGCGGCACTACGTAAAAGCAGATGTTAAACATATTTTTCTTTAAAGCTATTCATTGTCATATCAAGCATCTTTAAAGAATTTGTTACATTTTCCTGTTTGGTGAATTAGATGTCCATAAACTACACAAAATGTGTCTTTAATACTGCTTGAAGTCACATATTTCAGAGACTGAATGCTGTTGACACCTATTCTGTTTGTAGTGACTGAACACTCACCTCCCTAGTCAAACATGGGCGAAAATAAACAGTGAAGTCGGTAATGGAAATGCAGTCTCTCTGTGTTTACTGCCACATCAGGAGGACTTGTTTGGTTAAATGTAGCGAGATAGCCTGGTCAGTAGTCCCTTCAAGGGTTATTTAACACCAAATGCCCTCTTCTAGTCCCTGAGGAGGAATGAGAAACCAGCTGATTCAGAATGAACTCTGGCTGACCATAACTATGCGCTTAAAGGTGTCCTCGAATGAAAAAATGAATTTATCTTGGGATAGTCAAATAACAAGAGTTCAGTACATGGAAATGACATACAGTGAGTCTCAAACTCCATTGTTTCCTCCTTCTTATATAAATCTCATTTGTTTAAAAGACCTCCGAAGAACAGGCGATTCTCAACATAACACCGACTGTTACGTAACAGTCAGGATCATTAATATGTATGACCCCAATATTTGCATATGCCAGCTCATGTTCAAGGCATTAGACAAGCCAGTATTAACGTCTGGATCTGTGCACAGCTGAATCATCAGACTAGGTAAGCAAGCAAGAACAATAGTGAAAAATGGCAGATAGAGCGATAATAACTGACATGATCCATGTTATCATGATATTTTTAGTGATATTTGTAAATTGTCTTTCTAAATGTTTCGTTAGCATGTTGCTAATGTACTGTTAAATGTGGTTAAAGTTACCATCGTTTCTTACTGTATTCACGGAGACAAGAGTCGTCGCTATTTTCATTATTAAACACTTGCAGTCTGTATA
This sequence comes from Megalobrama amblycephala, assembly GCF_018812025.1. Taxonomy (NCBI): domain Eukaryota; kingdom Metazoa; phylum Chordata; class Actinopteri; order Cypriniformes; family Xenocyprididae; genus Megalobrama; species Megalobrama amblycephala. The sequence goes on along the minus strand of NC_063057.1, from coordinate 18,634,108 downwards.
ATTCATAAACACAACTTCATTCTTTATAAATCTCTCCAACAGTGTAGCATTAGCCGTTAGCCACGGAGCACAGCCTCAAATTCATTCAGAATCAAATGTAAACAATATAAGGGTATACAATACTCACATAATCCGACGCATGCATGCCGTATGCATGACGAACACTTTGTAAAGATCTATTTGAGGGTTATATTAGCTGTGTAAACTTTGTTTATGCACTGTTCAAGGCAAGCGCGAGCTCCGTGGGCATGGAGCACGAGAATTAAAGGGCCAGTAGCCCTGAATCGGCTCATTTATAATGATGCCCCAAAATAGGCAGTTAAAAAAATTAATTAAAAAAAATCTATGGGGTATTTTGAGCTGAAACTTCACAGACACATTCAGGGGACACCTTAGACTTATATTACGTCTTTTTAAAAAAAGTTCTAGAGCACCTTTAAAGCCGTGGAAGGGTGCTGTAAGGAATTTGCAGTGATATGTATGGCTTCCTGCAGTCATGAAGACTCCTACTTTGTAATAATGAGCATTTGGACTATGTTTGTTCAAGCAGTTGTTTATTCTTGATCGTAAACAAATGTGTTATGTAGTTGTAAACGCTTTTGTCACAGCCCACCGTGGCTGGTTTTTAGTTCACTGAATATTATGTTGAATGCACTAGTCTCAGGTTTACTTCAGAACCCTGGTTGTTTCATCATCCATGTAATGTGCATCTTCTATGTGACAAATATAGCAAAACATCAAGCAGCCATTAGGCGTGAGGAATTGGAGGCATGTAATTAGCCAATTCTCCATATGACTGGAAAATTACAGAGTGGAGCTTGTGATCAGCAAATTTCCTGCGTTCATAATATTTTGCACTATTTTTATTGGTTGTTGCAAAGCGGTTTTCTGACTGTCAATCGTCTCTGTAGCGCCATGAAGAATATATAAGGTCAGTATCAGAGTGCTGAAAAGATATTAAAGCCTTAAAGACGAGAATTAAAGTAACTCAACCTCTTGTTGTTCCAAATCTGCATGACATTCTTTCTTCTGAGGAGCATAAAAGGAGATATTTAGTATAATGTCCAAGCTACTCTTTTCCATGTAACGAAATTGGGGACCGGGAACTGGGAAATCGAGATTGAGAACCATTGGCTTTCATTGTGTGCAAGAGAACTGCTTGGAAATTCTGCTAGTTAAACTCTTTTTGTGTTTCTTGCATAATCATTTTTAGATGAACTACTACGTTAAAAAGTATTGAGGTTATAAAGCAAAATAAATTGCTTTAAAGTAACATTTTGTGTGAGTCACACCATAATCTGGATCAGATTGTACAAATGATGGGACATTTCTGGAGTTTAACACGCTAGATGTTTTTTATTAAAAAAGTAGAGTCACAGTGATAAAATCAGATTACTTTTTGTCTCCTTTAGTCTTTAGTCTACCACGACCATTTAAAGTTTTGCAACCAGAGAGTCTTGAAATTCAATTCAGGCTTTCAAATAATTGCATCAGTCTGTGGATAGGCTGTTGAATAAAATGGCCGCTCTTTGAATAACCCGAACGGACAGCAGAGAGAACTGTAACTCTGAAATTGCTTAGAGGAGATGTTTGTTTTTATAACCTCAATATAACCTCAATGAAAACCCCATTTACAAGTTCCCTGCCAGTGTGAACCCTGTTTTTATGTGATTCACTATTGAAAATACTGCAAATAGTATATTTTGGTGGCACTGATAACCATTTTAAGATTCAGTCCTGAAAGATTATTTTGGAATACCATCTGTATATACTCATCTTATTAAAGCATTTTTTCTCCAATCCCCCTTCCATTAACTCTCAATCAGTCTTTCATTACCTAAAAGAATAGTTCATGGTAAAATTAAAATTGACATCATTTACTCACCCTCATGTTGATCCAAACCTTTATGACTTTCTTTATTCTTTGGAACATGAATAAATTTTGAATTATGTTTTGAAGTTAATGGGGTCCCAAACAACATTGGACCTCATTGCATGGACATAAAAAGCACTTCTTGTTCCACAGAAAAAGAAAATCACATTTGAAATTACTTGAGGGTGAGTAAATTTAAATTTTTTTGTGTGTGTGTTTTGGTGAACTATCCCTTATAATTCATGTCTCCAGACCCAATGTACTAGGACTGAATGTGAAATGAATGTGTGATTTAATGACACACAACAAACATAGAGGTGGCTGGTCTGAGCTGAAAATCGGAAATAACTTTACAGGCTGCAAATCTGCACACAATTCTCTCAGAAACAAGATTTATGGACTAACCAGGAAAGGCCTTAGTGGTTTGCTGGAAGTATGTTGTTTCAGAAAGAAGGCTACCATTTTAGGAGAGACGGTGAAAAGCTGTGAATGCTTTATAAGCTCTCACAAACATTCCTTCAAAACCTCATAATACACCCTGCGGACCGTCGTGGTTACACTAAAAGCAACTCTACTGGAATGTTCAAAAACAGCTTGTCGGCTCTCTCGGAACTGGCACGGACTAAGCAGGAGATTAAGTCTGATGTCCTAACTTTGTCCTCCTCCTACTGTTTTTATTATTTTTATGTCTGACTGATGGAGTCAATCCTGCCATGTGTGTTATCAAATGTGGGTCTGGGTTATGCATGCTTGAATCGCTGTCGGGGACGTGTAGATGGACAGCTCTTACTGTCTGAGAACACGCTGTGCGGTTTGGCCACACATAAGTCATGAGGTGAAGATTTGTTTTTGTGGTGACTTGTTAAAACAAAATGTCTTAGTAGAAACCTGATGGAGGCCAAGGTCTTCAGCAGCTTTTAGTGTATCCTAAACTAAGTACCTCTAATGAAGATGTTCACTAACAGGAGCTTAAAGGGGTCACGAACTGTGTTATTTTATTATTTTATAATGTTTTTTGGGGTGCACTTACAATGTAAGTATGATCTTTACATCAAAATTGTCATAATTTAGAAATAAAAAGCATTTTTCCTACCCTGATTTGAACGCTCTGTTTGAAGGGGCGTGTCTGCTGTGCGGCTTTAGTGTAAACGCCCATTGCTGTGATTGGCTAACATCTTTGCATATAAAAAAAGCTAAGTATTACATAGGGAACTTTTAGCACGTTTTTACTATTACAGTTCTCAAGGTTTACTAATTGTGAAAAGTGTTGATTTATAGCATTATATTGAGATCGTTGCATGAAAGGTTGTAGTGATGAGCATGTAGCCGATCACAGACATGTTGAGTGCATGAAAGCAGTGATCCTGTCATTGTAACTCGACTTCTGCACACTAACGAATGCTTTCATCATAACTAACATAGCAAACACAATAATGTAAATAAGTCACTGATAAACTCACGCTGTTTGATTGACAGCTCCAGCGATTGTAAAGGAAGCGTTCTTTGATCGCTTTCTAAATATAATTTAACCACGGTTTAAATAACAGATTATTTTCATCCTACTAAGAGAAACAATGTGAAGTTGACCATTCACTGGTCATGGTTTGATTTACTGACAAAGAACATCTGACTGTACTTGAATCATTCATTACATATCAGAAATCACTGGTCACTGGTGATTTTGGTTACACATGTATACATAATCTGTACATATCAAACTATCTGAAACAAAGCAATATGACACAGTAAAAACTTTTTTAATCACAAAAGTACTGTTATATCTCAAGGAAAATTAGATTTCTCAATTCATGACCCCTTTAAAGGAATAGTTCAGCCAGAAATTAACAAATCCGACTTTAACAAACATACAATTTTAGACAGTGCATATGTTCACACTGCTCTTTTCATAGAAACAAACCGTTTCTGTTCAATTTCAGTTCATACATTAATTGTCCATATGTTTGCAATCAGTTCAAGGGTTTGCATACAATTTGTTTTGCTTGTTTAAAAAATGCCTAATACATATAAAAGGGGTAGGACACTGTCAATATCCCAGAAAGACAATACATCTACAAAAAAAAAAAATGATTTTGGACAGGCCTAATCTACAACAAAATAAAAATAGCCTTGAAAAAATTTGGGCAAAAACCTACATTTACACACAAACTGACTTACCAGACACAACTTTTAGATGCCATTTTTGTCCTTCAGCTCAACTGTCAGTGAAACACAAGCACATGAATAGTAGAATATATCATAGGCAGCAATTCATACACCTGTGCTGCCTTCAAAAAACGATTAGATGAAGGTATCTCAGTAGACAGGATGTGACACGATCGTTGGGTTCGGACGTGCATTGTTGCCTTCCTACCTCCGTACGCTCCCTGCGGAGGCAGAATTTTTCAGCTTTCATAAGCAGCCTGAATTGATATCTGTTAAAGTTTCGCCTAGTGCCTTCAATTCAGAGTGTAGTGAAAGTCCCCAATCTAAATGTTTCACACCCCTTTCCCTTTAATCTCTGTTGAAATGAAATGGAAAAAAAAAAATAATATTTCTTCGGGGAACAGAAAACCTGCAAAGACACATCAGTTCTCGCATTGCTTTTGTGTATATAAATGTAAAAATATGGTGAGCTGAGTGGACCACGGCCGCTGGGCTTTCAGAAAATGGTTTATGATTACATTTAATAACCAGAGAACATGTCCTCCGATTCTGCCAGCCGGTTGTGTGCGTGCACAATTTTGAGCACTCGAGGTGGCCAAGCCATAAATATGTGTTCACCAGGTGAGGTTAATCTCTTGTCCAGTGCAGAATAGAGATAGGCAAGGTTGTCATCATAAATCTCATTCAAAAGCATTTGCAGGTGGATCTTTTTGCCTCAGTAGGCAGCATTTGGCATTGTAGGCATGCTCCTGATGTGAAAGCTATATATGCTTCCATCCAATGTTGTTGTTTTTTTTTGCTGAAAGAAATTATTACTTTGTAGAGGATTCCAAATCATTCACTTACGAGGCGCCTCAGGTTGGAACAGAGCGGCTATCAAGAAAGCACCAATATCACTTCACATATCGGCTTTTAGTGGAAGGAAATATTAATACTCGGAACTGTATTTGACACTTAAACCAAAAATGTCTCCACAGCCCTCAAAATTTGATTCTAATGTGTGCGCTTATGAAATAAAATGGCTTTTAGCTGTGCCTGGAATAATCTTGGGATTCTTGGTTAAGTCATTAAGTCACTCCACGAGACTGTGGGCTTGTGATGATTAAAGGACAGTTGACTGCATCACGCACACACTCGAACACACACTTTTCACCTTCCATGGGTGTAATACATCATCCTAATGAACCTGTGTAGCCAGGGCATGCAATACTTGATTAATCCACAGTCATTAAATCCAGTCTGCCGAGGACATCAGGAGGGAAGAGCATCCAGAGCCCCTCAGCTCGACTCTCCATTAATCTACTGCATAACTGCCCTGAATATACAACACCAGTCAAAACACACAGATACAAAGAGCTTTTTCTCACTTTTCTTGTTAAATATTTTAGAGTGAATTCCAAAATGGAATCATCATGCACAAAACAAAATGAATTAGTTATTAAAAGCGGATGAAATAATATGCAGAGAAAAGTAGAATGTAACACGCAAGTTATAAAATGCATTATTATGGATCTAGGTGTTGTTCTGATAATAGTGTTCCAGCGGAGCTAGATTTTAACTGATTGATTGTCATTTTTTTAGATCACTAGCATATAGATGATCTCAAAACTAGAAAATCATAATAATATTATTGTTATTATTATTATTTGTTTTATATTATGTATCAGTTTATAAAGAAAAGCACACTCTCTTGTAACTGTACCTCTCGTTGTTGAGACATAGGAATGTAAAAGATCTTTTGAAGCTTTGACTGTCAGATTTATTATAGGGATCCACTCTTTTCCATCAGTAATAATAAAAAAAAAAAAAGGTTATGTAAGTGTAGTCTGAAAGTTAAGACTGTGGGATAGGCTGCAGTTCTAAGGCAGACATGTTGTGCGTTCCCTCTGCCAGGAAAGGGGTATTAACATGATAGATTGTGGATCTTTTTTTTTCCAGCAGGCAAAATTTCCACCCGCACATGCATTCCTAATAAAGCAGAGGATGAGCACAGATGGAGTGTTTTAAATGAAGCTCCTCTCCCTCACGGCAAACGGCAAAAGAGGTTAAAGGTTTGAAGATCTAACCTGTTTACTCGAGTAAATACATACCTTTATGTCAAGCTAAATGAGTTTCTCATTTGCTTTATAAACAGGAAGGGCAAGGAATTTGCAGCATTTCTTTTCTCTGTTTTTCCACCACTTGATCTCAAGACCCTCTTCTATGGCGTCACCGACCCTCAGTGTTCCTGTTCGACCTTATGCAACGTTCTTCATAGTATTACAAAATGTTATATTTATGTAATTTTAAAAAAATAATTATATTTCATATATCTTTTTATTTTTTATATATGGGTCAATGACATGACACGTCATTTTTTTTTTTTGTCCAAAGGCCTTAATAATAATAAAAAACAAATATATGAAATCCAAAGTATGTAAGGTAGTACAACTAGATCTCTTTTATCGAATCCAAAAGGTTTTATTAAATTTTGCTACTTATAAAGGTATTTTAAAGATTTTGAAGTGTCAAAAGGTCATTCGGTTTAACCGTCCAAAGGCCAATACAGCCACTTCATTTGTGATTAAAACATCTTAAAATGTAATACATGTATTTTTTTTATTCTGGCATGATTTTATAACATCATATATAAACAGTGCTAAAATTATGTGTAGAAGTCGTTGCTTTGTTATGAGAAAGAATGTCTGGAAAAATTAATTTCATTGGTGTCATTCAGAGTAACCAATATTTTTGAATCAAGTCATGTGGTCAGTATCATGTGACAGGATGTGACATCATTCAGACACCTGCACTGGTTACACCTGGTTAACTATTTGAAAATTCATGTTTTCACTTGCTCATACGCATGTCCCGAAACATCAGGTCATTCGGTACAACCGCTATAAAAGATGGAAAATGTTGTAATATTTAAAAAACTTGTACTAAATATAAAATGTTTGTCCTTTTGCTAGCTAGATATCATCCTGTTAGCATTATTTGAAAATATCTTCATTCGGTATAACCAAAAGTGTCATTCGGTAAAACTGAAATTTTGGTTAAACCAAATGACTTTTTGGTGACAAATTTTGTCCATCTTGTAAAAAAATGACAAAAGCAGTGTCAATTGATTATAAAAACCACATAATATCATTGTTAACACTTAATAAAGCTTCAAAATTAATTATATCTCCATTTATGTTTTTTTACACTTTTAAAAACCTTATTCGTCAATGACCCATATATATTTTATTTTTAGTCAAATATTTGCAACATTTTTTTATGAATCTTTTAACTTCTTCCTGAACCCGGGCCTTTTTCGCTGCTATGTCTTTAAGAATATGTAAATGGCCCTTTTGCAATGGTTGGGCAGATTGTTAAAAGTAATCTCCTGATATGACCCCTTTTAAATGAGTGCCTTTCTACACTTCCTAAGTGACGATAAAACTCTATAAACTGGCAGTTTCAAGCCAGACTCTAAATAGATTATCTCTACACATGCTCCATGTTTATAGGTCTATTTAATTTTTTTTTTCTTTTTTACTGTTTTCAAAGTGTGAGTGTTTTTATGTATAGTTACTGACAGTATTTGTACAATAATGGCTTCCTTTAAAAATGTCTTTATAGTCATTTTACTGTTGTGACAGTAATTTGCCCTCAAGTTTATAAGCTGTCTTAATTGACATAAATGATTGTCATTAGGCAGGGGAATGTCTGATTTTGGCTAACGGGCAGCGGAGTGCAGAAGTGACCTCTTTTAATGGTGCAGCGGGGGCTGAAGAAGTGTGTTTACTGATCCCTGGGGAGTGGAAAAGTGTGTGTGTGTGTCTAAGTTGTAGTTTGTGCGTTCGTTTGTGTATGTCAGTGCCTATGAGAGGGCTCAGAGTTTGGCCCATCCCCAGGAAGTGTTGATAAAACAGACTGGCCGGAAAGCTTGTGTAAATTATTACATTCCAGTTTAGCTTTGTCAGGCTATTTTTACCCTCCCAGTCATTTGCTGGGCTCCACCTTCATTTTCTCTCCTTCTTCGTGAACAGGAAAGACTGGTTTATATGCAGCCAGAAAACCGGTTTCTCACTTTTGTCACATACTTCGGCCACTCACTTTTGTCACATATGGTGGTGGGCGTTATCATTCATAATTAGCTCAGATTGTTAGTATTCCCTAAATTACCATGCTTATTGAAACATGTTCTGTTTTAAAACATGTAAAACGTTCTGTTCCCAGTGTGCAGTGGGACATTCCATTTCCCCAAAATCCCCCAGACTCATACCACAAAGGCTGCTCGGTAGCACACTTCCTGTGTCTGTGTTTGTGTGTCGAACACAATTAGACTCTCTCGTCATGTGAAAACAATCCACAAATCCCAAACAATCTGAACAAACTCAACTGACCGAGCCTGAAATTTTCTCTGCAGAGCTTGGATGAGCTTGATGACGATGACGGAGAAGAGAAGGAGGGGAAGATGGAAGAAAGTCTTACACAGCAGAACACGGTCCAGAACGAGGCGCTGACCTCTGACCCCGGAGCTGCCCACTCGATACAGGTGAGAGTGTGTGTTTGTTTTAGTAATGTCAGAGGATAATTCTGCCTCTAGAGGGTGTTTGGAGTGCCGTCATCGTTCTGCCTTACAGAGGCAGTGTTGACCAAAGAAACGAACACAATCAAGTGACAAAACAGAAAGCAGAACAGCCGACGCTCATGGAGCCTCAAGCCACATTATAAGACAAGATAAAATCTCTTGACACTAGACATGATGTTGGTTTGTTTTCTGTTTACTTTGTGTTACCGCCCATCTAGAGAGGAAATGTGACGAACAGGATCACAACAGCATCATCTTTTGTATTTTGAAGTTTTAAAACCGAACTCCAGGGAAAACAAACCAAGCATATAAAGTGCCTAACAAAAAAAAAATGTCCTAAGAAAAGAGAAATAAACAACACAATAATAAAATACCTCTCAGAAAAATGTCAGTGTAGCTAATTACAATATTAACAATGAGTACATATCAAGCGCTCTCTCTCTCTCTCTCGCTCTCTCTCTCTCTCTCTATATAATTTTATTTTTTATTTTTTTATTAAATTTTGTTTCCAGACATACTTTTAAAAAAACATTAAACACATTAAATATTATAATATATATATTTTATAAGAAATAAATAAATTTAATCTATATATATATATATATATATATATATATATATATATATATATATGTGTGTGTATGTGTATATGTATGTATATATATGTATGTATATATATATATATATATATATATATATATATATATATATATATATATATATATATATATATATATATATACTTTTTTAAATTATTAATTAATACTTTAGTTCAACAATGATGCAATAAATTAATCAAAAGTGACAGTTGCCATTTCTAATGTTAACAAAAAAAATCTATTTCAGGTAAATGCTGTTCTTTTCAAGTTTATACTCAAAGAATCTTGAATTTTTTTATTAGTTTTCACTGAAATATTAAGCAGCACAACTGTTTTTAACATTGATAAAATGTTCATATTAGAATGACTTCTGATGGACCGTGTGACACTGAAGAATGGAGTAATGATGCTGAAAATTTCAGTTTTGACATCGCAGGAATAAATTATTTAAAAATATATTAACAGAAAATAATTATTTGAAATTGTAACAATATTTTGCATAAGAGAATTCTGGCAATTCTTTAGAATTTGAATTTTGAAAAACACTTTTAAAAGATATAAATTATTATTAAATAAATCTTGATACATTTTAACATTATTATATCTACATTTATTTACTAATGTACATCAGTCTTTTTTGTGCAATATTTTTTATTTTTATTTTTTTCAGTCATTTAATCACTCTCATATTGTTATATACCTGTATGGCCTGTAAAACAAAATGAGATGTTTTGAAGAATGTTCTTGCTGCTTTTTTTCCCATTTAATAGACCCATATAGTGACCAGGGGTGAAAAAGCATCATAAAAGTAGCCCACAGATATCGTGCATTTTATTCTAAATCTTAAGAAGTGGAATGATGGATTGGAGCGAGGAACAGACCAAACTTCAAGTCATTATTCACTGAAAAATCTGCCTGCATTTTCTAGGGGATCACTGAAGGATGAGGATGGCTAACTGTCAGTCCGCCATCAGCAGAGCTCTGGGAAATTGATTACATAGTTTTCTGAATGATGCGTCGTTGTGTTTTATCTAATTTCCTCCTGTTGGGCGGCTGATTCCATGTAGCTTCAGGTTGCTGAAAGCATAAAGGAAACTATCAGCTTGAGATTTGACACTGTAATCACACTTACATTGTGTGTCTGAGTGCATGTCATCTTGTATTACTTTTCCCTGGAAAGGATTGCTACTGTATATTCAGTGAGAATTTCAAACCTATTATTGCAAAATATGAAAGGATATTTAGTGAGCAATTGTTTGCGACTGAAGCCATTGTGAAAGTGCTTTTCTGAAAAGCCATTGAAATGTGCTTCAGTTAGATTCATAATTATGTTTAAATAAAGAAACTACTGCCGGAGCGTTGAGAATGCGAGTAGTTACATGTGTTTCTGGTGATCCTGGCCATGTTCAGCAGCATATGCCAACCCACAGTTCTCCAGATGTTAGACACTGTTGTATCGCACACGGCTCACACTGTAAACCCGAATGAGTTGGGCTAACTGAAAAAATGTGTTATTGAGTTATGATTTTCCCAATTTTAAGTAGGCAGAACTATCAGGTTTTGAGTTTGTAGTACTCATGCATGATAACTGTAGCTAAGTTGAAGTGCTGAGTTAGCTAACATTTTGATAGCAATTAACATAAGATTAATTAACTTTTTTTATATATTTTGAGTCTTGCAAATCAAATGAGTTATTTACTTCATGTACTGTGAACTCTAAGAAAAATCAGAAAATGGCAATTTGCTAAATGTCTAACATTAACATTAAAAAAGCATGGTATAGCAATGAATGAGTACAGCAACTTAAAACATGTAACTTACCTGCTCTCAAACCAAGCCGCTGCCACTTGTCACCATGATGGTATGGTAACTCTCCAAAAACCCGCATTTACAGAAACTCTTCTAAATTAGCATAACAAAACATTGATCCCCACCTAATCTCCCTTACCATTAATCTTGCACAAAAAAACATTAACACTTAATTTTAGCATTTACTCTCCCTTTCAAGTGCCATGAGCAAAGCATCCTGGGAAATAGAAATCTCAGCCCAGTTTCAGTTTCAAATGAAAAGAAATGAGTTCATACAACTCAAAACAATGAAACAGTTCAGTTTACTTGAAATATGTCAGTTCTGTGAACTCAAAGAAAAAGAAAGTTCTAAATACTCATAACAGTTAATTTAACTGAACTAATTTGTTCAATTTAAGTTTGTCCTACTCAAAACCAAAGTATTTTGAGCATTATGGTTTACAGTGTTAGTTAGAGTATACTTTATTGTCTTTTCAGGAAATTTGAAAAGACAATAAAAAGCTGCAATAATACACAATCATACACACACAACACACAATAAACAATTAAAAAAAAAAAAAAAAAGAAATAATAATTACATCTTACTATTTAAATTATCAATAGATATGTATGTAGGATATTATACAATAGTCAGTTCTCATGTTACTCAATATATACATGGTACTTGCAAATAGCTCTGACATCATCCCAAATACATATTTTTACCACAATTAATATTACCATTATAATTAGGGTAAAAAGGTGTCGTTATGGAACATGGAAGTCAGATACTAGGCGTCCAGAGAGGCGAGCGAATGGAGTTTTGTTCGTTCTTTTCCTCATACCAGCCAGTGATCTCCAAAAATGCAAGTGTTTGATGGATCAGACTGCATGAATATGTCAACTTGCAAATTATGAATGAAATATCGCTACATTTTGCACAAATGGAAGGAACAGTAGAATACAGTATAGTGAATGTTTTTAGAAAGGGGAACTATTTATTTAAATATTGTTTATAAAACATTATTATTATATTATTATTATTATTTACCCCATTTGCATCTGCAGAAAGTGTCTGTTACACATTTTTTCCTGTGTAATGTCAATTTTTATGACTTGTATAACTTCTTGACACTTTTTTTTCAATTTCCTATTTTCTTGTCTTCTACTGTTATATATTATTTCAACATAACCTGATACAAAAGCTTGTGCTTTTTTTTTGCATGATAATATGCTTCATTTGAAGTTATTGCATTTAAGCTTTTAAAATGGGCATGGTTAAGTGCTCAAGGTCAGTTGTGTTGTAGTGAATGTCTGTAGACGAAGCACAATTGCTTGTGTGGTATTGCATAATTAGAGCAGAAAGTTTTCCCAGTGTTCCCTCATATTACGAGAGATGACAAAGGTAACATTATGTCCCCATTTTTTTCTAGGCATCACAGATAGAGCAGATGGCAGATTTACGCATCCCTTCAGACATGAGAGCGTAGAGCGTCTCAAAAATGTGCTCTTTTTTTCCTGCTGCATTTATCAGTTGCTCGGATTGGCTTTTGTGGAATTCCACATCATATTTCACTGCTCTCTGACCTCCCACTAGACATGGTCGTAATCTACAAGCTTTCTACAATATTCGTACGATGCCTGACAGCTCTCAGGTTCAGCCATTACAGGGTTGGATGCACACGATGTGCCTTCAAATATTCTCTGTACAGTCTGTTCAAGGCCGCTGGTAATTTAGGGATGCAGTAAATTAAAAGATTGGAGCTTTAAGAGTATAATTCCTAGATATTTTTTACACTGGGACAAGCATTTCCCTTCTGGTGTGTGTGTGTGTGTGTGTTGTTTTGCTGCTGCTTTCTCTAATGAAGTCCTGATCAGCTCAAGGCCTCCATCTGCTTCTGCTTAAGGCGCGCTTTACCTTTCTTCTCTTCTGCCATAGAAGGAAAACATACTCCGATACCGGAGAACCGCTAGAACTCTCAGAACTGTACGGTACATTCCACAGGATCATCTCGCTCCATTGTGGCGCCAGGCAGTGAATTTCTGGGAAATTCAGCTGTGCTCTGTGCAGAAATTGTGCCTCAAAACCTAATGTGTTCCCTACCTATCAATGGCTAAAAAGGTTCAGAATTATTTCAGATTTATCTCAAGACCTAGTGAGCTACCTAGACAGCATTTTTAGGCATCATAGAGTGCAGTACATGAGTATGATGTTCAAAACACAATCTAGGTATCACATTTACCAGTTTTTTACCAACACATTTACCAATGTCTGCAAATGCTGTCATTGCTACACTCAAACAATTGAAGCATGCCAATTATACCAAACAATTCTGTATGTGAATCATCTCTAAATACAAACAAAAAAGATTAAAAATGCTGTCTAAGTTTCATAGGCACATTCATATCAAATGTTTAATATATTTTGTGCAACATGGTCACATTTGGATGGTGGATCTAATCTAACGTTTGACCTGCCTGTGGTTACAGGCGAATTTGAACAATCAAATCAAATGGTGACAAGGTGGGAAACTCAGTAGGATTTGAGACAAAGTCCTTGCTTGACAATGTAGAGTACATTATGAACCTTTTTGGACATTGATTAGAACATCTGAACATACAGCTCATTGGGGTTTAATGCAGCCATTGTGTGACAATATGGGGTTAATTCAGAGTCTTAAAGTGTTCATGCTCATTTGCATTTTTAATTAGCACTTCTAGCGTGAAGACGTTAGATGTGCTGGGAGGGATTTCCCATGCGTCACTCAGCTGACCCCAACAATAAGAGCAACGAGATGGCGGCAGTGTAATTTTCACCTGACAAAAGCGCCTGCTGAAAATGTTATGGAGAAAAGCAGAATTGACATAGTGTGATTAAATGTAGATCATTCTTTAAAATGCTGCCCTACAGCTGAAATTCTCACCCTTTTGGTTTTTTGCATGGTAAGCTCAAGGCTTTCTGCATTCATATTTAATCTTTCGAGGCCTATACGGGTAAATATGAATTGTGTATGGGCGACAGGCACGGCAGGATTTAAATGTTTATCGCATAAAGCAGGTAAGATTTCGGGCACATGAGCACAGCTCCAGAATGCCAGAGCAGGCCTGTGCCGGACTTTATTAGACTGGACTTCTGAGATCCTGAGAGAGATCTTACCTATTAAATTGGCTGTCAAAATCACAAAGGCCGTCAGATCGCAAACAGCTACGAATTCATTTTTAAGCAACGTGCAATTTAGCAGAAGAGAAACTGGGCTGAATACAATGAATATATTTGCTTTCTCCATCTCGGTTTCTCACTCTCTTCACGCTTACACAGATTCTGTTCTGTTTCTTTGGGCTCTGATGGCCAAAATAACTACTTTTTTTTTTCTTTTTTTTTTTAAGGTTAAGGGTTCCAGCTATACAAACAATAGCTATATTGAATAATTTATCACTTGCATTATCTCTTTATCACCAATTCACCGTTATGCTCTGCAAGGTCATAAGGTTGCATGTACACTCAAAAAAATAACTCTTTGAACGAACATAAAAAAATCATGGAAAGGATTTCCACATGATTAAGTTGCTTTATTTCAGCATTATGCAATTCTGTTATTCCAATTTAATGTACTTACGTTGGATCAACTTAATTTATTAAGGTTGATTCAACTTATTTACTATGGTTGGGCACAGCTTAATTTAATAGTGTCAGCCCAACTAATTTGCAATGTTTTGATAAATAAATAAATAAATAAATAAATAAATAAAAAATAAATTGTTTTCATATACATTGATTTTTACAATTAATTCTTCTTGTTTAATTTTGTGATTTATATAACTTTTGTGATGTTCTGTGTTAGAAATCTAGATGTGATACTGGATTCATCCTAAATTGCCTTAACCAGAAACATTGTAAAGCCTAAATTGATCATAAGTCCATTGGTGGCAATGCTTTTACAATCAACATAGGCTTACAATGCTTTTGGGAAATGCAACCCAGAGCACCACCACAGTGATTACTTTCTTATTAAAGTAATTTGAAAGTTTGTTAGCAGGTCCTCAAGCCAAGCACAAGTGCAACAGTTCACCACAATGGTAACCCCAAAACTATTAATTAACAGAAACTTTTAAATACCAACATAATAGAACAGTAAACATTAAAAAGTCTTTCCATTTTCTCATCTTCCTAAAAACTGCTTAAAATAACACTTTATTTCAACATTTACACTCCTAGTTCAGCCCCTTTGCAAAGCATGATGGGAAGTGAAAATCCTGTTTGATTGAATCCTGGTTGGGTTTACTTGATTTAAACATGTTATTTTAATATGAAAACATCAAGTTAAGTCAAATAGTAATCGTTTCAAGTCAATTTAACATGAATCAATCACATTTAAACCAGAAACCTGATACAATGGTGTTGAATCAAAATAAACCGCATCAAAAAATGTTTTTTTTGAGTGTATGTCAACAGTGTTCACAATCCATTTCTGTAATGTATAACATATTTCAGAGTGAAACAGTATAATAAAAATGTAGGATGGGACTTGATTTTGATGATTAGCTCATTAAAGTGGAATTTATATGGTAGGTGATTGGAAGGATAGGCTAAAAAAATAAGTACAAAAGCACAGGTTTTGCTTAAACGTTTAATTTCTCAAGATCAGGACAACCACCATCTAGATTAACAGCAAGAACATTCAAAAAGGCTTTTTCCTTTGAAGTATGTTTTTTAATGATGTTTAAAAATGTATATTTTTGCTTTTTGGGTTTACAGAGATAGTAATACTGTGGTGTTGGTGTGGATTTAAATTGCTAACATATTGCTTCAGTCAAACAATATTTCAAGAGGCTGTGAGGCAATAAGAGGAATAATGAGTAAAATCTAATTGTGGCGAAAGAAAAGAGAGAGAAAAAAAAGTAACATGCACTCAAACACAGATAATAATATTAGGCTATAAATGATAATGAGATATTTGAGAGAGTGATATTGGGCTGATACTGTGAACATTACTGAGAACTATTATATATTATATAATTTAAAACAACATAAATTGTGGTGGACATAAAAAATAACTATTATAAAGTAGGGGTGTAACAGTGCACAAAACTCACAGTTCGGTACATACCTCGGTTTTGAAGTCACTGTTCGGTATGGGTTCGGTACAGCAGGTGGGGAGAAAACTAAACATAAAATTGCTTTACTTTCTTTCAATATATTTAATTAAATTATAACTAAAAGTTTCTTAAGGATAAAAAAAATATATATATCTTTGCTGATGCTATAAACTATGTAAGGAGCCCTTACTTGACCATTAGGCTAGCCTACTATAATATTAAAGGTTAACAACTGAGCCCAACTATTAGCTAAATTCAATCTCTTTTTATTTTTAGAAATAATAATCAACACTCAAATAACAAATTGTATGCAAACATGTAAGCTGCACATAAGGCAGTTTTTGCATTAACTTCTAAATCTAATTAAGTTTTACTCCAATTCGTTATTGAAATATAATCATTTCTACACAGTGGCTGTCACTTTCATGACAGATTTATTTAAACATACATTAAATAATCAAGACATCACTAACAGGTTAAGTAAAATATAATGAATATATGGGCTAATACAGTGCATATATTAAGCGAAAGAGTTCATTTCTCTGGCGAACTAACAGTCTGTGGACACTGAATGGCATTTCTGAGGTAAATGCTACATATTGTTTACAAGCTGTTTTATTGACGTCTTTCCGCCGTTGACACACCGAATAAGCGATAACACGAGATATTATGCGTTTCAGTAAGTTGTACTGTATCTTTCAACATACCTTCAGATGTTCATTTAAGTTTATTCTGTAACTAGCGAGGAAGGGATGATCGCGTTCACTCACGCTCGCGCTGCCGGTTGAACTGAGGCGCCTGAACAGAGATCTGTCACGGCACATCAAAGCGCATCAAAACGGCATTTTCTGTTTAAATTTCGTGATTTCGTGGACAGAATTTGAAGGATGACACTTTGTTTCTTATCGAAAGTAACAAAACGCAGAGCTTTTTACGATTATTAGTGTTTAATGGTGGTTAGGCTACTAATGTTGCAATGTAATGCATTCAGTTCACACGTGCATCGTATCGAAAGCCCTGTACAGAAACGGTCCAGTACGAATACGTCAGGGTTACCAGGTTTTCACAACAAAACCCTCCCAATTGCTCCTCAAAACTAGCCCAATCGCATTTCAGCGGTAAAAATCGCGTTCCGGGGGGGGGGGTAAAATTCACGGGACTCCCATGGTAAGATTCGCATTTCATCGGCTAAATATCACGTTATTTTGGGTCGATTCAACCCGCGGACATGAAAAACAGCCCGAGGCAATGATGTAAAAGTAGCCCAATTCCACGGGAAAACCACGGACTTGGCAACACCGGAATACATGTACCGTTACACCCATGTTATAAAGTGAATTTTGTGTTCCTGGAACATATGGGGCTGAAAGTGTTAGGTATGACATAAGCCTTTAGTGAGAGTTGGAGAATGATAACCATAACCTGTAGGCCATCACACTGATGGAACTTGTTTTGATGAGCTTCTTTGGAGCAAACACAACCGTAAGGTTCAGCACCGAGTGATTTATAGCGCCTAGATTTATTGATTTTTTTTTTTTTTTTTTTTTTTTTTTTGATTATTTTTGTCTGGTTTAGCTTTTGTACCTCAGAAAGGGGTACATGAATAGAGTGAGTCATACCGTTCAAAGGCCGACAGAAAATATTGGGAAGCTGTTGTGTGTATGTGTATGTATCTGTAATGAGGTCTGCCTGTCTCTCTGTCCATTAAAGCCACTGAATTGTTCTCATTCTTATGCATCTTTTTTCATTTTTTTTTTTTTCAGGACACTCCGAGATCCAGAAGTCACAAGAGGTGAGTCTGACCACATCTAATATCAGCGGGTGAGATACGTTGTTTCAGCATTGCTTCGCTCAGATGCAGATCGAAGGGATTAAACAGTTTTAGCCGTTGACCGCAGCTCTGTACCATTCGCTCATCTGGTGGCTACTGTCAGATGTACAAAAATTCTCCTGGCTTGAAAATTTGCCTTAGCGAAAGTGCTGAAAAAGAAGCGTCTCCTCAGAAGAAAGGGATTTAAAGCCTGTGAAACGACAGCACGGCTTAACCGGACTCATTTTCAGAGCCATTGTAAGACTGCCAGGAGCTTTCGTTCTCTCAGTTGGCACTAACGTCAGGACTGAATTTGTTTCCACTTGAATGATACAAGTGGACTGTTTGTATCCAGTTGAGCAGACAAATTGGAGAGAAAAGTTCTAGGAAGTTAAAACTTAGAGACCTAAAGTTTTTCCCTTTTCCTCACACCAAACCAAACACTGATCGAGTTTGACAAAGAAATATCCACCGTGGCTCTGTCTCACCTCTCACGTAAACACTTCCCGCCCCAACAATGGCTATTTTTCTCAAACATTTCCAAATGTCACATTCGATTATAGATACAGTTTGCAGAAGTTCAGTTGAGTCGAGATCCACAAACAAATTGTTCTTTTGAACCGATTCCTTTTAAAGAGTCTTTTGAAGCATTTCACAAAAGGGTTAGTATTTCACTCAGCAGTATGGGATAAGTTTAGAAGTAAATCCATGGAATGGAATTTAATTTACCATAATTGTATCCTCACTGTATCATCTAAAGAGAAGAATATCTTAGAGACTTATAACTTGGACCGGTAGCAACGGCAAAACAACCACCCAGAACATACTAGCAACGGCGTCGCAGCACGCCAACGACCAGACAGAACACCTCAGCAACCATCGCAAACATCCTGGCACCTGAATGTCACAGAAAATATCAAATCTTGATTAAATGTTGACTTCTAGAGACTTTAGCGTGGAAAAAGCCATTCAATCGGTCGAGCTAGTTGATTCAAATGAACAAACTGATTCACTAAAATGAATCCCAGATTAGTTGCTTGGACTACATTTTGCACACTGAGTCCAGGGCGATGCAGACAAAAGCCCATCTGAGGCTCAGTCTGGCCGTTTGATTAGTCGCCCATCTTTGTGCCCGACACTCGCACTCGAACACCCAGGGCTCCGCCACAGCCGGCACGACAGGTGGGCGGCAGAACCAGCAGCTGAGACCGCTACATACACACTCACAGTGAATCAGAATAAAAGAAGGGGCTAACCATCACATTAAATTACAGTCCCACTGCCATATTTAATGTTTCAAATATGTCTACTATGGTTAGTTCAGTACTAACCAAGTTTATTCTTGAGGAATGGACACAGTTATATAGAGAATGAATTAAATCTGCAGTCAGCTAATATGGCTAACATATTTAGAGTTGACTCTAAACATGTTGATTTAGTTGACCAAACCCACCCACCCTCTCTCTCTCTCTCTCTCTCTCTCTCTCTCTCTCTCTCTGTCATACACACACAAACACCCCTGCTGGTTTTCCAGGAGCAGATCATTACCTCTGCCTCCTCCTGTTTCCTCTCCACAGGGGACTAATGCAATAGAGTGGCTGTTACATTCCCAGGACATGAACATTCAGATTGGACATCTGCTCTGTTCTCCGAGTCTATCACATTCAGACTACACTACACTGATAGAGGCACAGCAAAATACATCACACACCTTATCCGGACACATTACTGGACCTTTTCCTTTAGGGTTTCCATTATTATTCTTTTTCTGTTGTCTTCAGTGATGAATAACAGTTGTGTCATCTTTGAAAGATGTCAGGGCCAATTGCAGATTTTGAAAGTAAAGCTTTACATTTTCCAAAGAAAATAACTTGTCGCCACCACGCTAGATTGCGGTCAGGACATCGCTATGTGGTTGCTGGGGTGTTCTGGGACTGGGTGGTTATAAGGTGGTTTCTTTGCCATCAAGAAGAGATAAAATAAAAAGAGCCCACCTGAAAACCTGATATTCTGGTCACTAGACATGGCACAGGTCTATTATTATCATGCGTTAGCAGAGTTTGAACACTTAAAAGTAACACAAACTTCACATGAAATTTGTGGGAGGAATTACTCGGTCACACTTTAGTTTTGGGTCCAATTCTTACTACTAACTATTAACTATGACTTTTGCCTCAATAAACATCTAATTATTGCTTATTAAAGGTCCCGTTTTTCGTGTTTTTTTTGAAGCTTTGATTGTGTTTATAGTGTGCAATATAACATGTGTTCATGTTTCGCGTGTAAAAAAAACACAGTATTTTTCACATAATTTACTTATCTGTATACCGCTGTTTCCACTGTCATAAAAACGGGCTGATGACTTCCTTGTTCTATGAAGTCCCTCCTTCAGAAATACGTAACGAGTTCTGATTGTGCCAGCGGTTCCTGTGTTGTGATTCGACAGCTCTGAGCGCACCCAGAGCCATAGAGAGCGCTCCTTGCCCGGAAAGGTCATGCCTCTTACCATAACGTGGAGATGCATGCGCTCAGTGTTATTGTAAACATGTCTTTAATTTTACCCTATCAATTTGAGCCGAAATCAGACCCGGTGATTGGACTGCGAGATGAAAATAACAGCATTTCGACGACATGGCGACAAACACACTCTACAAACGCAACTCTTGTGTATTCCTGTGGGCGGAGGTTAGTCAAAAAACTGTTTTAGTGACGTCATTAAAGAAGGAAGTAGAGAGATGTAGTCCAAACTGGCCGTTCGATGTAGGCGACTTCTGTTAAATAAAATATCTCGCTTGGCATTGAACTTTGAGCTTTAAAATTTTACAGATTTTATTTATAGTCTAACAACAACATTACACACTAACTAAAGTTTGAAACATGGGATCACGAAGAACGGGACCTTTTTAATAGTAGTAAGGTAGTTGGGTATTGGGTAGGATTAAGGGATGTAGAATATGGTCATGCAGGCTAAGGCATTAATGTGTACTAATAAACAGCAAATCAATATCAATAAGCAACTATTTAATAGTGAGAATTGCACCCTAAACTGAAGTGTTACCAATTCCTCTTTAGTTTATTCAAATCTCTAACCCTAAGAATGAGCAATAATAATATTAATAGTGACGATGCTTGTCTTAACTAAACAGTTGGGTTCATAAGCATTAGGCTGGGTGGTTTCACATCAGCTTCATTCTGTACGTTTGACCTGAATATCCTCATTATATAAAGCACTTCACCGTACCTCCTCATTAGCAAGAGGATTAGAACGGCCGTCTGTCAAAAGAGAATAATCGCGGTGAATATTAAAGCCGGCAAACGTTTTTTCAGTGCCCGCACGACGACGGCCCAACCAGACCTGGGTGGATGTTAATGTTAAGGGGGCCAGAGCCCCCTTTAGCCCGTCTGCGAGTTGAAGTCGAGGTGAGGCTTTAAAAGACAGAGGTGAGGCGATTGAAGCTAGTTCCAGTCAGAGCAGGATATTTCTGTAGGGCCAGTGTTGCGTTTGTCACTTTCACAGCTGATTTCACAGCAATTTGGAGAACATTTTTGAATTCTGTTTTTTGTAGCTGTGAAATGTAAGTGTTTGAAATGTAAAATGACAGGTTGTTTTGAGCAGGACTCTGTCCTTTATTAACACGGGATTGGCCGCCAGCGTGCGCAGCAGATCTGAACACTTGCTTCAAAACAACATGAAACTGCATTCGCAACGCATTTAGCTTCCGTTTTGTCTTTCCAAACTAAACGAAATATGTAAAAACAAATGTATAAGTAAAAAAAATGCATAATTTCAAAAGCAATATTCAAATAAACCTGACTTGACATTACTTTAGTAACTCACAAGTAGGAGTTTCCAGTCGATTCACTGAAGGTGATTTTCTTTCTACAGAGGTTCTGTTTTTAAGGGGTTAGTTCACCCAAAAATGAAAATTCTGTCATTAATTACTCACCCTCATGCCGTTCCACACCCGTAAGACCTTCGTTAATCTTCGGAACACAAATTAAGATATTTTAGTTGAAATCCGATGGCTCCGTGAGGCCTGCATAGCCAGCAATGACACTTCCTCTCTCAAGATCCATAAAGGTACTAAAAACATATTTTTGGTGCGCCAAAAAAACCCCCAAAATAATGACTTATAAAGTGATGGCCGATTTCAAAACACTGCTTCAGGAAGCTTCGGAGCGTTATGAATCAGCGTGTCGAATCAGCTGTTCGGAGCACCAAAGTCACGTGATTTCAGCAGTTTGACGCACGATCTGAATCATGATTCGATACACTGATTCATTATGCTCCAAAGCTTCATGAAGCAGTGTTTTGAAATCGGCCATTACTAAATAAGTCGTTATTTAGTTTTTTTTTGGTGCAAAAAATATTCTCGTCGCTTTATAATATTAATATTGAACCACTGTACTCACATGAACTGATTTTAGATGTGTTTTTAGTACCTTTATGGATCTTGAGAGAGGAAATGTCATTGCTGGCTATGCAGGCCTCACTGAGCCATCGGATTTTAAACTAAAATATCTTAATTTGCGTTCTGAAGATGAACGAAGGTCTTACGGGTGTGGAACGCCATGAGGGTGAGTAATGAATGACAGAATTTTCATTTTTGGGTGAACTAACCCTTTAAGGTGTGTAATTTCTGTTCCATTAACATCACCGATCGGAAGTGCAGAAGTTTCCAGCTTATGCTGTCTTTCACTGGTCGAACATACAGTCACGCCCATGCATGTACTTTTGATGCATGAAATCTTTAACTTTATCTAGTGTAAGGCTGGAAGCTTACGCTGCTATTTTGAACCAATAATAGGAACAAAAAGCAGTTGAAGGATGATGTTATCGGCCAAAAGAGTAAAATATTATGAAGGAATTCTCTCAAAGTTTTCCCACATATGTAATTATTGAAATGAACCTGGTTAAAATAAGTTCCACATGAATATTCCTGGAGTGTCTGGCCTAGGTGGAGAGAGAGAGAGAGAGAAACAAATGAAAAAAAAAATCCAGATATTATTATTTTTTTTGTTTCTCCCTTTTCTTTGACAAGCTACACAGCGGTGTCCCAAGGCACAGTCCTGTAAGAAGCAGGTCTGTTCTCGCTAATGAAAGCGCATTGCTCTAATGCCTTCTACTGTGCCGTAAAAGGCTTTTCATACTCTGATAATTTACTGCTTCAGTTTTCTTATTTCCGCTCCCACGAAATAAATGACGCACTTTCCAAGCCATTATGCTAGAAAAAGGTTGAAGTGTCATTTGAAAGGAGAACAAAAAATGTGTGAAAAGATGTTTTTAGCAAGGTATCTTTTGTAAGCAGACCGTTGAACAAAAAGGTGAGCACCAGGTTTTTATTTACGCTTTTAAGAAGCGCCTCCATTAGAGGCGAGTCACAAACCGGGCGCGCTGTTCCAAATCGGTATTTCAGCGTTAATAAGCACGACCCCTTTTTTGTGTGTTTGGCACATTCAAAAGAAAGATGTAGATGTACGAGCTAAAAGAAGTACCACTGGCATTAGTGACCGTTTTGCATTGAAAATGATGTTTTTGTGTGTCCAGCGACGAAGACAGACATCGCCATCGACACGGACGAGAAGGCAGGGGCGCCTCGCCCACAGCCCTGGAGAGAAGGATGGAGGAGCTAGAGAGGGTACGTTTCTGTACGTCCACCATTAAGACGGAAGAGCACGTCTCACCTACAGCTTTTCACAGTCTTGTTCTCAAAGATTTTCTTTGTACCCACGGAGGCAAATTTTTGCCTTAAACCGCCGACGTACTTCATCGACATTGCCGTTTTTTCTGAAAAGTCACGAGACCAAACCCCGTGCCGCTCACTCTCAAACGTCAGCACACTTTCAAACCTGGAACCCACATGAAATTGTCACATACCGATGTTACATTTTCATTTCAGCATGGGGGTTAATATCCAAACCGAGTGAGAGACTTTTTTTTTTGCACCTTATCTGCAGTGGTTTCATATCTGTCTCAGCATGACAGCACTGTAATAACCTTCAGCTTAAGTGGATTCAGATTTTTCACGCAATAAGTTTATGCACATTTTAGAACTGAAATGAATTTTTCTTAAACCTTGAGATCAGTGCATTAAAGGGTTAGTTGACCCAAAAATGAAAATTCTGTCATTTATCACTCACCCTCATGTCGTTCCAGACGGTCCAAATCAGACGGCTCACCGAGGCCTGCATTGCCAGCAAGACAATTAACACTTTCATGAAGCCTGGAAGCTTTACAAATCTTTTGTTTGGAATCAGTGATTCGGAGCGTGTATCAAACTGCCAAAGTCACGTGATTTCAGTAAACGAGGCTTTGTTACTTCATAAGCGTGTTGAAATTTGAACGGCTCACCACTGGGGGGGACGTGACTTTGGCAGTTTGATACACGCTCCGAACCACTGATGCGAAACAGAAGCTTTGTTAAGCTTCGAAGCTTCACGAAGCAGCGTTTTGAAATCGGCCATCACTAGATATTGTTGAATAAAGTTATTTTAGGGGGTTTTTTTGGCTCACAAAAAGTATTCTCGTCGCTTCATAACATTAAGGTTGAACCACTGTAGTCACGTGGACTGTTTTAACAATGTCTTTAGTAGTTTTCTGGGCATCTGAAAGTGTTAATTATCTTGCTGGCAACGGAGGCCTCACTGAGCCATCGGATTTTATCAAAAATATCTTAATTTGCGTTCTGAAGACGAACAAAGGTCTTACACAAAGGGTGTGGAACGACATGAGGGTGAGTAATTAATGACAGAATTTTCATTTTTGGGTGAACTAACCCTTAAAGACCACACGATCACGCGAGGAACGTCTCTAGTCACGCAGACACGCCTAGACCCTACGCGAGAGATTGCGTTTTGTAGTCGTGCATCATTTTGTTTAAAGGGGTCATGAATTGAGCAATGCAGCCAATTTTCCTTGATCTTTTGACATAATAAGAGGTCACTGTACTGAAAAGTTTGTTGTTAATACAAAAACAGTTTGTATTGAAACCAAGCTGGCAAAACTTGTTTCAGAATAAGGCATTAATATGTGCTTCATAAGTACTAATAAACAGCCAATAACCTAGTAATATGCATACTAATTGGCAACCAGCTAATTGCGAGAATCGGACACTAAAGTATCGAGCTTATCAAGTATTCGTCACACACAATGTTAATAGTAACAGTGAGATAAAGGGATGAAAACTGTGATGGTTTTAAAAAAATATGACAAGTTTTTAATGCAAGAAACCTTGATTAAAGTGGAACCTGTCCAAAAAGGATTGAAAATCCAGGGCAGTCCGCCTCCATGCCGCGTCAACACGCGTCGAGATGCACACAAGGCTTTGGATCTGACAGAATTGTGCGTTCACAGGAGCTGGCCTTGGAGAGACAGGAGAACGGTCGCCTGCTGAAAGCCCATCAAGACAAGGACGAGCTGATCATTAAGCTGAAGGAGGAGATCGACCTGCTAAACAGGGTGAGAAGCAGACAGCGGCCTCATAACAAGAGCACGTGGCACCACAAATAACGGTTATCTTAGGGGACGCCGGGGACATGAAATGTTACAATCCACCCCATAGTCTGTTTTACTGGATGTATTTTTGTTGTGGCAATTCCTGCTCATTAAACTTATCAAAGTTCAATTATGTTTATTGTGTGTCTGTGTATATATTTTTCATGCAAGTTGTTAGTGCCAGTGTTTTGGCTGTTAGCTGTAAGGTGAGCTAGTTTATGGCTACAAGACTCCGGGTTAGTTGCAGACCCTGGGGTGAGATGTAACGTAATGAAATGAGAATTATAACAAAAAAATCAGTTTTGAAAGCTTTTTATTCAACTCAGAATTTTGAACATAATTGGCATGCATAATTGGCAAATTAGCATGTGCTCATTTTACATCCCTTAATTTGTCTTTCTCTTCAAAGACTTAGGCCAGGGGTGTCCAATCCTGTTCCTGGGGGGCCACCATTCTGCAGAGTTCAGCAACAAGCCCAAATAAACACGCCTGAAGCAGCTAATCTAGGTCTACTAGGCATACTAGAAACATCCAGTCAGGTGTGTTGAGGCAAATTGGAGCTAAACTTTGCCGGAAAGTGGCTCTCCAGGACTGAGTTTGGACACCCCTGACCTAGGCATACTGAAAGGCACCTAGGCACCCAGAGTCTTGTAGCCATAAACTAGCTCACCTTACGGCTAACAGCCAAAACACTGGCACTAACAACTTAAATGAAAAATATCTACACAGACACACAATAAACGTAATTGAACTTTGATGAGTTGAACTAAAAAGCAGTAAAAAAAAGTGACTTTCTTACTTGAAAATGAGTTTTTCTTGTCTAAAATGTGCCGCGTCTGCCACAGGGCTCCACTTTCCCGCATGTGGAAGAAAAACTAAACCAAGCACGTGTGAAGTGAATGTAATGATTTGTAACTTGTTCCCGATTGGAGAAATAGGAAGTTACAACTAACCTGTTACAACCATCCCTGGTCTCTCCCTACACTATAGTCATTTCATTTGCAGCAACGACGATCTAACCTCTATGAAAGCATTGAATAATTTGAAGTGCCAATTCATAGGCTGCTTATTTGATGAATTGAAGTATTTTGAGCTTTATGACCTTTTACATGGATATTAGTTAAAGACTAGTTATTTAAACTCTGCGTAACAGAGGTACGCACAGAGCCGCAGCTTTACATTGCGCCCCACTCCCGCCTGCAAAATCCCACAGGTAGAGACGTACGGTCGCCGCGATTTTGACAAGTAAGATATATACATATTTTGTTGATCCTGGAACAACATTACTATCTGAAAATTTAGTCCTAACCTTTTCCCAACCCTACCCATAACTTGTCCTTAAAATCAGAGGGAAATGATAGTTGAATAACACTGATGTAGAAGCACCTAACCCCGGTTGTAAGCCTAAACTTGACATAAACGGTAAACTTGTCCCTCAAATCTGATTGGTTGATTGGAATGTTGATCCAGGATCAACAAAGATGTTGATCCAGGAACATGTTGTACTTGGTGAAATCACGTTCACCAGAGAGGTACATGGATTTTTGGTACGACTGTACACACACACACAAAATGCTTTAGACCTTACCTTGGTGCATTCGAAGCAGCAGATTTGTATTTTGCGGGAGTTCCATCGGTCATTTCTTTGTCTCGCTTCCCGCACGCACATCAGCGGCCCGCGTTCATTCCCGCACCCGTTGTCGGCAATTGAAAAGTTGTCCGGTGCATATAATTTTGAAACGAACGGCCTCAAATATGGAACGTCAATTAGAAGAAGCACAGGACGACCTCATAGTCTTTGACTGTTTATTGGCAGGAATCCACATTGCAATAAAGCGAGAGTTGACCATTTAACCTAGGTCTTTAAAGCAGCAAATACGTACGAACAGCGGCAAACGGCGCAGTCCCCAAAGAGGCAATACGCACTTTACGTATTAAACGGCGACGCAGGCCAGCGCTCACTTAAAGCTGCGACCGCTGCCCTCCTGCCTTCGGAGCTCCATTTGGGGCGGCACATCAGCCGAAGGTTTCCAACAAACACTTTGTAGCCTACCGAAGCAAGCACTTTGATTTTGTTACCTCGGTGTGGTTGATGGTACTTTAAAGGGTTAGTTGACCCAGAAATGAAAATATTGTCATTTATCACTCACCCTCATGTCGTTCCAAACTCGTACGACCTTTGTTCATCTTCAGAACACAAATGAAGATATTTTTGATGAAATCCGACGGCTCAGCGAGGCCTCTACTGAGAGCAACGACATTTCCTCTCTCACGATCCATAAAGGTACTAAAAACATATTTAAAACCGTTCATGCGAGTTCAGCGGTTCTACCTTAATATTATAAAGTGATGAGAATATTTTTGTGCACCAAAAAAATAAAATAAGTACTTTTCAACAATATAGCGACGGGCCGATTTTAAAACGCTGCTTTGGAGCTTTGCGAATGGAATCAGTGACTCGGAGCGCCAAAGTCACGTGATTTCAGCAGTTTAGCCGTTTCTCAAAGCTCCAAAGCAGCGTTTTGAAATCGGCCCATCACTATATATTTTTTTTATTGATTTTTTTTGGTGCACAAAAATATTCTAGTCGCTTTATGATATTAAGGTAGAACTACTGAACTCGCATGAACTGTTTTAAATGTGTTTTTAGTACCTTTATGGATCTTGAGAGAGGAAATGTCAATGCTTTGAACGCAGGCCTCACTGAGCCATCGGATTTAATAAAAAAAATCGTATTTTGTGTTCCGAAGATGAACGAAGGTCTTACGGGTGTAGAAGGACATCGGGGTGAGTAATTAATGACATTTATTTTCATTTTTGGGTGAACTAACCCTTTAACACATTTCTTCAAGCTATTATCTGAAGTGGTAATTCTTGTATAGTACGGAAACAGTAAAGGAAACTTGTACAGTAAAGCAAAGTGTGTTTTGTTTTTCTTGAAATCAAATGAATCTTGAAATAGTAGACAGCACTATTGTGCCAATGTGAGGTTTTTAAATTTGGCAATGACCGCAAGTGGCATAAAATGACGATTACGGATCTCACACCGTGGCGGCTTTAGTACTCGTATTTCAGTAGTATCGGCACGTTTGTCACACAGAGCATTCCATTAAGGAGCGGTCATTAAAAGCACGCGCATTACACTCGTTTACTCCGCTAATGGACATTACTCATCCGCTGAGTCGTCACGGTATTTACTAGGGCACCTGGCAGACTTGGGATATGTGCTCCGGGACAGAAAACAAGCTTTACGGAAAGCCAAACACCTGCAAACTCAACAAACAGCCTCGTATCACGCAAGCCTGCAACTTGAGGGAAACGGCAAACGAGCACGTCGCTATCTCGCAGCAATCAGCTCCATATTTTAAAGACACTCTGCGGCTTAGCGGAAGATTACAGTTATCCTTGGCCTTTGGGTAAGAAGCGCGTCAGAGCGTTTCCTGCAGCAAGTGTTTAATGCGAGGTAGCCGCCACTGAACGCGGCCAGATTGTAGATTTGGTGAACACGATTTTCTTTTTTCTTTTTGCACTTGCCACAGTGGTTACGTACCGGCTGTCCTTTTGTCACGCGTTTGTGTTTTTCCAAACCTGGCCCATATGTATAAAAGTTGTCTTCATTTTTTGACAAGTCAAAAGTTATGACTATTCTTAAGAGCATTTGTTAGTAAAAAGTAGCTTTTAGCTTCTTTCTAAAAGCGTAAGACTTTTATAGGGTGGAGTCACAGCAGCACAACACCAATAGTGTAATGTTATTGTAAAAATAATAATTGAAAAAGACACTGAAACGTTTTAATATTTAAATGTACTTTTAAAAATAGCTTTGCACTGTGCAAAACGGTCACAAATTATTATTATTGATGGTGCGGAACGTTTTTGTATCGATATACGCCTCCTCATTTCCAACAATTCTAGAGAAGCACACCATCAACTAAAAGCGGCACACTTTTGCCGCACGGTTTGAGGGTCAGTCTGAAAGTCAATGAAGTGCCAGAGTAGTGGCTAAATGTGATGTCCAGCTATATGTAGATTGATATGTTGAAGCTTAATTGAAATATGTCGTGGTATTTATTACTCCTTTGATTACTAACCAACTGTGTAAAATTGATCCCCAACAAATGCTGATCAATAAACAGCTCTTACCCTTAGGTTATGTCTGGGGTGGATACAATACCAGTTGATTTACTGGCCTAAATATGTTTTGCTTTTTTAATTCAGGTTTTAGATAAATAATATTTGGAAAAAATATTCACTCTGAGACTTGTTGAAGGGATAACAATTACCAATTATACTGGTATCTTTTTAATAACAAAGTTCAGAATAAACATCAAAATGATCAGTCTTCTCTTCACTAAGTTTTGGCCCGGTTCTGAAACAAGTTTCACAATTTATAATCATCATAAAGAGGTGGAACTTATTCATCACCTTATTTGGTAAAGAAAAGAAAAACATAGTTTATGAAAAAAAAAAAAGCAGGCTATAGCAAATCCACACAGTTATGCCCCTGTGGTTTCCTGTTACTCTATATTGTATAGTAAGCATAAGCTAAAAAGCATAGGGTTAGATTCCTTGCTGAATCAAAGCATTGTAAAGTCAGTTGGTCTGTTTGGAAGCAGAACACACTTTGTTTGGATTTGGGCTATCAGGATTTTGATCCCGACAGGCCATATATTGAACAATTTTTAAAAATGCGTTAAAAGATGTAAGCATATCGTGTAGCTGTGCTTGGAGTCCATGGTTTCATGTGTGATAATGAAATGAAATGTCAGATGCTTTTAAATGATTGCAAATTATTTTTGGCAAGGCTGTCATACAAAGAGATGATAAAAAAAATGTGCAAAAACAAGAGGACCAATGAAGTATTAAAAAGTGAAGATGTTGTAGTTAGTTTTTTTTAGCAATAGTACTATTTAAGAGCCTGCTTACTTTGACTGTACAAAAGAAATAGTAATGACATTTTTTGCTGACTGGAAAAACATGCAGTGCACCTGTGATGACTCAGACCCTTCAGTCTGAGCATTGATTTGTAGAGTGGGAGAAGATGTTAGATTGAAAGTGCTGAAAAGTTTATTGAAAGTCATTAAATGTATTAAAATGCATGAAACAATATATAGTGTAATATTGATGACATTTCTTGAAAGTTATTGTATTTCTTATAAGGTCAGTTACAAAAAGAATGGTCAATGAAGTTTCTATTGTTTTATCAAGTCCATGTCATCTTATAGATGTCATCACATCTTGATCGGAAAGCGTGCGTCTCCTCTTCTTTGCTGCCATCTTATTGCTCCTAAGCAAGTCAGGAGACCTCTCCAGCTGTCCTAAGCAATTTAGGAGTCGAGACCTAGTCTTGACACTCAGGAACCTTCACGAATCCTACTTACGTTTGATGATGTGTGGTAAATAATTGCGTGCATAGATTGAGATGTTTTGTGCGGTTACTTAGTTTAGCACAAACACTTGGTAGTTTATCTGTGTGGCTCATCCACGATGTATATTGTAGTCAGCGCATTAAAAGCGGCAAGGCATATTATTGATGCGGTTTAGCTGCGCCGCAAGCATTGGGCAGGACGGAACGAGAAATGGCACGTTTGCGCGGACATTCGTTAAGCGGTCGGAAAGAAGCGAGTTAGTGAAAATTGCACGAGGCAGGTCTGATTTTGTTGAAAGGCGCAAGGTGACGTCTAGCGTTTCATGGTGTGTCACCGTTTCCAACAGCAAATCCAACTGATGGCTGTTTGCGTGGTGGTTTAGTATGTTTGAGTTGATGAATGTAGAGGTATTGTAACCTAAGTTGTAATGTAATGAATGTGATGTAGATTAGTAATAAAAGAAGATTTGGTCCTGTTCCTTTCTGGGTTGTGTGTTGAGTTTGAGTAATGTGATGCGTAGGCATGAGACGTGTTGTCCTGTGGTAGTGTTGTGTAGCTCTCAGTATATGATGGGGGTGTTGAAATGTGCTCCAATGAATCCCACCTGAAGCTGCTTATTGAAGCGTTACTGACTAGGCATAGTAGAAAGCGTCAGGCATGCGTCGAGGCAAGCGGTAGCAGGTTTGGCCAGCTGTGCTGTGTCTGGTCAGGTGGCCTATTGAAGCGGATGTTCTAAAAGAGCTATGTGATAATGACAATACACATAATCTTTCACTATCTTTAGTTCGATGTATTTACATTGGGACCGTGCCTCAGCTGCAATCAACTGTCTGTGTTTGTAAGGTGTGAACCAAATGGGCCATACAGATGTATGGCCCACAGAAACGGAATGAGAAAGAAACGGCATTGCTCAGAGTCGATTGCAAGGTAGATGGATGTCCTGTGGGAGGTCCTAACAGTTTTGAAGGCTGACATTGCTGCTGGAGAACTGCGGTCAAACCGTGGTACACTGGCGAGCCACCCAAACGACTGCACGGCAAAGTCCGGCAAAATCTATCAATTGGTAGAAGGAGTTAGCGGAAGTGCGTTAGCAAGACTGTCCACAAGCGTTGATGGTAGTAGTTTATTGAGAGATTTGGAAGCAATTGGAGCATTGCGTGGAACGAAGCTGAGTAGAGTCAGGTGTGTTTCCCAGAGCAAGCGAGTTGCTTGCTTGTGGGAATGAAGAGGAAGAAGAGTGCAAGTAACAAAGAGTAGGCAGAGAAGCCAGAGAAGGGAAAGAGAGTACCCGAGCGAGCGGAGTCCCCTGCGGTGTCCCTGCTGGGTGGAGTTGCGCAGGTCGAGTTGCACGTCTTTACACGAACCGGTCTTCACACGACACCTGCCGCACGATGGCTGCCGCTTCCGCTGCCGCTCCAGGACAACTGGCTCCTTACATGCTTGCTTGCTCGTTGCCCCGCAGCTGACGACCTCCTCGTCAACCAATGGACTGCGAGCGTGCCTTCCCACCTCGCTTTCTACTCGCATAGTCCTACACCTGACGCCGATCGTCAGCTCGTTTGGATGCTGCCCTATCCGCTGTCTTGGGGGTGTCGCTCAAGGCCCCCGGGAACTGGCACTATGCTGCTGCATTCCTACCTCCAATTCTCAATTTCTTCATTTCTTGTTTATGATATGTCAAATAAAGTGTCACGCAAAAAAAAGAAGCATTGCCCTGTCTTGGCCTCATATCTCTCTCTCTCTCTCTCTCTCTCTCTCTCTCACACACGCATCAGTAGCTCCCTTACTTTACCCACACTATTGATTCATTCTTAGGACTAGTCCCCATATTCAATAGTACCAAATCCCACTCATCCAGTAGCCCGCCTCAATATCCACACCTCTCCGTCGCTGGCCTGCTCGGCACTCTACTTTTAGTCTTGCTGCAGGGAATAAACTCAGTGGGTGCTTCTGACCCTTTTATGTCAGAGCTGTTGTCTTTGTCTGAGATTGCAGTCTGTTCTCTCGTTTCCATCCAACACAAACAGCTTCAGAGCCCGGCGCCGACAAATACGGTCTGCCTGATGAGTCTGTCTTGTCCCTTCGCTGTAAGGTACTAAACACGTGATAACAACATTCTATGCACACACACCTGCATGGTATAAATACACTGTAAACATAGCTTTCAGGGACAGATGTGATAAGGTCACACTTAAACTTACTCCACTGAAAAGGACACCGAGATGACCGTTCTCTCCTAACGCTGCCAAACGGCAGCTGCCTCGCTAACTCTCCCTCGTCTTTCGCGACTCGTTACGCTTTGAAAAGCGTGTCCTTTGGTAAAGTAATCCTCTCTCTACATTTCTCCCTTTTTTAGGATCTGGATGATATCGAAGACGAGAACGAGCAGCTGAAACAGGAAAACAAGACCTTGCTCAAAGTGGTCGGCCAACTCACCAGGTAGAACCCGGCGACCCGAGGACGACTGAAGCGGAGTCTGCGTCTCGCCGCGGCGGCCGGAGGGATTTGCCGCCGCCTCTGTCCTTTACGTGTTCTGCCCTTAAGTGTCTGTCCGTCTTGTCGTCGCTCTCTGGAAGACTGTGCGCACGCGGGGAGGCTTTAAAAACCCGGACCTCCGGATGTGGAACGGAGTCGCCGACGCGGAGTTACTCGAGGCCCCCCGCTTTTACCGGAGGAACTCGCCTTCTGTTTAATGTAAATGTGCGTGTACGTAGGCTACTCTGACTGTCCGTTTAAGAAAAGAGGAAATGCGTTTGAATGGACGTGGTGTGGCGCCAATTAATTTTTCTTTTCCTTTTACCGTTACGTTAAAAGTCTGTCTCTTTGACGTGCGTCGTTTCTGTTACCCCGTGGACGGTAGCCCGCGTCTCGACTCGCGGCCTCCTTTTAAACTGGGTAACTGATCCTCCCTGGCGGTTGGCGGTACTTGGTGCGATTCCTTCCTTCCCGTTTTTCTTTTCGGCGTTTCGGCCTCCGTGAGCGTGACCCTATGAATATGTCTCTGGCTTGAAGCTTGCAAATGCTGTAATGAATATGATATGTTATTGTCTGATTTTTACATTTTACATGCCGTTCAAATGTTTACAAGTTGTTTAAACTCGTGGTATCAATAGACGTTAGCGTGACTCGTAGCCTAGGCTGCTTTCCCTTTTAATTTAACCGAACCGATCGGAGACGTTATTTTATAGCGCGTTAGTGCGGCCTCTCGTAGCCGATAAAGACCGCCGTGTGGCGTTCGTAAATTGCGACTATGGGGTTTGTATCCACGTTGAGCTAATCTACAGTGCTAATGACATATTGGGCAAAGTCATTTGAGGGGGTATCTTTTTTTTTTTCTATTGGGGTGGAAGATATCTGTTTCCCTTTGCTTTACGTAATGCATGTACAGAAGATTGAATAAAAGTTTGAATACAAATCGTGACTTTCATGCCTTTTTTTAATACATAAACTTTTTTCATTGCTGTAAAGTATTGTAATTCTGCTTTATACAAAGATTGATTCTTATTACCATATTTATTTATAACCAAATAGACACCCTTAGAAAATGTATACCTGTTTGTAATTTAACAGTTAAAAAAGATTAGTTCATTTTCAAATGAAAATGACCCCAAGCTTTACTCACCCTCAAGCCATCCTAGGTGCATATGACTTTCTTCTTTCTGATGAACGCAATCAAACATGTTTTAATAATTACCCTGACGCATCCGAGCCTTATAATGGCAGTGAGCGACACCGACGAGTATGAGCTGAAGAAAGTGTCTCCATCATAAACATAGTCCACCTGGCTCATACAGTTAATAAAGATCTTCTGAAGTGAATCGATGCATTTTGTGTATAAATAAATAAATATTTAACAAGTTATCAAGTAAAATATCTAGCTTTCGACAGTTTGATACAGGCGTCAGAAACGCCGTCTCCTTGCAGCTAATCTTCCTTTGTGTGTGAGAGAGAGAGAGAGAGACAGACAGAGGAATTCCTGGTGCTTTTTAACTGATTTAATACTTATTATAAGCTCTTCACAGGCTGTGCATGGCACGGTTTTGGATGTTCGGTAACTTCCGTTGCTAAATATACGTGTTTTTTAATCTTTAGGTTCAGTCTTAAAAAGAAACTCTAAAGCAATTCTATTTTGCATACAGTAAACAAAAAACAAACTTACATAGATTGCCCTATTTCATTATTTACTCTCTTAAATAATGATGATGATTGAACTTTGATCCTGACACCGTCTTGACACTTTTCACAATAGTCACCCAGTGTCACCCGCTGTGTGATTCGAGTGTTCTGTGAATAGAACGGGCCCAGATTGGCGCCGCGGGAAATCGTGAGGCGTTCATAAAACCGATCGGAGGCTACCGAACAGAAGGCTTTGCTATCTAGAGGATGCAGGGACTCCGCTATGGCGCGCCTGCATATTAATAAAGCGACGCTTCTGTGGTCATTAGAGCCATCACCCCGAGAGAGGAACGCCTGCTATCGCGCTAATGCTTTAGTAATTGCTTCGTCTCCCCCTCTCTGCCGCTCCAGGACAGACGTGCTTCTGGATTAGCATTTTTATGGAGAAAGAGCCATGTGGATTCTTCTGGGAAGAGTGGAGACGCAAACGCAACTTTTGCACTCCTCCGCCTTTGAAACTATTTGTTTCTTAAAGGGTTAGTTTACCCCAAAATGACAATTCTGTCATTCATTACTATCCTTTGTGTCTTTTCACACCCGTAAGACCTTAGTTTATCTTCAGAACACAAATTAAGATATTTTTGATGAACTTGCTGTGTATGGACGACTCATATACCTCTCAATCTTTTCAAGGTCCAGAAAGGTACTAAAGACGTCATTAAAACAGTCAGCGAGACTGCGGCGGTTCAACCTTAATGTGATGAAGCAACAAGAATGCACGAAAACGAAACAAAAATGACAACTGTATTCAACGATCTGTTCTCTTCCCTGCCGTTATCCTTACGCAGGTGAAGCCTTTCGAGTTTACGTCTGAATGCCGGCTCGGTATTGGTCGAAGCTGAGCGGCGCGACTCGTGCGTGTGATGCTGACGCGGGAGCCGGCCAATAATGAGTTGCCGTTCTGACGTAGAACTTGTAAGCGCTTTACGAAAACAACCTTTGAGAATGACACAGAAGAGAAGATATCATTGAATAAAGTCATTATTTTTGTTTTGTTTTTGAACCGTTGCAGTCACACCAACTGTTTTAACGATGTCTTTAGTACCCTTCTAGACCTTGAAAGTGGTGATTATATTTCTGTCTATCGATGAGTCATATACCTCTCTGATTTCATCAAAAATATCTTCATTTGTGTTCCGAAGATGAATGAAGGTCTTATGGGTGTGGAACAACATGAGGGTGAGTAATAAATGACAGAATTTTCATTTTTGGGTCAACTAACCCTTTAAGTAATACTGCTGGATAGTGACATAAACAGACCACGGTCAGATTTCTCTTTCTGTATAAAAATTATGGAAGCTCACGCTACATTCGCTGCATCATCAAAATGTTTTTTTTTTTTTTTTTAAACAGCATTCAAACTGGCTGGGAAGCCTTCCTCATTAAGAGTCGTTCAAGTTTTATGGAATTAAATTGATTGGATGATTTTAAATGATTCATTATTTATTCAGTTAACACGTGATTGATACAAGTTTATAAAGTAATTTGCTATAACGATTGTTCACACACTTGGGTTATTTGTAAATATTTCAGTGTTGACTTTTGTGCTGAACAGCTGCATTTATACCATACTAGCAGTTCATGTTATAGGTAACGTTAAGTAGTTTAGGTTTAATTGAAGCTGCTGCAGAAAAGGCCGTGTTCACGGCTGCTTTGAGCTAGTTACGATTTATTCAAAAGGACAATTCGCAAGGCGCCGACAATCGCCACGTCCCGTCTCAGACGTTCCACGACCCGACAAACGAGCACCGCCGTCAGGAGAAAAGACCGATCCGACGAAACCTCACAGAGTGTCTGTTGTCGTTGGTCGTCGTCGGTCGGCACGGCGTGAATTGGCCTAAATGGAACCAAATCAGACCTCGCTCCTGCTACGCATCCGCTGACGGAGAACTGCCATTTACAAAATGAAAAATTCATATGTATTTGTGTGGGATTTCAACACAGGATAATTAATACAAGTATGGCCCACCTAACCATTAGAGAGAATCATCTACAGTCGCAGAGCAACACGAGACGCTGCAGAGACGAACGGCAGTACATTACAAGAGCCACAGGTTGACTCGTCGGAGCGAAGCCGGCTAATGGCGTCCAGCCGCTAATGAACAAACCTGACGCACCTCGCCGTTTCTGAGGACTCTTCGGATGCTTCGTGTTTGATGGAATAGATTCACAAATCCTAACTATGCCATTACGTACCAAAAATTCTGGTGGGATTCTGGTCCTGTGTGGCCAATCAAAACCAGCCCTATGACACACATTTGCTCTCAATATTTAGTATAGGCCTAATGTAAGTAACGGCATACACTATACATTTGGTTATGATGTAACCTGAAGAAAGAGCCACTGAAAAATCCCCACCTCTAATGCAGACTGACGGTCCGTCTGGAACACGCGGCGCAGTGCGGCGTGTTCCTGTGCTGTTGGATTAAGGAAAGCACACGACACATTGATCCGATTCCTTATTTAGTTTTATCCTGTCTTAATTTGTTGCACATTATTTGTATCTTCATAAACCAGCCTGGGAAAAGGTTAATATTCAACTTTTTTCTAATCATATTTACAGTAATATTTTCTAGCATCACTATCACTGGCACATTTTTACTCCACAGCTTCATTTTACATGGTTTCATACAGTGCATGCACTATTTCTTTATTTTGTTTTACATGGATAATATTGCTGTATAAATGTTGCTTGTGAATAAAATTTTTTTTTTTTTTAAATCTCACTTTGCTGACATGCATCTCGCAACAGCAGGCAGCTGCATATAACTACATGTATCTGGTGGCACAGCTTACCCACAGCTACTATCTCCACTAAGTTTTATTCTCCATGCATGCATACGTTGTTATGAGATGAAGTTACTACAGCCAGTCTGCCACTGATTTGGAGGTGACCAACATTCACGGACCATGGCTAGTATCCTAGAGCGGCAATCGCGATTCCCTATCCGCTTTGTTGTGATAAATAAGGTCCGAGCCTCTAGTGAGAATACTACTTCAAAAGCAGTTTATGAACACTACACCTAGACTTCTTAAAAGCTTAGTGTGCTTGATCTGAAGTGTACACTACAGTCTCAAATATTTTAACGATTCAAAAAATATGACTCAAAAGATGAAGTCAACTGAGATTTCACTATGAGGATTAGGATCAGTAGTGCTGTATCACGCCGTAAATGTATATTAGCGCTGTTTGTTGTTTGCTTTCAGGAACTGAAGGACTGGGAACTGTGACGCATCACATCAAACATCAAACAACCGGATTGCTATCGTCTGCAGTCATATTTGCAGCTATCATGACCATCATTTCCCAGCCTCACACACACACACATTTGACTGACTACAGTGCATTAGTGAGGACATTTTATACAGTAGCCTACACTTACATTCTTTTTATAATCAGGTTAATAGCGTTTTCTTTGTCTTAATCCGACAAGAAACATGCACATCATTACATGACGATATAAACATGATTTGTCCAATTTATGAGAATTTTAACTAGTGGGGACACATAAAACGGTTATCGTGATATTTCACTATATCGGTGAGGACGTTTGGCCCACGCACGACACTCGTACTCTCTGACTGCCTGTTCGCTGGTTAGTCAAACCTCAAACTCTCAGTCCTCTGAAAAATGACCAAAATAACAAGCATCAATCAATTCACAGCAACAGTTTTAAAGTGGCCAGAATTTGGCAGCCCTGGGTTGAACATAAATTGCACTGCACTTCTTGACAATTTAACCAGATTTCTTAACCCTCATGCTATGTTCAGGTCATTTTGACCCAGAGAGGATTTTCCTGCACCCAAAATGCTAGTTAATGTTATCGCATTGGACTAAAATTTACTGACTTTACTTACCCAGAGTCTAACAACTTCCCAAAACTTTTTTGATCATGACTCAAAAAATTGCTTATAAATCTCTCATTATTGCTACATTATCACTAAATATTGGATTAAATCTTTTTGTCAGCTACTTTTCTTTCAGTTAGGACAGGTTTTGTATTTATTTTTGGAACTGATCAATTGTAGGCCTTATTTATCTGAGCTTATGTACCTCAGTTTATGAGTAAAAAAAATGGCTTATAAATCACTTGTTACACCAATATTTTATTAACAATATTCAATCTTTTTGTCACCTTGTTTTCTTTAAATTAGCACAGGTTTTGTATTTATTTTTGAAACCGTTTGATCGTAGGACTCACTGATCTGAGCTTATACTGGTCAAAAATGGCCACCCATTGAAAATGAATGGGGGAGTCAAAAATCAGAAACAAAATTAGTATTCAGGAGCGTGTTCATCATGTTCGTGTTCGCATATGTCAATGTGGGCTTGCAAAAATAAACCTCTGCATGTGTGGATACATGCATACTCGTGCATCCGTGCACATTCGCGCACGTTCGTGTACGCTAACAAACTGTTTTGAGTATTACAGGCTTTCTTTTGCACAGAGATGAACTTTATCCTCAGATCAGTGAGTCCTACGATCAATCAGTTTCAAAAATAAATACAAAACCTGTCTTAATTTAAAGAAAACAAGTTGACAAAAAGACTGAATTTTTCTTTTTCATATTTTATGGAAAATTGACAAAATTATCCACAAATAATTATCGGTAACACTTGAAGGGGTGTGCATAAGACTGACATGACACCTTCATAATCATGACATGACACGTGTCATGAATATGAAGGAGGTTTTATGAATGTTTATGACAACTGTCATTAAGTGTCATTCGCTCAGTTATGTCATTTTTAATGCAAAGATGACATTGTTTGAGATGTCCGAGTTATGACAACTTGACATAAACCAATACATCATAACCTGTCAGTGTCTTTGTCATGACAACTTGACATCATTTAGCTTTATGGGTTAACATTACATTAAACTGTCATGTGGTTGGTTTTGACATTGGCTGTCATGAGGCCATTATAATAGTGTCATGAATATGTATCTTGAGCTCAAGTACAGTGGTACAAATTGAACTTGTCATGAAAATGTCATTAAGTGACAATACTCTGACAAATAATTTTATAACAGCGTCATGACTATTTTTCATTTCATGTTTTTTTTTTGTTTGTTTGTTTTTTGTTTTTTTAAGTTTCCTCCAACAGAAGGTCAGATAATAGACAATTTCAAATTTTGTAAAAAAGATGACACTGTTATAAAATAATGGTAACACTTTATTTTAGGGTCTTTTAACTAGTTGCTTATTACTATTAGCATTCATATGGCTAAAATATTGGCTATTTATTAGTACTTATAAAGCACATATTAATGCCTTATTCTGCATGATCTTATTCTACATTCTTAATCTTACCCAATACCTAAACCTAACAATTAACTATAATAAGCAGTAAATTAAGAGTTTATTGAGGGAAAAGTCATAGTTAATCGTTTATATATGTGTTCCCTATACTGAAGTGTTACCAAAATAATGTAATGTAATGATAACCCATAAAGCTAAGTAGTTTTTTAAGTTTGATAATTAATCTGCTATGTCATGTTTATGACAGGTTATGATGTTTTGCTAATGTCTCGTTGTCATGACAAAGACACTGACAGGTTATGATGTGTTGGTTTATGTCAAGTTGTCGTAACAAAGACATCTCAAACAATGTCATCTTTGCATTAAAAATGACATAATTGAGTGAATGACATGTAATGACAGTTGTCATAAACATGCATAAAACCTCCTTCATATTCATGACACGTGTCATGTCAAGATTATGAAGGTGTCATGTTACCTAATTATCCACAAATAATGTTTTTTTTTTTTCACTCAAAAACTGAGGTACATAAGCTCAGATAAATAAGGCCTACGATCAACCTGTTCCAAAAATAAATACAAAACGTGTCCTAATTGAAAGAAAACAAGCTGACAAAGATTGAATCCAGTATTTGGTGATAAGGTAACATAACAAGAGATTTATAAGCAATTTTCTTGCAGGCCGGTCATTTTTGACCAGGAACACCACAAGTGTGATAGGGTTTTCAACACAGCACAAGGGTTAAATAAATATATAATTGCAATCACAACCAATTAGTCACTGTACCACTGGAATGTCCAATGTTATTACGGATTAAAACTACTATTAATAAAGACAATGGCAGCCCCCACATTATGAACATATTAACATCATTTTTATGAACTGTTATTCATGCTTATTAAGTCATTATTAGTTTAAATAACCCCAAATACACTTATCTGCCCATGTGAAAAAATACTATAGTAATTTATAGTAAATACTATAGTGTTTTTGAACCATACTATAGTAAAGTACTTGAATTAATTTATTGTGGTAATTCTATAGTTGCTGTGATAATATAACAACTATAGTAATATAAACAAATTACTTTACCCAATATTGTACTAAGTTTTCTACAACTTTAGGGTATATTATACTGCAATACACTACAGTTTACTATAGTAAAAACTAAAGTATATGACAGTATTTAAAACACTTTATCAGTTCACTAAAGTTAATACTACAGTATTCTGTAGCATTCATTAAAGTGTTGTAAATATTATAATACATGCAGTATACTACAATTTACTATAGTATGGTTCAAAAACACTATAGTATTTTTTTCACCTGGGTGGATACTGTATGCTGTAATTTCTCAAATTTGACTTATATATTGAAAGGAAATGCCTATGTTGCAGTTGCTTGGTCAATGAAGACATTTTACTATGATTATGGGGACATGTTCATCATTAATTCATAAATATGAATTCATGAACAATTTATTAAGCTAACTGACTTTACGTCAGTAAAGTTTACCAAACCACGTCTTGCTTGACGGTTCATACCTCACACTACGGCCTCATTTCACATCCAGGACGCCTTTTTTGTTCAAAAACGGGATGGAACAGAAAACATGGATTTTGAGAAGGGTTGTGAGTATGAACGCGCATTTACAGTGCTATTTTGAACTTGCACAATGTATGAAGGACAGATACGTCTGAAGACGCCGTGTGATGTATAAACCTGCGCGCGCTTTCTCAGTTTACCTGTGTGCCAAGTTAAGATACATTAAGACTTTATATGTTATTTTGTGCCTTACTTTGAAGCAGATGACACGATGACAAGACTCTTGCTGTCGTTCTCAATGACAAAATTACTCACGTAATGAGTAGAGGAAGACGCATAATAATAACACGAGTTGAAGCTGCAATAGCGAGCAGCGCCCTCTGTTGGTCAAAACATTACACGGTCAAAACATGATCCCGCCACTGACCACAACAAAACATTCAAAGGCCCTAGAGATTTTCCAATGTTCGTGATTTAAGAGATGTAAGTAATTTATTTTATAAACAATTTCTTCACGATAAAATATTTTAGAGCTTGACATACCTCCATCGACATGTCTCCATTTCAAGGTTTTTAACGTCACAGGACGATGTTGTGAAGTGGTCATTTTCCATCGTTTTTCCCTTGGTATAATAACACTTGTTGGATTTGTATTGGTCAGACGAACTCTGAGCATTGAAACATACACAACTAAGATCAATCAATCATCATCACCTGCTTCTGCTCTTCTCTGGCTCTCTCTCAGTCAAACTCTGTCTGATAGAAGACTGTTAATAGAGTTTTGAGGAACCTGACAAGACTTTCTGCTAACAGGTTTTACTGGTTTTGGACACCAGAAAAAAATGATATCTTTTGACAAGATCCAGCATCGGATTTGACATTTCTGACGTGGGGATTTCATCCGATCTAGCTCAGTTATAAGATTTAGCTGTAAGGAGGTCGATTAAAATAAGAAATGTCATAGTTTCTTGTTGTTTTTTTCTCTTTTTTAAATTTGTTTTAAAGGGTTGGTTCACCCAAAAATGAAAATTCTGTCATTTATTACTCCCGCTCATGCCATTCCACACTCGTAAGACCTTCGTTCATCTTCGGAACTCAAATTAAGATATTTTTGTTGAAATCCGATGGCTCTGTGAGGCCTTCATAGGGAGCAACGACATTTCCTCTCTCAAGATGACATTTCCTCTCAAACATTAAAATGTCATTAATGTACTAAAAAACATGTTTAAATCAGTTCATGTGAGTACAGTGGTTCAATATTAATATTATAAAGCGACAAGAATATTTTTGGTGTGCCAAAAAAAACTAAATAACGACTTATATAGTGATGGCCGATTTCAAAACACTGCTTCATGAAGCTTCGGAGCATAATGAATCAGTGTGTTGAATCATGATTCGGATCGCGTGTCAAACCGCCAAACAGCT
Organism: Megalobrama amblycephala; assembly: GCF_018812025.1. Taxonomy (NCBI): domain Eukaryota; kingdom Metazoa; phylum Chordata; class Actinopteri; order Cypriniformes; family Xenocyprididae; genus Megalobrama; species Megalobrama amblycephala. The sequence continues at coordinate 18,590,947 of NC_063057.1, read as the reverse complement.
GAAATCACGTGACTTTGGTGCCGAACCGCTGATTCGACACACTGATTCATTATGCTCCGAAGCTTCCTGAAGCAGTGTTTTGAAATCGGCCATCACTAAATAAGTCGTTATTTAGTTTTTTTTGGCGCTCCAAAAATATTCTCGTCGCTTTATAATATTAATATTGAACCACTGATTTAATTACGTTTTTAGTACCTTTATGGATCTTGAGAGAGGAAATGTCATTGCTCCCTATGCAGGCCTCACTGAGCCATCGGATTTCAACAAAAATATCTCAATTTGCTTTCCGAAGATTAACGAAGGTCTTACGGGTGTGAAACGACATGAGGGTGAGTAATAAATGACATTTTTTTCATTTTTGGGTGAACTAACCCTTTAAATCATTTTAAGTCTTGAGGTTGAGAATCACTTAAATATAGAATATTATTTCTTTTCGTTGGCTGTTTTAAGCACATAGGCAAAAACTATAACTTTTACATTTAGAAACAGGCATCCTGCACCTGCCAGGCAACTGCCATCGAAATGAACGGGAAATTCTTTTTTGTTTTATATAATAAATATTATATATTATAATAAACTTGACACATTATTATCTGTTATTGTAGCAGTTGCATAAACCACATTATGTTTACTCAATAATTCATAACAGTTGTTGTATTGTATCTCAGCTTAGCAACAGATTCAGGAAAGTAACATGAGGTTTTTCCCTGGAAGGATTTGTAACCTCAGATCATGACCAAATTCTGCTCTCATGCTTGAGTTTGATTGTGAGAAGGCGCTCAGACGCCGGTCTCATCTCGTATTCATTGCTCTTAAGCAGACCTTGAAGATCTACTCACAGATGAAGCGGCCGGCCGCTGAGTAATATGTACGTAATGGTGCGAGATGGTCAAAGTCATGTATACCGAAATGCATTTGATCCTGTGGCGCTGATAGCCCCGAGACCCCCGCGCAGAACCGCTCTTATCTTGTTCTTGAAGGAGCCCATATTTCATTATCAGCGCTTCCGTGCGCTCTCTCCCGAGCCCCAATCCGCTCAGAGGATATCTCTTTGGGCTTCACACTCGGTCAGCCTGAAATGGAAGATACTGAACTAAAAACACACGAATGTTGTTTCATCTTTGATATTTTACACTTGACCCTGAAGACTCAGACATATCAATAGTTGTTAGAATCAGTGTTAGAATCCATATATCGCCTACTGGCATTTGTGACCCTTTATCAAATGTCAAATCCACAGAGAATGCTTCTATACTAGTCTTACTATTTATGCAGTATATGTAATGTAAAATGTGTGCAGAAACCAAATCTCCTTTTTCACCCTGAGGTGAAGCATGAAAACACATCGGACCTCCAGGGCTCCAAAAGTTGACCTTCCCGAGAAGGTCAGGGGCATATTTCGATGTGATAACCTCCAACCTCCGCTGTCAAATATATTATATCTAACATCATTTATTATTTCTCAGCTGGAACATTTCAAATGACAAAATTTTACGTTTTGAATTTTTTTTTTCTTCATCGGAATGGACATTTGGTGATTTTTGTCGCAGTAGCTATGTGAACACGCTAAAAAATCATGGACATGATTCGATTATGTTAAAGGGTCGAGAAAAAAAAGTCATACTTGGCTCCTTCGCGGTCAAAAATGACCGACATAGGAAATGAATGGGAAATACAAAAAAATACCAAAACTCAGAGAATCTTTTGTTGGTACAAACTACCAATCAGCCACTCTGCAGAAAAAAAGTGCACAGCAATGAAGGGGGACACTCTAAAATGTCAAGAGTGCAAAACAGACACATCCACCCCTCTCCCCCACACACATATATATGAACTAGCATGACTAACACAGAGCAAGTTAATGCAAATGTGTGAAATAAAATCAATAATTCAGCCACAAAGCAGTAAAAAAAAAAAAAAAAACAGCAAGGAAGAGGTTACACTCTAAAACATTGAGAGTACAAAACAGACTGCCGTAGTTACACATTTTTACATGTACTTATTATAATAATAACAACAGTAAATTGTGCATAATTACAAGTAACTAAACCTAACCCTAACTGTAACTCTATAGTAAGTACATGTAGTTAATTAATAATACTTATTACTTATTTGAGTAATTACAATGTAACTACGGCACTGTAAAAGAAAGTGTAACCCAACAGACACACATACAACACAATATATACACACGCAAATGAACCGGTGTGGCTGTAACAATAGTGTAAAATTGAGCCAAAACTCAAATAAGACGTTGAAATCAGATCAGACCCAGATTTATTAAGCTGTGATAAAACTTACCTGTTCATTTTTGTTACATTTTTATTCAATTTTGATGTTATGGGTAACAAAATGTCTTCAGGTTTGACTAGTAAAATTAATGCAAAAACTGACACTTCAAATCAACATTAAAAAACAAACAAAAAAAACAACAACAATTCTAAACCTTGACAAAAAGCAGTCTTTGAGAATGTCCAAGTATAAATCTAAATCCATAACTAAATGAAAATAGGCATGTCTAAAAAAACACTAGAGAATTTATAAGCTACTTTATATAGAACTATATAGGAATTATACTAATCTACCTTCAAAGAATTATTGGATTTTAAATGCATTGTCTCCATTTCAACATGGAATACTGCTTTAATTGAAAAATAATTTAAAAATATATTAGAAAAAAATATATATATATATATGAATAATATCATAAAATATCCTCAGATTTTAAGTAATAATCAAAAAATATTATTGAACAAATATGTTACATTGGTTTTCCTGAAAAACAAAAAAAAGTTACATTTCAAGGCTTCGGTTACTTTTGACCGTGAAGAAGCCAAGTGTGACGCGTAGAGGACCAGAGGGTTAAAGCAATTCAATATTTTAGGGCTAAAAATTGAACAAGGTTTGAACAAATTCAATCATTTCCATGACTGGGAACCCTTATCCTTCATTATAACACATGCATAGGCTCTTTTTGGAACTAGATGCATGAATCATTGTTATTTTGCTTCAATAAATTTATGTTTTTTCTAGTTAGTTACCACATTTTTTTTTTGTACTAAGAACAACAAAATGATACTATTTTGGTGGAAACAATGGATATTCATTTCATCAGTTGCAATTTGAATATTCAAAAGTACAAGGAAGGTCATTTACAAAAAAAAAGAGCTCCCGAGAAGGTTCTGTATCAACAGGAAATAAAACATTTTTATTGAACATTTGTGTATATGAAGTTATATAACAACAGTCAGAAACTCCACAGAGTGAATCACTACACAAAGTGAAACAAAATTGTAAAACACCTCATCAAAAATGAAGGCATACACAGCAATATAACTGTCGGCTCGCCGCTGGGGCGAGCAGTATGGCAGGAAAAAACACCCCGAACAGTTCTACGAGATTACAGAGAAAATTTCCACACACAAAAATACTCAAGCAGGCAGTTGATATACACAAAGGCAACTAGGATCTCCCTACAGCATCAGATTCTAATTCTTTACACAGCTTTTTCTTGAAAGGTGGCTTTTCGTTGTAGTAGAGTATCGGAGGGTTGTACGCATGTACTGTACTGTATGTCGTACGCTGAGCGATAGGGCTTTGTTTTTTTTTCTTTTTCAAGTTGGTGGGTGCGGTTGTCGGAGCTGTTTGCGTGCTTTGGTAAGCTTCAGTAAAAGATAGCGTTGCTTTGCAGGACTAGAAATGGCTTTTCAGACTACTTTACAAACCTCTGAGGTGCAACGAGCAATGCTGTCTTCTACTGTACGTCCGGTTCTACACCTAACGTGCAGACGCCCGATAGTGCGATAACACTCTTTTGCCATACAAAGCGAGTGTAGTATTGTATTCAATTTGTGACTCTAAAAACTGCATTTTATCCTTGTTTTATAAACAAGCCTCTTGTATTAAGATATCGTAGATAATGAGATTACATCAGTTAACATAGGAGTAGTCGAGGAATAATTATAGACCTACTTATAGTTGCAATTACACGTATTTGGAGTTCTTCTCTAGTTTCCACCTCTCCGACAGGGTAAGAAATCATATTCAGCTATGGATAAAACACATGAATCAATATTTATTGCAACATTGAAATGAAAGTGCCAACTATACTTGGTCCCACGATAAAAAGTAGAAACAAAACACACAGTCCATACTGTACATTCTGAGTTCCATAATAAATATAAAATGGTCTTCAATAGGGCACTAAAGGAACGATAACCAGGTAATAGTCATGAGTGTAATCATAACAGCGATAACAAAATGGTACAGCCAATCATATTAATAGTACAACATATAGTTTCCATAACAAGATTGATACAATTCTCTTATATCCAGGTGATCTCAATAATGAGGAAATGATATCAGGACAAATATAAAAATATATACACCTATTCTGAAAGGGAAGGGTTTTATATATAGCCTATATATATATTTATTTATATATATATATAGATAGATAGATTGATAGATTGATAGATAGATAATCTCATATTTGGGGTACATCCTATATACGTTTACCCAAATGTTTGGATGGTTAAATCTGTGTGCAGGAAAACTCAACGGGAAAAACGGAGGAATCCTTAACAAGTTTACAGATGTTGAGCTCCAAACTACACACGTGTGCTGTGACCTAACCAGACTACGGTCGATGGATGCGTCGCCTCACTGTATAGGGTTGCCTTTTTTTGTCTTTTTTAACCCCTATCGAGCGATGCCGTCCCTTTAAAGACTAAGGGGATGAACGTACAAGTATTGCACAGTGCTCAACAAAATGCTGTGTGAACTGACCCGCTTGCGCTCCGCAACAGTTATTATAAACTGACGATTTCTCGCTCTCTTTCGTACTCTCGTCGTGTGATAGGGGGATGGTAGCACAACGTCACTATAGTACAAGATGGCCGCTACCTACTGAAAACTACAACGCTAAGCACACACCGCAGTCACAGTGATACACAACTCAGTCCCTAGAGACTCCTATGGAATGACGAACAGCTTTTTTTCCTCCTTTTTGATTTTTAAGTAACAGTGCTATCACCTACACAATAACATTGAAAACACTTAGAAACTCCTCCTGAAGCTAGCATCTAGTGTACGCAAGAGGTTCCTCCAAGATAACTCATGGTTTTAATGGACTAAACGTCTACTCGCCCCCTTGTTAGACCCGTAGTAAAGGACATTAGAACGTAATGTTATCACCTGTACAGACCATTAACTTTTACGGTTATTGTTAAAGATTCGCTAATGCTCGTGGCGTCCAAACCGGCCTGCGGCCGGTCCGCTTTCGTGCGCTTTTAATTTTAAAACGTCGTCGCGGTTTCCCGGCAAGCAATTGTCTGCTCTGAGACGGTACAGTGCAAAACAGTAGCCACAGGGGAAGGGATTGGCAGTTAAGCATGGCTAACTCTATTGTCACTGTGAGAAGGCAACAGAAAGCAAAAACTGCTGTTTAGGGCACCGTTGCGGCCAAAATACATTGTTCCCCGATGAACCGAAGCTACGACCGCTATCCGAGTGGAGTGTGCGTGTAGGGAGGAGTCGCGTACCTCCCCGAAAACAATGGCAGTGTTTAAAAGCTCGCCTCTCCTCCTCCTCACCGACTCGTCGGGACCGACAGCTTTGAAAGTTGCCGTCCCTCGACGTTTGATTACCTTTTGATTGAAGGCAAGGGAGTCTCTTGAAACAGACGCCCCGGTGTAAATAAATCCCCCCGTTACCCGGCCTTTAGCAAAGATCGTAAAAAAAATCATGCAGTTACCAAAAATATTCAGACGTTGACTTAATCTAAAAAACAGTTGTCTTAAAGCTAGAGTCGAAACTCCAGGTTTCATTTGTTTGGAGGCTGAACCACAAATTCGTCAACGAAACGAGTCCAACGACAAGAAAGGAAGCGATTCACAAAATCAAGCTTCAAGGAAACAATGGCTACAGCTTGAGACTGTCCCATAAGTTGTCAATTTCCGGTTTTCGTGAAGGCGCCAAATCAGATTCGGGAATCTAAGGACCGAAAACAAGAAAGAAGCAAACAGGGGACCCGTTCTACTAAAAGCTAACAGCATCACCGTATTAGAAATCAAAATAAAAGGCTGATTGGTTTTCGTCAAGTAAGAAGAATCCCTTCCGTTATAGTGGTTAAGCAAAGCGTACAGGTCCTCAGTTTGATAAATCAGTACAAAAAGTTCTTACGAAATCATGTGCTTGTATAATTGCCAGCAGCATATTATATTTATACCATGAAACCATATTAGTTAATGGCCTTCGTGTTCTGTGTGTGTTTAACGTGTACATCTGTATGCTTTTTTTTTCTTCTTTTTTTCAAGTAAACATGAAGCGCAAACCGTCCTTTACGAAGTGAGTGTACCTCCACTAGCATCTTGCAGGTTGGAATTCTTTAGCTCGTAAATATTTATATAGAGATATATCGTATATTTTAGTGGAATGCGATAAGGTAAAATTCTTAAATCCCATTATATATAATATTGGCTCTTCTATGTCTGCATTTACATAATTTAAAATAGAACATCTTATTAAAAACATCAAGATATACACAGATTAGGAAACGGGTAACAACATACAAACACATAAACTAGAAATCATTTCGTCTGCATACTGATATATACACCTGTGGTATAATAAATTCCTCCAGTCATGCGCTATCTATACAGATCATATTGCTTAAAAGAAGGGGGCATTTGGTCGGGGACTTTAAGGTCGTGGATGGAGGTGAAACAATAAAGGATAGAGAAAAGTTTATCGACGGAAGGAAGGAAGGAAGAAAGGGGGTCGAAACTGACGTAACAACACAACATCTCAAGGGGGTGGTCCGAGAAGGCGGTTTTCTTAGACGCGAAATTAGGAGTGAGGGTGCATGGATCCTTATATCACTGAGGTATCTACACGCACTGGGTAAAGAGCACTACACGGGTGGGTTTGAGGGGAAGGGGGTGGGGTTTGGGCTTGGGCCGCTCTATTTTTTCTGAGCTGCCAGCTGGGCATCAATTTCCTCTTCCGGCTTCAGCACGTGCCACTGCGCGATGGGTCTCCTCGGGTTGGCCAGCATATCTGACCAGTGACGGAGCTCGGTGCCTGTGCTGTTCAAGCCCACAAACACTTTGCCGATGGCATCGTTCTTGCCAATCTTGTCATAGTCCAGAACAGTTATAACAACTTGAACTTTCTGTAATAGAAATTAGAGACACAATTATAGACGTAACGCAAGTCTGTGACTTTTACTTTGTTTGAACATATGACTGGTTATACAGAGTTCCTCCCATCACTTGATAAAGTATTACTTCTGATCAAAAGAAAATGTACACAAAAATCTTTATAGATAAAATTCGGACTTTCATCAAAATGGCATTGTAATATAAGGCTCATTTCAAAAGAAAGGGTGGCAATGCCTGTGATGTTGGAAATGGTTGTGCTGCTTAATATTTTTGTGAAAACCGTAAAACGTTTTTTCATTTCAGGACTCTTTGATGAATAGACAATTCAAAAGAACAACATGTATTTGTAATAGAAATCTTTTGTAACATTCTATAAAAGTTTTACTCTCACTTTGTATCAAATTAATGCATCCCTGCAGAATAAAAGTATTAATTTCTTTCAGAAAATGTTAAGTGGTGCTGGTTTTCAGTAACATTTTTTAACAATGACTGAAAATACACATAGTGGCGCAATAGTTCAGGCCATCAAATTCCACCTCAATTATCTCAGTGTGATGGTCTATTCAAGGGCCTGTTACTCTGCAGCAGAGTCAGTCTTTGAAAAGCATGGCCGCAGATACCAAAGAAAGGCCAGCGGGTGCTACCAAAGAGGTCCGGACAACTCGGTAAATTGTCCGTGAGCACAACTGAACGGTCTGAGTTCGGGGTCAATGGTTCGCTCTTAGCTTGCTTGGAGCCTGGTTCGCCCACGCACAAAATGCGAGCAGACAATATATATTAGCGTCTTCGGAGCCCTGATTATCCTTCGATCCACCTCTCCGCTTAGATTTCACTGACCGGTGAGAACACGCCTGGAGCCATTGTTCTCGGAGCCAGAGCTAATTTGCCATATAATGAAATATTGAGGGATGTACAATGAGCGAGGAACTGTTAGTTCGGGATAGCGGCATTTAGAAACGTTTGCTGCTTGGTGTGAATGGAGAGGGAGGAAGGCCTCTCTGGTTAACAGACCCCAGACACACTTTGAATTCAAAGCAGCTCACTCAAAGCATAAAATGTATCCTTTGAACCATGAAATGCTAAATCAATTTGAAGCAATTTTACTCTTATTGCACTAGCAAGCATCGTACCCATTTTATTCTCCAACTAATTAGCAACAAAACTTTTTTAAAAGCCTCATGCCGAACCTTACTGCATTTCACAAGTTTCTTTTTGGCTGTAGCTAATCAATTACTCTCTATAAATTTTTGACACGTTTCACAAAACTAGTCCACGACGACAATAAAAATGGGAATTTGTGTCCTATTTGCTGTTGCCATATGAGAGCTCGGTTTCAGTACAAGTAACAAAGACTAATTTCATTACCTGGATTTGTTCGAATGGCACTTCGAAACTGAAAGACTCATTGTAATAAGGGTTGAGGGTGTTCTTTTTGATTGTCGTCTTCTTTTTCTTCAGCCGCTTGCCGTTCTGCATCAGGTGGATCTTGACGTAGGGATCTGATAACACACAGGAATAGGACATAGCATGAGAAACCACTTCAGTTTTTATGACGTACTAGAGCATACTAGAAATGCTCCCCCTTTTCCTGTTATCACTGTAAAACTGCTATGAAACGATCTGTATTGTAAAAAGAGCTATATGAATAAAGGTGTCTTTACTTGACTGATGGTCTCGAATTCGATCGTCACCAGGTGAAATTATCTGGTATTTTGGATTATTCAAACACCTACTTTTGCAAACTAGTCTTAGGTTTTTCACCTGATCGCAACCATACCGGTGCAGAAAGATTCTCTGAAGTCTGATAGTCAATAATTATTGAAATTAATTATTGTCACACATGCAACAGGATGCCAAAACGTGGGCATGGCTACTTTTACTAAAATGGCTATCCCTCTTAAACGGAATGAGATAATTTCACCAAACTCTGTACACCTATGTATGTGCTCAGTCTGTGGTCATGTGAATAAGGATGTGGCGACTGGCCACTTGGTGGTGCTATAAAATGTAAAAAAAAACCCACGAAAACATATACAGCTACACAACAGTCAGTCCGATTGACTTGAAAATGGTGTCTTTTTCCACAGTGCATTTGTCCAAGATGCCATGATTGTCTACGAGAACATTCACGTATCTCAAAAAACACAGCTGTCGTCGGCCAATGAAGTTCGAGTGGCTATCAGACATGGTTAATGGAGGCCGATCAGAACGAAATTCACTGGGCCTGTTTGATTCACGCCCAAGAGGCCTGTGTGTTTTTCACGTGTAAAGTAATGTATATTACGCAATTTGTCCCACACGCCCACAACATTCATACCTTATGGTGGAACTACTCATTCTGAGCAACTTTGCCTCTAGGACCACCGCCGTCAATCGAATCGTTTGTTAAATATTGGAGATTATTTCAAATTTTTTTGGTTCAATCTTGATAACTGTTAAAAAGCTTTAAAACATTTCCTTAGTAAATTGCCCATTTTGGCTGTAAATGGTCTTTTCCATCTATGATCTAGGTGATTACAGGCTTGCTAAATACAACATAATAGCTTTTTTACGCATGTGTTTAAAGGCCTTAAAGCGCTTGAACCCAGATAATTGCTGCTCACAGCTATATTTCTATTTATTCTTACATATGTCCAAATATCAAATTTTGAACCTATTTATCATTCTGCTTTTGGACTGTCAGCTAATACTCTTCCAGATGATATTAAGAGGTGTCCATCTAATGGTCTTTTTAAAATCAAACTATAAAACTATTCAACTTTGTAAGCACTGATAGTTGTTCTTACTGTATGTAACTGCTTTCTTAATATACACATTTCTCTCTCTCTCTTTCTCTGTTTGTGTAAGATGTATTGTATGTATCAGGCATGATTTTTTCTGTGCTATTGTATTATTGTGAGGAGGTTTGTTAATGGTGACCTGCCAAGATTCTGTGGATGAAAATTAGCCATAGGCAAAATCTGGATTCAATGCATTAAATAGAAACATTTATGTTAAATATTGTACATGGTCCCTTTCCATATAGTAAATAAATAAAACTAAAATCACTACATTTACCAAACTTTTCTTTGTTTAGTTGCACACAGGCGCACAACATCTGCAGCCTCTACTGAAGCTCCACTACAGAGCAGATCTCTAGTGGTATACGTGTTAGGATAGTCCAAGCTTTTATTTACACATAGCAGGTGTGTGCCCTCCAGTATCGTTCCTGTTACATTACTGCCATTCAGGCACATCAATCTCTGCCTGTGCCTCAAAATACTATCCAGCTATCATTTCCAGCATCTATATTCTGTTCCCATCATGCATCTCTCTTCATCTGTTTACCTCAGCCACTACTGATTCGTACTCACCTTTCTTAGAATCGCTTTTTGATTGAAACCTCACAAAACAAGGATGAAATGTCAACAAAATATCTGATTTTACGCCTATACACCTTCCTTTGTTGAAAAGGGGAGCAAATGTGTGTTTTTATGTGATACTGTGACTGTTAAGATGGGTGATTATCATATATGCCTTCCTGAGCCTTACAATAAAAAAGGATATAGCAGCAGTTATTAAGGAGAGAAACAGTTGAACCTGACAGATTTAACTGTTTCAGAATTATCTTTTGTCGAACATGTAATTTCATTTCACTCCTCCTCTCTTTGACATTCTCTTTCTGTCACTCTGATCTGCTCCAAGAGGAATTAAAAAAAAAATCTCTGGCATTTCCTATCCCATTTTTAAACTAATCTAAATACTCTTTATCTCTGTGAAAAAAAAAATAATAATAATAAAAAAAATTGAGTAGCACATTCCAGGGAGAGAGGGGGGGGGGGGGGGGGGGGGGGGGGGGGGGGGGGGGGGGGAGTTGGGCTGCTGAACTCCCTACCCATACCATATTAGGAGCAGGGCAGCACAAAATCTGCGGCATGCAGTTTTTGAAAGTGTAGATCTTACATCTCATTAGGTGAATGTGTGTGTAAGGAATGAAAAAGATGTAAAAGATGACATGTTAATCTAAATACATTTTAAGCTACTTATGAATTACACATATTTCAGTATAAATATAGATGTTTTAACAGTGAAATACTTTCTCTCCATCTCCTTCATGTAATTTTCCTGCTAACACAGTTCATGTTAGTTAATACATTAACTAATGTTAACTAATGAAACCTTATTGTGAAGTTTTAGATTTTGCCTTGAAACCCTTACACAATGCAAATACTGTTTTTGTGACTGCAACTTGTGTTAATAATAGGGCTGTTGATTTAATGCGTTAATTTAATTAATAAATAGTTACAGAAAAAAGTATAGTGTTAAAATAATACCTATTATGCTTCATATCAATTAATTAGTAACACAAGTTGCAGTCACAAAAACAGTATTTGCACTATATTATTTTATATGTAAGGGTTTCAAGAGAAAATAACACTTTTCTATAGTGTTACCCATAAAAAGGGACTTTCAGATACAATGAAAAAGTATTTGTTTTCATATTTTCCTGATTCATCCATAGAGCTTAACAGTCTGACCATCCTATCACATATGGAATGAACGTTGATGCATTTAATTCAGATTATGTGAGATGCAATGATAGATTTCTCATAATAGAGCAGCACAGCACCTCCTGTTGTACTTACACTAACACTGCACAATCTGAAGAGCTCTGGCTGCTTTGCTCCATCCACTTTTAAAAAGGTGAAAATACATAGCACGTCTATTTATGATGTTGAACTTAAACAGCACTTCTCCGGACCTATAACACTATTAACGGTGGTGCTTTGGCCCGGTTGCTTGGCAACAGAGTGCCTGAGGTTTGAGGTTGTTTGGGAAATCTGTGGTATAGTCTACACTCACACAGAAGCCAAGCCAGAAGTTTGTGGTTCAAGGAGTTGGCACAGTGCTTGTAATGACTTTTGTTTATGGTTCATATAGTCACTTGAGAAGCTCATCTAAAAGGGATACTGAAAATCCAAGTGAAAATAAAACTGGCCCTTGTTTCTGATGTGGTATGTTTTCATTGGCTCCGGCATATAGCCATGCGTTCACGTATGGTCTACAGACTCATAGGTGTCTTCTAGTGGTGGACTGCATGTACTGCATTCACCCACAACTATAGAAATGCTATTAATAGCCAATTTGGTGCTGATTTCTACCACTATTATGCTCAAATACATAAACATGACTTAGTAGTCTATGAAAAAGTATTTGGAAGCCTCACTTAATATGTATACGTATCATTGTATTAGCAGTGTTATGTATTAAAATAATTTAAAAAAAAAATGAAATAAAGCTAAAATAAAATGTACATATTAGATGTAAAACTTAAAAAAAACAAAACAAAAGCAAATGAAAATTAGAAATGTTACCTTGTCTGATATAAAATAAATAAAATGTTTAAGCTGAAATACTAAAATTACTAAACAAAAAATATATATATAAAATCAAAAAGAATAAATGAATATTGATATTTTGCTATCTTATTCTAATTTAATGACATTCCTAAATTTTTAAGTGGGGTTAACGTGTTATCTGTAGGCTTTCTAAGACTTCAAAATTGTACCTGGAGCTCAGCAACACCAAAGTCATGAACCGATAAACTGCATAACCTAAATGCAATGCAACTGTTTGCCAAATGCATTAAAAATAAATGTACATTTGTACATATGCAAATACAATTAATAATCTAAACCACAAATATAGACCTAAAAGCACAATGCAGAGATTGGTAAGCAGTGCTCTTGTGAATTAATTCAAATTACATTTATTTTAGCTGCAACAACCACATCTTGTGTGATTAGGGAGAGTAAACAGGGTTTGAAAGGAGAAAAGGATAAATTATAGTGTTCTGATGAGTCGTCCTCCCTGTAGCTGAATCACAATGGAAACAGTCACTAATTATTGGCATGATCCATGCGGGCCTATTGTTTCTAATCATGTGACGGCTCTTTGGACATGCTCTCAAGTGATTCCTTCGGGAGAACGACTCCCCCCATAACAGCAATTAAATCTGAGCCATTTTCACGAACTTGGAACGAGAAGAAAAACAGAGAGAGAATGCAGGGACAGAAATGTTTTTCTAGTAAAATCAGTGGGAACACTGAGCGCTTTGTCACAAAGGTTTATTTCAAATACAAACCGCCAGAGTCTGGCAAAATCCCAGTAATTGACAGTGAAAGCACCCTTAACTGCACAATTTTCACACAGGATTTGATCGATCTGGCAAAAGGCCAATTCAACAAGCCCAACGATGTAACGTGATAGGAGGTTTGGGGGGTGTAGTGATCACACTGTGAAAACTATAGTCCTCCAAACACAAACCCCTAAATAGAACTGTTAACAGTGTTAATTTCATCAGAGCGGTGGAGTACCTTATGAAACATGACTGGCAGTTTATAGCCGGCTTTAATCTGGATTGCTAATGGACCGGGGAGAGCGAGAAAGTTTGTTCTCATCTCTGCTGCTAATAGCTGTTCTCTTCTCTAAGAGTGATGAGAAGTAAACGTCAGGCCTCTTGGCTCCCAGCAGGTGGGTCTGCTACTGATGGCCTGTCGGCCTCTCTGACAGCAGGACAGGATGGATGAGGTGTCCGTCCACAGAACCGGCGAGAGGGTTACGAAGGATGGATGGACGAGGCCGGGGCCGTTTTTCATAAGTGGTTACAGCACAGATGAGGGCTGATTTCCGAATGCCGAGCTGTAAATTTACTCAGTGAAAATGTATTCATGTATTCACCAGAGCCGAATATTACTTCAGCTGATAAAGCGCAGCTCTCCGTACAGCCGCAGGTTTGAGAAGTGTCGGATCATTTCAAGCCACATTTCGACGCCTTTGGGATTTGTAGCTGTGAATGACTGCATATGCATTACATGATTTTAAAAGTGAAAGATATACTAAATGTGATTTTGCATTTACATACAGACAGCTATGAGAAAATGAAACTGTGTTAAGGAAAACATGAAAGGAGCATTCATGATGCATTTAACTTCCATAGCACGACTTTCTTAGAGTATTCAGCTGGAGATGATGTAAAGCGGGAATCTGATTAGATGCAAACATGTTAGGCTATAATTTTAATAATATTTTTCTCCACCTGCATGGTGTTAGTTACATAAGGTCCAAGAAAGGTAGGCTATTATATTTTGAAGAACTATTAAGAAAACAAACATTTTATGTCTTGTGCACTATATAATCAGCTCCATGACTTTACCATGTAAAGCCCACTCCACTGTATCATATTTGATACTTAAAAGGGCTTTAAGTATCATTCTAAAAGCGTCCTCCTTCAGGTCGTAGAATACGTTTCTTTTTTACTATGAATCTTCACTGATTTTCATAAAGTAAGCGCAAGAATAACTTTAATATTGTTGTTAGTAATATTTCAAGATAAACACTTACTGTACTGAAGGTTTACTTGATGATCCAAACATCATTTTTAGATAAACCATGTTAAAATGTGAGTATCAAATGTGATACAGGCTTTTGAGGAACATTTATTTTTTTTCATCATCATTGTACTATATGTTTTGCACCCCACAATTTAAACTATAGAACTTATCATTAAACTAAGCCTTTAAGTATCATCTTACTATTAGTTTGAGATATAGGCCTGGTTTCACAGACAAATCTTAGATTAAGCCAGGATTAGGCCTTAGGTCAATTAGGACATTAAAGTAGCTTTTATTAGAAAAAAAACATTACTGGTGTGAATCTTGAGACAAAACAATGATATGTCAGTGCAAGTTGCTTTAAGTTAAAAAAGCTCAAATATGCATTTTAATCTGGGACTAGCTTAAGCCTTGTCTGTGAAACCGGGAGATAGAGTGGCAACTAATATATATATAGGCATTTTGTGTAAGTAATCTGCTAGAATGTTAAAAAATGTCATTGATTTACATTACAAGCTATCAGAATCATACTTTATGGCAATACAAATATCAGCAAGTGCACCAAATTGCATTTTTTTTTTGCTCAGTTTGAAAAAGTTTTTTTTCTTCTCAAGTATGAACTCCATATTCTCCTATATAATACTATATGAGCCATAAAAGCCTGATGTATATGATACTCAACCATTATTTTAAGATCATGTCTAAAGGTTAAATAAATTTTTTCTGACTATTATTTCATACATCAGGTTTTACAAACAGGAGCCATTTTGATTCCACAGAGTATGAATTATCATGGCAACAAGAGAGACAATCCTAAACTGTCACATAATGGCACAACCTTTGAGGCAGTGTGACTCAGTAACTGGACTCACCTGACAGGCCACCGACATCCATCTTCTTCAGGTTCTTGGCCTCCAGAACGACCACGGTCAGTTTGCCAGCAGTGGGCACATACCGCAGAGAGAAACAGATGTCACCCAGCTTCTCTTGCTGCGAGTGGTAGAAAAAACTTCAATCAGGGACATTATTGTCAAGGTAAATAGAAAAACTGAACCTGAAAACCTGGTCAAATTTATTCACTGATTGAATTCTCTAACAAAAATAGTACTTGAGAAGCAAAGCCAAGAACGAAACATTTCCAACTAAAACAATTTAGCTAGCGCACAAGAGAAGTAAAATATTTCTCTATACACAAACACTTTTAGACTTTCTCCCACTCAACATGATTGATAAGAGAAATTGAATTGAGGAGCACAGCGTTTGAAGTCTTTCAGTCTGTTTCATTTTCCACAAATGTAGTTGCATGGGTAAACACATTGAAAATACATTTCCATGTACACACTTTCCATTAATTTTTCAGGAGCCATTCTCATAAACATGGGCGCAAACATATGTGACATATAGAAAACAACAGGAAGGGGGGAAAAGGTTACATCACTTTACTTTCAACTGGCTGATGCCATTTTCCACACAATCAATTTTCTGTCAATTAAAAGGTCATCAGAACAGAAAAATAGCATTTCGTGGCTTAATTAAATGAATCCTACAAGGTAAATATGTTGAATCGACTGCTGTGTTTGACTGAAACATGAAATTACCCAATTATTTACACAGGATAACTTTTAAAGGAAATAAGGAATTGTGTCGGAGCAAAGAGGACTGAACTGAATGGAATTGCAAGAAGCTATGGCATTTTGCAGTCAAATTTCATTTCATTTTTTTTTACTGACACTTAAAGTGCCACCCTCAGGACACCACTCTAGAGATCCTTTGGTAAAAGTCAATACGCTCCAGCTTTCTCAAGCGTTGCTTGAAGTGCTTCGCTAGCTCATTGGACATGGAGTGCTACAACAGCACAAACTCAAAGAGCAACCTTCAACGTATGTAGATAGCCTTCAACTCTCTGCCCTCAGCAGGCTTTTGACAGCGTCATAATTAACCTTTACACCAAGGAACCGTGACACAAAAACAAGGTTTCCATAGAAACCATGGCTTAAATGCTATATTCCATGACATTTACCATGAAAATTGAATCTCCCTAACCACTGCTTGCAAAGTCACACTTTTTTATTAATAAAACAACGGCACGGCCCAGCTGATTAACTGACATTTCCATTGAAGATGGATAGCCCTCAAGTCTTGCACCTTTACAGTGAGTGAATTTCCATGCAGCTCCTGCTAAATGATATTTACTCTTGTTGTGTACAACATTTGGGAACATTTCAAACTTATTTGGTGCATTTGTTAAAGAAAAACACTTGGATTATGACAGGCTTGTGTACAGCATTTAAGTGTTTTTACCAAATCTTGTAAAGGTGCATTTTTTATCTTATTAAATTTTCAATAAATAATATATTACATTTATATGACTACATTTAAAATCTGTGAAGGCTTATAAAACACAAAGTGGGTCTCCACATGGGGGCATCACATTTCTAGAAAAAAACAAAAAAAAATTAAAGCTGCAAGCAGCGATGAAAGGGCCCTCGCACCCAGGGCCACCACTACCGGGTGGCCTTAGGAAAACAGTGAATAGTGGGTGACATGCATGTAATTGAGTAAATACGGGAAAAATATGGCAAAATCATTTTAACGTGCCACACTTCCTGCTGCCAACAGGTGGTGCTTTGACTATTACTGAATATTGCCATGTAGATGTCTTTAGGCTTGGACTATTATCAAACATGTGAAGTTTGGAGCAGATCGGACATTGTTTGTCTGAGTTACAACTTCCTGTTTCGTGGTGTCATTTGCAAACATTACTTAGCCAAGTGCTGCAAGATTCAACGTGTTTCTAGCATGCATATAGTGAATTATAGGGCAAAGCATGCCATTTCCTGTTGTCAGCAGGTGGCGCTATGACTAACTGAATATTGGCATATAGATGTCTTTAGGCCAGGACTCTCATTGTATGCCTGCCTCAAGATCTTCGCAATTTAACGTCACAAAGACCTTTAGATTAGATTGACCAAATATGATGTTTATCTGATTAAAGCTCTAGGAGGAGTTCGTTACAGTACAATATCTAGAAACGGCAAAAACTGCAAAAATTTTGCAGAGAAAATTCAAAATATCTCACTTACTGTTGGGTTTGCAGATTTTTGAACAAATCAATGGATATGATGCTATTTTTTGTGTGTGAATGGATTAAAAAGATTCAAAAGTCACTGAGAAGAAGAATCACTACTCTTGAACAACTGAATTGGCAAACTTTCCACGCTTAAGAAGGTCAGGCAATAAAATGGAATATTCACTTAAAACATAACATTTAATAACATTACCAGGGAACAGGTTATTACCACCCATGTGTGTTACCTCTTCTTTCTCGGCACTCTGGAGGTCCCTCCACTCCTCAGTCACATGGCTAAAGTCGACCTTATTCATGGGCACCTTCACGTCTCCAATGGCGTCGTGTTTGGAGAAGCGGTCAAAGTCATATACTGTCATCACTAGAGTTTTCCCTCCAAGCTCAACGTAGGGAACCTGTGGGATATATAAGAGGTGAAAATAATTGCATGCATACCTACTAGTCTAATCACTCTCAATTCCAGTTACAGGATTTATCTACCACCAAGACGTTGGGATGAAACTATAGGACAATTGCAGGTGTGCAAGACAGAGAGAGAGAGAGAGAGAGATTTGATTCTTGATTGCCTCCAATTGAGCTGTTTTTCAGACAAAACTCATTATCCCGAAGGACTTGTTCCAACATGGCGACAAACTGCTTGATTGGCCGGGAAAGAGATAAGACCCAAGGGTTGCTATTTTGTCCTTGACGCTATCACACACACCAGCTCTCCAGTGTCTTCATTTCAATAATGAAGGCACTTGTGATTACATGTCTCCCGATGTTGGTGTGTGGTTCATTTCTCATTCTCAAGGTACCGTGTCATAGTTGAAATTGCGCTAGGCTAAGCGAGAAACAAACAGGCAAACAGTCCTCTACCCCCCTTGGCTGGCTCAGTTATATTGCAATTCTTTTAAGAATTCAACACTTCACTTGGCAATTTATTAGAAGTTTAGAGGTCTGACTGCGGTAATTACACAAAAATGATTTTCTAGCCGCATGATGTCTCTTAAGAACGAATCGGAAAGCTCCACTAAACATTCAAAATAGAAATTATGCTACTTTCTGGATGACAGACACCTGCAGGAGTCCATCTGCATGTTTGCATGTAATTACTTCAATTCCTCGTGTCTTGTTAATAGACCAGATAAAGTAGTCAGAAATAACTTGATCTACTATATGAGTAGAATATGAACACATAGATCCAATGACAAATCGCATGTTATGTGAGCATTCAAGTGAGCATTGATTAGGTTAGGTGTTTGTGACCTACCTTAAAGGTGAATTGCTCGTTGAAAACGGGATTCAGCGTCTTCCGGTGGACCTTGGTCTCAAATTTCTTCTTCTTGTCTGGAAGAAGGTAGACCTTCACGTAGGGGTCAGAAGTACCACCCATATCCATGGCAGGCAATTCTGCTGCTTGGATGATCCCCACTATGAGCTATGAAGGTTCAAAAGGCAAAGTTAAAGAGAACACAAGTAAGACTTTGAAGAGGAGAGTGGCCCGAACCATCATCCCACCACCATTCTGTAGATGCCTCTGTTATGTACCGGTGTTTATTGCAATGTTGTAATGACCAGATTCATATGAAGGCAATTGTTGCCTTTCTCACTTGTGAACTTTGAGAATATCTGCTTATTTATATGAAACACCACCGAGAGGTCAGATACAGTTATGATGCTGAGGTGCGTCCTTCAGGCCAGGGCTGCATTACTATTTAAACAGTCCCAGCATTAAGGAGGCAATGGGGTCAGACCATGTCAAGCGTTGCGCTCCTGATCCCATCTCCCCATCAGCTTTGATAATTGATTGGCCGGCTGGCTGGGCTGAGGTCCTGATTGACCTGCCAGTCACCATATCCCCTGCATAGCCTCATGGGTCCTAGAGTCAGTCAATCAAGTTCCCATCAGCTTCCCATAAAACGCCCTGTCTCTGTGTCTACACAGGCACTCGGGCATAGAGATCTCTCTCTCTCCCTCCTCTCACCTTCTCTCTCACTCTGACCAGCTGTCAAACTCCGGTTGTGCTGCCACAGAAAGGACTGTAGCCAGAGACGAGCGTTGCCAGTGTTTCTGGTTTAGATGGTGGCCATCAGAGAACCCTGTGATTGTTCTTTTGACAAAGGAGCTATATAGATTTTAATATCCTGTCAGGCTGTAGTAATGTTTAATTTTTGTTATTAAATGGTGGTGGGTTTCAGGTCTGGACAGTTTTATTGCTTCATATTGTCATCTTGGATGAAAAAAAAGGACACGTTCTGACTTCAAGGAAGAAATGCCCCCATAAACAGTTCGAACACCAACACAAACAGCAAAAGAAATATCTGTATTTTGAAACAAATGGTTGCAAGGTAGAAAATGCTCCACAAATAATGCCCATTGCTCCCATAATCACTCCATAGAGCATTGGCGAAAATCATTGACAAAATAAGAGCCCTTTTTATCTCCTTCATTAACCGACAGTTCTCAATTTTTGGTCATGCTGAAATATAACAATTAACATTGTGAGGATTGGAGAATTAGAATTTCAATAAATGTTGATGCAACATGATTTAACATTTCCTACTTCCTGAGAGGAGAATATTGCTTAGATATCAGCTAGATTTTGACCCCCGAGTCAGATTCTGACAGGTTAGCATTGGCAAACTCAACATCGAGATAAGAAATAACCTGTAATATCCAATTATCTGTAAAGGTCAAGTTCACCGTTGAGAGCACCTCAACATAAGCCAATTTTAACACTTCTCTCAAGATACTTGATAATATTGCAATGAGGAGATCCTGTAGCTTAACTGGTAGAGCATAGAGGTGTAACAATAGATTGATATGGATTAATACATCGATCAAATGGCTAACGATATGATGTATAGATGCAACACGTAAAAAAAAAATCAATACAAGCGCTGTTGCTAGCCGAGAGGTGGATGACAACAGACAATGTATAATTTGCGCCCACAAAATTTTGCTAATGTGGCCCCATTTCACAATGCATCTTTCAGTGGCATCGCTGTCAGTCTCACTGGAAGTTTGCGATACGCAATCATACACCATCTCTAAGTCTAAAAGGAAGTCTTTTGTAAGTAGCTCCTAGCTGTGAGTTAGATTGAATAGCTGTGGTGAATAGTAGCAGTATGAGTCAGGGTGGATCTGTCTCTGGGTGTTTTGGACATAGCTCGGGGGTGAAGAAATATTTAGTCCTGATGAGACTTTGGCCATAATAACCTTCAATCGCTCTGCAGGCTATGAAAACTTCACACAGTTTGAAGAATCAAACTGATGCAGGGCATGCTGGAAGAAGTTTCAGCTGTATGACTTCACCATAGTTGGTGCAGTGCTCACAATCTCTCATCTGAAGGCTTTGAACTGTCATCTTAAATTACTGCTGCAATGGTTTTCAGAGAAAACAGTTTTTTAAAGGTGTTTGTTATTTGGCATAAACAGTGAGGGGTTTCTGTCCTTAAAATACCTGGGATGCATTAGAAAACAGGCTGTGATCGCAATGATTCACCTCAGTGAACGTGTATGGATTCGCAGTTCAATCCACAACCCTTTTTCTATCCTCATTAATAACATCGCCCTTATCTGCACCCTGTCTCTCCGTCTCCCCAAGGAGCCGCCCTGAATTCTGAGATATTGTGTTGTGTGGCTTTGTGACTGCCATGTTTTGTACTTTTCTATTTTTACCCTCTGGCTGTGCTCAACAGTGTTGGAAAAGTCCAGATTACCTTTAAACAAACCCAGAGTTTAGCTGAGCTCCCTGGAACCTTTCCCCTTTGGAAAGGGCAAGAGTTGCAGAAAAATCTCCCAGACCTCCGCGTCTCCCTGAAGCGATACTCGGCTTGATTTAAAGTCAGACAGGAAAGAAGCACACAGATTTCCTGCCGGCACGGAGGGTGAAGATACATGCTAGTGCGTCTGTCTGTTGGAGTGTGTGGGTCTATGGGTTGAATCTGGGTCAGGCTGATGTTGATTTCTCTGCATCTCTTGCTTTTTGGTCTGTTTAAAGCTGAATATTAAGGGGGGAAAAACACTGGGGGAATTCACTAAGAATGATTTGTGCCAGATGATGGCTTCATTGCTGTCTGCAATGTTTTACCTTCCACAGACGTGTTTTGAAATACCGCACACAAAATTGGGGCATTTGTTTATTGAATTGGCTACTTTGTGTTCACACTACATTTTATCCTCATATTCTTATACCTCCTATGAAGACTTCAGTATACATAGGAGGTATAAGAAGTAACTTTACCAGCTATTTGTAATATTTTTGTTATATGCCAAAAGAATAGAACAAATGCATTATCTTTAACATCTCATTTATGTTCTTAAAACTATGTTATGCCATAAAATGAATGCATTACCAGTCATTTGCAGTCATTTTGTCATTTCATCACTACGCATACATTGACACCATACAAAGAAAAGGCTCCTGTGGTGGCAGTGCTTATAAAAGCTGTAATTTGTGCGTATGTGATGGTGGATAATCTGGCTCTTTCAGGTTTGTTGCTTTTTTCTGCTCAGCCTCGGTGTGAGACTATATGCACAGCTTCAATTATCTGTCACCCAGGATCTGACAAAAGGAAGCACATTCATTCTGGAAGTCACTTAGCTTTCAAGCTCAACAGCTTCTAAGAGGCGGCCAGCGAATTTCGGCTTAACCTCAGAGTTGAAGACAAGCCAGCACCCTCATTCAGTCAGTGTGGAAGAAAGCCGATTCAAACACAAATCAAACTGCTGTGATGTGCCCTTGACATTCAGAGCATTTGGTGAGTTTACAGGATGATAGGCATTATTTCTTAAGTGCTAAGTCTGAATTCCTCTGGCTTTCAGAGATAGCGCTTAATAATAGAGCACAGCAATAAAAATGACTCTGAAAAGTGATTCATATTGTCAAAGTTCACTCTATCTTTGTGTTTTCAGTATGTGTTTTTTAAACACACTGAGCTTATAGTGAGCATTCAATTATGTAAGAGTGACACACTGAATAACCTTAGAGGAATGGGCATTATTTGAATGGAGCTGTTTACATTTTGACGGACAAACATGCTCTACTTACGAAGAAGACCTCACTAAACACCACACACAGTGACAGTGATTCGGAGACGGCCCCTTACCGTATTCTCTGTGAAATTGTAATCCATGGAGTACTGTAATTTGCCAAGTTTCTCTTCCTCCTTAGGCTCCACCTCTTTCTCTGTATCCGTCAGCCCTGTTTCTGCATCATCCTCATCCTTCAAGGCCTGAAGGAGACACCCACTAACAGTCAGTCCTGTCGGCCCAACGCTGGCGCTGCCCGATTGCCCTCGCCAGAGCGCCGGGCCAGCCCTGGACCAGCCTGCTCTTCAACCGCACCTCTATTAGGGGGGGAGCAAGCACTAAAACACCACAGCAATTAAGACCATGACATGCTTAGTGATGCACTAGGCTAAGGCTGTGAACTCCTTTCTCTCCTATGGTCTGCTATCGTGGAAAGTCGTGAAAAGAGTTGCAAGAAGATGAACTGAATGAGTGCAAGCAATTTAGATTGGTGGGAGGGGCAAGACTAGGGCTGGGGGGTATGATAATATATCGGCTACGCATATGGTACTGTATATCGCTATTTTACAAATGGCTTTAAATGATCCAATCATGCATTTTGATGTACATTGATTAATAACACTGAGTTTGTGTATTTTATTATATTATATTTTATTATATTATGGCACAGTTGTTCACTTGATAGATTATAAAAAGCTGTTTCTGCATACATGCCAGACAAATAATTCATTTGTTATTAAAAAAATCGTCTATATATTTAATGTTCTAACTAATTGAAATCTTCTGAACAATTAATGCATTACGCATCCACCAAAAATAAATAAATAAATACAATTATTGTATGAAAACCATACACTGATGGTCATGTAATTTGTAAAACATTATAAGAAAAGAAAAAAGGCACAAAAAAAAAATTTATATATATTGTGTTATATGAATACGGATACAAAATTACTCTGTCATACCGCCCAACCCTAGGAATGATGAGCAGACAGATGTTCTTAAGAAATACATTGTACAATACATTGTCCTTTATGTTATTTCAGGCAGAACAATCTCTGGCATCAACAAATCAGTGGGGAAATGTTGTGGATGGTGTGGCAGTAGCTCCCAAGCTAGCCTGAGTCTAAGACGATGTGTTAAGGGGATGTCGAGGGAGGTTTGTTGTCGCTGAAAAGCATGCGATTGTCGAGGCAAACTCAACTCTCAGTTCATTCACTGTGAAATAGCTGCCTTTTGAAAGGGCAGTCTTGCTCATCGGTAAAGCATGCAGGGCATTCACGTTCTCAAGAAGAGTGCTCGTATAGTGACCCTCATTCTCTGTGACGTGATCTTCAACACACAGTGGCATTGTCATGACCCTTAGTTATTGGTGATAACCACCACACTCATGGAAGCTGTAAGCATCATGCCAGCAGAAGGTGTTGGTGGGAGGGATCATAATGTGTACAGGGCCTGTCTTATTAGTTGTTGGGTTACAAGTGTGAAAGCAAAAGGCTGAACAAAATTGATTTCTTGACTCTCTTATCTCCTTCTGAGGACCAGACTAGTCTCGCAAGCACTTGTGAACTTCAATTCAACAAGCTTTTTGAGGAGCTTGTTAAGTGGTAAATTTAAAGGCATAGTTCACCCAGAAATCATTTATTCACCCTCATGTTGTTGCTCCAAACCTGTATGACTTTCTTTCTACAGCAGAACCCATAAGGAGATGTTTAGCAGAACGTGCAAGCTGTTTTTTTCCTTATAATGAAAGCGGATGGGGATAAAAGGCTAGTAAGCCAAAAAGGTAACACTTTAGTATAGGGAACACATATAAACCATTAACTACAACTTTTCTTTCAATAAACTCCTAATTTACTGCTTATTAATAGTTAGTAAGGAAGTTGTTAAGTTTAGGTATTGGGTAGGATTAAGAATGTAGAATATGAATGAGGCAATAATATGTGCTTAAGTACTAATAAAGAGTCAATATTCTAGTAGTATGCATGCTAATAAACAACTAGTTAAAAGACCCTTAAATAAAGTGTTAAAAAAAACAAAAAAACACCAATGCTGAAAATTTCTTTGAAAAAACATCTTTCTTGACATATTATGTGGTCACCATTCACTTTCAGTGTACAGAAAACAGCAGCTAGGACATTCTGCTAAACATCTCATTTTCTGTTCCAGAGTTCCAGACAGCTTTTGAACAACATGAAGGTAAGTAAATGAAGAAAGATTTTATTTTTATTTTTGGCTGAAATATCCCCTTAAATGATTCTTTATAGAACTGTAAAATGATTATAACATTAATAACACAAGTTGGTGTTTTGCAGCTGTGTGTCCTTTTATCGATACTCTTTCCATCTGAATGGCAAAGATGATGTTTCAAAAACATTTCAGCCAATTAAAGATCAGTCTGGCCATCGTGTCTGAAAATTGCTTCTTGAATAAATTTGTCCTGCTAATGAGGTGGGTGCTGTTCTCCTTCAGGACATTTTTCAATTTTAGGTTCAAGTGGACCAGATGAGTACTGATAATTTGGCCAAGGGCAGTCAAACAAGCCAAACGCATCACTAGCACTTAAGCAATCTGTACTTTGACAGTTTTCTCAGCCATTTGACTTTTTTTTTTTTCTTTTTTTTTTTAAATTGTTAATTTCACTCAAGCAATTTCCATTTTCTTAATTGGACCTCAAATGAGAAGCATGTTTACAATGAGAAATCAATGTGATTCAGCCTTGCTGAAGCGTACCCAAAGTGCATTTTTTTCTCTTCATATATATGTGTATATGTAGACTTACACACATATATATTGTAGATATACATGTACTGTATGCATAGTTACATATATGTTACTCTACTAGAGTAAACCTGTTATCAAGAGGCTATTAAAAGTCATTGCAGCAGGCTATAGAAGATCCAACAGCAATTGGGAACCTACCGCCAGTGGCAATCCCGTAAAGTCATCAGACAAAACATAGATAAGGAGGACATGGAAGGAAGAGACACAAATTAAAACAACCACACACAAAGGTGACCACATGATTCTGGGCACACCAGGAGAAATGACTGCTGAGAAGCTCAAAGCTCCTCCTGCTGACAATACAGCAAAGATGTATGCTGTATAAGACATTGTACTCAGGCATATTGCTCTGGATTAGTGTGTATCGTTCTAATACCTGTGCTAACTGACTAAATAAGAGTGAAGATTCATTGACCTTGAATATTTAGCCAATTAGCACAAGCATTGGAACCTATATATGGGTGTTTCCTTGCTAAAAACAACAAGTTAAATCAGCTGGTTTAAGTTTAGGTAAAGTTTACCTGGTTGCCTAACCTGGCTAAGATGGCCTTCAGCTGGTCTTCTAGTGACCCAAACCCCTTTAAAACTATCAAAGAGACCAGCCTAACCAGCTTCGCCAGGCTGGGAGACCAGCTAACCACCTTAGGCTGGTTTAAGTTGTTTTAATCAGCAGGGTTGTGTTTCAAAATATTGATATGCATTTCAGTTGCTTTAGCTATTTCTTTTATCAGTTTGCATCCCATTTTGAGTGTACTAATACACAATGTTGGTGTGTAAACATCATATAGCAGCTATCGTATATCTGCTTTTCACCAACAAGTGTTCACAATTAGTTTGACGCTGATAAACTGTGACATTCTGGAATGGCACACTGGGTTTTTAAAGAGTGTTGTTAATTATCTGTGTCTGTTCCTCTTCACTGTGCTTTGTGCTCGAAAATCAATGTCTCTAATTTGGGATCTGAGTGGTCTTGGCATGGTCTCAAAGCCAGTGTCCTTACACCGTGAATTAAGCTGACTTTGTCAATTATTCTGTTAGAAGTGTACTATTGCGAGCTTGTTAATGCAATTAGCATGCTAACTAGGGTTAAAGTGCCAGTGTTCCATATAATTTGTGTGTGTGGGAAAAAGCGAGCTGCATTAATGTTCTTTCTCCTATTGTTTTCATTATCTACTGTCATTTCTCTGGGTTGATACCACTTCATAGCACAGTTAACCATATGCAGCACTACAAAGACTGTGAATTAGGCTTAAATGCAAGAAAAACAGAAAAAAACGCAATACTTTAATGAACCGTTAACATGCCCAGGTTTGCAGTCCTGCAATTAAAGTCAGCTGTGAAACAACATCATCAACAGATGATTCGATCTAGATTGAGTTGTCTTATGAATATTCTTAATTGGCACCATGCATTCATACAATAATACTTGAGGAAATAATTATTTCATGCAACTGCTGACGACTAAACAACAAGGCTAATCCAAAAGTAGTAACAAAAAGTTTTTACCTCGGTTTTGATACCGTCTGTGACGTCCTTCATGTTGATGGCATTCTTGCCCTTGTCTTTGCCCTTTTTCTTGTTCTTCTTCTTGAATATCCACTTTTTGCAGATGCAGAAGCAGCAGGAAACAACTAGTACAACAGCAACAAATGCGATGGCGACAATGGCCCATGATGGCACTGTGCAGACAAAAACACAGAGAAAACTTATGTTTTTGTACTCGCTCACTACACTACGCTATCTTCTGAAGCCATATGATAGCTTTTTGTGAGGAACAGACCAAAATGTAAGTTGTTATTCAATGAAAATCTGACTTTAAGATAGTACATTCGCTGTATGGAAAAGAGAAGCCAGAACATTCTGTTAAGTTTCTCATTTTCTGTTCCATAGAAGAAAGAAAAGCCATACAGTTTTCTAAAAACAAAAAAAACTGAATTTTAAATTTGAGGTGAACTATTCCTTTATTAAACTTTCCCCATTTAAGTAAATAAAAGCTGCACTCGCAATGACTGAAAATAGCCGTCAGCTGACTCGACTGAGCCGAAGTGGTTCTAAATAGCCATGTTGCTTTACGGTTCAATATCTTCCCAGAGCAACAAAGAAACGAAACGCGCTAGAAGTGAAAAGTTTCTGTCTGTTGGTTGACACTCTTTGATCAATTGCTAGAGACCTTCATGTCTGCCGGTCGCACGGGATTAACGATCTTCACTCAGACAGAGATGTTGCAATGCTCTAGTGAGAGTAATCAGCCAATTTAGCTGAAAACAGGAGCTGTTGGCATTCACAACTTGCCATTTGAGCACTCTTGGAAGACATTTTGAGCTTGACATTGTTAAAGCAATTACCCTCAGCACAGGATTTATTTGATTGTCAAGGACAACATGGAACTTAATAAACAGAACGAAAATACTCTGAAAAGTATGTTGTTTAATAAGATTTGGACTTAATAAACAAAGATTTTTGCGCACACTGACCAAATTGCTTAGCCTCTAAAAACTTGTTTTAAAAAATATATATATTTGTGAGCAATTTACATCCATACAGCATAGTGAGTGATGGACTTGTAACCTAAAAAAGCATTTCCTCTTCTGGTCATGACTTTATAAATACAGCTCCAAACTCCAGCGAGCGCTGTCAGGGGAGGACAATCGAGCTTCTCAGCTTTTCGACAAGATTAACAGCCTCCTGCCAAGAGAAAGAGCGACGCCTCTATACAGCAGGGCTAAAACTGCATGCGTCAACAGAGCACGAGCACCAGATACAAGAATGTCAGTTTCCGAGACTCAATAGAAGCTTCCTCCCCGAACCGACATTTGCTGGGAATAATTGGTAGACAGATGTGGTGGAAGAATCCTGCCTTCAGAGACTCGTACAGTAATTACAGCTTTTGCGTACACAACACAACAAACACCTGGCAACCGAATGGCAACTTGGAAGCAGATTTCTCCAGAAAAAAGCCGATTTTTCCACTCCAGATTTGAATGTGCTTGATTTGCTCTGGGACAAGGCAGAGTCAAGGACTGTATAAATAATGCCAGGCTCCAGTGAACGAAAGACATCTTGTATTCATCATTTGGGAAACATGCAAGCACTCCAACATGTTATGGCACAGCTCAAGAAACCCGTCAAGGTGATATTTCACCTCAGATTTGAAAGAAAGAAAGAAAGAAAGAAAGAAAGAAAGAAAGAAAGAAAGAAAGAAAGAAAGAAAGAAAGAAAGAAAGAAAGAAAGAAAGAAAGAAAGAAAGAAAGAAAGAAAGAAAGAAAGAAAGATTTTTTTTTTGCTATGCGTTGAGAATTCTAATTAAAAATCTCTAAATCTATTCTCATGGAAATTTGCGAGTTGAATGTGCTTAACTATTCTCAAAATAATGTCACAATAAAATCATAGAAGATATGTAAAATAGACTTCATATAATGTCAATATTTTTTTAATAAGAGACAAAATTTAATTTATTTTATAATATATATAAAATTCATATAATTTATTTTACTTTTTTTCTTTGAATATTGGGTAAAATGTGATCTGTTTTTCTTGAAATTCATCCATTTTGAATCTGAAATGAAATTTCAGCCAGATCAGTTGGCATTTAGAACATGTCCAGTATCCTGACAGTTTTTTTTCTCTCTAAATGTCCTCAATTTGAAACATCTTTTGTTTGTCTCATCATGGTGGGAAGACTTTATATTTGATTTGGCAGTAGAGAAACATTAAAATGAATGCTGCATCTCTGTCTCCCAGGAGGGTTAGACTTGCTACCACAGGACACATTTCCCAAAGCCAGGTCCAAAAGGAGAGAGAACGGGGAAGATAAAGAGTGTGTGTGAGAGAGAGAAAGAAAAATCAATTGGCTGTTGACAAAATCGATAAGCACTCTCCTCTGAGGAAAAACAGTGAGTGATAGTCTAAAGTAACTTTGGGATCATCAGCCCACGGCCTCAACTTCACTGTGGGGTAATGGAGGTGACAGTCCACTTTTTTCCTTTGTTTTTTCCTTCCTAGCATAATACCCTTCACTGGACTGCTTCAGTGCATTCATTTATGAATGAGTGAATGAATGAATGAATTAATGAAAACAAAACAAAACAAAACATAACATAATATAAAACAAAAAACAAATTGGTTTAGCTTATGGACAGACATCCTGTACCTTCCCAGATGGTTCATTCAAAATTCACAATTCACAATTAACTGGGATCCTGGTTTCTCTCAAATGCTTTAGTACACTTATTTAAAACGCAGCAAAATATTACTATTTTAAAACCACTGATTGGTTCAGTAGCTGAGTTTTGCTCATTAAACATAATATTTTGGCATGGTGTGAAACTTGAAAAGGAAAAAGAAAAGAACGTATGAAAAACAACAACAACAAAAACTCTCACAGGGCTTTCAAAAAGCTTTTTCCAAAGTCCTGTCATTTCAACCCTATTCAAACAGAGGAGAATCTGTCAGCCATCTTAAAGGCCACTCTTATTTCTCAGTTGCCCCATCTTCTTTGAAAGCTTGCGGCTTAGACCATAATTGCTCCTGTAGCTTGTCTAGCATCAGACCCCTGATTCATACCTGTTAAAACCTGCTCTACGGCCCTCACTCCTTTCTCCACCACTAGCCTGAATATCAGCCTGCTAGGGGAATAAAGAGCCCCTTTCATCTCTATGCCTCCTCTAGCACAACCCCTGCCACATGGAACTCAAACTGCACAAAGCATTGAGCCGTCCTACGTTTAGACCAGCCAGTGGTCCATCAGGTCTCTTGGAATACTATCATTATTAGACTTGTCTCGACAGCTGTGTCATGGAAGATTGTATTGCTGCGTTTCATTCAATGGCCTGTTGAATGCCATGTGAAATCGGACTTTCAACTTGGGAAATCAGTCAGTCCACAAGTCGCAGATTTTGCCGAGATAAGTGTACATTATGTAACACGACAATGTTGGCAGACAACTTACAAACTTTCACTTTTAAGCTGAAAGAAATATGAAGTTGGAATACGGCTTTGAATGGAATGCAGCAAAATCCCACCCCCCTGCAGAATTCAACCCCCTTCCTCAAAGAGATTCTATTGACT
The DNA here is from genome assembly GCF_018812025.1 of Megalobrama amblycephala. Taxonomy (NCBI): domain Eukaryota; kingdom Metazoa; phylum Chordata; class Actinopteri; order Cypriniformes; family Xenocyprididae; genus Megalobrama; species Megalobrama amblycephala. The sequence continues at coordinate 18,560,455 of NC_063057.1, read as the reverse complement.
GAAAGAATGTACACAGCCTTCCGTTTAAAGTTGAAAGTTTGAAATTCGGATTTGGAGTTGAATGGAATCTAGTGTAATTGGTGTTTGATTAGAAATTCTGTTGTGTACTTTTTTTAATTATGTAAATATGACAATATTGCTATTACATCCAACTTATTTTGCAACACAGAAGTAAGCTTATTTGTGTAAATGTATAAGATTTTGATTCATTATCCACTATAGGTAAATAACTTGAAGAATAATAAAAATGCAGTAAGCAGTAAATGTATTTGTGCTATAAACCAGTGTGCTTTTGAATACAATAATAAATTAAAATAATATTATAAGAAATACCAGTTTGCAGTATCTAAAAGCCATATCAAACGAGCTGTTGTACCTGTTTATACAGCTAAAATAAGCCTCACACATTCAATTTACAAATGGCTGTGTCTGTTCTTATGTTAAAAAAAATGATGGATACAGTAAACATTTTGTATACTAAATCCTACAATTAAACATGTTTCATATGAATTGGAAATGTTTACTATTTAGGAGAAGATACTGTGAAAACAAGAGAGATTAAAAACCTCTTCGATCCAAGTGGCACGGGATACTGCGAAGGGACTAAATCTTGCATGACAGCGGCAAGCTCGTATTAAAGGTCTGTAAAGGTCGATGATGAGAACCATTTAGTGCTACAGCAGACACTGAGCAATTCTGACACTTTTATAATGAAAGCTTATGAAAAAATTATGTTTAATACAACACACACAGCTTGAGTCAGAGTAAATTGACTGCTTTGAGTACATTAGCTGTATTTTTAATCACGCAGTCTGCTGTAGCAATTAGATTACTTTTATAACGGTAGAGAAAAAAACAAAACAAAATACTTCTCATATCAAGCTTAGTTGTTTAGAAGTGAAATTGCATTGGCTGAGCACTAATAGATGCAAATAAGTCTAATGTTTCTCCGTCCGATGCAATAAACCAGAGTGCTTATCTTCTTCATCGAGCAAATGTCCTATTCTGAAAGACACTTTTGTGTTTCTTAATTAAAAGAACCCGAGACCCAGAAAGCAATAGAAACATTTTCTAATTAACTCAATTGTGCAAGTGTCTATTGTCCTTTGGGATTGCAGAGCAAGCATGTGCTCTTCAACTTCAAGCAGCTATCTCTCGTTCCGCCGTGCACATGCACACGCAAACTCTCAACAGGGAGCACAAAATGAGATTTTGTAGCTGGACTCTGTGACTGCACAGCCAATCAGAGAGGAACATTATTCAAATTCAGCACCGCTGTGGTGCACAACTCAAAGACAAACACAGCTTAGAACAATGACACCACTGGAGGTGGATGCCAAAGTAAGTCTGTCATCTTGCTACTGCTTTCAAGGACGTGAGAGTCCTTCTGGCCCCGACCCCATCCAATCGGGTATGTGAATAAGATCTTGAGTGCACTCGTTCGCTCTCCACCTTTTCCGTGACAAAGGAATACAGCATCAGACTTATCAGACTGGGCTCACACAAAAATCTCACCAAGCTGCTTTAGGAAGCTATGCCAGGGAGTCGAGACAATAATGACTCTGAGATTGGCATCTTAGATTTACAGAAGAATCTTATCACTTGCTTGCAGACTGCAATAGATGGGCTACCACATTTATAACTATGGTATGTGAAAACATCATAATTATGCATGTACATCATTGTACTGTAGTTTTAGTTGCATGGGAAAACTTTAAAGAATTACTACAATTTTTACGATTGTATTAAAGTTATCAAGGTACTGGCTAAAGTATCTAGTCTGTAGCAAGGGATATTAAGATTTTTAATCTTACTTTTTAAAATATGCAAAATAATTTTCACAACACCCACATAAAACAACAACAACAACAAAACATTGCTTATGCAAAGCAACAGGGTGAATCTCACGAAACCTCTCAAGAACATTTCCTTTTCATATTTGACCTGAAAGAAAGAAAAAAATGAATAAAGAAAATAAAGCCTATTTAATTATTTTTGCACTGTGGGATCATTTTTATTACAATCAAGTAAATTTCCCCTAAACCCCATTCACATTTCTCATTATAATGCTAAAATGTTCTTTATATTATTAGGAATTCTCATTGTCTATAATATGTAAACTGTGAAGTGTTTATACTGTATAACATGTAGGTAATCATATCTAAAAAAAATAACAATAATAATAATAAAAAAAACATTAAATAAATTATAATAATAGTAGTGAAAACTAATATCCTAAAAATAACCATAATTTTCTCAACTTTTTAAGCATAATATAATTTCTATTTCTTTTTTGACCACAGGGGGAAATGTCATGTTTTCATGACATTCATCCTATTAGCAATAAAAATATTGCATTAATAATTTATATATTACAACAATAAAAGTAAACTGGTCATCGTTGTAGTGGCATGATTGTAGATGCTGTGATTCTCTTTGGGCAGCCCAGGGCTCATTATCCCGCTGTTTGTCTGATCAGAATGTAATGCGAGTGTCTCTGACCAGTGAGGTTGTGTTGCCTGCTAACGCGAAGCTAACAGTAACACGATCTATCCCCAGGCGGCATGCCGTGGGGTCGAGTTACCCACTCTCACACTTGTTAACATGCCAAATCGGAATAAGAAACTTGATGTCTTAACAGCCGTGATTTGATTGAGAATGAGTCATGATTGTGAGTGCTAGTGAGCGCATGGGCCAAGCAGGGGGAAAAATGATCCAAAGGTGTAAAACAGCACACACTGGCAACCCAAACTAATGTGTTTTGACAGCACGCCGTTGGTCAATTAACCCTGGTACTAGAGCATGTTTTACAGAATGAGAGAAGGACAACCCTGCACTTCGAAAGATAGTCTCTGTGTTAAGGAAAATGACTTGGAAGTGATTTATCATGCCATGTGGTTACGTTAAAGTCCAGCAGATGGGCGGTAATTTCAATATCCATTTAGTAAAGTTTTATAGGCGAAGGAACAATCTGAAAAGGGAGCCTGGCTCATGAATATTAATTAGGAAATGTAATATTCACCTAGTAGTCGTGACTGATTTTCTAAAAAGCAGGTGAGTGGCCGCTATCCACATTAGGATTACTGACTGCACATTTTTATGTTTGTTGGGGTTGGCAGAAAACAAAAACAGGTGGAGACAAATGTAAAATTTTCTCATTTGAACAGAATATCGCATGAAAGAAAAACTTCTTCAGGTCAGTCAAGCCATATCCTACAATTCAATGTCCCTCCCAAACAAGCCACGAGACTCACATAAGAAAATATTTGAAGAGAAAAAGAAAGACAACTGTGATAACAGTTCATGTGATATTGCGAGCAGATTAATATCCACCCTCTCATATCCTCTGTCAACAGCATTCAGATCAGATCATATCTTTTGTTATTACAGACGTTGCCGTTATTTGGTCTGAGATGTACGATGCGTTGGGATGGTGAGTGACACCAATGATCAGACTCTGAATGAAAACTGATAATATCCTTGATTATGGTGCTCAAAATATCAGGGACGACAGCTATGAGAGACAACAAACAAACCAAAACCCTCATTCTCCATCTCATTTGTCCTGTCTCATCTGCTGACTGCTAATCGGATGTCTGTCATGCCATTTGTCAAGAAAATGTGTTTAGTGAGACACGGGAATAACTAACTTAAAAAAACAAACTTTCAGTATAAGACAGTAGCTCACCTCTTTTCAGAATAGTAATAAGCTACTTTTTGTATTGGTGTAATGCTACGTTGCTGTTTTTATGTCACATTTTCTTGTGCACCAAAACATTTTGGGATCAGTAATATTGTTTAAAAGTTTGTGACAGATGTCTAATAATGCTTTATTTATTTAACCAAAAATATAGTAAAAACAATAACAATGTGAAATATTATTGCAATTTAAAATAACTGTTTTCTATTGTAATATATTTTAAAATGTAATTTATTCCTGTAATGACAAAGCTGAATTTTCAGCATGATTACTTCAGTCTTCAGTGTCATATGATCCTTCAGAAATCATTTTAATATGCTGATTTGCTGCTCAAGAGACATTTCTTATTATTATCAGTGTTGAAAACAGCTGTGCTGCTTAAAATGTTTGCGGAAACTGTGATACAGTTTTTATGGTTATTCAATTAATGGAGAGTTCAAAAGGACAGCATTTATTTGAAACAGAAATCTCTTGTAATATTATAAATGACTCTAATGTCTCATAGCTTCTCCTACACTGCAGGGACAAAATGTGTCTTTTCCCATATGTTTGTTTACTACTGTAATGCAGTTTTAACTTGTTTTAAATGAGATTATCTCTTCCTCCAAAAGGCTTTATAATGTGAAGCAGGCAGACGGAGAGTCTGGGTTTTTTATTTTTGTTTGTTTACATAATTCAATTTCAAAGGAGCAGGGTTGACAGGCCTGGTAACCTTCAGATGTCCTCTGGGGCGGTCTTGGGGGCAGCAGGGAGAGGGGAAGAGAGGGAGATAGGATTAGGTCAAAGGTCAGCAGAATGGGAGGGCTAACTGCTCCATCTGTCAGGCTGTTGGCTGATGATGTGTTTGGCACCCTGCTCTAGTTCGCCTCCTGTTGCTGACTATGACTGAGGCTTTCTACACACTGACAATCAAACAATCCCCGCTAAACAACTGATACACATCATATTTCAAGTCTCACTACTTATCATGTCTTATCATTTCTGTAGCTTGAGACTCACTCCTGTGATTGCTTACACTGCATTGACCTATGAAAAAAGTGAAATAGACCATAAACAAAGAGACTAACAACATTCTAAGATTATTACTATGAAGAGGATAAAAAAGACTTTCAATTCAGACACTTTTTCATTTACAATATCTGCCTATACAGATGGTAGACACCCAGGCAACACATTAGGGTTTGAAACAGAGCCAATCAGATAAAGCTTTTTCATGGTTGTGATCAAATTAAAATGCAAATACATGTAAATGTCTAATAATAATGGCAATTTATAAAATTTGACCCCATTAATTTGTAGTTAATGTTCAAAGCACATGTTCCCAGTTAAGTTTGCATATTAATAAGTAAGAAAAGAACATTGATTGTGGTGTTTGATAGAGCATCTCAAAAATTGATGAGATCAAGGGGCATTGTGTTGGGCATCAGGGTACCCAGTGTGCAAAAGTGTTTCAAAGGGCTGGACGGAGTGTGTTCATTATTCACAGTAATTTTGGCAGAGCTGAATAATGTCTCAAACTGTCTCTGTGCAGTGAGGTTAATTATCATCGAAAACAGACGCCTTGAGCTTGAGCAGCGGAGCGTTGGGAAAATAACCAGAGCTGTTGTGTTACAGACATTTTCTTTTGTTGCTCAGAGTCAACAAAGCTGTGTAACCGCAGCAGTGCGGAGACCTTTCCGAGCCAAGATGGTCGGGTTCAAACTGTTGAACCTGTCAACCGGCCTCAAGGCTTGAACGTTCTCGAAGAGTGCCATGACAAAACGAGTGTGGCGTACTGAGAGCTACCTGTCGGAGTGATTCTGCACGCAGGACCGTTTGTGACGGGTGCCGTAGAACGGATGTGATGTTGTGTGACCGTGAGGGTTGAGGGGACGTTAGTAATCACAGGTTATGGATAAACCTTTTTGAACATGTGTCACCATCTGAGACTTCGAACAAATTGGTACAAAAACAAATTACCTGTTAATTTACATTTACCCTCGGTCTGAAGTATTAGGAAGTAATTGTGTGTTTCTTCAACTTCAGGCATTTTAATGTTTAGGATCTTTATTAAAACTGATTTCTGTCTTTTTCTTTTTGTTACATACCTTCATTAAGCATGTTAAAAGTAAGTATGTCCAACCGTTGGACATTGTAAATAGGCAAATTAAATAAACTAGTGCAGTGGTCCCTAAACTTTTCTGCTGGACCCCTTTTTTATAGAAAAAAAATAAAATTCTCAGCCAAATCTCAGCCTCAGACGTCATGCCCACGGACCATTTGATGCATCAGGGTCTGATGCATAAGGCATAGAAAATGGGAAACACTTTGGGAGTTTCAAAGTTGTCATTGGATTGGTTGAATTCTACAGGATTTCCATGTTCTTTAAAGGTCCTGTTCTTCGTGATCCCATGTTTCAAACTTTAGTTAGTGTGTAATGTTGTTGTTAGAGTATAAATAAAATCTGTAAAATTTTAAAGCACAAAGTTCAATGCCAAGCGAGATATTTTATTTAACAGAAGTCGCCTACATCGAACGGCCAGTTTGGACTACATCTCTCTACTTCCTTCTTTAATGACGTCACTAAAATAGTTTTTTGACTAACATCCGCCCACAGGAATACACAAGAGTTGCGTTTGTAGAGTGTGTTTGTCGCCATGTCGTCGAAACGCTGTTATTTTCATCCTGCAGTCCAATCACCGGGTCTGATTCCGGCTCAAATTGATAGGGTAAAATTAAAGACATGTTTACAATAACACTGAGCGCGTGCATCTCCACGTTATGGTAAGAGGCGTGACTTTTCCGGGCAAGGTTCGCTAAGCTGCTGTCGAATCACAACACAGGAACCGCTGGCACAATCAGAACTCGTTACGTATTTCTGAAGGAGGGACTTCATAGAACAAGGAAGTCATCAGCCCGTTTTTATGACAGTGGAAACAGCGGTATACAGATAAGTAAATTATGTGAAAAATACTGTGTTTTTTTACACATGAAACATGAACACATGTTATATTGCACACTATAAACACAATCAAAGCTTCAAAAAAAACACGAAAAACGGGACCTTTAATGGTTCGGCGAGAAACAAAGTCATTGTGACGCGGTGCCATTGTTGCAGTAAACTTGCACAATGTTTTTGAATGAAGATGAGACATCGCCAATTTATATTTTAAAGCCCCTAAACATGACACAGGACAAAACGAACTGTGATTGGTTGCTTTACATGTCTTGGGTGGTCCTTGGCCAATGAAATCTGAAATGGATTCCAGCCCTTCGTCCATCAATTTGAAGGTTTAACTACGTGAGACTATCAATCCCCCCCACCTACGTATATGCACCCACATAAAGACAGTCTCAGACATGACCTTGCTTGCCAAATCCTTTAGGATTTATTTAAAACATTGTAATTAATACAATTGGTACCACAACTTCTCAATTTCGACAAGCTTCTCTTTGTGTTCATGATCTGAAGTCTATAAGTGGTGTCTTAACTTGTTTTGCTTCATACTGTCAGAGGCTAATATTGTGAGGCACGCAACAGAGGGTGAATCAGAGGTTGAGATATTCCTTGCCAAATTTTCTTGTCTTGAGGCTGTCTTCTGGACTTGACAAAGTGAATGCTGCAAATCCATTTGTCTTTTATGTCACAAGTTGCGTGAACACATGGAGTACATCAGAAAAAAAAGGGGGGCATCAGTTTACTGTTGGGAATTTGTCAAGGAGTGGAGCCGCATCCAGTGTAGACAGCATCACTGATTATAATGGGCTCTGTTTGCTTTTGTACTATGACCTACCGCTGGCCTTCAGGGCCTCCTGGGGTCATAGCGTTACCAGCGCTACCACGTACCACCTTGCGCCACTGGTGTAGAAACATTGTTTTGGTGGTTTGAGGTTTGAAGTAGATTCATTGTCTGCTTTACCATACCTGGCACTGGCAGTCCTTTCACAAAATTAGTGAATCTTTAAGCTTAGTGTAGAACCATGCATCAGTCAATTATGTTTTTACACGGCTCCCTGTAATACTCAATACTGATTCTTCAGTCTAGCGGTCTGTTAGTGCACACTACAACTGATAACATACAGCTCAAGAGTGTATTGCGAGTCATCTTGAGGTAATAATCAATTAGGTTCAAAATTCAATCAAAGGTTCAATTATTTACTTATGTGGCCCCTAGTTTTGGAACCACTGAACTAGTGAGTGAAAAGTGTATTTTAAGGAAGCTTACTTTTAAAAGAGCCAAAAGTGCTTAGTAAGAACTCAGTTGTGGCATGGAAATAGATCTTAAACAGTGTTTGTCTTCATGTTTTGTCTACATAGCGCTATGACAGAGAGGCAGAAGGGTAAGAGTGAAGTATATAGTTTTCATCACAACACAGCATCTGTCTGTGTTCCTCTGTTTTTGCCACGCTAGATGGCAGATTGTGACAGGTCCATGCATCTTACTTTTACAGGCTGCACCTGCACATATTCAACACAGTGGATTATATTGGCAAAGAACAGCTCAAGTATTCTACATCAGGACTCGCCCATTCATCACTAATGCAGGTCCGTCAGGGCTCCTGGACGCCCCGGTCAATACAGAACCCTACTCCCTAGGCATTCATCAGCACAGGCACCGGTTGGCACGGAGACGTGTGTGTGATGGAGGAAGGCGGCTAAAACAGTAATTTAAGACACTGTAATGGAGTGTCTTTTTCTGGCTGGATCTCAGAAGGGGCATATCTGTCCGAGTCAAATGTGGCAACCCTTTATTTTACAGTTGTCTGCAGGAAGGCAAAGTGATAATTAATGTGGTGAATGCGTCTCCAAGTGCGAAAGCAAGGGTGGAAGTGAAAGTGTACGTGTGTGAGAGTGAGTGAAAGTGAGAGCGAGAAGTTGCATGTGTGAAATCGAGTATGAGAGATGGGCAAAATGACCAGACACCTATAGTAAGGTACTGTAGGTGTAGGAGATGATGCGAATATATCTCAGGTCTGGGCAACGGTGTCACGTTACACTATAAAACCGAACAGTGAAATTAATTGAATGAAATGAGTTCGTTTCAGTCAAATAATTATGAAAGTTCATTTTAATTAATAGAAAAAGTTGCGTAAACTCAAAATTTAATTGTAGTAAGCTGAACTTAATATGATTGAGTTGCAGCAAATTTCTAATTCCCAGCATGCTTTGTGTTAGACTGTATAAGGAAAATAAATGTTGAAATTAAATGTTAAACATCCATGGCTCTCAGCCCCGCCCCACTTGTCACAAAAATTTTAAGTTCTACTAACTTTAAAAAATAAAAAGTTAGTTTACTTAAATGTTTTGAGGTAATAAGTTTCCTCAAACATTTAGATTATTCTGAACTTATTGAGTTTTACAGTGTAGGCATGGCGTACTTCATGTAGCTCTAAATTCTGCCCTCACTTTTATACATGAGTTACTTTAGCACTATACAGTGGTCAGCTAGTTGCCAATTTCAAATAAATTATTTATATATATAAAAAAAATAAAAAAATAAAAAAACTTGTTTTGCAGACATCTGTTTTAATTTTTAATGGTTAACGAACAAAGTTTTTGTCTTTGTTAAAGATTCTGTCAGCTATAATAACCTTGTTTTAAAGTGCTTTAGTCAGGTGTGTTTATAGTTCGGCTATTGGTGATCTCGTATGGCAACATATTCCAGTCCAAGACAGTTATAAATCAAAGTTGATTTCCAGTATCTAATAAAAAAAAAAAAAAAAAAAAAAAAAGAGAGAATCTCTGGGACATAAAAACACCTAGCTAAAGAAACACCCACACACAAACAGCTGCAGACATTTCAGCATGTTTACTTGAAAATATGAATGAGCATACAGTGAAATGGTTGATGGTTACACGATGCCTGAATTCAGCTCCATGATTCACAGCGAGAGCTGTAGTGTGTTGCGGACCGAGGCACAGGGCACTTAGACAAACAAAGGCATGCAAATAACAAAACTCATTTACTTGCTTATTTACAATTAGAATGAGAAGCAACATGTTTGGTGGCCGTCTGTTTCTCAAGCTCATTATTTTTCAGCACTGGCTGAACAATGGAAGTAAAAAAAAAATGTAAACAAAATAATAAAAAATGCTGGGGCTCAATCAATGCCATTCAGGGTTTCATTTTTTATATCAAAATTATGTAAAACGAATACAGCACACTGAAGCTGAAATATAACCATGTGAAGACCTTTAAGTGTTGTGAAAAAAAAAAAAAAGTGGTTTACTCACGTGGGATTTTGTGCAGTTCATTCATGAACTTGTCTTTGACTTTAGAGAACATCTCATCTTTGGTCTCACGGGGACCGGGCCCTGCTGCCTCTGTGCTGTTGACCAATACCTCAGGCGCCGCGCTGGGCACAGGGTTCCCCACCAGAGCCTCCCTTCGACTCATCGCTGGATGTGGCAGCCAGACAGAAGCTAAACATGAAAAGTTGAGAGAGGGTTACTAATACTATCTGGAATATTTAGGAAGGAAATATCAGTTTCACATTCACAATTCTTCCAATATGTTTATCTGCTGGATAATGTATACCATGTGGATTTGTAGGTGCCTACAAATATGGCATGATAAATTTATGTAAAACAGCTGCGGGACAGTAGTGGGAATTTTCATTCATTCCACTGATTTGAATCTTTTGATTCTGTTAAACAAAGGCTCATTCAGATTAATTCCAGTCAATATGTAGTTTACATCATTGGACAAATATGTCGCACCAATGAGTGTCCAACAGTAGTATTATAAGTGAGTCATTGAATCATTCACTCCACTGTTAGCGGTTGCTCATACAGAACACATTTTCGCATTCCACCGTATTTGCCTTTTCATTGTTTTTCTATGTAAACATACGCTAGATGGATGTGTTAGATCGTTGTGGTCACATTGTACATTTTTGCAGGGTCTCGTCTTTAGACAGCGTTCTGAAAAAATGGCAGTCACGTTAAAAGTTAAGTTTTTAACGTGTCTCTAGCCTTCGCCCTGCGATTTTGCGTTCTGTGTGAATAGCCCCTAAGAATGTAAAGGGAAGCATGCTTTTTGCTAGCATAACGGTTGTAGTTACGAGTTACGACATCTACCAGTAGGGGCTTACTGTCAAAGCTAACCAGCCAAACATTGTTAAAAAGGAAAGACTCACATGCAGAACTGATTGAACAACATGTCCCTTTTTGATAAGTTATTAATTGGTCCAGTTCATTCTGTTCGTTCATGAATAAAATTCTCATCTCATTCAGACTCAAAACACTGACTTGTTGAGTGTAGCGGCATATTCGTTTTGAAGTCTTTTGAAGCCACCAAAGCAGTCAAACGCTTTACAATGGAAAATCAGTGCATCAAAGTCGTTCACTTAAAACGCTGGGTTGTTCAAAAACACTGGATTGTTCACAACTCCACTAATGGGGGATATAGATAGAAGGCAGATAACAGGTCAGGATGTGAGAGATGGAGTGAGAATGAAAAAGATGAAAACTCCAGTGTGCGAGTCTCTAATTTAGTGTGAGAGGAAGGTGGAGAATGAGGTGTGACTATGGGAAGCCTTCGACTGCAGCATGCTCTGAACAAATGCGCTTGTGAGGTGTGTTTAGCTGTTTAAACATCCTCCCATCCATCCCTCCTAATCTCTCGCTGGCGTTTACTCAGTCCTCTGTTCATTTACTCACTCGCCTACAGACTCTCTCTGCCTCACCAGTTCATATGCAGCCAGTATCGCATCTCTCTTGCTGGTACCGCTATGACCCCAGGAGGCCCTGAAGGCCAGCGGTAGGTCATGGTACGTGCTGATGAACAGTGAGCAGACTATGAGCCTTGTTCTCTTCTAGCCACAGGGCATGCAAGATCCGCCTACTCCCGCACAGCCGGTGTCGCTGCCATTGTACCTGCTCTGTAATTACTGCCATTGTCAATCACTCAGACGGAATAATAATAGATCGAATGAATGCGGCAGGTACAAAACCTCAAAGTTTAGAGGAGTCAGAGTGAACTTGCAGCAAGTTTAATTAGACTTTCTATCAGGTGGGATGGCTCTCCTCCTTTCTCTACAGGTGATTGCCTGAAAAGACTAGGAAACAGTTGGAGCTGTTGCATTGGACAGGTTGTCATTGCTGTGCTCATGTCGCTATGGTGACAGCAGGATTGATGACCTACAGGTTATACGGAATTCGTGTGGTGGGTTTTCTTTGGAGAAACTTGAGAGAGCATTCAAGTGCAAAATAGAAACAAAATATTTCAGAAAAGGCATATTTTGTCCTTGGTTTGACAAATTAATTGTAAATTTAATCTCTTACAGAGTTGGAAAATCACACTGTTCTGCTGTTTCAAAGGTACTCTAAGACGTGCTTGTCCTCCTGCTGGAAAATCATTTTGTATGGGCTGGCTGTGTGCAATTTTCGATACCAGTGACGCTGAACTATCACTAACAAAAAAGGTAACAAAAAGTATCAGAACATGATACCATGGTACACATTCTTTAAAGTACCTTGGACTACCATGTAAATACCGTGATATGAATGAACGCTAAATGGTCCTTACTGAAATTCTATATTATTTTGTCTAAATACATTAAGAAACTTAATTCTGAGTAAATACAGGCGTCACAAAGTTATAATGTACATTATGAAAAATGGACATTCATTTTCAGATTCACTATAGATTACATTTACCAGTGGTATTTTTTTTTTAAAGATTACCTTTGAGTGAGTGTTAGATGATGATAAATGTAAAAATAAGGAGACTTAGCATGCACAATTAAATATTCCTTATTGGCTGATGTATTTAAAAAAAATAGACACAAAAACAGTTCTAATATTGCCTGATAACACACACACACACACACCGTTGATCCAAAACATGCCTAATATGCCATTGGTCCTCCGTGTGCTGCCAAAACAGCGCCGACCCACTAAGGCATGGACTCTACAAGACCCCTGAAGGTATCCAGTGGTATCAGGCACCAAGATGTTAGCAGCAGATCCTTCATGTCCTGAAGTTTACGAGGTAGAGCCACCATGGATCAAGCTTGTTGGTCCAACACATCCCACAGATGCTTAAATGCATTGAGTTCTGGGGGATTGAAGGCCAGGGCAACACCTTGAACTCTTCATCATGTTCCTGAAATCCTTAACTATGTGTGCAGTGTGGCAAGGTGCATTATCATGAAAGAGGCCACTTCCACCAGGGAACACCATTGTCATGAAGGGGTGTACCTGGTTTGCAACAATGCTTAGGTAGGTGACATGTGTCAAATTTACGTCCACATAAATGGCCAGATCCAGGGTTTCCCAGCAGAACATTGCCTAGAGTCTCATACTCCCTTCCACTAGTTTGTTATCATCCCACAGTGCATCCTGGTGCCATCACTTCCCAAGGTAAATGGCAGACTCGTACATTGCTGTATCTGTGATGTAAAAGAAAAAGTGACTCATCAGACCAGGTGACCTTCTTCCACTGCTCCAAGGTCCAGTTTTGATTTTCGATTGGGTGCCCAACACTCTGTCGCCGGTTTGTTCCTCTTTAGACTGCTGTTGGTAAATTCTTACCACTGCGACCAGGAGCAACCCACAAGTCTTGCCGTTTCAGAGATACTCTGACCCAGTCACCTTGCCATAACAATTTGGCCCTTGTCAAAGTTCCTCAGATCTTTATTCCTGGCCATTTATCCTGCATCCAACATGAGAACTAATTGTTTGCTTACCATCTAAAGTACCCAGACAATATTATGTAATATGTTAATATGTGTAATATACGCTTCACCTGTGACTGGTCAATACTCTACTATAGTGAAATACTAGCACTATGGGGATATATATATATATATATATATATATATATATATATATATATATATATATATATATATTTACAACATCTATAGTGTTAGCGTATATATAAAATTAGATTTATATACAAACTACCATGGTATTAACAGTAGACACCATGAATGTAACGTGTTATAGCCACAGAACTTTTTTTTGTGGTAAGGGATATAGATGTTGACCAACAGCTGGTCAAGCCTGTTTGCTGCTAATGACTTCAACACACTCTAGCTGAGCTGTAGACTCTATGGGGAAGTGTTTACATATGTACACAGCAGCAGCTGCGTGGTCTGCTGACACAATGGGGTGTGAAGAGGACAGGGTTCGACAGCTGTGCCGCTCACTAGCTATGGCTTTCCTTAGTTACACATCTCTATTGTTCAAAATTAGTTTTTGTAGTTTGATATATAGTTGCTATGAGTCTAAGCTGGAAGACTGATCAGGCACAGGTCTTTAAAAAAGCTACATGTCAAGTCTTGGCTAGTCTGGTTAACACAAGGTATGTTACGTGGACAAGCAACTAGTATTCTCAAACTTCCACACTGCAAATTTGTTCATGTAGCATATAAGTGACAAAAAAAAAAAGTTTGTAGAAGGTTGGTTGGGTGGATTGGTTCTTTGCAGACGAAGGTTTCTGGAACACGAAGCTTGACAGGAGCTTCTGCTGACAGTCGAAAGGCGTTGTGTGTTTTTTTGAGTGCCGTGTCACTCTCGTGATATGATGTGGGCGGCAGTTGAGCTGGCAGCAGAGCTGAACTTTGGGAAGGTGGAGGAGGATGGGGAAAAAAAAGATGGATTTTGTGTGCTTTTGTGTATGTGTGTGTATGTTGCACATATGAATAGCACTGCCGCACACCTGCGAAGCTAGACTGCTTCACACAGTGAGTCAGAGGAGTCCATTATAGACCTACACAAAAAGCCATAATTACTCACAAACGGATAGAGGCTGTGCAAGCATGTCCATTAGGCCATTACTATTTGTATCACACAGACAAAAGAAAGTTGCACGTTTTAAGAGCTAAAACAGCAGGATGCAAGTGACATGCCCGTAGGAGGCAACTTTTTGTAAATCAAGTGAAAGTGCCCAGTGGACCTCGCAAGGATTACAGCCCCCTCGATCCAAATAGCAAAACAGCCATTTTAAAGCAAGGCTCACACTTGTCAAAACCTAGCAAAAACAAAGAACACCAATCATCCAGACTTAAAAAAAATCTCCATAAAACAGTAATGATGTCTCTACAGGTCTCTATTAAATTTCAGAGCTTTAATAGCAGGAGCAGTTCGGAGTTGAGTTTGGAGATTTTGTGTAGTGTGCCTTTGAGAGAGTTCATTGAAATCATGTACTTTTTGCTACAAATGACTTTTAACATGGTGGCTGAAGAACATCTAACCTTTTATTCAACCAAAACATGTAAGCTGTCAAATGCTGCCATTCAGTGATTAAATCAAACCTTGGGAGTGCTGGACTAACCATAGTCTCACATTGCCAGACCTTTGCATAAAACATGATCTACTTTGCATCTTATTCTAGACAAGCACATACGTTTGATACTAAGGATGGCCAAATATGATCCCTTGCTCAAATATAACTCTGCAGATATATATATTTTTTAAATGTGTTTGTTCTTATGTGCCATGGGGATGTGTTCATCAGGAATATTTTGTGCCATAGTGGAAATAAACTAGAATAAATCCACACTTGTACAGTGAACACAGAATAAAAAATAGCTGCGAGCAGCAATTATCAGGGTTCAAGCGCTTTAAGACCTTTAAGACTTTAAGCACAATGTAAGATATTACATATTATATATCAAGCCAGTAAACACCTACATCAGAGATGAAAAAGACATTTTACAGCATTTTCAACAGTTATAGTCCACCTATGGCCTGGTCTCCATAAAAAAGTTTGCTTCTTTAGAAAAATGTTGCATGTGTTCACCCAATTTCGTGAAGTTCTGTTTTTTTGTTTAGGAATGATAGGCTTTTGGATACATTTGGCCACACTCATTTTCTAAATGACCCTGTTATAGCTATCCAAATGCTAAAGTTCTTTTATATATATATAGTCTGACAGGTTAGTGGCTTCAATTCATTTTATGTGATTTTTCACACACATACACGGTACACTCCTCACTCTGAACACATATATACATATATCCAGAGAATTGTCCTGCAGTGATTTTATCGAGGGTAAGCAAAAAATTTAGGACTAGTTCACAAAAGTAGGTTTTTCAAATAATCTCCAACATTTAACAAATGATTTGATTGACAGCAGTAGTCCAGTAGGCAGGCAAAGTTGTTCAGAATGAGGAGTTCTATCATACCGTGTACGTGTGTGAAAAATCACATAAAATGAATTGAAGCCACTAACCTGTCAGACTTTGAAAACCCAAAATTTAGCAGGTTGGATCCATCAATCCATCAACTCAAGTGTTTACGCTGAGGCACTTAATAGCAAGTGAAGTATATAAACTACACTGACTGCATAATGTGCCTCCAGGATGCATGATACTTTCTTTACCCAGCCCAGTGTGGGCCGTGGCACTGAGCAGGTGAAAAATCCTTACCCAATTACCACTCTGCCAGATGGCACAGCATGGCTTTCATTGCACTCGCTCCGGTGCTCTGCACATCAAACCATGCTCCTCTCCCTCCTTTCCTTGCTTCCTGCCTCATCCTTCCAGTTTTCCCAACTGGGTTGCGCTCCTCTACCAAAACCTCCACTGCTGCCAGAGCAAAACTACGACTCCACATCCATGCAGTAGACAAACAGAGCACTGCCTTTATGTACACTGGATTGTCATTTGGTACTTGAGTTGCTTCTACTTTGGTTGGACTCTTCATTTCTCATTTTTGAGGGCCCCAGAGTGTTGTATTTTCTGAACTGTGGCGTGGAGGTACTAGTCATGTTATCGAGCGAGTGAGGGTAGGTGAGGATGTTTGGGCCCGTGACATTACACTTTCTTTCATCTTGCAGAAATTAAAAACAGTAGTGCAAACGTGTGTCTTGAATCACAATTACCATCATTTGCTTTGGACTTTGATCTTGGTCGTCTATATGTCCTGGTTTAAAATTAAGGTGTAACCAAGCATGTAATCATCAATTACTTCCACTTAACTGGAGTTGACTTCCATTTGTCACCAGCGATCTAGCCCTGCGACATGTTTATTGCATATTAAAAAACAAATGCATGCATAATGCAATCAAAGAATGTTAGTGTGGAGTTGCAACTGAGAGAAGACATTTCATATTCACTGATGCACTGAATCTCAATGACGAATCAACATGTGCGTAATGTGTCTTCACAAGTTTGATTGTGTTTGAGTCATTTCTGTGAAATACTTGCAGATGCACCAGTCTCTCAGCACTGGGCGTGAGATGGTGTGGATGGCAGTGATTTCGTTTCAAGAAGTTGTCGTGCGAATGTCTGCACATTTGTTTAGTTGCTTACTTATGTGTATGTACAAATGTGTATAGAAACAAAGTATTCATCTAGTTGATTACATATTGTTCTGATCTCATGCAAAGTCCAATTAAATTTTAATAGCCTTTTAAATGGATAGTTCTTTCTCTGATTCAGTGAGCCACATTCAAATTTGTAAACTGTTGATATGTGCACACCTGTGACAGCACATCATTTGAATTATATATGTTGCTTGGCAACTGTAAAGAGTGTACAGATAAGCTAATGAACTGTATTACTTGCTGAAATGGATAAAAAATTATTAATAACAAAGTGTTTAATATACTATTGTATATTAGCAACACTGCTTCCCTAAATCCTAGGAATACCCACTACCAGTAGTAAAATCACTGTAGTACATTGCTAAGTGATGTTTTATTTTATTTTATAATTAATGTTTAAATGTCAAACGTTCAAGATTAAGAACTAACACATTGGAGTTTGAAACAAAGTTGTTAGCAAGAAGCAAGGTGGAAAAAAATACCTAAAACTTTGTAGAGTGTCAGTCTAATTTGGCAGAGCAAATTAGCATTGACGAACAGGTGAAAATTTTATCTAAGTATAAGGGTGTTGAGAAAGATAAATTGGTAATTGTGGGGGAATGAATGTTTCTGAACACATATTGTTTTATTTATAGATGTGCTCAATTTATTGTGTTATTGAAGGGAGAAAGAAGTGTTAAATTTGAAGGTGTAAAATGCAAGAAAAAATGAAAAGGGGAAGCTTAATGCTTTCTGTTCTGTATGCATGTGTGAATGAGTATGTGTACAGTATGTATGAGGGAGCAAGTGAGGTGGCAACAGTCTGATCTCTATTTCTCTATTTGATGGTTTTGCTGTGATGATTTGTCTGTGTGATGTGACTGTGTGAAGCTATATAGAGTACCATAGCACTGGACGCTGTATTGAAAAATATGTATTGTAAACTGAATTGAACTGCAATGAACTGAGATAATAGCATGGTACTTTGATACTATAGAAGAGACTGATTACTATAATCATAAAGCATGGTTCCTCAAAGAATACCATAGTATTACCATGATGTCTGCAAGTATTTTATCAACAGATAAACAGACAAATTGGTCTCTCACATTTATGAATATGCTCAAATCTGCAACTTAACATGCACAACCATGTCTCTTTCAAATGTTGTGTTTGCATGAATAATGCATGCTGTGGTAGATAGTTGACTGCACAAAGCGAGTTGACTACAAAGGAAAAGTTCAAACCAAATCGTTATTTGAGCTAACAGTGAGGTGCATATCTCAGTTGTAATGACTCTGGAAAAAGCTGGAGTGGGAAGAGGCTAATGGTGTGTAATCGCTTTGTCAAACAATGGGTCAGAAACAGAGGAAGTAGAAAAGAACAAAGAAAAAGGACACATTTGGTTGAGTCTTAAAAAACACTAAAAGGAAAAAAATGTCTATGTGAATGCTATGGTTCGGATCAATAGTACAAATCAATGAGATGAGAAAGAGAAAGAAAGAAAGAAAGAAAGAAAGAAAGAAAGAAAGGAGGAGGAGGGATGAAAAACACCGGTAACACATAAACTGGCAGAGATTGGATGCTACAGGCAATGAACAGGCGTGAACACGGGTGAGCAGCTTCGACCTCTCAGTGGCCACAACAATAATCATGTTTTCTGTAGTTATTGGTAGCTGATATTTGACTATAATGATACACTGTAACCACATATTGACATTAAAGGGTTTGTTCTCCCAAAAATGAAAATTCTGTCATTTATTACTCACCCTCATGTCATTCTACACCCCTAAGACCTTCGTTTGTCTTCGGAACACAAAATAAGATATTTTTGATGAAATCCGATGGCTCAGTGAGGCCTCTATTGAGAGCAATGACATTTCCTCTCTCAAGATCCATAAAGGTACTAAAAACATATTTGATGTGAGTACAGTGGTTCTACGTTAATATTATAAAGCAACAAAAATACTTTTTGTGCACCAAAAAAACAAAATAATGACTTTTCAACAATAATATTTTGTGATGGCTGATTTCAAAACACTGCTTCGGAGCTTTACGAATCGAATCAGTGGATCGGACTGCCAAAGTCACGTGATTTCAGCAGTTTAGCTATTTGATAGGAGATCTCAATCACTAATTCGAAATAAAAGATTCGTAATGCTCAGAAGCTTCATGAAGCAGTGTTTTGAAATCGTCCATCATGAGATATTGTTGAAAAGTCGTTATTTAGTCGTTATTTTTTTGGCGCTCAAAAGTATTCTCGTTGCTTTATAATATTAAGGTAGAACCACTGTACTCGCGTGAACTGTTTTAAATATGTTTTTAGTACCTTTATGGATCTTGAAAGGTTTGGTGGCTTTGCTTTCAATAGTGGCCTCACTGAGCCATTGGATTTCATCAAAAATAACCTAATTTGTGTTCCGAAGATGAACAAAGGTCTTATGGGTGTGGAACGACATGAGGGTGAGTAATAAATGACATTATTTTCATTTTTGGGTGAACTAACCCTTTAAGCTTAGTTGATTCTCCATTAGATTTTCTTTTGTGTTTAATCAAACTAAATTTTAAGTCATACTTTTCCCTTAGAGCACTTTTTTTTTCTTAGCTGTAAAAAAAAAAAAAAAAACTCTTCCTCAAGAAAAAAATGACTGAAATGCAAAATATAACTGCCTGTAATTTTGGCACTACTAGCATTACCTTTCATAATTGAAAAATTAATGTGGTTTTCACACAGGTTTTTCATTTAGAGTTGTATCTTCATAAGCTGGGATACGTCAAAAAAAAAAAAATCTGAACGTGGCAACAAACAAAGGTTCCACAAGCAGTGTTAATTTCGTTGACGAATAATTTTTATCAACGACATGTTTTCACG
This sequence comes from Megalobrama amblycephala, assembly GCF_018812025.1. NCBI lineage: Eukaryota > Metazoa > Chordata > Actinopteri > Cypriniformes > Xenocyprididae > Megalobrama > Megalobrama amblycephala. The sequence goes on along the minus strand of NC_063057.1, from coordinate 18,540,645 downwards.
GACAAAAATGAGACGTTGACTAAATAAAAATGCATGAATGACTAAAACTTTGACTAAAATCTAATCTAATTTTTGTCAACGAAGAAAAACGAGACGGAAATGATAGAGGGGGGCGATTTGGGAAGATATCCAGTCAGAGCTGCTGTGTAACGTAACGTGCTGATCTAACTGCTGGAAACACGGCGCTGTTGCACCCTCTACAGGCTTGCTTCGCAATTAATGAATAGCGCACATTTATACCAAGCGATTTCTTATATGAGCTAATATTGATGAATTATGACAATGTTTACTACACAACGTTTATATGGTAATATGTTTTAGACAGTTGTAAGAATGCATATTTTATCTCCCTCATCTGAACTTAAATGAGCAGCCTGCTACAGTGCAGACTGTAGACATTTTCCAGTTCATTATTGTTATTTTGTTTACACAATAAACTGTATTTAATTTAATTTCTATTTAATTCATAGTAAACTACTGTACTTCTGTCACAGGAAGGCAAGACTAAGAACATTATTTGACACACTATTCAATATATTTTACAAGTATAAGGGTTATTATAGTTAACTAAACCTAAGACCATAAAAAAAAATCTTCATTACTTGAAATAAACGTTAACTGAAATAAAAAATAAATATATAAAAAAGTAAGCTTATTTTATTTCATCTAGTTTCCAAGCTTTAGCTTAACCTGATGTACTAAAATAACTAAAAACTATATAGACATTTAAAAGCAAAAACTAAAAGACAAACACAAAAAATTACTAAAACGTTTAACTAAAATTACAATGAAAGAAGAAAAACAAAAAATCGAATCAAAACAAGTACCGAATTGAGCTCTCTTTTGTGTCTTTTTGCACTTGAATGATCAAACACCGTCCACTTTGGCGAGTAAAGTACAGTTTGTTTTTTGTCTTAAGTGAACATAAACAGTTTGGAGAATATTAGATGTATATCAGTTTATTGGATCTGAGAAATGCTTACTTTAGTTCAATTACAATTGAACTAAACCCTTTAGATTTTAGCTGACTAAATCAGTAGAAGTCTTATGATATTTAGTCAACTAAAACTAGACTAAACTAGACTTATGATATTTAGTCAACTAAAACTAGACTAAAACTAAAACAATTTCCGATGACTAAAATATGACTAAACTAAATGGCATTTTAGTCAAAAGACTATGACTAAAACTAAATCAAAATTTGCTGTCAAAATTAACACTGCACACAAGTTAGTTTGTGACAGAAAAATTAAGCACTACAGGTATGGACAACCTCTTTTCTTTACACAGGTAAGTTTTAATCTTTTGACGTCAAAATTCTTAATTTGTGTCTCATTGTGTCTCAAAGATAATGTTCACCAAGACTTTCAAATTGCTTTCCCGTGGGTACAAAGCAATAATCATAGCAAGATCTTTAGATCCGAAGGGAGAACTAACAATGAAACTATATTAAAATTAAATTAAAAAAAGAGAACTGAACACAATTAAAGGCTGTATGAAAGCAAATAAATAATTCACTGATGTTGTGTCAAACAATTAAGAGTACTTTATTGAATTGCATGACGCTTATCAGACAAATACTAATTAAAGCCTCTAAAGTAAATGCCATTTCATTTTATGATCAGTGCTATCTATAAAGGAACAGTACAGGAAATATATGAATATGCAAAGTGCATACTAATGGATTTTTATTACATGCTGCAAGGTGGAATGCAGATAATCAGGATGAGAACATTTATGTACTTTTCTACTTCAGTTTGAGTGTTTGGTTTAAGCGATTTTCAGTTTCTAAGGAATTGTTTCTATTCTAAAGTGAATGTAAGTTTTCATGTGCTAGCGGTCAGTGGAATAATTAGGCCATAAGGAACAAACTGGAATGTCAAGGGCAAAATGTACAATATGAATGTATAATTCACTTATTTTACAGTAAAACTGGCCGATGGGGGAATTGTAGTAATTAACCTCCAGGAGACATTAATTCTGCTAAGGGACATGGTGACATTACGGCAAAAAGAGTCAACCACAGCTAAAGCTGATACACTTGTGGAAAAGAAAAAGAAAAGAACAAAAACAACCCATTTATGTTTCTTTTGGGTTCATCCATCCATCCATCCATCCATCAGGCCAAACCAAGAAAGAAACCAGGCTGACTGTTGAGTAGGTGCTGTGTGTTTTGCAATTTATATGTGAACAGGTGAGTGAAAGAGAGAGAACTGAAAGTAAGATAAGAGAAGTAGAGTTCTCCGGTGTCCATGGGCTATGTTTAAGTCCCCTGCAGTCCATCTCTAGGGTAATGAAAGTGGAAAAGTTATTAACCTCGCTTTGCTACAGGGCCACTGCCTCTCTATTTAGCCCATGCACAAAATCCCCCCTTTTTCAATTACCTCTCGCTTCTGCGGAGGATGATGAAAAACTCCTAAATTCCTCTTTGTTGCTTTAAACTACCCTGGAAAAAGGACTTGAGACTGCAAATGCAGAATCACATCAGCTTGGGCAGAAAAAAACCCCAAAAAACTAAGTGTGCTAGGAACCCTCAGGGCATTGCTCGCTGATCGGCTCACAGCTGCTCTCATTTAAACCCAGAACAAGTGTAAATAATGGACGTTTGGCTCAGGCGGGGCAGATCAGCTAGAGGAAAACGGTGAATTTTGGAAGCAAGAAGCGATGGAAGTAATACAGACAGGTTTTTTGGCATATGAGTGTATTCTTAAGAGCAGGAAGCCAGCTGTTGTGTCATCACACAAATTTTGTCCCCATGGAGCCTCAAGTTCAGGCCAACTATGTTTTTAACACCCCGACTTATTTGTGACCAAAAAGCACAAATGATTTATTCATTAACATGACACCAGTCAAATACTCTGTCAGTAAATGCTATTAGTCATCCAGTGTAGGCAATGGCCTCAGGCCAGGATGTCTGTTGTTTATTTCATCATGTATTTTTCTTATTTTGGAGTAATTAGAGCCCCAAGCCTCTCCCACGTACACACAGTGGTGTAAAAGGAAAGAGAGTGACGTCTCTTACGGAGATCCATCGGGAGCTTGGTATCATTGCCATTGGTTGGGTATATATGTATTAGGCAGGCTATCTAGAAGAAACAATCAAGATATTAAAGAGATCTCATTTGTGATTTTCATATCATATGAGCTCAGCTTCAAGATACCCTTCAAACAAGTCAGAATGTGCTGCAATTAACAGGTCAGTAATGACAGAAAAAAAACCTAAATGACCACAAAAAATGAGAAATTAGATTAAATTCTATAAACGTCTATATAGATCTGTGTCTTGTCTGTCCACCATGAGAAACTCACAGCTCTCCATTTTGTATTATGTCTGCTGCCATTTTACAACACAGACAATGGGGGTTAAAAAAGGATATCTTTCAAATAACAGGAAGGAGGACAGTGAAACAGACAGAGTGAGGAAAAAACGACAGCAGACAGTGAAGGGGGAAAGGGACATGAGAGGGCAGGACCCTTGGGGCTTGTGGAAAAAAGCTCACTCAGAAAGATCAGAAGTGACAAGGTGAAGCAGAGCATGATGGGATACCACTCTGTCTGTGTGGTATTTTTGAGAAGAGGCTTATGTAAGTGTTATGAATATAGCAAAAGATACACATGAATCTACAATACAAAGTCAAAATATATGCAACAACTTTAACAGTACAAATAAAATAACCAGGGGTGGAGTTTGAAATTTCTTGGAAAAAAAGGACAATGTTTTGTCTTATGTTGTACTGGTAACTTCCTGAATACGTGTGGTACATCAGAGAAAAGAAGGATATGACTTCACATAGTTTATTATGGAGATTGCAAGGCAGTGCTGTACTGATATTCAGACTATTTCTATTCTACTTCAACACCTCCACAATTTATTGCAATTAATTCAGCATGAATCGCTAAAAATAGAAAGATAATTTCAGCCCGATTGTTTTCCTATAAACTTTATACTTTAAATTTAGGTTTAATTTTAAGAAATTATCATTTGAGTTGAACTGACTACAACACACAATGTTTAACTGGATTTTGAACTGGAGCAGGAAGAATAAATTACTAAATTTAAATATATTCAACACAGGATTTTTTGTTTTGCAACACAAGTTTTCCAAACAAACTATTTTGACCTATTATGCCTTTTAATGCAAATGAACAGCAATTATGATTTATGGCATAGTTCAGCTGTCAAAACACTCCTTTAAGGCGGGTGCACACTGTGCGATTTTCAAGAAACAATCGTAAAGGACTATTATAAATGTGACCAGTCACGGAAAGTAGGGACACAAGTCGGTTTTGGGGCATTTTGAGTTATTCACAGATTCTGAAAGTGCAGTCTCCAAGCTTTCCAACGATGTGTGACACATGGAAATCTGATAATATTTGGAGAAGTTGTGGCCATTTGAAGGTAGGCAATCAAGAAAGCTCAAGAGGGAGAAAAACCCCTTTAAAGTTTGTGCAGTTCTCACCTGTTCTCACCTGCTGGGAGTGACAATAGGGCTCATTTACATCTCATTTAGATAAGCCATACCCCCTGTAAAGCTGCATGGACCGCATACTATTAATAATAAAGGTTAATGTGCATTGTAAATGTCAGTAATTTATTTTTTTTTACTTTTATAAAAATGATTTAGAGGCTGAAATATGTGACTTTTTTGTCAAAACTCTATTTGAACTCGTGCATTGTAGATAACATGTTGCAAGACACTCCTTTAAAATCTTCCCATCATTTTTAATGTTATTATTTTAATGTTTATGTAAAGAAAAAGTACATATTGATGCTAATTTTATTTTTTATTTGCTGGTTTTCCACATAAAACTTGGTGAATTGACTTTTTGAACAGGATTCTGTGATAACCGTGATCATTTTGGTCATTGATTGGTTGACATTTCAAAGTTTTTTCAGACATAAGTATAATTTTTTTATGATTAGTATTCACTAAGTTACAGTTCATTTTCTGAGAACTATCAGATTGGACTTCGTTCAGAGGGAGATGAGAGATCACGCATCATGTTAGTTTTCTTTATTTTTCAAAAAGCACAACATTTTGTTTTTACTCTGAGTGTACACAAATAAAAGAAGACATTCTATAGTTTCAATTGATATATATTACATATGTCTCTATGACAAAATATGATGGAGTATTTTAAGTCTGTTTTGCTGCAATGTGAAAAAAAACCTGCAAAACGCGCCGGCGCGTTACCCGACTCCAGAGAGGTAATGTCTTATTATGCCGCTTTCATCGTCGCTCAGATCGTCTTCAGAATCAGTGAGCGCTTGTTCATAAGCATCTGGCTTGTCGAAGAAGTACTTCAAAACATTTTCGGTGTAACGGCCACGGTTCTTCATTGAATTTTGATATCAGCTAGAGCCGGCCAGAGCGCTGCATAATAAGTAGCCACGCTTCCCAGTATGGAAATACACACAGACAATGACACGCCCCTACTGCGTGCTAGAATCTCCGAAAAACAAGCCGATTTCGACCTCAAAATGTACGCTTTTAAATATACCAATACTGCTATCTCAAACACGGAAAGGCTTCTTCATGATCTCAACTAACAGATTCTGCAAAAAAATGAAAATCACCAATTTTGAAAAAAAATGCTTCTTTCTCATTTTGCTCGAGAGTTGTGCTGCCGACTTGTGTCCCTGGATTCCGTGACGGGTCACAAATTGCACAGGATTTTGTGAAATGAACTGTTCTTTTACAATGATTTAGAAAAAATGGAAGTTAAAATTATTAAAGAAAAGTAGGCAAAAGTTAATAAATAAAATATATATAAATGAATACTAATTAATATAATTAATATATCGGCTAATGTTGTATGATAATGTTTATAGTTATTTATATCAAAACTACACTTGGATTTGTTTTTTTTTTGTTTTTTTGTTTTGTTCATTCATTCTAATCTAACTTTATTTCCTTAAAAGTCAATTTCAAACTTCAATTCACTGTTTGCAACCTCTGTTCAAACTGAATAGGCATTCTCAGTTCAATTCATCACATGGTTGATGAATACGGACTGACTGTATAAAAGCCTGAATATGTTTTCAAACAAGCGCTAAACAGCTCACGTCATACAAGGGCAGAGGGGTGATTAGACAACAGCAACAATATGATTACACTTTTACAGTATAAAAATCATTGTGTCTATGGAATGTCCCCATAAAACATAAAACCCAACGTGTGTGTGTATGTGTGTGTGCTTGTGTGAAAGAAAGCAAAAAGAACTGATTGGTATACTCTATTACTCCTCTTTTTATTCTTTATAGGTGGGTGTCAGATGTGATGCAGTGCATGCTAGCAGATTGCTTTTGGATCAAGGGCTTGGCTTCTCTCTTTCTCTCCCTCTCTCTGCCCTTCTCACCTGTGATTTACAGTGCCTGTAAGAGCCCTGTACACCTCTCTAATTGAAAAGAAAAGAATGGGATCGGCTAAACTCTCAGTGCACAGGACACCTGACCCTCCAACGCCACCAGTCTGTCTACACTGTTGTACGAGACACCAGCTCTAGAAAGAAACCACTTTATATTGGCAAATTTGACCATAATATAACTGTCTCAAAACTCTGTGGGCTGATAAAAACACTCATAAATGACATCACTTCTTATGGCCAGGGTCCCGCCTCATGGTTCCCCCGAGATTTGTGGTACGCCATGTATCCATTAATTTGCACTGTGCTTCTTCCACAGATGCAGCTCTTAACAACTCATTCTGCTCTCTCCATGACTCCCACATTGGCGAGTCTTTCATTTTTTGTACACAAAGAGGGTATTTTGCAGCTGGCACTTCACACACACACGCTCACACAGGCAGTCAGTATGTACTTGCAAGGGCTGTTTGTCCTGAGAGTGTGAATTTGAATTTTTTTCAGTGTTGCGTAACACTCAACATTTTAGGATTTTATCCTGTGGAGTGGCTCTATGAAAAAGATGAATCCACCGCTGCTGGCAACACTCTGAAGGCACTGGTTTTGTGATTTACATACTTCCACAGGCAGTCTGAGAGTCTGTTCTAATCTCAGAGGGCTTTGGCCTAATCCAAACTTCCTCAGGTTTTCCCCTTGATTAATTTAGAAGAATAGCAGAATGGTTCAATCCAGATGGCTTCTCTGTACCTTTTCATTCAATATTAAATTTACAGCCCAAAGGTGAGGATTTAGGACTTTGGTTTTGTATTTGAATTTTATTCATTTATTTTTTTTAAGTCTGTCAATTCACTGATGCCAATGGGTAGTCATTTTTTAGTCATGCAGAGCTCCTATCTTCTTGAATTGAGAAAGAATTGATTTTTGGGAGAAAAAGGCTCCAAAACTATGTGCAAAGATTTGATTTTAGTAACATATTTCAAAATATTTTAAATCATCAATGAAATCAGAACTACAACTACTGACCGTGCATGCCAATTTGCACATTAAAATTTAACTTTCTTAATACATATTTATGATCTTATTGTGCATAATTCATCAGTACAAATTATTAAATGTTTTAAGTTTTTGATCCTTCATCAAAATATAATAACTTGCTCCACAGCTTTCCTTTTCCCTTTATTAATTAGCAATTAATTAAATAATACTCCCAAATAATAAAAAAGTCACATAATGCAAGTAAAATGAGTTGTGAATGTGGTTTCATTTACATTAAGGCAATTATTTAGCTACATACTCTCTTATACATAAAAGCAAACAAACTCTGAAAAGGAGGTACACTGTAAAAAAGAATTGTTGGTTTAACTTAAAAAAGTAAGTTACCTGATTGCCTTAAAATTTTGAGTTCATTGACAAAAATTTGAGTTAATAAAATGAAGGCGATTGGTTTAATCAACAGAAACTCAAAATATTATGTTATCTGAGCCACATTAATTATTGAAATTGATTTTTTTTTTTTTTTTTTTACAGTGTATGTTGCATCAAGATATACATTTATGATGTGGAAGTATGTCCCAATACTGTCACACTCCCTGTACTTTCTTGTCACCAGAAAAGCATATACTTTTAATGTGTTTTATTACAACTCTGAAAATCATTTTACTATCTCTGAATTATTTACTGTAATGAAACACTTGCCATGCAGATCCCCTGCTGAAAAGAGGCTTCAGTCCTTTATATGAGGTGGCCTTAACTACTATATACTTACTTTTAAATTAATAATTTGATACAGTGCACTTATTGTGTACATACATGTTTTTACATTGTACTTCTATTTTAAAAATAATTAATTTCTGTAATTACATTTATAATTACACTGTTGACCCATCCCTTACACTTTAACCCACCCTTAAACCTACCCAAACCTGTCCCTAGCCTTACCCGTATCCCACCTCAATAGCAGCAAAAGTGTTTAAGCAGCAATAGTGGTTAAAGCCACTTAATATAAAGTGTGACCGAAGCTTCTTAATTAGCTTAACCAACAAGACATGGACCAAGAAAATAACGTGTTAGTCAAAAAGCATGGCAATTCAGCTCAACACCAAACCAGCACTAAGTTGGTCTTCTGTACACACAAGCACATTAGTGTGGCATTCTATTTGGGAATAAAGTCAATTCTGGTATGTTTTTTCACACGCTAGCAGAACGAGGAAGTGATAGACGAAGATAGAGAGAGGTGAGGATGAAAGAAGAGGAAGTGTGATGGGAAAGGGGTGAGATGGTTGAATTGTGACAGGTAATCTACAGTGCAGTGGTTCTAGTGTTCAGCATTCTCCTCTTTGATGTGAATTGACAGTCACAGGACAGTCTGACTGATGTTTCCACTTCTCACTCCCCGCATGTCTCAACAAGCTGTAACATCTCTCTTTTTCTCACACTCTCTCTCTCTCATTCTGTGAAGGACTAACTGTGCTAGTGGAGAGTGGATAGAATACAATGAAATAAACAATACTGCAGTGTACACTTGTGCTTAAAGGATTATTTCATTTCAGAATTTAAATTTCCTGATAATTTACTCTCCTCATGTCATCCAAGATGTTCATGTCTTTCTTTCTTCAGTCTTAAGGTTTTTGAGGACAACATTCCAGGATCCAAGGTCCAAATTGCAGCTTCAATGGGCTCTACAGGATCCCAGCCGAGAAATAAGGGTACGTAATCACGTGATGTAGGCGGACGTACCGAGCAAGTGTTTACAAAGCGAACGTGCAAAGACTAAGTCAAACAGCCTTTACAAAAAATTAAAAAATAAAACCAACAACAACAAAAAAATCGGATGATTTGGAAGTTGGAGGAGAGAATTAGATTTTCCACCCTTCCGCAGTACTTCCACCTACGTCATGCGTGACCTTTCCAACATGATTACGTAATGCATGGCTCACTGCAGAGCTAGTCTAAGACAAGCATTTGTGGTTGAGAAAGTATATAATTTTAAATTTTTTTAATCCTTCAAGTTTTCACACCTCTTCAGAATCTGTCAGATATTTATCTTTTTTTCTTTCATTTTTGTTAAAATTGTAAAAACAAACAAACAAACACATACATAAAGATACTTTTTTTTTAAATAATAAAAATGAAAGGAATTATAAAAAATGGATTTTTGATTTCTGATTTATTTTTATTTCTTTTTTAATGCTTATCTTTGTACAGATTCTGGAGTCAGCATGTAAACTTAATGCAAGATGCAGAAGTCAGATCCAGAGGACTTGAGGGTTGTGCAGGTCTTGAGGAAGAAGAATCTTACCTGCATTGACGTTTTATTCATCAAAGCTAATTAGTATCACGATCATAAGTAGATTGAGGAAAGAGAGAAAGAGAGAGCAAGAGCTGTCAAGCTCATCAAGTGAAGACTGTTTTCATTGCTCAAGTCAAGAATCATTACAATCATTTACAACTGCGCAGGCAAAGCCACGATTGACACTAACAAACCCGTCAGAGAGGGTCTATATCCTGTTTGTTATTTCAGAGATTTCGATTGCTCATTGCAAACATCTCAAGGAATTGAAATAAATGTTCAATAATTTTGATAGTGGCATCAATTACATTACTGATTAAACTATTTATTTGGATATGTTTATAATAATATAACTGAAAAGAAAATTATTAGAAATAACAAGGTTTTTGGCAGTGTTATTTTTGGTGAAAATAAAATACAATAAAAAACATTTTTGTTAAGGGGGGGGGGGGGGGGGGGTAGGGTATTCCATCATTAGAACAAAATGTACACCATAAAGTGTTATTATGTTGGTATAACAGATAAAAACATGTAATATAATGGCAAGTTGGTACATTTGTGATGCTTTTTTGTTAGTGAACAATACTAAGCAAAATAAAGTGCACATGCACACCTCACCCTTACATGAACTTTAATAGTAGCAACTGGATTGTCAAAAGCGGAGGGTGTCTTGATGCTTCAGTGTCTAAAAGGTCCTGTCGATCGACTCCACAAAAATAACCTCGTCTGGCTCGTCTCCAATTACAATGCCAAAAATGGCAGGAGAAATGTAATTCCTATCGATCCCCACTTCTCTTAACAGCTCAATGCCTGGGACATCAGCAGAGAGAATGGGAAGGCACAAGTAAAGAGAGAATGAGGAAGTGAGAGCGCCACCTGGAGTCAGATCCGAGAAATGACTAAGGAGAGTCTGACACTTGCCGCCATAGGATCATGTGGACAGACACAGTGTTACCTTTAAAAGTGCAAAATTAGTTAAATCCAACACCATACTCAGGTGTGAAAACTCCAAACAGTTCCCCACAGTAGAGTCGTCACCAAGCAAAACAAGTGTTAAACGTTTCGGATGGCTGGTCTGTCAAATAAAGCCATCTGCTAATTCCTAACAAATGAATTGTAAGGCGGCAGGCTTAGCCGTTCCTTTATAAGCACCGTCGGCACGGCCTCTCTTCTGCACTGATTTCTCTAAATGTCTGCATATGCAGCAGTCAGACAGTGGGAAATTTAAATGAGCCTGTTAATTAATTAAGCATGGCTGAGTGGTATTTTGGAAATGGGAGTAACTGAATAAGACAGAGAGACAGCAAAAGACAGACAGACTGAGCCAAGACGAGTATGTTCTGACCTCTTAGGGTGTGTTTGCTGTGGAGGACAGATATCACTGTTACCGAATCCTGGAGTCTTTGTGTTGCAGCACGAAGAAAATATTTACCCAACCACCACGTCATTATGTCCTACACACTCAATCTGACCTAATTTTACCTTTGGACAATTTAAGTAAACATTGTTTTCAAGTCTGGAATCAAACCAGCCATTGACAATGTTAATATACTTTCACTTGGTTCAAAGTAAGCCATTTCCAGAAGTGGCTATTAGTGCCTTTCCCAGAACACTGAACTATCTCTCTTTCTGGTTATTTATGCAGATACGAGGTCTGCTACCTGACTCAAGCCTGATGAGACTCAATAAACTGCCAAGTTAGGATCAGACACGTGTTGTTTTGTTTGTGAACCATACACACACTGTAACTGCTTTACTGACTTCAAAGACTGACTATAGTAAAGAAAATAGCATTTGAGTGCATGTGCTGTGCAGGAGAATATCAGTAGACCTATTAAACAAATACGCCCATTCAATGAATGAGTCAATGTTGTGAGTCTGAGCGAGACAAACCTACAGGAACCTACAGAAAGAGTCAATGAACAGATCAAAATAATCTTTTCAGTGAACAGATTGAAATAAGTCTCATATATTACAGATTTCATGTACTCCAAAACTAATTATACATACATTACCATTTAAAAGTTTGGGGTCAATAATCTTTTTTTGTTCTTTTTTTTTTTAAATTAATACTTTTTACAGCAAAGATGCATGAATTTGATTTGAAAGCAAAAAAAAAAAAAAAAATTATAACGTTAAAAGGGATTTCTATTTCAAATAAATTCTGTTCTTATGAACTCTATCCATCAAAGAATAATGAATAATAATACTAATAATAGTAATAATAAAACTATCACAATTTCCACTAAAATATTAAGCAGCACAACTGTTTTCAACATTGATAATAATAAGAAATGTTTCTTGATGAGCAAATCAGCATATAAGAATGATTTCTGAAGGAGACAATAGAGTAACGGCTGCTGAATACATTATATTTTAAAATATGTTTTTACTGTATTTTTCACCAATAAGAGGCTCATTAAAAAAAAAAAAAAAAAAAAAAAAAACATTACAATCTGATTCCATACTTTGTACTTTGTATACTATAAATTGTAAAAATATAATAAATATTATTTTATAAATGTTCTGTTTTCACAAACACATCTGCGAGTCAACGCAAAGTCTGAGTCTACTTAACTGCATCAGAATAAGTACGGTAACGTCACAGGTTCTAGTTAACCCATGCAGGCCTCTTATGCAATCAGTAAGGTTTGACTCTACAGCTGGAATGTATCTTTGAAGTTGCTGCCGAATGACTTTAGTCTTTCTCGTGTTCTTTTTCTTTGTGTCAGCTATTCTAAACAGGCCATTAGCATCAGTAGCACCATGAGGTCGGCACTTCCCATCAAGCCACCCGACTGTGCTCACCATGGGGCCTGCATCCTGCCCTGTCCAGGGATTGCATGGAGCGAGTATGAAAGGGAGGGAGGAGAGGGTGATGAGAACGAAAGAGAGGGTTTGCCAGAGGCACATCTGAAATTGCTCCATTAGGAAACTCTGTTTGAGCTGGGTGAATGAGACAGGGGGATGATAGATATATGGGCTTATGCCACAGCCTCTGTCTCTTTATCCCAAAAGATTTCTCTGATGGCTTTTTAGGACATCATAACTGACAATGCACCTGTATTGTCACATCTTCCACAGTGGATACACCATTTTAGATCTTTTCTGAATGCAGGATGCGTGACAAATTCAATGACCTAGTCGGAAGCACTTTTATAACAATTTGGATGGTGACCTCATCAAAGCTTCTTTATACTTACATTCAGAAAGGTCTGAATTATACAAGACATCTTTCCTTTAAAATTCCTGTATGAACAGACATATTTCAATGGAAGTCATTATAAAGCCAAAAAGAAGGCAAAAAAACTCCAAAAGAATGCATTAAGATATCAACTGAAATTCCAATTATTCATCCCTTAGTAGATCTACTGCAGTAGTAGAAAATAACAATATGATTTTATTAAACTGAAAATGTTGAGAGCAACTGAGACTTGACACAGAAGAATCTTTTTTTTTTTTTTTTTTTTTTTGCTTGAAGTAATAATCTTGTCATCTTCAAATGAAAGAGATACACCTCATTCGGACAAGGTATCATATAATGTACTTTTCCTCCTCTGTAGTCAAGGCGAAAAGCAATTCTCTGAATTTTCTTATTTGAAATGTTGGTTCTTTGGTTCGTTCATGCTCAAATGATGAAACTGGGAGTTAGATCAAGATTACAGCGACATGAATTTTAAAATCCTTATCATGCATGGTTGGAGCCTCTGACTGAGGATGACCGTAATTTCATGGTAGACAATCCAGACAGAATCTATATGGAGCAATACAAGCCAAATAAACAAATGGACTGCTGGAGAAAGAACTGGGAAATTTGGCCAAAAACTGTAAAGGCTGCACATCAGTCTTGCTTAGGCAGGGTGAATGAGTTTTTGATACTATGTGAAAGAAATCCTGCGGGTAGGTCGAAATGAAACAAAGAGAAAAATGAAGATGAAGGAGGTGGAGTGGAAGTCAGTTGAGGGGGTTGAAGGGGTGCACGTTTTGAACCTTGTGTAGTGGAAATTGCTGTACGAAAAGGTTTGCAATTGACCTCATCAGATGCCTCCTCATTCCCGAGTGGCTTTCAATCAGAATGCATCGTGGTTGAAGTAGACCCTTGCTTCCGTATGATCATTAGCCAAATTGGACAAAACGAGATGCTTTTTTCATTTACAATGCATCTGCAACCAATGTATAAGCATTCTACCTGATGCATGGGCAACATAACATGAATAAACACATTGTTATCCAAAGCTGGAATTGATTTTAAAAAAAAAATAAAAAATCCAATCTGAACACAATTTAGTAGACAATACTCAGACAACGATGTATTGACCCCCCACACCCCCTACCCCCCGCTTTATGGTGAACTGACAAAGCATGTTTTGTACTGAATTACATGAATTCATGCATATTGAATACCATGATTATCACTGACTAACTGGGTGATGTGTTTTTTGTACAGAATCAGCAAATTCTTTCAGTAGAGCCACAACAGCTTAATCAGTAGAGAGGCCATTGAGGTTTGGAGAACTGCAGCCTTTGAGAGAATCAAGGCAAAGTCCACCACAATTAGACAAGCTATTCTCTATGCTGATTGGTTTGGGGTAAACACAATTAATCACAGTAAATGTGTACAATGGGTAAAGGCTGAAAAAATAAATGGATAACCACTTATATGGCTCCCTATGCTTTGCTCCTCAAACTCCTTGAATAACTGACTATTTACATTTTAAAAGGGCTAATGTATAGTACATTTATAAATAGTCCTTTAAAAGGGTTTTTCTTCATTTCTGTCACTATTCATTCACCCTCATGTTGTTCCAAACCAATTATGACGTACTTCAGCAAAGAAGTTTAGAAAATCTCTTTGGTACACTTCTCCATAAAAAGAAATTGAAAATTACAAAAAGGCATGATAAAGATGGTCCATATGATTTTTACACTATATATTTAAAATCTTCTAAAAGTTAAAAAATTTATTATTTATTATTATTATTATTTTTTAAATTGTGACATTTAGAACCAATGTCATTTGGAACCAATGACTTCAGATGTGGCATGACATAGCTTCAAACAACATTTTTAAATATAAGCGGATACAGATGACATATTAGATTTGACTGAACTAGTCCTTTAACTGTTTATAGTCAGCACTGACTCTACAAAGTGAATGATCTATTTTCAAAGATTATGAGTTATGAGAACAGAATTCATGCCTTTGCATTGAAAGTCTCTCCATTGCTGCTTTATGGCATTGTCACATTGAAAATTGTGCTTTGTACTGAAAGGTCTTCACTTTAGAAGATACCTTGAGTGGAAAAGTAGGTAATAGACTGAAACGTTGCAGATTCAGAGTTCATTCTTTCGGTTTTGATGTGTTTGATCTGTTCAAGCTCTTGATGTCCTGTAGTGAATAGAACAAATTATATAATGATAATCCAGAAGATAAAAAAGCAGTTAGAAATGGTTTGATAAAGGAGAAAGGTGGAAAGACGAATGAATAAACCAAATGAAAAGGGATGTATAGAGACCAAAGAGCATCAAAACCATGTTTCAGCCAGGGCGCCTCGGCGAAACCGCCCCCGTATTTGATCATGTTTATTGTCTGAAACCATCTGCAGCTGATAACCCTTGACTGAACAAGCTGTTAGTCAGCCCGAGAGGGAGTTGAGAGAGAAATCAGCCATGCTATAAAATGGCTCCTTCAGTCAGTATATGCTTCCTCCACAGATCACACTAATTGCAAATTACCGCTTTCAAATAAAAAAATGCACAGCCTCATGGTAAAACTTCAAATGTATTTGCTATTTTTCTTTAAGACCAATTAAATTGATAAATAAACATTGCTGGTTTAGGATGGTTTCTGCTGGTTAAACTAGTTGACTAGCATGTTCTTTCTGGTGATACTGGTTGACAAAGAAATAAAGTATTGCTGAAGATGCTAGCATCTAGAAATGGGGACAATCATCCAAGACATGTGATTGTGAAGAACACCTAAAGAACTTTTAATGTTAATGAAAATAAAAAGGACTAAGAAGCCTTTTAGAGCATAATTGCCTTTCTGAATAAAAATGTCAAACCTGACATTTTGTCACTCAAACCAGTCTTTACAGGTTTTAAATATGTTTAGAGAGGATTTTTGCTGCTCAGGCAAACTGCATTTGCTTTGCTTCTGCTGCAATTTACTTTATGACAGTAAATATACTGTATGACAGAACAAGTGCTAGCTCAAGCGATGTCTCGCAATCAATGCTAGACAAGAACAAGATGTGATTGCATACCTTTGTCAGAGAGGGTGTAGCACAAAGAAAGGTAGTTATTAGTGACGCGGCTCTTTCGCACGCACTCTTGGTGATAGTCAAGATGGAAATTTTTATTATGTGCAGGGAAGCAGGGTATAAGCAGTGCAAAATTGAAAAATCAACTCAATAGCTCCAGAAGTGTTATCAGGAGAGGCTGACCTAAATCTGCATGCTAATGAGCAAGTATTGCCGGGAGGGTATCACCCCCAGCCACTCACCACAAAAGCAGAAAACATGGGACCAGAGATGAGCATCTCTCCCAACACACTTGGTGCAGGATTTTTTAAACCCTGTGCTGTCCAGGGTCCTTTGAAGAGTGCTGAGCGGAAGAAGTATGTACGGAATCGTTTCCGAGCAACGGGGGATGGAAGGCTAGAAGGGAGCTGTCTGCTTTGAATGGACTTTGACTCCTGACTGTGCGGACAACAGTTTTAGCAGTCTTGTTGAATGGCATGTAAATGTGGTGGAAAAAGAAAATGGGTGGACGGATTCAATATTTTTGACACTTTAATGAATCTCCAAATCTGTGTATATTCTATAGGAGTTGATGAAAGAGCCTGAGTTTAAAGCCTTGTATAATTCAAAGAATTCCATAAGGTGTGAATGTATTCAGCTGCATTCGTCACCCTCAGAGTGGGTGTCGGCGTAGCCCCAAAAATAGACCTTTCGCAACAAGGAGCAATCTGCCATTTCAAGTCCCTGTGCGCCTGCAAGCTTGTCAGTCTCACTTCCATCAGTGTGCATCTGTGTCACACTATGACACGTTGCATCTTTCGCTCATGCCACTGTAAAGTCCACCAGCCATGACGATCTGGATCAGTCAACCCATGGTTCGGCCGTGTTGTTCAGAATCCACGCGTATTTCTGTCAGTCTTGCTGTATATGTCCCCATCCCTAATCTGTAGTCTATGTAAATAGCAATCTTACTTCCGAAGCCCACGCTGAGAACTTTGTTATGACCTTGTTGCAACCTTCTGGTCTGGCTGGCTGAGACTGACCATTACTGGGTTTGTGTGGAGTGAGTGCCCGGAGCAGCCAGCTCAGCGGATCTCAGGTGCTGACAGGCTGCATAAACACACTGTGAAAAGCTGCCTGCCCTGAAGGCCACGGACGAGCTCAGCGAAAAAGAAAAAGGAAACAACGGCGCAGCTGAAATGAGCTGTATATTTCACAGCTGTTACCAAGGGCGGGCGACCTACGTGCCAGCATGCTGCAGCACCTGAGTGAGAGAAACACTTTGAGAGGTCAAAGTGGAACTCCTCATGTGAGTTTCTTAAAGTGACGTAAATGGCAAAAGGCACACTAAATAACCATCAAAGAGAAAACAAAAACAATATTACAAAATGCCCCAAGTCTTGCCACGCATATTGCACATTGGTAAAGGGATAGTTTATCAAAAAACAAAACAAATTGTGGAATTTTTGCTGAATGTTCAAGATGCTCATTTCTATACAATAAAAGCATCCCATGACCACAAACTAAAAGCAAAACCTTCTAAAGCCATATGATAGCTTTGTGTTCTTGCATGTTTCATGACCTAACGTGATAGACAACATTTGAATGCACACAAGCATGATATTTTAATAAACAAAGCTATCATACGCTTTCAGAACACTTGGAATATGGTCACTTTAGGGCTTTTCACACTGCACTTAACCCCTGGTTATCATCGTTCTAAACACCGCTTTTAACCCAGGGTTATGAAACCCTGCTCCAGATCAGGGTTAGCACCACATTTGCAGTGTTAACCCCACACTGCAGTGCCAAACTTACACAGTGTGAATCGATGTAGTGATAGAATGTTACAGCTAGACGCTTAGCAACAGACAACCAGTCACATACTCATACTTGCCTGCTTTGGACAGTCACGGAAACACAGTGCATTGTATATAAACAGTAAATTCAGCATTTGAGAGGGAAAATGTCAAATGCTGACAGAAAACGCAACAATTTGAGTGAAGAAGAAACATTTCATTCATAATTTTTTAGTCCGAAATGTCCATTCAGTATAAACTCGATAGTACAGTCGGCAATGAGGATGCGCAATGCTAGAGCTAGGTAAACAGGTCGAGTGCTGAGTTCATCCAATCAATGACACTGACACGGCAAATATGCAAATAAGAATGTTAACCCAGGGTTTAGGAATGTACAATTTGAAACATCCAATTTGAAACATTTGGATTAATTGTTAACCCTGGGTAAATTATGAGTAGTGTAAAATATGAAGCAAGATAACCCAGGATTCTGTTTACCTGGAGTTGAGAATGACCCAGGGTTAACTATTTCAAGTGTGAAAAGCCCTTTTAATTATACTGAAAAGAGTGAAAAATTGAAAAATGGCCCCACAGACAAAAAGTAAAATGATTCATAACAACATGCCGGTGAGTAAACCATGACACAATGCTCATTTTTTGAGTGAACAATCCTTTTAAAACATTAGATTGTGTGAATCATGTGAATCTCTTTAAATAATCCTCTTTAAACTAATACACTATTCAAACAGAAAGCATATCGATATCCCTGACCTTCTAACCTTTAGGTCGACCTGTGGTATGACCTCTGCGAATTCTCTTCAGTTACATCCTATGTTTGCTCTTGGGAGACAAACCAGTGTGTTTACTGGTTTAATCGAATTTGAAATGGAGGCTGTTTGCAGATGGTCAATGCGGGAGGGGATGATTTCTAGTGCACACAATGCTGTTTGACTCTCATACACAAAATAGAAAGTAATCACTCCTCATCTAGTTAATCCCATAATTATGCACATGGACACTAATTTCCCAGCAGGGAGAACACTGTGTGCCTGGCTCATTTCTCTCTTTCCCTTTTTTATTCTCTTACTGTTTATTTACAAGGCTAGAACAATCACACTGAAAGTTAAGTAAACAAACTATATAATACAGCCTTAAGCTTGTTTTACATGTGTACTAGCTGTACTGGTTAAGAAATGTTTGAGGTAGTGTCACGGGACTTCTTTTAACTACAATACAGCAGATACAACTCTACGTCTGTGTTCCAAACATAGTGAGCTGCCTATATAGGGAGCATTTTAAGGCATCATAGGTACAGTGCCAATACGAAGGCTGCTCCAAAAAGGTAGACAGCATGATTATGAAAGATGGTAGCAAGTTGGCAAACAAAGTAAAATAAATGCTCATTATAAATGTAATTTATTCAAAAGTGTTGATCAAAATAGTTCAGTCTAATTAAAAATCCATTATTTTATGCAAAATTTGCATGTTATGTATTTTGATTCTAATCAGCATAAAGGCCCATTCACACCAAGGACGATAACTGTAATGATGCCTACATCAGGCTAATGGCAAGTTCTACTGAATCGAGTTTCTCATGTGTTTTACTTGAAAAAAGCTGCTGCTTCTTTTCTTTTTTTGCGTGACTGCCTATGTATAGCATTACAAATGAGTCACTTATGAGATTGTGTTTCATTTTGGATGGGTTTTGGAACAGAGTGGAAAATGTCAATCATTAAAAATTCCACTGTACATTTTAAAGTTAAATTTTAACAGTGTGGGGAACTCCACAATGAGGTGGAGCAGTTTTAACCCTGAATTCACCGACATTTACTTCAGTGCACCCAGCAGCATGTGACAATTTCTCAGAGTTGAGCGGAATATATCGTGACCTCTCGGTACTTCAAGTCACAGTTTACTTCTGAGCAGACATTTGCTATGCTTGACATGATCCTATTTTGAATGGCTCTTTCTAATAATAAGACCATTTGTCTTGTGCTGGAGGTGGGGATTGTTAGTTGTCATATAGTCCTGAAGATGGATGTGGCAGATTCAGGCTACTCTTTGCTAGAAATGTCCTGCAAGGCACAGAGAGCCTTTTCCCCTATCTGCAGAAAATCAGCATGCATTTGCAGCTAACAGAGCTTCTTAAAAACCAATAATGTCATAATGAAATGAATAAAACAGGAGAAAATGCTATGATTATTGCCAGAAGGGTGCAGCTCCACCCTGTTGGCTTATTTCTATACAGAGAACAGACAGGATGTTGTGGAAAAAAATAATGTTTCAGTGCTTTTAATATGGCAAGGACACAGACATCCTGCTGTGTAATGGCACATGGCAAGCCAAACACTTCCAATGAAGTTGTATTTTAGAGGGCATGTTTGCTGCCATCAAATCATTCTGTGGAGGAAACTGCAGCAACAGTAGATTAGATTATGTAGCTCATGCGTTTCCTCAAACAAGACATGATCTAATTCATTCTGAGAGTACATCCTTCTTCCTTCAAGACATGGATGCTGGAAATTGAGCTTGTCTTTGAAATAATCTTTTTAACAATGTTGGTGGAGAATTGGGAGGAGAATCAGACTCTTATTATAGATTTTTTACATCAGTGCAGTCACGTCTATCTGAATGACATCCCCCCCACCCACCACAAGTCTATAAATAAACTTGAAGCAGCTCTGCCTTTATAGGTCAGCTGAACTACAAAGTGCATCTTTTCCTCTTGTGTGTCAAGAGTGAAATTCGAAGGTGAATCGATATATAATTCCAAGAATCAACTAGTAACTGGTTACCACAACCACGTACAAGGGATTGTTGTTGCCACGGCAACAACAGATCTTCGTGTAAAGACCATAGGAATAATGTATGCACAGGCATAATTCTCTTTGTGACGCGTTCAGTAAACACATTTCTTATGGACTCCCCAGGCATGGCGCAAATAGAAGCAGATAAAAGAGTGACACTTTGCTAAAGAGAAGCTCAAAGTTGTGCTTCTAAAGTGGTGAATCGCTCACACACAAAAACAAGATCTGTAAACATTGCAAGAGGAGATAAGCCAGCGGCGGAGCTGCCTGACAGTCATCCCCACCCCAAACAGAGAGGAGAAGAACGGCTATGGAAGCAAGCTTGACACACTGAACATTTATTGTATTTTGTTTCTTTTGTCTATAGATTTCCATCCATCTATCCATCTATCCATCTATCCATCCATCTATCCATCTATCTATCTATCATACCTACCTACCTACCTAATCATTGTAACTGAGAATTTAGGATGAGTGCTCTAGTGGAGCTTCAAAAGGTGCTGGGGACATCCATGTGATATTACATGGTGATATTATTTGAGATAAATTGCTTTACCTACAATTTCAGGCCATTTTCTGTCGATTTCCTATTTTATTGAGGCTATTACCAATTTCTGCAGCTTGTAGCTAGCCGAAGCTTTCTCACTTACACACACACATAAAAAAAAGAAAAAAAAAAGAGGAAACTCTGCAACCGGGGCAGAGCCCCGGGGAACCAGGGAATTCATTTCTGCCAAGTCAGAAAGTATCATATACGCTAGTAAATAGAAATAATATTTGTTGAAGATATCTATATCCAAAGACAGCCATAACCAAATAAATAAAATGACCTTAATCTGTTGTTCTTCCACATTATAACCTCGGGTTCTTTCGGTTTGGACTGCCGGAGCGCACACAATTTCCTGGCGGTGACTCATATTTATTAGTTCCTCTCTGCTGATTGGGCATTCCAATACTCCCAGTCCACCCTGCGTCGTGTGCAGTGAAACGTGACATGGGGTCACTTCTCCCTTCTATCCCCGGCTGCCAGCTCAACTGTGCTGCCTGCAGCCTCATGTCTCCCAGCATGCTTCAGTGGCCATAAACACACACATGTGACCAAACAGTGATGACTGTGCTACAGAGGTAAATATAAGCTCATATGGATTTTATTTTTAGTGTTTTTGTTTAGTGGTTCTGCAGTACAGGCGTGCTATTGGGGAAATTATAAATGTAACACTTTACAATAAGGTTGTTAACATTAGTTACTGTAGTTTCCATGAACTAAATAGGTAACAGGTATGAAGAACTAAAGTATATAATGAAGTTTCAGGTATAATGAGTAATACTTACACAGCATTTATAAATTTTGGTTAATGTGCATTTCTATATATATAATTGCATAAATTAACATTAGATATGATGTATTATAAATGAACATACATTAATGAACATACATTAATAATCAATCAGTCAATAAATGATAGTATTTTCATGAATTGCATATCATTAAATTAAATTACATAGCATCAATGCCAATTTAATTTAATGACATGTAATGTGTTTACTGATGTTAACAAACTAAACCATATTTCAAAGTGTTACCATTATAAAACGGGATAGTTCTGACTCCTAAATTCTCATTATATAAACATTCAGTGAGTAGCCAATATATACAAACCTGTTTCTGAACATTATATATTAACCAAGTTGCTACACAGCTTACCATAAAACATTTAGGCTAAACTATATAACTTGATGAAAATGGTTTATTTTAACTATTATGATTTATTATAACTTTTGTTTCAAAATAGGAATTAACCATGCGAGACACTTTTGTTTATACATGCTGCTCCTTTGTAACCCAAAAAGATATTCCAGCCAGGAATTTGCTAAAAGCTCCCTCACACAATGTAAGCCCGGGTGGCCATTGTCCTCAACCTCCAGATTAGCTCTGATTTGCCGTTTCGTGCAGTATTCTGGCATGTCACTGCAGGCATTGGCGATGGTGGAATGACAGCAGAAATGGCCATGTGGCGCAGGCTACGTCTCACCCTGCTTGTCCCCTCAGTCTGGTCATTCTCTCACTAAGCCCAATAGGAATGTCTTTCACATCCTTAGACTTTGTATGACGTTGTGTGTGATGAACTGATTGGCCCTCAGAACAGAGAATATACATTTTAAAATAGCCAGATGGTGTAGTCACTGTAATTTAGAAATGGAATTTGTTTTATTTATTTGTGCTGTATGTTCAAAGATTTAGATAATATTTTATCCTCTTATTATAATGCATTTTGCTGTTTGGAAATCAAAAATGCCAAGATCGACTCTATCAATAATGCATCTGCAGTGTGCTTGGCTAAATGGCTGAATTCTGTGACTGTTATGAGCACAGCCATGCGTGTGTGTGTGTGTGCACATGTGCCCAATAGACTGCATTATGCATAGTACACAGAATGGGTCGCCTGCAGCACTAATGCAAATTTTTGTCAAGGGCTCCATTAAAAGGTAAGGCTAGGCCCTCATCTGTGCCGCTTCAGCTCAAGGTTTTTCATGGCATTTATTATAGTCATGCCATACACACCCCTCACATTTCCATTATTATTGACCACACTACTGCCAGTGATTGGCTCTTTTCGCACTGGCCGAATACAGAGATTGTGGAATGGGTAGGTGGGTAACATTAGCCACTATCTCATCCTGTCTGTTCCTGGCACACCCGGTGCATCCTGGGTAATTCATTTCTCCCAGGGCTTTATCATCTCAGTGGGCTAGTGAATGATTTACACTGACAGCCAAGCCATGCCAAGACCCAGTGCTATGAGCTGTGGTGAACACAGACTCTAGTTTAAACAAAAAGGTTCTAAGTAGAGAATGCATTTGTAAAGTATGAATTGTTAGATTAAGTTAATAAAATTTAATCTAAAGTAACTGATTTAAGTGGGCGTACAGTATATAGTGAATTGAGTCAAAACACTAGAAAGAAATAAAGCTGGTATAGTGTGGCACTATGTGTTGTGTCTGACCAATAGCAGAAAGAACAAAGCTTTAAAAAAATGCTGTAATTTTAATTTGATGACAAAGAAATGACACACTTCACCTTTAACTCCAGGGTTACGTAACATGAAGCTATTTTTGCTAGTCTACTGATGCCAAACCTAATTGTTATGAATAATGATAGCTTTCATTTTATGCTAATCGTTTTCAAAATAAAAATATTACTGTAAATCAATTAATAAAATGAATTACGTTTTATTTAATACTTTTTATTTAAAACATCATTTAATATATCATCCATTTTTTTTGTAGATTTTCCGGCAAAAATGACTATATTGTGATATATACCATTAAGATGATATAAAACTACTAGTGCAAGATCTGTTTGGTTACTGACATTCTTCCAAATATCTTCTATTGTGCTTAGCAGAACAAAGAAATTTATACAGGTTTGGAACAACCTGAGGGTGAGTACATGATGACAGAATTTTCATTTCTGGTTGAACTATCCTTTTAACATAGGTAAAATTCAAATAGTAAATATAGCATTCTGTGTTGAAGTTGATTAAGGTATGCTTTTGATTTTGATATTTTTTGGTTATCTCTCCAGATGGAAAAGAGCTCGAGGGCAGATCCACAAGCTTTAGGAGTGACTCGGCCAGCCAGTAAGAGCTAAATGAGTGAGAACACTGGCCCTGAGGGAAGTGATTTTATCAAACTGTCATTGTGGCTAAAGTTTTTTAGGAACAAAGCGGCACCTGAAAATCAGCCTCCACTCTGCAGGTGAAGGTGGCAGAGTGGATGAATAATGCATGAAATTTATCTGCTGCCGTTAATCATGATGAGATGGCGAGAGAGAGAGAGAGAGAGAGAGAGGGAGAGAGAGAGAGATGTAATGTGGCCTCAGGATGTGTTTTTTTCTCATTTACTCATTTCTCTGCTCAGCTCAAGACACTGAATCCAGAGTCGAGGTCTTTAGAGAGGTAAAAAGCTGAAATTTATGTCATTTACTCATCATCATCATTTGGAGCAACATGAGGGTGACCAAATCAATTTTAATTTTACTTCCAGCTCCTATACAAGGTCATAACCTATACATACATCAAAACACAAGTTACTTCAGATGATTTTAGACCATGTAAGCAAAAGACCTAAACAGCTCTCTATTCATCAATGATAAAACACCAAGCAGAAAACTATATATTACAATACAACTTTGTGCACAGTGTACAAGCCACATTCAGAGACATTCAGACATACAATATGTAAGAATAATGAATTTTATGTGGAAGCATAAAGTTGTTTTTTACTGATTTATTTTACAATGGCTTTGAACGTGTTCATATGATGGATTTCTATAATGTGCTAAGAAATGCATATTATATGTCAATGTAAATATATATAATGTATATGTTTGCATCCATCAAGACAAAATGGTATATAATGGCTTCTTCTCTTCTGAATTTAATTCAGTTGATGATCCAAAAATAGACAATGTTGGCAATATTTCTGGGCTAAATTACAAGAAAAATATCTATATTTTGCGATATAAATGTACTCACACGTCATACCCTTACGGAAATTGTTCAAAGGGGATATGGAAGAAAGCGCTCTGCCAACAAAAGATAAGATGGAGTAACAGGTCATGGAAAAATGCATTTAGGACATGCCTCTGCCTTTGTGTTTTAATGTGATCCACACCACGATCATTTGACTGATAAGGCCTCACAAATGGCTGGCTTAGAGCCGTAATTACTATCCACTCCCGCATAATCTTTCTCCCCAGCGAACATGTCAATGCCGGCAAGCAGGAGCATGCTGGCAAACGGAGGAAGAAAAAGGAGAACATTTAGAGATAAGAAGGGCTACTTTCCTCTCATCGATACAGTCATGACTCTTAAGATTTCAATCCATCACTGGGCTCTTAAGAAAGCACTCCCTTGCCTTTAATTAAGGCGCAGTGACTGGAGGATCTTGACTTATTTGACATGCAGCTACTGAGCCATTGTAAATGCACAGCTATAAAAGCTACTGGAGACTGGAGGGTGTCAGAGATTAGGGATCTTACAATTGGAAGGTCATTAGTGTTATTTGGAGGTCGGGAAGTATGTGTCAACTGTGCAGAATGAAGTGATTTAGCTCACTGACCCATAAGGAAGTCAACATGTAACTCAGGTGAGAGGATGATGCACAGTGTGTGACCTCTGTTAAACAAATTACCTTTATCATAGCCAACATCTTTTATAGTTGTGGCTTGCATAATTTCTCTACAATATGTACTAAATAACAATGCATAACATTCCTAACCATGTATAATTATTAATATAGAAATGATTCAATGAAACATTTCATTGAATGCATAAGCCACTGTTTTTAAAATCTAATGTGTGCAAGTGTTAATAAAGAATGTATACAGTAGCACAAAATTACTCTGGAGACATAAGGCAATATGGCTTACATATTTGCCTATAACATATGCTATGTTTGAATGACCACGCTAACAGGTGAGTTCTACTACTACCACAGTATGTAGCAAGTATGATTACTGTACACAAAATGTGAATTGCATGTATGAATACCTGGATGACCTACATGAAGCATGCTATTTGAAATACTATATACCACAATGCATTGTGCTCTACTCATATTTTCACTATGGCAAATAAATATATTTTTTGACTAGAATTATTTGATCATATTACCAAAAGTTAATGTATTAGTAAATGTTGAAATGAACATTAACTCAGATTAACAAATGTTGTAGAAGTATTGTTAATTCTATTCAAGTTTTTATTTCATTTTTTTTTTTTAGAAAATGGCCCTGTATTGTGATCTGAGACAATGCAGAATATGATGCATATGATATGCGTATGGTCGTCCATTGGAAGCTAGTTATTTGAATTTATGAAGTTATATATATGGATATTTTTCTTACAAAAACGCATCGCTTCGCATCAAAAGGCCTTTATTAACCAATTGGAGTCGTATGGATTACTTTGATTATTGACGGTTGCTTTTTTTTTTTTTTTTTTTTTTTTCAAAATGTGACCCCCTATTCACAACCATTATAAACCTTGGAGGACTAAGGATATTTTTAAAAATATCTCTGATTGTGTTCGTCTGAAAGAAGATAGTCATATACACCTGGGATGGCTTGAGGGTGAGAAAATCATTGGATAATTTTCATTTTTTGGGTGAACTATCCCTTTAAAAACAACCCAAGTTGGGTTGAAAATGGACAAACCCAGCAAGTGGGTTGTTTTAACCCAGCTGCTGGGTTAAATGTATGCCCAACCTGCTTATAATTACATTATTGCTTGCTTAAAATGAACCCGAAATATGTTGAAAATGAACATTTATTAATATGTTTAATAAATGAACATCTATTAATAAGTTTAAAGTATAATAATTAAACATTTATGCTTATTAATAAATGTTCACCTTCTGATTATTATTGTTGCGTCTAGTAAATATGTCTGATTTTAATTTCCAACCTATTTTGGGTTCATTTTAAGCCAGCCATATAATAATTTTTTAATTAAAATAGTTGGGTTAAACAAAACTGCCCAGCACGTTGGGCAAACATTGAACCCAACCGCTGAGTTAAAACAACCCAATCACTGGGTTTGTCTATTTTCAACCCAACTTAGGTTGTTTTTAACCCAGCATTTTTAGGGTGTAGCCTTTGAAATGTTTATTGTGAAGTAATACCTAATGTTTCAAATGACTTTTTTTCCTTTTTTTTTTTTTAATAAATAAAGCATTATAAATGTATAATAGAACACTAGCACCCTATTACAAAAAAAAGTTAGTAAGTCTAGGAGGAAGAGCATTAAGAAAGCTCATCTGATTGGTTGGAGAAATGGAGATATATGAATATTACCACCCGTTTAAATGGGAATAAGAGTGAACAGAAGTCAGTTCATTGGCAGGTAAAAGGAATTAAAAAGAGCAAGCATTTCTTTTTGTGCTCACAGAATCCGTCACTGCCCTGTTTACACGCTCCATTGCTAAAAACAACAGCTGGAGCAAAAGAAAAAAAAAAAATCCTTCCAACATTTTGCTGTTCTTTGCGTTCGGCCTCATCTGTTAGATACATTGGTTGCTCCACCTGTGCAACAAACCCAGTGAACACGCACCTGGACCTTTGGAGAGACGTTCTCCAGTGCAGTCGCCGAAAATAAGTAAGCCGATTGTTTCAGATATAATCCAGTGCCTTTTTAGCCTTTGAATCTTCACAGTCGACTGCACTGGTCAAGTCCTGCAGAGCTCCTTGAGTAAGTGAGGTCAAAATGATCCAGTGGATTGTAGACAACATATATAGCATTAGACACCCTCGGGGGAGAGAAAACCAACCTCAACTCACCGACAGTGGACAGAGAGAAAGAGAAAAGGAAGGAAAAGACAGATGAGCGGGACTGAGAGCATGGTTATGTTCTCTTCGCGGTGGCGAGGACGAGAAAAAACAGAAACAAATTTATCTGGCGGTGAGGGGGCCATGTTATTAACAGTCTGCTGAAACGCACTTAACTCATGCCTATTCAATTATGCTAATGTACACATGCAAATGACCACGGTCCACAACACCATGCCGTCTCAATTAGGTGACAGGCTTACAAGGGTTGGTTTTAGAGAGCGACCAGATTATTGCCCTGCTATCCTTCTACAAGCAAACAGCTTTTGACCTGTGATTATCATCACGAGACATCAGCAGGGTGGGTTGACTCGCAGACTGAAAAGCGACGTTCTGTTTGCGTGCAAATGCATGTGTTGGCTGCACGTGCGGGAGACTGTGGACGTGTGTTTTCACATGTTATATTTACTGGTTCTGTTCAGCACTGCTGCTTTTAGCAGTGCCTCCCTCAAGAACGAACCAGCTTTTGAGGGTTCAGACATATTCAAGGTCAGCTTATGTCATGTGTCTCTTTTTGTCATGTTGAAGCTCTTTGTATAGATCAAATTGACGATTATGTGAAATGTGAGTCAAGCTCTACAACATTATATTATCAAAATAATTGAGGCTCAACATGCATTAAAATACTGCACGAGTCATTTCTGAATCGGTGGAAACTTCTATCTGTACAATAAATCTGATCATTGATCTACATTATTGCACGGTATTCATGTCTAGCACGTATTCACAATGTACCAAAAAAAGTAGGCATTAAAATCAATAGGGTGAATTGTCAGAAGATTGGTGAGTAATACATCATATTCAATATGGCCAAGGCTGGATTAATTACATTGATTCTGACCATGAAATACGGTGTGTTGGCTTAAAAGAAACAGCTTTAGTTCTGTGTGCAACTATTTTAACTTACACAAGAGCATTTCATTATTTAGCATGTCCCACAAATATGCGTGACCAACATGCTGAACACATATGCACATGGCCGCCACGGTGATTTTCAGCCTGCTCCTGTGCGAGAAAGAGTCTATAGAATGGCTGCATGAGTCAACATCAGCCGTCACTGCGTTATGCAATGCTTGAAGGACCCATATTTTACAATAGCATACTAATGAGAATGAAAAGTACATTATAGTTCAGACATCTGAAAATAAGATGATCATGTAACATGCTAACCAAAGTAAAATTTGATTTTCAGGGGAATTTTCACCATTTTAAGGCATTATTTGTATCACCCATTGATGTTGAAAAACGTAATCTTTAACAAATTCTCAATCTGAATGATTAGACTGAGGATTTGTTATCTATTTTCTTGAAAACGGAACATCAATATTTTATACAAAAAAATGCATTTTATATTTTATATAGTCTTTGATCAATAAAGGAAATAAACAATGATGCTTAACCCTTAAATGCATACCTCGGGTCTTTAGTGACCCGGGACATCATTCACTACCCTCCTCCTCGTTCATTTTTTAAAGTTAGACATCAACCTTCTTGGTATTCCTCAATCCATTCATTATAAAGAATATAACAAGAAAAAAATCATAAAATTATAAAAGAAAGACTATTTTTGTATTCATTTTTTGTAAAAATTGTATAGGGTCGCAAATGACCCGAGGTGTGTATGAGTGTACGTATATTTTTTCTGCACAACAATTGAATCTTAGATGATGGAATAAGTGCAATTCACCTTTATTCCACAAGGTGGCAATGTCTGATACACAATGCTGAAGTGACGACTCATTCAGATAGAAAACGAAATAATAAGAAAACCATGAAATGGCTCAACGATTTACTGCAGAACAAGTACTGAACGCAATCAAATATGACTGTAACTGTTACTGGATGGATCTGGTGAAGCTGTTAGCGATCAAAAATATTGATTTTGAAGATGATTATGATTGATGATTGATTTTGAAATTATATAGTTTTGAGAATACGTTTGAGATCGCGAATGGGCTCATATTTGCGACCTCAAACATAAAACTAGCCCATTATTTGCTGAATTTACTGGGAAATGAGCTCTGACGAGGACTGTGATGATGGCAATAAACATCTGCTCAAACTGAGCCCTTTCAAGCTCCAAAAGGTAACAAAATATTCTTTATTTTATTCTTCTGTAATTGTTACTCTAATATCAGAGGAGTTTTATATTATTGCAACAGGGAGAGATCCTTCCGTGTTAGATATTGATCCGGGTCGATAAAGACCCGAATATGTAAGAATGATTGGCGAAACAGTCATGCATTTAAGGGTTAAGAAAGTACTACCAACTACAAAAGGAAATATCACAGTGAGTCACATTTGCACCCAATTTGGAGGGCATTTTTCTCCCAAGCCGGTATTAATTTCCGAGCCTAGCAAGAAAGAGCAAAAGGTAAATGCAGAGGAACTCGTATAGTGACAGAACAGCCACTTGACATTGTCGCTGTCCTTAAAATAGCGATTCTGAAAGCAGCCCCCTCGCTTAAAGCCTGGAAGTTTGTTGCTGTCCGGTGCTGAAAGCATTGAGGCAGGTGGCGCTGTCCAAAAGCAAGAGGTGCTGAAAGCTCTGTTTCTTGTTGAGGAGTATGGAAAAGCGCACTCTCTGTGGGTGGCTATGAAGCTCATTTGCTCAGAGCTGTCAACAGTCTCCTCAGCACCTAGGAGTGCATTTTTTGCATTTCGTCTGGTACATTTTTAAAAATTGTTTATTTACACAAGCATCAGACTGACGTATGTGGCCACTGTCTTACACCGTAAGACAAGTACAAAAAAAATGCAACCTTTAAAAATCTTGAGATATCACTTTTTAGTTACACAATCTTATTTGATTCTTAGAGAACTCTTATTAGCAACATCTTGCGTTAGTTTCAGATTATGTAATATTAATTCCAATAGAAATACTACATACATTCCTTTTTATGACTAGGTTTCTATTCACTTGCTTGCATTGAATGAACCCTGTGTGAACACCTTTTTGATTTTTGGTTGAATGGAGCATTAGGACAGTAGAAAAAAAAAATAATTTGTGTAACTATCATACATTTCTTAGCTTCCGTAGCTGTACAGTGTACACATGGTTAAGACTACACACAGTGCTGTGCTCCAATATGGCCATCTGCAGATATGTATTTTTTTTCCTCTCTATTTATTTATTTTTATTAGGATTTATGGCTTGAACCAGCTGCTGTACACTAAGCAGACAATCATTCAGCTAATTTTTGATAGCAGGATAAATCCGTTAGATAATCCAAATCCGCGGCAAGTGAGAGATAGAGAAAGAGAGAGAGAGAGTCTATAAGGGAGATTAAACAGAGAAGATTGTGAGTGCAGAATCCCACATCGCTGATCACGTGACCTTAATTCCACTCTGTCATTTCTTTCCGTGGAGTGTGAGAGAGACGACCAATCACAAGGCGCAGTTTGTGAGGTCGTGAGGAGTGGGAGAAAAAAAAAAAAAAACATCCCGCTAACGGCAAGTGAAGCGTTGACGGCCCTAGAAGCTCAAATACTGTCCAAAAAATGGGGGAAACACTCATACAGACTCACACTTGTCAACACAATGCATATGTACACTAACAAGCAACCTCTCACATGCCATTAGTTTCAGCTTGGTCTTTCTTCCACACAAAAGCATGTGGGTTTTCCCTCTGCATGACTTTGTTACAGCATATTTTAAGATTCGGAGGGACCGACACACACAGGTTGACCCCAATCTGAATACTGTCCCCCTCCATGTCTATAGTGGTTTTACAGCATGTTTTATTCTACCTTCTGTCAAATATAAAGCTCATAAAAATTACACAGCCGTTAGGAAAACAAAAACAGACATATCAATAGAGCTCTTGCCAGCTTCACTCATTAACTATTGATGCTGTGTGAGATCTGGCGCCACAGCTGGATCAAACACACACACACACAGACACACACACACAGACACACACACACACACACACACACACACACACACACACACACACACACACACACACACACACACACACACACACACACACACACACACACACACACAGACTGGTTATTTCTGCACTCATTGACAATAGACTCAATTCAAACCAGTCTCCATGGTACTGAACCAAACAAGAGGGGTGGCAGTTTAAACTCAGGTCGAGGTGGTCAAGCATACAGTACCATCTTCTGTGCCACCTTAAAAGTACAAATTAACATTCAAAAGCAAGGAATGTTAAATACACTGATGTAAAACAGCCTTCTGGGGAAAAAGAAAAGGAACCAGAGTGCAGTTTGCTTTGATTAAGAAAAGATCCATTTTAAAAAAAGAGGTGGATGGCATGCAATGGCTTTTGAGGATTATGCCAGGCAGGAGAATGGAACCAAATGGAGAGAAGTTGTTTGAAGCTCCGCAATAAGCCATTCTTCCTCTCTTTCATGTTTCGAAATGAGGGAACAACTGTGCGTGTTAACCGCAATCCAGCAGCCTCTTTGTTCCTTTCTTAGATCAAGAGCTAATGGAGGAACGGGCTTTAAATTGAACAGAGGGGCTGACAATGGTGAAACCGGAAGAGATCTGTCAATTAGGTGTGGTTTGACATCACTGAGAGCATAAAGGCGGGGACAAATGATTGTATGGAAGGTGATAGCACCTTGAGGTTTGATCACTCCATACCTCGGGGGCTGCAAACTCTACTGGGAAAAATGGGATATGAGATGAGAGCTATGTGTGGGCATGTGGGGGAAGGGGTGTGTAGGATACAATCACAAAGCCCATAATTTCACACATTTTCACAATTCACAAACACAATTTCACCACTGTAATGACAGACAATCCCTGTTTCGTTGCCTGCCCATGTCTACTCTTTTAAAGAAAGAAAGCAATCCATTCTCTCAAATGTGCTTTTTAAATAACAGTTGTGTCTAGAAAGACCCTCTTGCTGCCATCAAACTGACAGTTTTCAAAGAAAACGTCTAGGTGGGGGGGTGGGGTGTTTGCAGATGACCTCCTCATTGCCAGTGTCAGAATTAGTAAGAGCGGGAGTAGACGTCAGGAAGCTACTGAAGTTATTCCTCCTGGAATTAGCCGTCACGAGGCACTGGAGGTAGGAAGCAGTGAGTCTTACGCTCTAGTGAGTGTTATTATGGACTGTTTTCACTTTCAGTAATGAAATACAAAGGCTTTCACATGGCTGAGCATATAACCACAACACATATGCATGCACACAGGCACGTAATGTAGTATTCTCACCATATAAGCGAAGTCACATCTTGTTATCTAATCCATTCCAAGACTTTAAAATCCAAAGCAGCATGTCTTTTGAATTAGAATCTCTTGAAACAGTTCAGTACACTTGGCTACAGAGGTTATACTGTAGGTAACTAACACACACACACAGAGGGAAACACTGCTCTCAGTACAGTCAAGTGTCCCTACCTGGCGGTCTGTAGTCACTCCTGGGTTTTTGTTCAGAGCTGGATAGCAGGAAGAGCAGGAGGTAGAGGCTGAAATAGAATTGAGTGAAAACACCTCCGTTTGTCCTGCAGAAATACGGATGCCCTGTGCACACGCGCTCTCTCTCTCTCTCTCTCTCTCCCTCTCTTACACACGGCTCTGACACGCAGCACTGAATCTCTCTCTCTCTCTCTCTCTCTCTCTCTCGCAGCCTTCCTACTCGTCTTCCCGCCCACCTACCCACAACACCCTCCCTTTTCCTATCTCTTTCTTTCACACACACTGTCATTCTCTTTCATCACACATGCGCACTCTCTCTCTTTCTCTCTCTCTCTCTCTCTCTCTCCCCAGGCACTCACTCATTCGCTGTGACACAAGCACTCTCTTGTACATACATTATGTTTCTTTACTCAACAAACATGCTCTTCCTCTGCTTTTGTCTTCCACAAGCGGGGATGAGCATATCTTTGACGTGACTAAGGTTATATTTGGAAAGGAATACCAGCTTGTTATTAACTGAATACTGTAAGGTATACACTACATATCTCAACCAGTGGGATGTGACCCAAAAAATGCATCACAAGTCCGTTTTGATAGGGTCATTGACGAAATGATGAAAAATTGAAGTTTTCAAAAATTATATATATATATATATATAGAATAGATTTTTTTTTTTTCAGGATTAATTGCTCACTGAAATAAAGCATACACCATTTATCTTGTTTAACATGTCCATTTTGCTATCAGCTTTTTTCAAAGTAAATTTAGATTTTTAGATTTTTTATTTTTTTGGAAGCTTTGAAATCAAAAATAATGCATCCATATGGAATTACCTTTGTTCCAATAAAAATGAACGTAACTAATTAAAATATAAGTTGAAACTAAATAAAATGTCTTTGAAACTTAAAATAAAAATAAATCACAGGCAAAATGTTTGACTTTGTTTTTAATACACTGCATGTTTTGCTAACTATTTCTCCTCTTTCTTTCACTGATCTGTACTTACAAATGTGTTTCCAGAGTGTTAATTTATGCTTCTGTTCATTAAGTTTTCGTTTACGATCCCAGAGTTTTCGTTCGTCTTTCTGGCAGAAATCTCTCACGGGGGCGGGGCCAGCAGTGGTGTGTTCTCATTGGCTACTGAGTTTTTGATTGACAGCTTCTTGACCTGGAAGTGAAGACGTCAGTGTTGTGTTTACGTTAGTGTTGTGTTTATCTGTATTTATCTGCTGCTACACTATGGTGAGATGATTACTTAGAACTAGCACAGACGAATGATATAATTATCATTATCATCAATCATCGTCATTATCTGGATACTCGTGGGAAGTCAGTATTTTTTAAGTTTACAAAATCAATATAAGTACTTGCTTTTGCTTTTTCAGGTGGGGAGGTATTTTAGAGCTCATTTAGAGCCCACATTATACAGCAGTGTTGTCTTGATTTAACCCAATCATTACAGGACCTGGTTATGTACTGTACATACAGTTACAGTCTTGGAAATAATTAATAAAAGGGGAAAAAAGAAGTCTTTAATAATAATACATATAAAGTACTGTGCAAAAGTCTTAGGACACCATTAGATGTTGTTTTAGCAATGGTATATTGACCATATAATTATTTCTAGCCAAATGAGAAAGCACCGCTGCTAGCCCCGCCCCCGCGAGAGAGTTGTGCCAGAAAGACGAACGAAAACTCTGGGATCGTAAACGAAAACTTCAGAAGCATAAATGAAAACTCTGGAAACACATTTGTAAGTACAGATCAGTTAAAGAAAGAGGAGAAACAGTTAGCAAAACATGCAGAGTATTAAAAACAAAGTCAAACATTTTGCATGCAATTTATTTTTTTTAAGTTTCAAAGACATTTTATTCAGTTTTAATTTATATTTTTATTAGTTTTTTGAAAAGTTACGTTCATTTTTATTGGCACAAAGGTAATTCTGTCGGAATTTATAAAGAATTGAATTTATATAGTTTTAAATATGGATATTTTTCTTACAAAAATGCATCACTTCAC
Organism: Megalobrama amblycephala; assembly: GCF_018812025.1. Taxonomy (NCBI): domain Eukaryota; kingdom Metazoa; phylum Chordata; class Actinopteri; order Cypriniformes; family Xenocyprididae; genus Megalobrama; species Megalobrama amblycephala. The sequence goes on along the minus strand of NC_063057.1, from coordinate 18,505,332 downwards.
TTAAGAGCATTTATTAACCCACTGGAGTCTTTTGGATTACAATGGATTACTTTTTTTTAATGGATGGATGCATTATTTTTTACTTCAAAATGTGACCCCCCATTCACAACCATTATAAACTTTGGAGGACTAAGGATATTTTTTAAATATATTTCTGATTGTGTTCATCTGAAAGAAGATAGTCATATACACCTAGGATGGCTTGAAGGTGAGTAAATCATTGGATAATTTTTGGGTGAACTATCCTTTTAACCCCCCGGAGCTGTATGGAGTATGTTTATGATGGATGGATGCACTTTCTTGAGTTTTAAACTCGTAGCCCCCATTCACTGCCATTATAAAGTTGGGAAGCATCAGGATATTTATTAATATTACTCCGATTGTGTTCATCAGAAAGAAGAAAGTCATAAACACCTAGGATGGCTTGAGGGTGAGTACATCTTGGGGTAATTTTTATTTTAAATTGAACTAATCTTTTCAGGCACATCTCACTGCTTTTTTGAGCGTCACATTTAAAAAAAAAGAAAAACAGGTAGATATAAAACTTGCTGTTCAACATGCAGTGCAGCAGATAAAATCAATGTACATTAAAATCAATGATAAAAAAAATATGTACATTTAAAAACAACTGAATCTGCACCAGGCAGCAGGATAATCATATTTATGTATATAATATGCCAATAAATGCAATCCATGCACGTGTCTAGCTGTTCTGAACAGAAGAGTACATCCTGTGTGAAACACCTCCTAGGGCTGCAATTCCTTCTTACTCTTTTTCCCTCTCTCTCTCTCTCTCTCTCTCTCTCTCTGTGTAGTGTAGATGCAGCCCACGTCCCCTTCAGGAGTCATTCAAGGGCATTCCCAAAGAAACTGTATGCAAATGAACAGTGAGCCCGGAGCAGCTGCCTGGCCCCTCCCCTGGTCCAGATGCTTGCTCTGGGAGGGGAGTGGGGGCGGAGCGGTGGCCTAAAGGGGCTCAAAAAGCCACTGTAATAAACACAGCTTGAGCTCAGCTTGCTGATAAACCAATTTAAAACAACATTCATGATAATAATGAGTTTTTAAACATAGGCATTTTCTCAATCTGTTGATTTGTGCATTTGGTGCGTTGATTTTAGGTGCCGTTTTGGGTATTTTGCTTTTTGCAATTACCAAATGGAGAGGTTGGAAGAGACTGGCTTGAAGTGTTGTCAAGGTCATGCCCTTCAGTGTGGAACACTCATCACTGGCTCAGTACGCAAACTGGGAAAAGGAAGAGTGGACTTGCTGCAGGTTGAATGCACTTCTGCTTACACGCTTCAGAGCACTCAGGTCCGATGCATGAAATACCGGGATCTCTCCCTTTGTGCCATATCAATCTCTGCCTCTCTCTCTCTTTGTTTCTCTCTCCCTCTTGACCTCATTCTCCTCCCTTCTCTTTTTCACACTCCGACTAATACTGCTCTCATGCTGTGACGGTTCATTTTTCCTTTGTACGTGTGCGCTTCAGGCAGCAGTATGTTCTATCTGACAGTTTACATTAGCAAAAGCCTCTCAGCAATAGAATACGCTGTTGGCCATTAATGACATCCACTCAGCTTCTGAACACACACAGATACTGGTCAGGTTTTGCTTTTCATGTACACTCTCACCACCCTTAATATTATCCTATAACCTGTTCCACAACCCTTTTTTTCTATGTTGAACTAAACGAGAATTGTCGATAACACTTCAGTATGAAGAACACATATTCACTAGTAACTACAACTTTTACCTCAATAAACTCCTAATTTACTTCTTATTAATAGTTAGTAAGGTTGTTTCTGTAATGTAACATATATGAAGGAAATAGGATATCCAAAAGGAATACATGTGGGTCAGAACAAGATTCCATCCATTAGGAATTGATTGGATTGTGAAAAGTGGCTGTAACAAAGCAGAATGGATATGTTTGAGGCATATCAACATAAAGAAACTATTTTTCCCACCAATGGCAGTGTTTGGGTAAAGCTATTCATAAACATATATATATAGTTAGTTAAATCTGGTCCTCTTTAAGGAAACCATGATAATCCAAGACTGATTAGATTAAATGTTTTTGTTTGAATGGATAAGGCATCTGGAATCAGTGGATGTGAAACCATCTTTCAACATCATACAATAAGATGCAAATGCAGCATCCTTTTGAGATAGCCTTCTCCAAACATCTCTCTAAATGTGTATGATATAGTGTGTGGGATGATATTGATGGAACAGGAAGTGTGTGTACTTACACAGCTAGCCATGCAGGAAATCAAACCCAGCGCAAACAGACTCAAAGCTTAATGATTACCCTTGTTAAGCCGTCTGCTCCAAACAGCAAACCTTTAGAGGGGGACGTGTCTCTCGCTGTCTTTTTTTATTTAAACAGATGTGTATTGGATCTCACAGTGCACTGCAGGTAGATGGTTTATATTCAGCTCCTTGACAGAGAAAATTGAGAGTCAGCCAACTGGTGCTAGAAGAGAGGTGAGAATGACAGCGACCTGTGCGTATGCTTGCCACATAAATGTAAGCTTATTGATTCAAGGTGGGGGGAGTGTAGGATTTTTCCACATTTTCACCTTTGTTTTCGCCAAAGCCATAATTATCTTATGCCACATTGGGTTTATCTGCCATATCTCTCCAGCTCACAGAATACTATATGCATGTGCACTACCTTTGAAGCTTAAATGTGCATGGCAAGCACACACACACACACACACACACACACACACACACACACACACACACCCCTTTTACAACAACCACAGAGATCTGGCACTGAAAATGATGGATTGCTCAAGGAGTAAAACAACAGAGGAACACTATGAAATCACACATATCAGTTGCTGGTAAGAATCAGGATGGATCCTGTTGCATAATCTGTGATGGCTGATCAGTATGCAGTTTACATAGAGCATAATACTGCCCTCTTGGGGACGATGGCTCAAAATTAACAGAATGAATAACCTTTGAACAAGATTTAAACAATGAGAAGACACCCACCTCACAAAAAGCATTCCAATCTGTGATCTCAGGTCAGATGGTTCTTGGCTGGCTAACTGACTGAGCGTCTCTTCTCGTTTAAGGCATAATAGCTCAATTCCCATGGGTGCATCTGTTACCATAGCAATGCTTGTATATACAATAAATACCAGACATGGGTATATTGTATATTGAGTTTTTAAACTGGGCCAGATCTTTTTGTATCTATTTATTTTGTAAAGCAAAAACTGGATGGATGGATGGATGGATGGATGGATGGATGGATCAATCAATCAATCAATCAATCAATCAATCAATCAATCAATCAATCAATCAATCAATCAATCAATCAAACAATCAATGATTGACATGGTTCCACAATAATATGATGCTTATTTTTATTATTATTGTTGATTCTGTGAAGTAGCTTGGACTAGTGATAGACCAATAGATTCCATTTCAGTTTTCAGTTAATTTTTTGTGGTTTTTGGGTAAATATTGTGTAAAAGTTTTTAAATTACATTTTTTAAATGACAGCAACACTTCACAATAAGGCTCATTTCTTAATATTAGTTAATGTATTAACTAACATTAGTTAATTAATTAACACTATGTTAATAAAAATGCTAGTTCAGTGCATTAACTAATGTTAACAAATACAACTACTGATTTTAATAATGTATTAGTATATGTCGAAATTAACATTAACTAAGATTAATGAATTCTGTAGAAGTATTGTTCATTCTTAGTCCATGTTATCTAATGTAGTTAACTAGTGTTAACTAATGAAACCTTATTGTGAAGTGTCACCATTACAATTAAAAATGATCTAATTTGGTGTCATGGAATTTTATTATGTATATATCCACATTACATCTATATATCGTAATCAATATCGGTGATAAATACAGTATATTGTAATATATATTCAGTATAAATATCTGATACCATCACTATACTTTTGTTAAAAGTTGCTTGTTTAAAAATTTGACGTAAATGCAATTGTGCACAGGAACATAGAGACCTACTAGGGCATCAGCTCATTTCCAAAGTCAGTTGCCAGGACTTAGCAAGGCGGACAGATTAGAAAAAAAAATGGTCTAGAGAAGAGTACTTAATACAATAATCTCAGATGTGCTGGTGGCAGAGGATGGTCTGCTTTAGCACAGAAAAAAATAAATTAAGAATGGAGCTCTCAGCTGCCACATTAATGAGGTAAACCAGGAACAAAGAGCTCACTTACACCTGCTAACCACAAATGAGTGCCAACCCACTGACTCCTCATATTAGAAAATTGAGAAAAAGAAAGTTAGAAAGAAAAGAAACCGAGAATGTGCTAGGGAAAACAAATACTGCCCATTTCAAACAAAACATTATTGAGTCTGCACGCTTGTTGCAAACATGAACAAAAGGCTTTAGTCAATGTTCCATTCCGACAAATCTCATTTTTGGCATAAGTTTCTATTGGTAAAAGTTCTTCCCAGACTGCCTGTTTTTTTATAAGACTTGTATCCATCCAAGGGTGCAAAACCAATCTGAAAAGTGGGCAGGGTACATTATAAATCTTATTCAAATAGGGATATTCAAAACAACAGTCTTTATTCACAAATCTTAAGAGACACAGAAAATATACACAAACTGAAATGACACGGAACCATGAACTGAGGAAACGAAGGGCTTAAATACACAAGGGCTGTGTCCAAAATTGCCCCATACCCTTAATTAGGGCACAAGAGGACAGTCATTTGTATTGGTGTCCGAAACCATAGTAGACAATATTGAGTGCAGAAGATAGCGCTTGCAGCTGAATCATTCATCCATCTTTTTTCCAAACCGTGCTGGTCCAATGTGGCTACAGTGTAGGTATAAATTAATCTTCCCTAAATGTTTATACATGGTTTCCAAGACAGAGTTCAAGATAAATATTTTCATCTTACTACTGGAACCGCCAGTTTTCTACATTCAATTGATTACTAAACAGCAAGCACAAACTATGTAAAAGTGGCAGCCCTTCCAGTGCACTCAAGTGTCTGAATTCACTCACTTGTTTTCATTAACTCCTTCAAGTGGATTATATTAATGGGGTAATGTAGGAAATAGTGAATGAGGGTTTAGGGGGTGATTTCGAACACAACAATAGAGTAATGAGGTAACTAAATGAACAACAGGTGAACGTAATCAGTAACTAAGGGAACTAAATAACAAACAGAACTGAAACAGAATGAAAACAAAACACAAAACTAAACAGACTAGAAAAAAATCCTGACATCAGCTTAGATCATGAATAATTAATTAGGCGAGAAAAGATTAGTAAACAAAATACATTTAAATGCATAGTATGAACTGCACTGTATGAATTACATATACACAGATTCTTAATAAAGCTATGAAAGATATTCGGTGAAAAGCAGTGAATCATTTTCTTTCTCTTTTGTTGTTTGAAAAACATTAACGACAGGCCTATGAAGCTTAGGAACCTTTCAAATGCCATAATAGGGGCACTTTAAGTTCACAGACAATGCCACAAAAAAGAAGCTTCTGTTTGGTCTTAACATTGTCATTGTAAGCATTTGGCTAGAGCAAATGACATATAAGTTATAATTTATAACGGCCAGTGCTCCCTTCCAGGGTACCATTAACACTGAAATGCCACTCATCTCCTCAACTCATACCCCTGAACACTACAATATCCTCCAGCCTCAGACAGAACCTTACTCCTCCTTGAATATACAACCCACAAAATAAAGTAAAAAAATAGAAAGCAACCCTGAAAGTATGTCTCCAACTAGAAAAAGACCAAGATGAATGTAGAATGCATAGAGAAACGGAGTGGAAATGCAGAAAAGGCCTTGATCAAAGCATGTCTCCTGAGCGAGAGGACTCTCAGCCCAACAAAAGGTCAAGGGTACTTTAAGCTGTGAGAACTGGATGCACCCAATGAGCATCATTAACGTGAGTGCTTGCCTGTTTCAACTTGCATACAGTATACACTCTCTGAGTTGCACAATACACCCATTAGGCCACTGCTACTGAATAGAGGCCTTTGAGAGATGCACTTTTGCATTTTGTCGCAAGTGCAAGTTTAATTACGTGAATAAAATTGATATTCACACAATCACCCCTTCATTAGTTTTCTAAAACATTTGCGTGCCACATAAAATACATTAGGGAAGTGGTTCTCAACTGGGGGGCAACGGCCCACTAGGGGCCTCAGTGATCCTCCAGGGGAGGCGCGGGATATCTTAAAATGAATTTAAATATATTCATATATTTCATTAATTTCATTAAAAAATTAAAGCACAACCTCTCTCGTACGTATTCTGTGATTGTTTCGGAAGCAGCCCAAGCCGATTCTCATCCCGTTGTGTGAAATACAAACTGAACGGCGGCTCAAAACACCCAACATGAACATAGGATAGGCTACGCAAACTACTTCTCTCAGCTGGATAAATAAAACCAGTGTCGCTAATATTCTGATGGATGACAATTGTAGTATTTCATTGCTGTATTGACATTCGGAGAGGAGGGTTGCCATGGAGTAAAAAAGGTTGAGAACCACTGATTTAGGGTATGTTAACACTTGTAGTTTGGTTCTCTTTGTTCCTTTGGTCTGGACCAAAACCAAAAATGATACATTTAGCCCTGGTTCACTTAGGGTGTGTTTGCACTTGTAGTTTGGTTCGCTTGGTTCTTTTGGTCTGGACCAAAAAAGAAAATTATATATTTAGCCCTGGTTCACTTAGGGGGCTTTCACACTGGCAGTTTAGTCCGAAACGGGGCACGGTTTGCATGAAAATTCGCTAATGTGAAAGCTGTCATGTGAACCCGGGTGCGCATCGGGATGCCGAACCCGAGACTACCCGAAGGAGGTGCACTCGAATTCTGACAATGGTTCTGAACTGTAATGGGCAACGTAACTCCTATGATGGTTCGTGTAGATGTCTTTAGTCCATGTTGCATTCATATTTCAGTCAAACAGCACCAGAGATTGTTTGGAACTAGACGTCCCCTCTCTCACACACCCTCCAAACCTGCCAAGTGTGAACACACCCTTATAAACATGTTCCAAGGTGGCTTTGCACAATTTTGTAGACATCATTTCAAAGCTGGCAAATCTAACACAATTATAATCAGTTTAAAATGAACTGAATTGATAGAGTGTGTTTGCGTGCATATCTGGAGCAGATATATGCAGGAGATTTTAAATGCATTTTAAGCAGAGAAACCTCTCTTAATTACATCTGATAGTTTAATTATGCTTCCCGTTTGCCAGGAGCATCAACCTGCCAGACTCAAGCGAAACAGCTTTATTTTCATCATTTCATCACTGTCTCTTTCTGTCTTTCTCTGGATGCCTGAGCACCCACCATGTTTTCTTTGGTGAACGCAGGTGTTCATTTCAGAGTTGTCGGTGGCGAACGCTACCAAACTAGATGCAAGCACACAAACATGTGCGTGCACCCCCTCTTTTCTCCTCCTGACACCTGTGGAAGCCATTGTTTCTGACAGGAGAGGAGGACACGCTGCAGATGTTTGGATGGTAATGAAGTGTGAGAGAGGGGACGTCCAGGACGTCCATTGTAATCATACTCTGCACTTCCAATCCTTGGCTCCTTCACTTAATTAATGCAGATCTAGTCAGACTGGGTAGGGTGGAGATGTGTAAATCCAGATGCTGCTATTTTGCCCGTTGCCCATCCTGGTTTCATGCCTGTCGAGAAGGCCAGTGTAAACCAGTTTGAATTTTAGTAAATTTTAGTTTATGAAAATTAAGTGTTGCTATTCAGGATTTATTCCAACACAAAGCTAATACTTGTAGATGAAAGCATAATTCTTCAAAGATCTAGATGTAGTAGGATTCCTTTGTCCTCCAGCATCTGGTAAACATGCACTCTCCATGTTAGCGAGGAAGACTGAGGAAGTCGGTCCCACCGGGATCAATTTAATGGAGGCTTCAGAGAGTTGGAGTGAGCTGCTGTGATTTAACGTCTACAAGAGCCGCCTCATTGACCATTCCACTCAGGGTGAGTAATTAAGACTTTTTCATAGCCCCAGTTTGACCCGATGACCTCAGACTGAGAGGAACTCCACAATTGTATTGCAAACAAAGGCGCTTGTTTATATACAGTACACTCATACATAGTGCCTCACTCTTATACACACTACACATTTAAAACTCTATATAGGTCAGTGACAAATAAGCATAAAAAATAGTTTTCATATGGTTTTGAAAAACTTTTACAGCATTTAAAAAAAAAAAAGAAGCTTAAATTTAATGAAGATGGAGATGCCACATGGCATCTGACAACCTGAACTAACCTAGCATTGTCATAAATCCAATTAAGAGACTTTGTAACAAACAGTTATGAGGGTTTAAAGTTTTTTTTTTCCGTTTTGTTTTTGTTTGTTGAACCGAATGGCATGTGCCCCCTAAAAAAATGTCAAAATGCATGTAAATTCAGAAATTTTGAATATAACCCTTATCATAGCTATGAATTGCATTTGTATGCATTAAAAGATCTGGAAATTAAAAACAGAGTCACGTCATTGATCCAATTATCAAACAAAACCGGCATAAAAAATACTCAGTCTTGACAGGTGAGGCTATGTTTTTGTGTGGGTCTCTATGGTAGGCTCGGTGCTGTGAATTGGGCTGAGGATCAGGTCAGCTTTGGACAGCACACATTAAATGTGTTTGTCAAGAGACTGATAATTAAATTATCATGCATACAACTGCTGCACCATCCGGTTAAATCCCAGCCACGTAATGAAGCAGCACATTAGAATCAGCCCCCTTATGCTGTAATCACGACTTCTGGTTTCTTCAACGCTAGCCTTGAAGTCGATTGACTTGAAAACATTCCTCAAGAGTGACGTCCATTTAAGTGTTTGTGGACTGAAGGCCTCTAGGAACAATGGCTCTGAAATACGCATTTAGTTGCATCAAAGCAAACAAACCTACTCATACTGAAAGTCTTAGGCTACAATGAAACAGGAAGAGAGAGTGTAGAGGAAAGAAAGAGAGAGGCTGAGAGTGACAGAGGCAAGTAGACAGTTTACCTACAAATGAAGAATGTAATTTATGTGATTGCCTGCCATATATGATTTAATTTTTTTTTCTTTGTATAAAAAGGGACAAATTCTGAAATATGAACATATGCAAATACATTTCCAAGAGTTTTGGAATGGGTTTAGTAAATGTAAACTGAACTTTCATTTTTGAGTGAATTTTACAATGAACTGGTTGCTTAAGTCAAAATTTAGCTGGCCACAGGTGATTTTCATACATCTTCAAAGTTTGTGGTTTTAACATTAGCAATATTCATCCACTTTCATAATAACTTCCACTATTAAGTGGTGTTTCCAAAGCAGTGAACTAGGTGTTGGAATCTGTTCTCTTTGCCAGACAGAATTATTAAAATTCATGTCACGTCCTTAATTGCCTGTCAGTCTGAAATGATGAGAGCTGCCAGGTTAAAGTCCACTCAAATAGGCTTAAGTCATCATAGCATATATTGGTTTTCCTCTTTCTCAGAGGCCTTTGCAAAAGAAATGGCAAAATAGTGGCCGGTAGCACACATGCGAGCGCAGCAGGTGATGCATGTGTGAGAGAACACAGTATTTTAGCACTCCCCGGGATCCAGTATTAAGTAAACTAATGACCCAACAACACAGCCGGGCATTGGTAATACATCATGATGCCTAAACGAATTGCCCTGTCCCACAGCAATGGGACATCAATAGATTCCTTGTAAAACACAGCAGTCGTGAGCGGAAACCTTCATAATGGGAAAACGTGCTTAAACATGTAAGTGAGTCATTGTTGAAAGGATCAATAACACTTGCTTTTTGCTGAAGTCCAGATGAAATCAAAATGGACCCCATTTACTTTCTTAATATACATAGCAGATCAATACAATGGTTAGGTACAAAAAGTCGGTCTGAATTTCACATGCGATTTGTCTGTTCAAATTAATGTATAAAAAAAAATGGCAGATGAGCTGAATGAAAATCCTAATTCACACTGTAACAGAAGAGGTTCTTTTAAAACAGCAAATGTACCCCGGTTCCTTTAGGAAACACAAAGTACTGCACAACTTTTCCTATAATAGTCTGTTCATGCCAAATGCAGCGGCTCTTGGCATGTGACCAAAAGGTCAAATCCTACTGGTTGGTCAGATTTTTTCTTGTAGTTCAATGAAAAAGAGATCTGAAACCTGTCGCATTGATGGCATGCAATATACGTTTTGCTCTGAAAAGATGCATCCAAATTTTGAGACTGATTGCTTGACTTGGTGTGAACAGGTTGTCCAGTTTTACATGAAAATCACATTGTTAAAGCTGCTGTCCGTAACCTTTTTTGTGTTCAAAATTTACAAAAATTATATAATGAGAATGTACAACATGAATCCATTTTCCAAACCGTGTTTTTGTCTTATACCCTGAATCATTATGGTACACTTATAATAAGTGTTTATATTCGGACCGGACTGGTAGGACCCGCCGCAGAGTATCACAGTAACTGCGTGACTCGCCGGGACAAACACGGAGAAAAGTAGCTCCGGCTACAATGTTCTTCCACAAGACGCGTGCAGTTCTGTTTATTAACCACTAAAGGGCCAAAAATCGTGGACTGCAGCTTTAAAGTCTTCCAGTTACTACATATTCAGCACAATAATCCCACATCTTAAATTAATTTTAACAAGTTACAGATAATGCTTAGCTGAGCAAGTATCTAAAGGCCGTGTCAAAAATTGACTCAATTGAAAACTTTCGGTGCGTCCCGATTGACAGGATCCCTACGCAGTGTTCACTGCTCCCTACTCCTTGAGCACGGGATATCTGTTGAAATTCACTTCACTTCAAAATGCATTCATTTGCAACACCCTTGCAATATTATCAAACACAGACGAAACTCAAGTCGCACAGGAGTTTAGAGGAGTTTAAAGTTTGATGCCATAATATACTTTTATAAAAAAAAATTTATAAATTACCATACTTTCATTTAATATATGTCTATAAAATCCATATAAATACTTATTAATATAGTATCCATATACATATTAATTAGACACTTCACTTAATCTAATTTGTCAAATTCAAAATTTATCTTATTTAACCCATAATCATGATAGTGGACTTAGTGGATAGTGGATAGTCTCACAGACTTTACATCCACCAACAGCAGCATACAAACACACCTGCTTTGGATTGGAATCTCCCCTAAGATGGCGAAATACTCTTTTATGTACACTTCGCAGTGCACATATGGTCAAATGGAACCCACCCAGAGGGGGTGGCATGAGGAAATTGGAAACCCCTGCTCTAACACAACCATGGCACCACTGTAGCCCATCACCTTGGAGGTGTCCTTGGCAATAGTAATCCACCATTAGAAGTGTATAACTTAGCTATGCTCATTTATTTACAGGCAATGACAACAAAAAAGTATGAACTGATTTGGCCACACTCAACAAAAAGTTGAATTGGAATCTGAATTGGAATGACAGCAAGACAAATTTACTGAATTGTCTCTTTATCAACATTTAAAAATTACACAGGCAATGTGATTTAGTCAAAAATATAATTTATATGAATTTCTTTTTAATTCTACTACCTTATATTCCTATTTGTCACAACAGCCCAAATTAAGGACTTTAATGGGAATCTCCCTTGTGAAAAAGAAGTGCACTTACTTGTATTGAATGTGTGCACAAATCTAAGTAAATGTTTTTTTTTTAAAAAAACTCTACTTTAAGAAAATATAATATTAATGAAATAAATAGCCACTTTGGTATGCTTCGAGTATATTTTCATGACTGTTTCTTATTACAGTTAAGTGCATTTTTTAGAACTGCAATTTGTAATAATTAAAGTCCATTTCAAATGAATGTTATTATGATTTGTTGTGTTTCCAAGAAGTACGCTTCTTTATTTTAATGTGTTAACTAAAATACTAAAGTACACTTGAAAAAAAACAGCATATGCTGGTTAGTTATGTTTTGAAGCATGACAGTTGGTTTGAGCTGGTTTATGCTGGTCGTGAGATGGTTATAAGCTGGAGCTAGTTGCTTAAGACCAGCTTAGGACCAGCACTTGACCATCTTAGTTTAATGCTATATTGCTACAAACACTAGTTTAGGTTGAGGATACGAAAAGAAAGTATGAGATATGTAAGAACAACTGTGAGCTCTTGTTTTTAACCTCATTGGCTGTAATTGCTAGCAGAGAATTGTGTTGTCATCAAGGGCTGTGCAGAAGACCCTGCAGGGACAAATGTGGTGGCGTGAGAGTTCCCTGCCCAACTGAAGCATCCACCGTTCTCCTTCAAGCCCACGCTCTGCCACTTTGGATATGTCATGACCAATAAGGATGAAAAATTGGACTGTTCGCGCCAATCCTGCTCTGAGACCAGGCTCCGAGTCCTTCCGCACTAGCCTGAAGTTGCAGAGCCTCTTGTGCTCAAAACAAAATGGCATTTTAACAAGGACTGAATAAAACACAATGCCTCCCCAAATGGCTACTCAGCATCCTTTACCAGGCCAGATGCTAACAAAAGATGCTAAGCTTGCAGGAGTATAGTGCTACTAATCACAACCAGAGCCTTTACCTAGCTGGTTTACACAGGTACAACAGTGTTAACTAATTCTTTGCACAATTAAAATACGTAAAAATCAATGTATGTGTGTGCTTGCAGTTCTATCATCCTTCTTCTTTAAACGTCTACATAGTCTGACCTCACGTATAGAGTCTCAACAGTGTCCTTGCAGAGTGTGTGGGCTTTTCTACCTACTCAGTTCGAAACTTTGAAGGACAACAGCACTAAAATGCATTGAAAAGAACACAGACCCACATAAGTGTTGACCTTAAACGGCTTTAAAAACTGCTGAAATCCCTTCCTTTATCCTTTATCAATACAAAGAGTTCAAAATTTTAACCTTTTTCTGCTGCTGAAGGGTAAAATCCAGCTTAATGCTGACGTCCCTTCTCCCTGAGTTTCGACGACTTGACTATCCATATTTCAATAAGGTGTGTTTGTGTCTTCTCCATCCAGAGAGCGAAATCAATACTGCATTAGTAAAACTCTTTAACCCATGAAGGGGAAACAGATAGCTAAGTCACACAAACCTTTTCACTCCGGCACCTCCCACATGAGAGCAAATAGGCTGCTTGGAAATTGGGTTGCAGCCTTTGCATTTGACATATTGAATGAAAATGACAGATTGACAGAGGTAGAGCACACTGTTTATATTATTTGGAGCATGTATTGATTTCCTCAGTGACTCGAAATAAGGTATTTGAACCAGGTGGACATTTGAGACATATCATGGAAGTCATTGAAACCTGATCTGACTGGTTAGGACACACCAGCAGAACTCAATTTACCAAGGTAGTCATGGTGGTATCCTTTTTTATTATGGTCCTTGCAAACCTTAAAGTAGTTTTTTTTTTTTTTTTTTTTTTAAATATAACAATTAAATTAGCTTTTGCATTGTTCAAGTTTCAGCCCAACACATTCCGAATTTTTGGCTTTGGAAATTTTGTTGTTTGCCGCATTGCTGCGTCATGCTTGGTTAGGACGCTGTGAAAATTCATTCTGGTCTAAGATGGTTTTTTCAGCAGGATGTGTTGGGTGAACGCTTGCTGTGCGGGGCTTCGCACAGAAGTTTTGTGTGGAATTTTGACTGGTGTGCCATGTGGCTGTGTGAATTAGCAGTGCGTGAGGCATGTCTGGTGTGTATGGTTTGTTTAGATGCCGTGTATGTGTGTGTGTGCTGTGGTTGGCTGGGTGGCAGGTGATAAAGGCTGAGTGGACAGATAGGGGATGAAAGCCGTGCAGGTGTTTGGCTGTGAATGGACAGGGAACCTCTCCAGCCCCCTGGCATTTCTAATGAAACCAAACGGATGCATGCGTATCTGTGTGTTTGTGTACGTCTGGTCTTTGAAGCCACAGGACAAAGACTAACCTTTAACTCAAGGTAGCTTGCTGCTGAAGCTGGCCTCAGACTTTCTCTCTCACTGAAGTCACAGGGAGCAGCGTTCTTCTTATCTGAAAAAGAAAGAGCAGAGTTCAACAAAAACTAATATAGTGTATAATAATGTTTCATCTATATATGAAGAAAATTCTGGAGTTTATTAAAAAACAAAAACAAAAAAACTTTAAATTAGGTCAATTATAATTCCTAGGAAAGACTACAATCTCAAAAACTATACTTATCAAGCCTACTTTTCATTAATATTTATTGTTTCTTGGTCAAATAGCCAATGAAATAAAGTTTCTTCAACTTTTATTTCTTCAGCTCAAATCAGGATAAATAAATATTTGAAACTTTAAATGAGTCTCGCTCAAACTGTTTAACATAATGTGCAAGGAGGAAATGGGAAGATGTTCTTATGCCACAATCAATAGACTCAAATGCAAGCATTAAGAAATAACCCATAAAGCCAGTGTCATTTCCTCTTGTTGATTTTCCAATCAGCTTGGTAATCTCACTCTCTCAGTGGGGAAGACGAGTTCAGTATCGACAGGTCGGTTTCACAGCTGACGTCCCGCGTGTTCATTTGCGGGCTGCTTGAATTGTGTAATGTGCTGTGGAACCGGTATAAAGAGCAGTCTAAGATCTCCGCACCATAGGTGCTTCCTGTCACTGGGGCATGGGCTAAAAATCCTGCCCATAAAGCAGGTGAACAAGGATGGAGTAACAACACTTCACCCTCAAGAAGGACTCTGGGATAGTTATTTACTCACTCTATTGTCTTTCTAAACCTTAGAAAAAACCACTATAAACCCAGCACGAAAGTAGTCTATATGAATTGTGCGTTATACTGCAAGTCTCCAGAAGTCATATGATAGCTGTGGGTGAGAAACAGACTGAAATTTAAGTCATTCACTGCATCTGAAATCTCATACTGTCTGAGCAGGTACTGCATTTAGTAAAGAAGTTCACTACCATTAAAAAGTATCTTCTATATAGTATGAATGTGAATAGTATGAGAACCAGATGTACAACATCTGCCATGTTGGCTTTAACTCACAGCTAATAAAGTAGAATCTGAGCGAAAGTATTAGATCATTCAGACATTTTTCGCTTACTGTCTTTTGAACAGGCCTACTATGATTTTGGACATACTACTCTTTTGGCATACTGTTTTTCGCCATATTCAGACGTAGTGATTGAAAATTGTCCTCTTCACTGTAGCTCTCAAATATCACTGTAGTGAGCAATTCACATTCTCTAATGATATATGAGAAACCATTGTCATTTGATGATTCATGGACGGCCTTTTCATTGAACCTGATGATATAGTTCACATATCTGACTAAATCAGACTGACACGATTCACTAATCAACTCACTGACTCAATGATTCAGTAGCAGCAGATCTTTAGTTAACAGCTCACTGGAGGGGAAGATTGTCAGTGAATAATTACTTTAGTAGTGAATAAATAATGAATTGGGGTTTGTTTCTCACACAAAGCTATCATATGACCTCAGAAGACTTGGAAAATAGTGTATAGACCACTATTATGGTGCTGTTTTGGTGTTTTTAGCCACGGCCACCATGAACTACTGTTGTCGGGATTAGGGCTGTGTGGCGCAGTTTGAGGTGTCTTGGCAAAAGGGGAGATTGAAACTTTGTTTATCAGTTTGAAGTGCCTTAACAGGTAGCAGTCCTGTCGTGTGAGGAAGATCCATTTAGATCTGCTCTGATGGATAGATCTGTTTAGATCCACTCTGATGGACAACAACAACAAAAACTCCCTAAGCTCATCCATCCAGATAGCAAAATTCTCTGTTTTTACTGTTATTTCTACTCCTTATGTTCTATTTTTATTCTTCTTCTTTATGCAAAGCACTTTGAATTACCATTGTGTATGAAATGTGCTATACAAATAAAATTGCCTTGCCTATTGAAAATGACTGTAGCGATTCTTAAAAAATTGTCATTTTGTGCTATAAGGAAAGAAAGGACCAAGGAAAAAAGCTTTTTTTTTTCAAAGCACAGCACACACATTTGGTTAAAGCTATTTGAATACTAGGACGAACTGCACTATTCAACGGGCAGCATGTGGCTGCCAAGCAGAGCAGATTGTTGAGGTGACTATTTAAAGTAATCAAATGGGCAAGCGCACATGGACTAGATCATTTTCATCTTTCTTTAATGTTAAAATAAAAAAGTGATTTGTCTTTGTCATTGGTGAAGCCCAGTTATTGATAACATTGCGTGCGCACTACAGCGACCGCTATGAGAAAGAGAAAGCCATGGAGGGTGGGGGAACAAACCGAGTTTCTCATCCATATCCTCTCTCTCTCCTTAGAGGCTCTTTATCCAAGATTTGATGCACAGATTAAAAGCTATTACTTTAGACTGGCAGGTGCTGAAAGGCAATGCACGGATAGACAATCACATATGGAAAAAGAAAACAAAAGCCTAATGTGTTATCAGTCAAATAAATAACACCTTGCTGGCACCGGGACAAAAATCCCAAGGTCTAATGAATTATTTCCTTGTATCAACATAAATTGGGGAATTCATGAATAAGGAAGCGCACCCGCTGTTACCGTATACTTGCACAATGTCTGCAAGGTTTAAGTGCCGGTTAACTAAAGAAATTATGCTAATCAAGTAACAGTGCAAACATGCCAGCAAAATCCATCATGTGAATTGGTTTTGAGTGCTAGGTTGTGACGGATGCAGCAGATTACCATGATTTGTCATATTTTACTGAAACTGTACAGCATCACTCCAGTGTGATTCAGACAGGAGGTCTGCGCGGGATGATTTTTTCAATGTCGTTCCCGCAAGATTACATATTGCTCCCACCTGCTTCCGCCAAATATATCTTAGATTTTATCACGCTCCCGCCTGAAACTTTAACGTTTTATCCCGTTCCCAGAAAAAGCCAGCGGTTGGGTTAAATATTTGACCAATGTGCTGGACAGTTTTATTTAACCCAACTATTGTTTAAAAATTACTATATGGCTGGCTTAAAATTAACCCAAAATAAAATTAAAACTAGAGGCTATACTAGAGGCAACAATAATAATCAAAAGGTGAACATTTATTAATAAGCAATTTAATAAATGCTTATTGTTTAATTATTATTCATTAAACGTATTAATAAATGCTAAACATATTAATAAATGTTAATTTCCAGCATACTTTGGGTTCATTTTAAGCAAGCAATACAGTCATTTTTAAACATTAGTTGAGTTAAATAAAACTATCCAGCAGGTTGGGCAAACATTTAACCCAACCGCTGGGTTAAAACAACCCAATTGCTGGGTTTGTCCAGTTTCAACCCAACATGGGTTGTTTTTAACCAAGCATTTTTTTTTTTTTTTTAGAGAGCAGGAACATTGTGAAATATTATTACAATTTGAAATAACTGTTTTCTATTTTTAACACATATTAATGCATTTTTTTTATGTTATTTATTCCTGTAACATTATTAATGTCTTTACTGAAACTTTTGATTAAATTTAATGCATCCTTGCTGAATATAAGTATTGATATATTTCATAAATTCTTAAAATAAACAATGTTGGTAGTATAAATAAAATATTTTCAAATAAATAAAATGTTTTAAATAAATAACAAGGTCATTAACCAAACAATGTTAATTGCTTCAGACAAATTGCATCATTGTTCGAATAAAACTTAATTTACATACAAAGAAATTCTGAATGTGTCTGACAATGAGTGTATTTACAAGCGCAATCCTTGCTTAACCTGGAAAGGTCATGTAGACACCTCACAGGGTGTTTTACTGGGGAAAGCTCATGAACTGTTTAAGTTAAATTGATCCAACTGTTTTGTGAATTTGCCTTTCCATTTTGGAGACTTGCCAACAATGGTGGAAAATGGTTCCCTTATATGACAAGAACTGGTAACACTACCTTTGTGATGTAAACTGCTGAAGATAAAATGATGCGAGTATACACAACACATAATTAGAACAAGAATGCATGTTTCTTAGCGTCACTGATGTTGACCCACACTTTGCGGTGTGCTTTGGGTATCACTTGTCCCGGTTGGCTGGCTGTGGTCATGTTCCAGCTTTGAGTCCATTAGAGTTGCTTTGAAACTACTTATGTGAGGTCTGAACCGCTGCCAGAACGAACAGCTGCTTCGGTGTGTAAATCATCCTGTATAATGCAGAGGCTGTAAGCATGAGAATGCCCAGTCTCCCTGCCCACCAATCAATGAAGCGCCAGCAATCTGACAGCTCCTACCGACAAGCTCTCGAAACAAACGACACGAGTGGCACAATGACGGTCCCTGATGCCCGTTTGTCTGCCGTCTACTCACCAGTTAATTAGTTTCAACAGTTTTTTTTTTTTTTTTTGTGGCCATGAAAGAATGACTTGTCATTCAACATCCCTGTCTCTTACAGTTTCCTTTCATGACTGGCTTCTCTCTTCATCCCTCTTTCTCTTTCATTCCTTCAGTACAGCTCTACTTCATTGTTTCTGTTTGCGAAGCTGTCGTGTCCTTGTTTACGTTCTTTGCAGTTCTTGCTGAAAATTGGGTTGAGAATGAAATTCCAATGTTAAATTTGGCAACATATTGCCATGTTTTTAGTCACCTTCTATCTACTGTCGGATGTAGTCTAGCTCAACTATTTCATTTAGTCTATGTGAAGTAGTTTTGTTTGCAAAAACTGACCAATTTATTTATTTTTTTCAGTTTAATTTTGCAAGCTGTTTCATTACCAGATCATTTCATGCCCTTACAATATGCAGTGTTGTATATTTTGCAAATTCAAAGTGTTAATCACATTATTATTCTTACTTGGCTGATATTTCTTGTTCATTTTTTTTCTTAACAGTAACCTTAGTACATTTTGACTTAGATTGTTTTAACTTGTTTACTGTCAGTTGAAGTTATTGCTAAAGGTACTATTGCTCATACTTATGATTAACAGTATGGTCAAGAAAGGTTCATTGTCCATTGTCGATAGTGTAGCAATGTTGTATGAAATCCAGCTCACACTTTCAAATCAAGCAGCTTTCTGTTAGTCAATGCAGTTAATTACCATGACCAACTTGACCCCATTGTTGTTTGGGGAAATCTTTCGCTGTCACGAAAAATTCCCAACTGCATGGATTCCTATTGAAATGATTGGATTTCACTTTTGTGATCTCAAAAAATACCCTGAGACTAGCATTAAAAAAAAACAACAAAAAATAAAAAAAACAATCTGATATCATAGAGATGCATGGGTAAGTTCTTTGGACTTTGCTAGTAAGTAACCACCAAGCAACCATCCAGAAACCGTACATAGCAACTGCACAGCAAAACCCTAGTAACTACTCACCACAACCTAGCATCACGGCAAGAGTTTTGCACAGGCTAATGCACTCACATTTTCTTCGAAAATCGAAAAATCTAGATTTTTTTCGCCCTGTCGAAAGTAACAGTGTGATTTACATACTCTGTTTTTGTTAAATCATCTGTACTTACCCCAGCTTAGCATTTCTCATTACATGCCTGTGCACAGCATCCCTTGAAAGGTCAATAACTGTAATATAGCTGAAGCTTGTGTTGAGTTATGTTATCCTACAAGAAGCCAGAATGCGTTTACACGCTATCATGAGGCCACCCAGAGCAACCGCTGCAGATGGCACTGTGACATATTTCGAATCCATGTGATTCAGAACAGAAGAAAGGGGATTAAACTCAATCCATGTCTTTTAATTGCTTTCACGTCCTGAAATGTAACAACAAGCAAAGGAGATGGAGACAACAACTCTTTGGCCTTTGATTAAAAGCTGTGTAGGAGCAGTAGTGTGCATGACAGCAGAGATATTGCGATTGTAATGCAGTTTGAGCTTTGAGGGGTAGAGCCCGCTGACCCATGTGACTTAACACTGCCAATTGTGACAGGCATCCATTTGATGATTATCCAGGAAGACACCCAAGACCCAGTTATGTCTGTTGGTATGCATGTATGCCCATGTAGTACACAGGCACATCCTAAACTATTTCCCAAGATAGGGACCCCCAAAAAAGACACATTATTCAGTTTTCATTTTTGAAGGTGTTATAATGTTATAATGGTCCTGCCACTTTTAGCCAGGGCCAATTTTGTCCCCACCACTTTATGAAATAGCTCACTGTCTAAAAAAGAACAATTTTCCCGCAGAGTTTCACTGCATCTGTGTTATAACGAGTGGAGATCTGGTGCTAGAATTTATTTTTAATGTTTTATGTTGTAATCAGTGGTGAAAAAAAAAATGGACAGCAGCAATGTTCTCTCCCCTCACTCCATTCTATCGATTTTTTCACAGCTCGCTATCCATTCTAGTGAAACCACTAGACAAACTGCAAACAAATATATTTCTGCTGCTAAAATAGATCCACTGACATACAGCTGCAATTTGGTATATTAAAATAAAGTTTTTATTTTAGGCCAGATTAGAATCATAAAATCCCTCATACTCTAAAGGAATTCATCACCACCACCAATACTATTATGATATTTTAAAGGTTCCTAATTTAGTTAGGCTTACATGCATTCAAGGTCAAAAAAACATAACATACATTTTTCAAAGAGTCTGAAAACGGTTCCTTCGAAGATTCAATCTCTCTAAACCCCTCCTTTCTGAGAACCTCTGCTCTGATTGGTCAGACAGCCCAATCTGTTTATTAGTCGACCACTTTCCAGTGCATGTTGGAAACAAAATGCCAAATACCATATATAAATTTCAGCTCCAGGGGCTTTCTCAACGCTTGATATGCAGTGGTACAAACAAAACATTGTTTGTTTGTTTTTTTCGTATCGAGTTCTCGTCATTTTGACATGCACGCAAAGTGTATGCAGAACTGAAAACAGCATGCCTCAGATACAACATGAGGGTCAAAGTAGATGTTGTTCATAGGCAGGCAATGAAGAACACAGACTGGCATTATGCAAATATGTTACATTGTTACATAGGTATGTAACAAGAAGTGAGACTGGAATTGCTGATGACTCGTATCAGCAGTTCAGAATCGTTTTTTTAGGAGATAATAACTTTAATTGTTGGGCACTTCAACCTTTAATACTTGGCAGACCTTTTACATTCACAAACAGCTATATTACACACTGCATGAAATGTAATTAATAATCAAAAATAGCAATTAAAAGGCACTATGACCAATACAGACGATATACCTTCAGTTTTCTCTGAAAATACAATAGCTGCGTTTCCATTATCCTTCAAATAGCGCAAATTGAAATTGCGAATTGAAAATATGCCCAATGGAAACGCGCCAATTTTGCAAAAACTCCCATATATCGTAAAAAAGTTTTTTTACGCTCATGAGGTGATTTTTCAGGCAATTCGAAAAGGTATATTTCGCAAAACTGCAATGGAAACAGTTTTTCCGCATTTACAGGTCACCTGGCGTGTGTAAAAGTCAATCTTTCTTTAAAGATGGCACGGTATGTTTGGACAGAATACGAGACACAAGAGTTCTTTATCAAACTCATAAAAGACAAAAGAAATACTGGATTCTAAACAACAAATAAATAGCACAATATATCAAGACCTACAAACCTGATCTCTTAGAGTGGACTGTTATTCAAAATACAATTTTTGACATTGCAACCAGCATGTCTATGCAAATAACTGAGACATATTTCTCTATTAATAATGATATTCAAAACTTACAATTATAATCTGCCTCAGAGTTTGCACTCATTAGGTGAAATCTCATAAAAGAATGCTGAAATACAGTTGGCTGATATTTGCTAAAAGAAACAAATCATTATGTTTAGAAATGGCTTGGGCAGCTTTCACCCTGGAGTGAAGCAGAGCAGGTTGTCAGCGCGGTGATGAGAGTGTGATTGTCAGGCGAGCAGTGTGCACTAGCTTTGGCACGTCATGCCGCAATCACTGCAGAGTAGCTGGCTAACAGCCTCCAAAATGATTGGGAACCATCCCTCCCTCCAGACCTCCAAAGCCTGTGTCCAAAGCGTGAGACCTCCTCAGCTGGAGGGAGACTACAGCCGACCATCTGCCTCAGCAGCAGCCGACTCATTACACTGAGATGACCTCAATGGTGACGCTGCAATATGTAAACATGTGCCGTTAGGGATGCGCCGCTCTGGATAACTTGGTTAGAGCACAGCATGACAGACGGCAATAAATGAATCGTCTTATCTTCTTTTCTTATTTTTTCTTGCGTTGTCTCCAAAATTCATCTCCAGCTATTTGATAGTCTGATATTGGAAGACAAAAGCATCTCATTTGAGCGAATGTGTCACTCCACCCTGCTGATTTCCATCGAGTCGCTCTCATTTGCTGATTTAAGTTACTCTTCAGGCACTGTCAACCAACAACAACTCTTCCCATCTCTCCCCACTGCCACTCCCCAGAGACAAGTTTTTCTGGCTTCAGAAGAATGCCATTCACAAGTCATACACTGTGCTCACTGTGGCCTTTCATTTCAAATGGAGTGTGTATGTGTGCATTTGTGTGAACGTCAGGGCCACTGTGCAATATAAATCGACTGAGGGGAGCCTAGTGAGTGGTTTGATGGAGGAATGGATGACAAATAAGAACAGTGAGATGCCTTTTATTGTTGCCAGTTGAGTCTATCCATTTCTCTTCTTTTTCTATGACTTTTTAAATCTGTTTTCTCCTCAAGGCCACCCCCCACCCTTCCTTCTTTGACGTGCCACTGTGCTAGAATCATAAGTCTGGAGGAAAGACACGCCGCACCCAGTTAAGAAGCGATTTCTGCAGCGTGCCTGGATTACTTATCCCGACGTGACACATTTGCCATCCTCTGCCTCTCTGCTGTAATAGCAGCTCCTGGAGTGAGTAATTATAAACTCAAACGTTTGTGTTAAATCGCGACCTCGTGGCACAGTGCTGGAAGCTATTACATGTTTACGACTAATAAGACGGGACTGTCTTTGGTAATCAACTAAAAGATGCCCTGCTTTGGAAGAAGACAAATATCCTTTTTCTCATTTATAAGTATGCAACACATAATTGGTAAGTGTTCCTGTAGAGCAAGAAAATGTAATATATGTAGTATATACTGTAGTGCCCTGAAACAAATTAGTAGTATTTTGAGACAAAACCTACAAAATCATTTTTTTTGTTGTTGTTGTTGTTTAGTTTTTTTGGTTCTAGCACTACATACTCCAGAAAAGTAATTTGATAATCAGCATCTTGTCTTAATATATGTCTTAATATATATATAAAAATTATTCATACCCATATGACCAAAGAAGGCTATGAAAATAAATCTGCATCGTTAATCATTTTGATCTTTTATTTTAAAAATCTACAAAAAATCCAATCTTTCATTGGAGAATAATAATTTTAAATGGGGGGAAAATCTCATTATGAAACAAATGTTTTTCTCTAATACACATTGCTCACAATTAATCATACCCTTTTATTCAAAACTTTTTGCAACCTCCTTTTGCCAAGATAACAGCTCTGAGTAATCTTCTATAATGCCTGATGAGTTTGAAGAACACCTGACAAGAGATCAGAGATCATTCCTTCATGCAGAATCTCTCCAGATCCTTCAGATTCCCAGCTCCATGTTGGTGCTTCTTCTCTTCAGTTCACTCCACTCATTTTCTTTAGGGTTTAGGTCAGGGGACTGGGATGGCCATGGCAGAAGCTTCATTTTGTGCTCAGTGACACATTTTTGTGTTGATTTTTTGATGTTTGTTTTGGATAATTATCCTGATGGAAGATCCAACCATGGCCCATTATATGACTTCTAAGAGGGACGGTCAGGTTTTGATTTTTTTATCTATTGGTATTTGATAGAATCCATGATGCCATGTTTCTGAACAAGATGTCCAGGACCTCCAGCAGAAAAATAAGCACACAACATTAAAGATACAGCAGTATATTTCATTGTACACATGGGGTACTTTTTACCCCTGTGTGCACCAAACCCATCTTAAGTGTTTGCTGCTAAAAAAATATATTTTTTTGTTTCATCTGACCATAGAACCCATCCTGTTTGAAGATCCAGTAGTGTCAGTTACTTTTCAAATGTTCTATGGTCAGATGAAACAAAAAACAAACAAAAAAAAGTGCTTTTTGGCATCAAACACTTAAAGGCATAGTTCACCTAAAAATGAAAATTTGATGTTTATCTTCTTACCCACAGCGCATCCCCAATATAGGTGACTTTGTTTCTTCAGTAGAACACAAAAGATGATTTTTAACTGCAACCGTTGCCATCTGTCAGTCAAATAATGGGAGTGAATGGGAACTCGAACAATAAGAGTCGAAAAAACTTGCATAGACAAATCAAAATTAAACCCTGCGGCTCATGACGACACATTGATGTCCTAAGACACAAAACAATTGGTTTGTGCAAGAAACCGAACAGTATTTATATCATTTTTTACCTCTAATACACCACTATGTCCAACTGCGTTCAGCACCCGCTTAGTGAGGTCTGATCACGCTCTGACAACGGCAGTGATGTCTAGCACTCGTTGAAGTATAAGCACGAGACATCACTGCCGTTGTCAGAGCGCGATCAGACCTCACTATCATCTTTTGTGTTCTACTGAAGAAAAAAAGTCACCTACATCTTGGATGCGCTGGGGGTAAGCAGATAAACATCAAATTTCATTTTTGGGTGAACTATCCCTTTAAGATGGGTTTGGTACACACAGGGGTAAACAGTAACAATGAAATATAATTTTAGCACAACTGTATATTTTATATTTATATATATATATATATATATATATATATATATATATATATATATATATATTTAAACATTTACATTTAGTACATTTTAAAATTAAACTTTTTTTCTTGTTTTTAAGAAGAATAAAAAGCCAATTTGGAATGAAAATAAACAAGTTATTAAAGTACTGATTAAGAAAAAAGTATTATTTTGCAGTGCAGATTTGTGTATTTGCATTTGAGCTTTTAAGGCAGACACAAATGAAAAACAAGCCAGTGCTTTAAGTTCATATAACTGAAAAATATTATGAAAAACCTTGTTGTAAAAATGACTCATTCATCTTGTAGATATTATTCTCATCCATCTGTCCCTTCAATAGCATTGTCCTTGTGCATCACAACCTTTCCCAGAATCTGAAATATATAAATATTCTGCCTCAAATTGTGTCTTTTCAAGAGGACACATGCCCTGCACTTCATCAGCTTCAAGATAGTGGACTTGAGGCCATCCATTCAAACCCACTTTTTCAAAGCAATACCTCTGGCATTGCAGTATCTCCAAGGCAGTCTTTTATTCTCGAGAAGGGCTCTGTTCTCTACTCCTACTTCCAACTAAGTAAACAGGATTTACCTTGATAAAGACAAGCGATGCTTACTCCTTGCTTAAGGTACTTTAGTGATGACTCATTCTCAACCAAATGGGATGCAAAGAACTTCAGAGATGGCCGATCACAATGAGTTTGGTATATATCTACAGCAATTCAACCATCGGTCTGATCATGGAGATTACTGGTACAGAGTACCCTCTCACAAAATGCGAGGATTGAGAGGACAGGCTACTCGTATATGTGTGGGAGGAGAGACAAACTCTGGAGAGAAAAAAGCACAGAAAATGGAGCACTGGGTACATTTCTTCAAGGGTTACATGGCCAGCTGAAACGTGTCACTGATTTAGTAATCAGCCACATCCATTAGGGACAAATGAATGCTATCCTGAAAGACTGGTGTAGGCTTGTAAATGGACTACATATCCAAGAGCATGATTGGTATTTAGAAAACTCTTCCCATCTCAAATGACATACCTGGCATTTATCATGATATGGTAATGATCTTTGTCGTTAACCCTTGAAGATTGCTACACTGGATAAGATATTAAGACTTGTTTGCATGTGTTGGAAATGTGTATTATTATTTTGTTGTTGTTGTTGTTTTTTTCTTTTTTAAAAACTTGTTTTTAACTTCACACTTGAAAGAGGGGGGGGGGGGGGTAATCTGCCAGAGACAAAATGCATCCGTATTAAAGATACATTCTCTGAAAACAAATCTCAATATCGTATGCAGTGTTGCTTCTCACAGAAATGTATTTTGCTTCAAGGATTTTAACAGAAAAAAAAAAAAAAAAATCAAACAAATATTTATGGAAAAGGATTTTGTTAAGAAAAGGATTTAGGAAAGAAAACTTATGTAAGCCTTGAGACAATTCTTTATGCAAAAATTCAGAAAAGATAACCAATGTTAAATCAACATTTTCAAGAAGAGATTAGACATGCATTAAAGGGGCAGAAGTACAAATCAAAAACACAGTCAATGTGACTGAAAAATTGTTAAGGGGAAAGAGATTTCAGGAAAGTCCAGAATTCCAGAATCAATGATGTACCAGAATGATAATAAAATATGAAAGAATTCTTGGAGCAACTGTTGAAAACCCAATAAAACTTTGATTCTTTAACTTATATTGAAATATACAGTAAAAGCCTAATGAGCATTTACATAAACACCGACTGAGACGACAAAACCCAGATCAATCATGAAGTTACACCATAAAAGATTGCATTTGTAAAAGAAGTATTCTAAGGTTGGAAATAAAATAAATGACCATGAATACCTTCCTAAAATGGAATGGAAGAAAATCCTCTGGAGTTAAAAGAATCTTAAAGCTCAGTAACATTTCATGCTTTGCCCAAATTGTTATTATTTTGGCAATTTTGTTTAGTGCACTAGGGGTTCAGAAATGAGACGCTTCTCTTACAAGGACACAAGTGAAGAGAGATATCCAGCCTGGGTGGGAGGGAAGGCGTGCTAGAGGACGACTGGGTAACAGCCATCTCCAAACCACCTGGCAGGAGGTGCATCAGGGAAGTACTTGCTCCAACCCTCTGCACGACTCCTACTGTTATTGCCAAGAGCTTTGCAGGAATAAATCCATTCGAGTTGGGTGCCTACATCCTTTGCCCGAAAGCCTGGAATCACCACATCTACCTCCCATGCCAAACCTGGCTCCACCGGGTCACCATTTTGTCACTGAAATAGCCACATTGTATCCAAATCACATTTTTTCCAGGGACTTGCCAGGCAGTACAAAGGAGATTAAACAGGATGTGTCAAATCATCCCTGGTGGATTTGTCTCCTGGCAAAGGGCATCATCAGACACGGCAAAGAATATGAGGCGTGTTGTTGTTTGGGGAGACAAGATTTCCGCTCCACTAGGTCTAGGCCACCTGACAGTGGGCTCTGTCATGTCCAAGAATGGCAGATTTTCATAACCTACCTCCCCGTTTCTGCTGAGCTTTGGCCCCTGCTGCAGGGGTGATGTGAAGTAAAGTGATTGTTATTCTACCATATACATGAACTTTCCTAGAGCGCTTGTCCAACGGCTGATGAGTATGAATATGGATGTCAATGGCTGGGAAAATAAAGCTTGAATGCTGATCAAGTGTGACAGAACTGTGGTCCCCAAAAGAGAATAAGTGAGACAGAAAATGAAAGAACGGCCGTCGGAAAGCAGCAGTAAAATGCAGCTTCTGAACGGTAGAGCTTTAAGTTCAAGATTACCAACTCATCTTCAGTTGTGTCCTTTGATAAAAGATATGTAAATGAAGTGCAGTAGGAGTCAGCTTCCAACAATGTTTTTCTTACCAGTTTCATCTTAAGCAATCATTATCCATGGGTTTGGGGAGAAATAGGCTCAGCTGCATGGCCAATTTCACAGCCAATTCACAAGCATGCTCGTTTACAAAAATGAGGAGCGGTATGCCATATTAACACTTTATGAAATTTGATGGCATCACCAAATCACTGTGCATAAATGGCTGACTGAGATCAATTTGGCACAAAATGAAGCACCATTAGAATAATACAACAACTTTTGAATTCAAAATCAGTCAGGTACGGGTCACTATGGGGTGATTCAGAGGATGCGCTGGTGTTAGCAATGAAGTCTCATCCTGTAATTTTTCCAATTCATTTCTCCAGGTTTTTGGAGTTTGCACTCAGCTATTGTGTCTGGAAAGGACAAAGTAGCATTCTCATTCTCATCCTGCAAGATGGATCCTCACTAAGCGAGCACCACATCCTCTTGTATCACTGTTTGAAGAATTTATCTTCCAGAATCTGGCAGTAAGGTGTGGGAATTCATGTTTAGTCCATCTCCTACCCTTAAGTCCATTTTGCAGAGATGGACTAAAAATGAACTCCCAAAACTTATTGCCAGATTCTGGAAGATAAATTCTTCAAACAGTGGTACAAGAGGATGTGGTGCTGGTCTATAAATCCTATAAATAATAATAATAAAAACAGTTTTCATGTATTTTACAACACTTCAGTTTGTGATTCTTATTAAGTGGGGGTCATTTTTTAGGATTCTTACCCAACCTAAGGCTCTGAGATCCTGACACCTTGCAGTTCTGGAGACTCCAGGTAGGTTGCTGTTCTGGAAAATGGTGGCGCTGGAGACTAAAGGGTTCCTGATGGTTTCACCCTTAATTTTTCACCTTAATTCTTGATTATTTTGCAGTTAACGTGTCTTTTCATCTCCACCTGTTTTTGTCTGACCCTGCGGACCAAAAGAGCATTTTGCTGTCCAATGGTCATGCTTTAACTTTGTAATTTCTAGTATTGCATTAGTATTGCATCCTTCTCATGAGCATTTAATCATTTTTGACTTTTCAGTCTGTTAAATCTCTTTTTTGGCTCATTTTGCCTGTAAAAGAAAACCTGCCTAATAATTCTGCCACACCTGAATAAGGTGTTTTTCATTCCCAGCCTTCATGGACAACTATATATCACTTATAAATGATTAAATACAAAATTAATAGTAGTTATTAAGATTGATGTGTTTTAGGATTGGTCAAATGTGGTTGGAAAAAAATAATATGATCAGAAAATCAACTTGCCTAATAATTCTTTACACGGTGCATTAATTCTGAGATTTGGTAAAGATTAGAGTTTCAGCTCATGATGCACCAATGACAGACTGATCATCCAAGTCATCTAAAATCTTCAATAAATAAAAAGAAAGTGCCCGAAAATGTGTAGATTTAATTACGTGGATGAGTAATAAATATAATAAATTAATATGGTTTTTAAAGATCATAGAAGTAACAAACAGCCAGAGTAACAATGAGGCTTGAGTCTGAAAAGTGGTCTATTGTTCATAGTCTTTTGGTTTAGCACAGATGTCAAACAGATGTGTGTGAGAGCACATAATGACGAGTTGTGCATGCAAAGTCCAGTGTTTCTACTAAATTTCATTTGTGCATTTGTATAGGCAAGCTTTTCCAACTGGGGAAGTAAGGAGGTATCCATGGTGACGATTAGGATGGGCCCATACTGCCCATGCATAGCATGATCTCTTAGCTGGGAGCTAGCAGTGCCATTTTTCCACCTCACTGCCTGATTGGAGGAGAACAGCAGTGAGGAAGGGGTCTTGAATATGGCTCACAGGAGGAAGGAAATAATACATTGATTTGGTGTGCTATCCATACATGCATCTGTTCCTCCTCTTGTAACCTTGTGACAAAGTACAAGGAGCGTCAGCACCGGCACCATCAAACGCTATGACAGGAAGACAAGAGCTGAACACAACACTTTGATCTTTATCACCTGTTCATTAGAGTCCTTGACCAGCAAGATCAGAACAATAGCCTTGATTACACTAGTAAATCTTACTGATATGGTTAAACCCATAGCAATTGCTACCAAATGGCAACATTGGATAATATATGGTGCCTCTCTACATTATTAAAGGAATAGTTTGGCCAAAAAAAATTAAAATTCTGTCATTATTTATTCACTATCAACATAACATTTCCAATTTCTAATAGTTTTTTGTCTAATATTTATTTTTTATTTAAATCAGGGAAAACTATTTCTTATTAGTTTTAGTTAACAGTAACCGCTGATTTAATTTCAATAAATATAAAGTTTGACCAGTATATTTGGCGAGTAAATTACTATATTATAATTTTTTTATTGAACTATTCCCATAATACTGCAGTCATATCAAACAAACAACATGCTAGGTGCCATCCTTTTATATGAATTGCAGTATAAACACTACATAATAATCATCCAATCCATTTCTGAGAAAACAAATCTTTCCTTCATTTCCTGTCACATAAAACAGAAGTGACACAAATCAACTGTCAGAAATGACTCTTTTTTTCAAGTCAAATGAACACCTCATCACAAATGAGCATCCATCCAGTTGTAACAAGGTCAAGTTGACTCCTATCGAATGTTATGCGCTTCACCATTGTGGTGACAGGCATTGTGCTGGCTCTCTCTCAGCACCGGCAGCATTGGGCTTCATTAAGCCTACACAATGTGCGACAGCAACAAAATGGAGGCTTGGCATTACAGATTTTTACACAAAGCCAATCAGATTTCCGCCCTCACCTTTTTAATGCGATTTTCCTCCTGGCCTCTCTAAGGGAGGGCATCAAAGCAAGCCTAGGCCCAGTAAAAGCTTCACTCAGGGGCCTGGGCGAGTGACTGAGACTTTCATGTGCATCCTTATGCTGGCGGTCATTACACAGAGTGGATGCCCTGCAGATGCCTGTCCTCTTTTCATCTCTAAATGCGGGCCTTTACAGGTGAGCCTGCATGCTGTCTTACCAATTGGGGCCTGAGGAAGGCAGTTTGTGTTGATTGCACCATGGGCTTTGAGTAGAAAAGACACAGGAGCTCACCACACACTGTGAAGTAGCTAAGGTGAACATAAAACACTGCACAGGGCACAGTGTAGTAAAACCCAGTTACTGGGGGGAAGTGGTCAAATCTCTTGTCCCCCCACTGAATACTATGACCATATATCTAGAAAGAGCTTGTGAAAAGATTTACTTGAATTGTTTATTTCCTGCTGATAGCATGCCCTTTGGCTAGAAACATTCAACTCAGCAGGCCCTACCACACATCACCTGTAGATTGAGATGCCTACAGTATTTGTTTCTGCTGAATACAGAACCAGCAACTGTATGTTTACACTAACTTATTATTAGCACTTAGCTATAATGTTACTGTATTCAAGGTGAAGATGTTTCTGAATTTGTACCTAGTCTTGCAGCCAAACTCATGACTAAAAGCATTCATTCTTGAACAATATTTTAGCTTATTTTGGGTAAAACCATCCACTTCCATGGAAGCAACCATCTGACCAAAATAAAGTAGTCAACTACTTTTTTTGTTTGTTTGTTTATTTATTTTTGTTTAGCGGTAGGCTCAGTGCTTGAAATGGGCCGGTATGCGCCGGTACACAGTACCAGCACTTCATTATTTTTACGTTTAGCGTACCGCCATTTTTCCTTGCGTACCAGCAATTCCAACATGTTGCATGTACGGAAGCCCACTGCGCCCTCCCTTCTTCAGGAACATGTTTTGAACTGAGCAACAGGAGTACCGGCACTTTTAATTTTTCACTTCAAGCACTGGGTAGGCTTATATTAATTATTTGAACAACTACAATAATAGACAAAACAAAACAAAACAAAAAACATAAAATGCAGTTTGGTTCTTCTATTAGCTGTGCAGAACTAAAAAGAATAATTAAAAATGTGTCTGCAATTTCTGCCAAAAGCATTTTGGTATTCCAAATTATTTTTTCAATGTGTAATGAATTTGAATTGAGGTAGCAAACAGAATGCAGAACTCAGTTCAAATTGGAATGTAAGGAAGTAAAATTTAAAATGAATTCCAAATAATTAGTTCCATTTTGAAATGGTCAAGGCATTCAAAAACTTTGAAAGTTGGCTTGACAAAGCCAAAAAAATAAAAGTTTAAAAAGCCTTCAAAAGGTAGGTTGTTATGTTTGTATGGTTTATATGCCAGACAGTGTGTCTGTCTGGGAGTGTCGTCTGAGACTAGTATCTATTATAATATCCCTTTAGCTCATTTGAACCCATGATTATATACTAGATAACTGTGCTAGCAACAGCAATATCATTGGTTCAAATGTAAGTCACGTCTACCAAATGCACAAATGTAAATGTAGTAACTACCCCACCCAAGGTAGCTGTCTTTCTGGCTGTTGTCGACATAATGTCAGTCTCTAGAACATTCTCTTTCTCTCTCTCTTTCTCTCTCTCTCTCTATTCCAGCTGGCTCTCACTGAGAATAAAATCATGCTAGAATGATTTCTTCAGCCTCTCTGGGGAGATGGTGTGACCTGGACATTGTAATGTGCCCCAAGGCAAAAGGCCAGTGCAGAAAGGGGTTGACATTTCCAATATGCTACTCGCTTTGGGAGAGGAAGAGGAACAGAGCAAAGGAGATAAGACATAGAGAATGGAAGATGGAGAGGGGGGATGTGAAAGAGTGAAAGCAACAGAAGGCGCAAAATTTAGCAGATAATGAAACGGTGTAGGGCATCATACAGTGTCAGCTTTAAAAGCTTTCCGTTCTCATGTTTGAAACACAGTATTGAGTGTTTGTTTATGTGCTGTCCATCTCACATTGGTAATGGTAGTATACTGTGATTCCATTCAAGACTCCATGGCAACATCACACATTATCTTGTCTCCTCTCCAAATTCTCGGCCATTGTTCTTCGGAGGTGTGAAAAGCTGTGACGTGGAAATCAGAAATAACTGCACATTCTGAAGTTGCTTTTTTGTTCCTTAGCAACCTCCTTTAGGCCTGCTCTAATAACTAAGAGTTAATGATGACGTTTAGCTCTAAATATGAAGGGAGGTGATATGGCCGTTACCTATACAGCTACGCTCCAATACACAGAGCAAATCAATGTACAGAAAGGCCAAATTAGTTCCTTATAGGTTTATGACGTCACTGGAAGGGGCAAGTTCTTATCAATTATGACATCGAGGGATCAATGTTTCCATATTATGTCAATAGTCACTATCATAATCACTTACCAATGTATGTTTTCTTCCTTCTAGGCCGCTAGAGCTTAGGTTTGAGAGGCTTAGAGCACTTGTAGAACATCTGTACTCATCGGTAGCTTTCTTGTGAGGTTCCCTATCTGACTTGGAGGTGTTTGAGACCTCCCTTCTCATCTCAGACTCTGGTTCTTCTTAAGGGATTTTCTGGCTTTGACAGGTTGTGGGTACTTACATAACTGTCTGCAGATCCTGGAGAAACTCTTACATTAGTTCTCTCTTCCTCTGCTTCTTGCGTCTTGCTTTACCCTGTCACGCTCATCTCAAAAGGTGCTCTTCAAAGCCATTTTTTCTTTGCCAAAATGATGAAATGTAGTCTTTGTGTGTATGATTTTTTGGATGCTGGCTAAAACTTGGTATTGATTTAAAGAAAAAACTGTGACAAAAATGCTGCAAATGGCCACTGGAGACATAATTGCTGTAGCTTCAGTCCTACAGACTTGTGAATGGCCTCATCAAGGGAGCCTAGCTCTTAAGCTGTACAATCCCAAGAGACATGGTGAGGTTATTTTAAGGTCATTTAGGAAACAAGGCATAAATCGGGTACAGCGAGTAGATACACAAAGAACAAAAGACAAGACAACACACATGGGGCCTGCAATTTTTTGATAACCTTGACAGCTGTTTGAAACAAGGAATCAGTTGAGACACATCCAGCACTGTAAAAAATTTACCGAATGTGACCTGACTGCTGCCTTTTTTGTAGGTACTATCTTTCTTTGTAAGTTGGCTTTTTGTATGGCTGCCGTCGGAATGACCCCAACCCCCCCTAAAAGAATATTCCTGTTAAGCTCAATTGTCAGCAATAACGTTCTACTTGTCTCTCTTTTTTCTAAAAATCTGGATTACAGTGTTACAGGAGTATAGTTATCACAATGTAATAACATGATTTAAGTAAAAAAAAAATTGCTAACCCTTCCTGTGTAAAGTTATATCCAATTTAACAACTTTTTTTTTTTTTTTATGATGACCTAAACACCTAAAAACCTACAATTTTAACAAAATAATTGTTTTTATGAAACCATATAAGCTTTGCATTTCTTCACATGCTCAAAAACATTGGCTTGGCCCTATTTACCATTGTATGTATGTGCCTCACTGTAACTTCTTTTATTTTTTTCTCCGAGAAAACAAAGGATGAGTCAAAACAGGGCAGGGCGGATGGGCAGCTATGAAAGTCTGATCTCAGGAATGTGTACAGATAAGGAAGGGTAGCAGAAGGACTGTCTGTGTTTGAACACAACAAACAGACTTTCAGAATTACGCTCACATGTTCAATTTACAGCCGACTGTGAGCCAAAGCGGCATTTAATAAGCATCTGGGCATTTTGGCTCAGTCTCCTGTAGGCCAACCTGAGAAGAATCCCTCTTCCCTTTCCACGGAGATCCTATTTGCTGCTATTGTACCACATATAGCAGAGACAGCCTTTGGAAATCACGTTTCATGTTTAAAAATGTTTATATTCACACATCCATTTTACATGCAAAACAATAACCAGATCAAAAACTAAACAGAATTGTAACAGAATTAACCTACTGCGTTTACTATTAGCAAGATTTAAGAAAAGGCTTCATTGCCTATAACAATAGCTTCTCAACATTAACCAATAATCCACAAGGCCTAGATGATGTCAGCCTAAAATCGTTTTAGCATTCCGCAAGATTCTGGAATAACATGCACTGATGAATCATGAACAATAAAGACCAAGTACATGTACTAAGAAACTAAATAGGGTTAATTGTGATTTCATGTTTACTCTAAATTACTGTTAGAGAGAGTCATTATAAACTTCACATTAGTATTGGATTAATGTGTACATGTAGCACAAGAAGTTCATTCTTGTATTGTGCAACATTTAAAGGACCATGTTGAGAAGCTGTCAGGGGTTAAGAGCATTCCTTCAACATCATTTTTTTCCTGGAATTGCCCAGCTCTGATTGCAAAGAGTGGGTTTAAGAGGCATTACTGTATGATTGAGTTCACCCCATGCACTGTTTAAATATTTCTCTGGCCGATTAAGTTTGCTGAACACACAATTTGTATGTAATTAGCAGAGCCGTCAGTGCACAGTAACTTCAGTCTGACACGTCTCTGTTTGAGTTGCCTTGCTTACGATGAAAAAGGAACAAAAGCCTGTGCTGCATCAATTTTATGCAATGTCAACTGCCTTTTGAGAATACAAGATGGCTGCCACCTGAACTAAGTAGATGTTATCTCATGCTAAATTCCATTAAAAATTCGGATAAGGAATTCTACCTGATTTCTCCTTACAAGTATTATATTTACTGGTCGACAAATATTGATTTTTTTGATGGCCGATATCTTAGAGAGCAGGGTGGCTGATGGCTGATATAAAGCAGATATACTATATGAAATATGACTAAAAAGGAAGTAAACATTATAACCAACAGTGCACTCAGTTATCTGATAAGTAGCTTATGTGTGCACTGGGAATTTTTTTCAAATAAAGAAAACAAAGCACTTATTTACATACAACACAATGAGTATGACATGAATACAACAGGATATAGCACAGCATAATTTGAAGGATTTCAAGTTTGTTGTGTGTGTCCAGTGACACACATTCACACTGACCGAACGCTACGCTTTTTATACAATCTACAAATGCACACTTCAGACGATCTCACAGATGTATTCGACAAAGTTTGCAAGGTTTGTAAAAAACTAAAAAAAATTAAATGTTTATCAGATATTCAAAGACTTATTTAAATATGAATGCTTATTTGCTGAATCCTGATGGTAAATGATAAAGAATTATATTATATATTACTTTCTATTACTAATAATAGAAAAGCAAACGCTATAATAGTTTTTCTTATACTGTTTACTTTGTTTAATAGCTCCAACTAATAATTTTAAAATTTATTATACTAATAAACATAAAATCTTGTGGATTTGTCTTTAAAGGTTAATTTTTTGGTTAAAAATCAATAGCTGCATTTCCATTACCCTTCAAACGGCACAAATTAAAGTTGCAAATTGAAAATACGCCCAATGGAAACACATAGATTTCAAAAACTCGTACATCACAAAAAAAGTTTTTACACTTGCATGAGGTGTTTTTTCAGCTAATTAGAAAAAGGAATATTTCACAAAAGTGCAATGAAAACAGGGGTTTTTTTCACATTTACAGATCACCTGGCGTACGTGAAAGATGATAATTTAAAAAAAAAGGCGTGGTAGCCTATGTTTGGACACGAAGACGAGACAGAGTTCTTTATTAAACTCATAAAAGGCAAAAGAATCATGGGAATACTGGATTCTAAACAAAGAAATGCCACAATTTATCAAGAGCTTGAAGCAGATAGGAGGGAGAAACGCCCAGAAACCCCTCGTACATGGCCGCTCCCAATTATAAGGGGCTTTCCTTGCCATTAATGCTTGGATAACACGCCAGCATCTCCTATGATTAAGCATAATGGGAAATGCAGTGGCTGCGATATGCTTAAACCTACTAACATCCGTTGGCATAAGTTTTGGAATGACTTATCGCAAGAGGAAAAAAATATGTTTAACTCACATAACATCAGTTAATGGAAACGGCATCATTTTGCAATAGTTTTTTTATCGACATTTAGAAAATATCGCAAAAGTTTTGCACAAATCTGTAATGGAAATCTGACTAATTACCCCATGGAGAAAACAAAAAGAATTTTTACTTCCAGAATTTGACTTTTGATCTCTGTTGCCATTGTATTACACTTTTACAAACAGAAAGTTAGCAATTCTGATGTTCTGAGCTGAATGGAGGGCATCATTGGTCCAACTAAGCTATGAGTAAGTGAGATGGATTGCTTACCCTCCATATGGTGTCATTTACTGTGCATTGGATGTTGTGACAGAAGGGTTTGTCTGTGCTTGCTTGCGTTATATTGAATTACTATAGGACTGTTCATAAATATGTTCAATTCTTTTAGAAAATTTCTATAGTTGCCCTGGTTTTATTGGTTTGATCCTCATACAGTACGAAAAAGGAAGTCTACAGCTTCTGTGCTTCCCGAATACATATTAAAGGCTAGACCTAATCCTCAAGCACACCACCTACACTGCATGTTCAACGGTGGGAAAAGGATTTAGATGACAGTTACTACCCAAAATGAGTATACTGCTTTTTCACACATACTTGCACAAATATTGTCAGCGACGCATACGGCAACCCTTCCATCTGCACAAATCCAGTTATTTTTGCGTCTCTCTTATGTGATTTAGAATACTTTACACTAACCAAATGTTACTTTGCATTAATGTGGTGCTTCTTTGAAAGCGCCTGGAGCCTGCGATGATGTGTATGACTCACCGGTGGCTGATCTTAGCGCAATTTGAGAAAAAAAAAGAAAAGAAAAAAACCTGCCCTAGATATTTCATACAGTTCAAGAACAGATTAAGATACTCTTGCTTTGATCCCTCTAATGCAACATCCCAAAACATTTCTGCTGTGCTACCATGGATAAAATGATTAGGTTGCGATGGGCATAGGTCAGCTCACTGTGTGGGTTGGTTCTCTCCTCTACTCCTCCCTTCTTTTTCTCCTTTTTTTCTGCTCTTGAATGCTTTCTATACCTACCTTGGAGAAGATGAGGGCTATGACTTTGCAGGTCTGACAGAAGTAAAAATAGTGGTAAGCCTCTTTGAAATTTAAAAGGTGAGAGATCATGTCCATTACATAAGAGAGCAGACCAATACATAGACATCCCAAGCTAGGTTATGTCCAGCCATTTTAGGTTCAAAAAATAATATTCTTAATTAGAATCTTTCTCCTGTTATTCAGTCAAATATCTAAACATCCTTAAAACAAGACATCCTTGAACTGAAAGAAAAATTACAGACTACTACTAAACTATACTAATACTAATACTAAAATATTAAGTATTTTCAATATAAGCCTTGAATATGAGTGCAGTTTATTTAAACCCATTTCTAGATAAATAAAGTACTTTATTTATTATAATTGTGACTTTATATTGTACAACTCCAATTTTGTCAATTTGAAATGTATATAAAATTTTTGACGGTCAGGTTTAGGGGTGGCGTTAGGCGTTAAGTTTTTTTTTCTTTCTAAAAATCATGTTTCTGTATAAAAATATAATAATACTTATATATGTGTTGACATTTTTATTGGAAAACAAGACAAGGATGGTTAAGAATACAATTTTTTTTTGCAGCATTGGTCCAGGGTGAGATTATGTTATGGGAGGCAACAGCTGGCCATTTAATAAAATATTGTTAACATTGTATAAATTAATAAGCCAACCAAAAACGTTGGCATAAAATTGACATAATCAAAACCTATAATTTGCCATTTCAATGATACTAGCTTCTGCCCAAACTTATCAGTAGATGAGTTGCATGCAAAACATATCCAGAGCAACATATTTCTGTATGCATCAAAATGCAAGCTGTGTTGACTCACAGCAGAGACAATCATTGACAGAGACAGCTTGCATAAATATGTTGCGTGTTAGTATGCAGTGCCCTTTCTGTATGGCTTCAATTTCATTGAACAAAAAGATAGTATCTGCTGAGATTCAGGTATTTTCGTGACGGACAGCACTCCGCATTGCCACTGAGATGATGGGCAGCTCTGGAGATCAATGCAAGCATCTGACTTCAAAGCCCCTGGAGGCTGGTTGGCATTCATCGTGACCAACTCGCAGTGGAGCAGCCACAGAGCATTGGAGAGGATGAAAACAACTTGCGAGTCACATGCTGCTAGAAGCAGAGTTAGGTCGGTGAGGTCTTAAAGCTCCTCAAATTACCAATACTGCCGACTCCAGCTCACCAATCCTAATTGGAATCAAAGTATATGTGCTTTTTTGATTTATCCACCCTGTCTAAATAATCAGCACCGGTGGGCATTCTATAATTGCTGAAGGGATGCGAATAGCCTGCTCTATTAGTCTTCATTTCGTTTAAGTGGCAAAATGCCATTACGTGTGTAGCTCAGGATAAATTCCATCCCGTCTTGTTTTCGAATGGAGGAGCTTTCATATGCTGATAGTCAAGGTGCCACTCACCTTATTTGGCCTGAGAATACGTATTTGTGGGCATGCAGTGGAGTACATCGTCTTGATGTCTAGCAGATTGTAGTGGACTCTTGCTTTCCCATGGGTAATTTGCAGTGTTTGTTTTTCTCTTTCAGAGGTCTAGCTGAAATGTGTGACCAATGCTTTCCCCTGCTTCCTTTAAACAGCACTGACAGAGAATCATGGGAAATCCAAGTCTCTGATTTGGGTAATGTCTGAGAGTGATGGGTGTGCGTATGTGTGTGTGTCATCTAATGCCAAGCTTCCCAAAGCCTCAGTTGGTCTCTCTCGGGATAAACATCATAACGTAGAGGAGACATACGGATGAACGTGCCTAGCAGCTCATATAGGCTGGATCTAAAAATGTCCAGTCTGCCATTGGCCTTTCACTTTAGCTCAACAGAAATGGAGCAAAAAGAGCATGTAAAAGCAGGAGATCACCTGACCTGAAGTCACTGCCATAACTGAGTGAACGTGAGACCTTTGGACATTCTCTAAGCCCCCCTGCTGGCTCCACTTCACTGACAGGCGGCGGAATATCTGTGTCACATGGCTCTGTTACCATGGAGAAATTGGCATGAAAGTGATACTGTTAGCATCAGTCTGAAAAGCCATGTTAGGTTTCTGTTCTAATTATAAATGGATGTAAAATGTGTCCCTGACACTAACATCATCACTGCTCCATTGTACAATAACATGAGATCAGGCATAAAAAGAAAATGAGATGAGAATAATTAAACCACAGAAGTAGACCTCTCAATTTCTGTGCAAGCAGGGTCTACAATTAACTTTGTGCCACACTGGCCAACAGTGGGAGAACTGAGAACATTTACTTGTCATGCTTATATTATATTATATTATATTATATTATATTATATTATATTATATTATATTATATTATATTATATTATATTATATTATATTATATTATATTATATTAAATTAATCGACCTCAAATATGGCTTATCATTTGAAACATGTAAGTAGTAGGAACTTTACATGGCTGCTCGCTCTAACGTTAACCTAGGTAAATAAGTGCTAATATTAGGTGCATATCCAAGTATTTGTGCGGAGTGTGGAAACTTAAGTATAGTGCGCTGACTGCAAAACATGGAGGTGCTGGTGTGATCACTTACATTTTTTCCTGATAACAGTGAAAACAACTTAAAATACTCCGTCATTGTTGGTCATGCAGATAAGAGTAATACATCATTCAAAACTGTCTGCTTTCATTTCTGTAAACTCACAATAACAAGAAAACATTGTGCCTTTGTAAAATAAAGAAAACAAACAGGATGCGCTTCATCACAAAAATAAACCGAAACTCAACATATAGGCTATATTATATATTTTTTTCAGGCACATTTTACCAATTCCAAACCACATCAATCTTAATAACTACTTTTAATTTGTGATCATGCCTTAACTTTGTTCTTTCTAGAATTGCATTAGTATTGCATCATTCTCATGTGCATTTAATAATTTTCGACTTTTTAGTCTGAGTTCAAACTGTTTTTTTTTGGCTCATTTTACCTGCAAAAGAAAACCTGCCTAATAATTCTGCACA
The DNA here is from genome assembly GCF_018812025.1 of Megalobrama amblycephala. Lineage (NCBI taxonomy): Eukaryota > Metazoa > Chordata > Actinopteri > Cypriniformes > Xenocyprididae > Megalobrama > Megalobrama amblycephala. The sequence goes on along the minus strand of NC_063057.1, from coordinate 18,464,891 downwards.
CAGAACACACACAAGGCATTTTCATTTCCAGCCTTCATGAACAATTATATATCACTTATAAATGATTAACTAAAAAATTAAAGGGTTAGTTGACCCAAAAATGAAAATTATGTCATTAATTACTCACCCTCATGTCGTTCCAAACCCGTAAGACCTCCGTTCATCTTCGGAACACAGTTTAAGATATTTTATATTTAGTCCGATAGCTTTCTGTCCCTCCATTGAAAATGTATGTACGGTATACTGTCCATGTCCAGAAAGATAATAAAAACATCATCAAAGTAGTCCATGTGACATCAGTAGGTCAGTTAGAATTTGTTGAAGCATCAAAAATACATGTTGGTCCAAAAATAACAAAAACTACGACTTAATTCAGCATTGTATTCTCTTCTGGAATCCTTTCCATTGAACTGATTCCACTGAATTGATTCCATTGAATCCTTTCATCTGTCGGCGTTGGTAATGCACTTTTACATCGCCGTGGTTGTTTTTGGCGATTAGGACATCCATGACATGCACACTTACGCACCATTTTAAAAAATATAGCAATACCAAAATACAAACAATGTAGAATAGCTTTAATACAGCGCTTGTCTCCCTCAGACTGTAAACGAAGCTCTGGCGCACCAGATAACACGTAAGCAGCGTCTTTGCGGAGTTGTGAACCACACTCCGGAGCAGAAGGGGGCGGTAATGCACCAATAAGCTGGATGGCAACCGCCGTAAAACAGGAAAGAAGAATAAGAAGCAGAGTCGTGAACGCGGATTGACAACAGACCCGTAAGAGAATACAATGCTGAATAAAGTCGTAGTTTTTGTTATTTTTGGACCAAAATGTATTTTCGATGCTTCACAATGTCGCGGATGTCCTAATAGCCAAAAACAACCACGGCGACGTAAAAGTGCATTACCAACGCCGACAGATGAAAGGATTCAATGGAATCAATTCAATGGAATCAATTCAATGGAATCAATTCAATGAAAAGGATTCCGGAAGAGAAGACAATGCTGAATAAAGTCGTAGTTTTTGTTATTTTTGGACCAAAATGTATTTTTGATGCTTCAGCAAATTCTAACTAACCCACTGATGTCACATGGACTACTTTGATGATGTTTTTATTACCTTTCTGGACATGGACAGTATACCGTAACATACATTTTCAATGGAGGGACAGAAAGCTCTCGGACTAAATCTTAAATTTCTTAAACTGTATTCCGAAGATGAACGGAGGTCTTACGGGTTTGGAACGACATGAGGGTGAGACATTAATGACATAATTTTCATTTTTGGGTGAACTAACCCTTTAATAGTAGTTATTAAGATTGATGTGGTTTGGAATTGGTAAAATGTGCTTGGAAAAAAATATGATCAGACAATAAACTTGCATAATAATTATGCATGCAGTGTATATGTGGGTTAGTGTGGCACTGTGATATGTCTGTAATAGTCTTATGCAACAGTAATATGTAATAGGATTCCCTAAATAAGTCCTTATTCAACACTTCTGTCAGTAGTCTCACCACTTTGTTATTCTAGATGTAAAGTGTGACATGCTAAAACCCTAGATGGTGTCTAACCATCAGGCAATCTGCCATTTGTGGAAGACCTACCAAAACTTCTTGGTTTATAGTATACTATTATTAGTCCTACATAAAACATTGATCAGATGATCATATTAAGATATGCTAATTCAGCCTCAAAGTTCAGGTTTGTCACCTTTCTACTAGTTAAGACATCATAAACATCTAACACGTTTTCCTGTTAATAATCCCACTTATAGTTGCAGCATTTCACGTCTAATTTCTTATTAGAGGTCACACAACAGGATTACCAATCCAACATGCATTGCTGCATCCATATACCCCTTGGCATGTCTGTCTTACATACCCATCTGTCAGCTGTTGATAGTCCTATGCTAAAGACAGTCCTATGCAAAACTCAGTCCCTTAATTTCCTCTTAATGGACCGACGCCTTAATGTGAGTCATGTGCCAAAAGCTGTGATACATCCATGACAAGGTTATTAAAGGAACAATCTGAGAATTCGCCGGGCAGAAATCGAGAGACGAACCGGAGATGTGAAATTGCTTCTGGTATGACTGTGGTCATATCAGCTTGGGCGCTTCGCTGATTAACGAATTAGAGAAGAAACGAAATAGTATAATGTGATGGATTAAAAGAGGAACATTGGGCATAGCCTGTGCTGTTAGGAACAGGCCTAAAAAAAAGCAGCCTTATCTGTCGAGAAAATGAGGGAGACGGGCTAGTGATGGTAATATGCTGTTTAAAGTGTGGCAAAAGAGAGGGAGCGAGAGTAAAGAGAGGGAAGAGAGTTGCTTGCGGAATGGGGGTACTAAAAGCCTGCACAAAGTGCCCCTAATGCACTCCAGAGAGGGATGATGTACGCCTTGTTATAGCACTGAGGGCGAGACGTAGCATGCTAACAGCACTGTAAAAGCTCCAAATATCCAAATATCCCTAGAATGGTCCTCCCCTCCATTATTGGACCTCACATCACCCAATTATTTCGATCTGTAATCGGATGCCTGGCTATAGACAGATGAAAGACAGGCTGAGGAGGCCAGTGTGTTGATTATTTTCACAGATGGATTGATTTCTCTCATATTTCTCTTGATTGTTCTCTATTGATTTAGATGTGCTTTGCATAACAATATTTCCGACAACTTTAAATGAGTTTCCTGGGGCTTTGCTCTCCGCATGGGTGTTCTGATTAGTGAGGGCCGCTTGAGTGGCTTGTCAATCTATCCCGTCGTCAAGGAGAGGCCAACAAGGTGCCTTCGCTTTGTAGAGAATTTATGCTTGCTGACTCTCAGAAAGTGAAAAGATGTCATCTATCGCTGAGGGAGGCAATAAATAAAAATATCAAAGCGTGACCGCGGGGTTGCCTGGTTGAGCCAATCGCTCAAGCTTGAGTTTATTCGCCATAATCCTCCATTTCCATGCTCAATGCACTGTGTCTTCTCTCATGACGGTACAGTTACCCAAAGCCACATCTGGAATGGAGCGTGAACGTCAAATACCCCCTCAGGTTCTATAAAAATGCTTGGATGACCTAGGCCAGGGTTTCTCAAACTCTAACCAACGCATTTTGGACATTGCCAATATTCAGCACACCTGATTCAGCTCATTAGTCACTCTGTGGAGGTCCTCTTTATTCTATGAACTAAATTGGGTGTGCTCGAGGAGTCAGACCCCTAAAACGTGCAATGCAGGTGGGCCCTTACAGAAATATTGAAAAATCCTGACCCAGACTAATCAGCAGTATGGAGTAAACTGAAATCCGATTGAGATTTCACTCTTAGGAAAGAGCAAAAGGGCTTAGGCTTAGTACTTGAGGTCAACCTCAGCTTGCCTCATATCCTCCGAATGGCCTTCCTGACAAATCCGGCCAGGCCCTTTGTCTCTTACACCAGCATGGGTGCAGCGTTTAAGTTTTTACGGCGAGTGACATGGTTGGATTATCTGTCTAGGAAATCGGGAGAGGATTAGGGCAGGGCGGGAATCGTGGGTAATACACTGCTATCAAAAACAAGCATGGCAGAGACAGAGATACGGAGACGATGAGGAAAGTGATGGGATTCAGAGGTGACTTCTCTCAACACATTGTACAGCTCAGGGGTGGGATTATAAAGCAATTAGCAGCACTGGCGGTGATTAATACTGTGGCTAATAGGATGAGGCTGAAGATCGGATGGGGGAAGGGTGGTACCGAGCGCAAGAAACCTGGACGAAGACAAGCACAGTGCATCAATCACAGATGACAGCTGGGACAGGGTCCAGGAGCTCCATTCATCATGAGAGAGCGAGGGACACATACAACTCAGCAAAGTAGCAGTGGAAACATTAATTACTAGATGCTTCAGTCATCCCTGACACCTCTGATTGTAAACTGGAGTCAGGCATTTAACTTGAATCAGTTGAAAATCAAGATGATGGCATTAGAAAGATGGATGGGCTTGTTTTAACAGAAATTTCTCATAATAAAGTGCTGTATTCAGACTTTTACAATAAATCAATGCATAGGTAATTTTCTGACTGTCATTAAGCTGGGAAAACTTATAAGAAATGTTTTTTCACTATTTAATGTTCTACTTATCAAAACCAAGTAGCCTATACATTTCATCAAGTTAGTGTTTTATGCATTTCTACATTTATTCCAAAATAATAACTAAAGACAGTAACAATTTAAACATAATATATTATCTTTTTAATAGTCAACTTATTTACAGCAGTCATCAAGCTTGTACACACTGGTCACAGACTGACACGAAGATTTACCTTTAATTTCACCAAGCTGATTGCTCACTAAAACCCCCCCACAGTCATCATGTTGTCAGGCCATTTAAAGTTTGAAATATCCATTTTGTCATATCCATTCACAACCGATCATATCCAATCATAGCGCGATGGAGGCATTGCCTCCTCTCACGTGACTTTCCCCCATTCATTCTCAATTACCCCCCACTAAACCCACCGCATGCTTCGGGGGCTCTGTTATAAGTCAATGAGGGGAGAGGAGGCATGCCTCCTGCTGTAACTTTACCTGCGGGTGTTGCCGTTGGACAATTTCACTTTATAAAAGCGAGTGACCTTAACACTGTCTACAGCCAGACGCAACTTTTGTCGAGTCGCATCGTGCCGCAACAGCTAAAAGCTGTCTACACTGAACGCAACAAACCGACTGTTGCAAAGCCCTTGGACTACGTCAGAAATAGATCGGGGAATCCGTTTACTGTCAGGAATATTTTATGTCGCATCACGCCGCACCGCATCCAGTGAAGACAATATCACCGATTATAATGGGTTTATTATCTTTTGATGCGTCATGCTGCTCGCGCCTGGCATAGACACCGTGTAACACTTTTTATGTCCCATTTTGTAATATTTGCGTTGTTATATTTTAGTAATATTTATTATTTTCTCATCCAGTTTTTTTGAGGAGACACTGCCTCCCTTGCCGATATCAATTAATCAATCAATCAATCAATCAATTTATTCACATTGCAGTACATGCTGGAAACCATTGTGCCAGCACATTACTCTGGACATCATATTACTGCTTTTAATCTGTAATTTTGCATGTACACACAGATCATGCAACTCTTCTCTGTAAAGTCACACTACATACTTAATTGCTAATTATTTAATGAAAATAAATATACAGCTGCTACTATAAAACACACAGCTTAATATGGCAACTTGTAGCCAGTAATATGCTGTAAATTCACACACAAAAACTGTTTACAGTGATGAGAAAAAAGACAGAAAGATACCATGCTATGAGCACTTGAATTCTGCTCTGTGATTGATCATATCAGTTGAAATCTTATAGACTAAGTTCAAAGTATAGCTTTATCTTAAATTCCCAGACAAATTGTTGTTCTTTGCAGTTTCTGAAAGATCTACAATACAATTGCACTGTGTATCTTCAAAGTTGTAGTGCAACATGAACAACACTATACGAATGCTGATAAGATTCTTGAGAACAAAAAGCACAGTACCTACAGAAACCACAGCCGTCTCTTTCTTTTCTTCTCCGGTTTTTCCTTTGTGTTCACTGGAAGGAGAGGAGAAAAGATCACATTAGCACAACACTGGCTCAGAGATGGCCATCTCCACCACACATTATCATCTCAGCCTCAGGGCAGCGCATAAAGTCATGAGGGTGTCCAGCAATGGACCCAAAGGATGCTGCCATTTGCTTTAAAGAGTGTAGAAAAACAGGAAATGATCAGGTTGCAAAGCAGGCCAAGGCACAACTACAGACTTAGAGGTTTATCAAACTATACAGGGGGAATTAAGGTAAACTGGGCAAGTTTTGTCAACCATCTCAACTGATCATCTCAACTCAAACTATCAGCAAGTACATTTGTATGAGTATATCCACTAATCCATAAACAGTGACATAAGGCAGAAAATAATTCCCAACAGAAATGACTATCACATACTTTACTCTGACTATTCAATTAAAGATGTTTTGAATAACAGCTTTAAAGTAGCCTGAAGGCAGAGCTGTACAGTGTGCCGGTCTGATGTTCATTAATTAGCACAGCTCTAAATAAAACAGACTGTTCATTGTAAAATTGAATTACAATGTCTGAATGTCCACGTGAAGACCTGTGCAGAGGAAGTCACCTTAAATTAAATATGAAGGAGAAGTAGGTCTGAGCTCTGGAGAGTTAATGGCAATTTAATATTCTGTTAATTATAAAGTGCACAGTCTTGTGTTCCAAAATTGAAAATATTCAAGGAAAGGTAAAAGAAAAGCTTTGTTAAAACCAACCTATAACACAGACCACATATACAGATATCAAACTTAAATGCATTTTTCATTTTATAATATGTATAATTATATAGTATCCATATATAGTATTTAATATAGTATTTATATTTACTTTTACCCATTTAGAGTTTTTTTTTTTTTTTTTTTTTCTCATTTGAAAATAATTTCTTCTTGCCTTAAAATGGTTTGAGTGTAACTCTACACCCTTGTTTCATTTAGTATATGAGGAACCATGAATATGCAAATTAGTCTCCACCTCCAATAAATCGCACCAGCTCAGACTTCCTGATCCATTCGGTCAGCTGTAATAAACGCTACACAATGCCAAGTGGAAATATTTTTTTAATTCAGCCATTTTTGTCTGAACCAGAAACTGATTCAGAAGAAGAAGAGGAAGAAGAAGTTGATGCATCAGAATGGTAATGCGTTTTATGTATCAATCTCTACAACATCGGACACATAACAGCTATTGATATGATCAGCCTTTGGCTTGACTAGGTTATCAAACAGCTATTAATGTGTTGCTAATGTTACACAAACCATGTTCCTGTTCACCCTCTAAAAATCTGCATCCTTAGAAAAGCTTTGAACATCACAGAAAGTCAGTGCGAAAAGCCCCGCCCCACAAGTTGAAGAGATTTGTTTTTGGTTCACTGCAGTTTTAAGGAGAAAATACTCAGTGTTGACTGATGGTTTGTCTTAAAGCATATTAAAAACACCACATGGACATATAAACAACATTAAAAACTTGATTTTCACCACAGGGGGTCTTTTTAATTAATATCGCCAAACATATAAAAGAAGCTTTTTGTTTGTACAGTTTCTTTAACAGCACAGATATGAACAAAATTGCCTGACCTAAATGTGCAAGAATGTGGAATTTCTTACACAATATTTGACAATAATTTCATAATTTACATGGCTGCAGTGCTCGCAGTGTATTAAACCCGTGGATTTCTCTACTCCCCCTCAACATTCATTCTTTGTTCCCTTCTCTCTCTTTCTCTAATATAATTACATTTTATTTTCCCCCTGTTGCAGATGATGCCACTCTTCATTATTTAACTTCCAGAAAGCATTTTGAGACTCAAGTGATAAACACGCAGACACTAATTCTAGACAATTTACTACCATTTAGTATGATTTATTATACACCGCTGACCACCAACAGGAGTATTCAATTAATAAAGCAGAGCTGTACGCTTGCCAAGTCTATCAATGCCCTTCTCGAACAGACAATTTTCACCTCTATATTTCTTGTGCAAATTCTGTAAAATACTTTCCATTTGATGGTTAAATCCACAAATGTCTACAACCAGGAAAATACAGTAGCTCTTTATAGTCAAGAAAACACTTATAATTTTCCATTTACTTAATGAGATAAATGGACAATCAAATAACAAAAACCAAATTAAATCACTCTGAATACACTCTTGCTGTGTGTGGATCAGGTTTCGCTTTAACAGTATGATCTCTACTCCTTAATAAGAACACTGTTTAAAGGCATTTACATGAGCTGCACGTTGTTAGGTTATTAAGAATAATTGGTGTAAGATCATGCATATAAACATACTTATCTTTCGTTTTGATGATGTGAAGAGGTGAAAGATGTCATATGTTCTTACATGTGTAGCAATATACTATCTAATCAAAATAAATAAATAAATAAAATATCGCCGCCTTGCTTATCAGTGATGAATATACTGTCTTAGATGTATTTCACTTCAAAAATGGTTAATTTAACATTTAAATGCTTTTAATCAATGTAATCCAGTAAAACTGAATGTCTCTAAAGTACAAATTAAATACATTACCAGAGGCTACCACTGAACTTAATCAAAGCATCAAAACGTATCTGCATAGGTCTTTCAGGAGAGAGAGAGAGAGAGAGAGAGAGAGAGAGAGAGAGAGAGAGAGAGAAAAAGGAGAATGCCACTTTTCGGCAAAATGTCTAAAACGTGTGACTCAGATTTGCAAGAAACAATAATGTTTTATGCATTAGTTTTTTGCATGAGTTTTAATAAAACCTTCTTCTAACTTTATTGGATATAGAGTTAATATTTAGGCTTGATTCCCTACTGAAAGAAACAACCTCATCATTGTAATGAAGTGTCTAATTTGCTACAGAGTGGCAACAATACCACACTTTCTGTGTCAAGAACTTTCTTTCTTTGACATTTCATATTCACCACCCCTCGCTGATACACTGCGTGATCCGCTCTCATGACTCAGCTTCAAATTTGCCTCACAAAGGCCAAAAGCCAATGCTTTTAAAGCTCATCTTGCATGGTGAAGGCAGCTACAGTAAGTAAAGGGTAATGACTAAGCCACAACATTTAGCATTGGAGCCCCTGTTGGTTTTACTCAACAAAACTGAAGAACAACAAAACCAAACAATGGCCATATTGTGGAGGCTTAGACTGGATAGCCACACATTCCACTTATTGTCAGAGAGAAAGTTTTTTAATTTATGGAGGATCAGTGCGCCAAGGTGACCTAGTGCTCATTAGAGAGAGCAGTAAAAAGCACATTGGACAGATGGGAGGCCACCTGTTAAAAAGCAGTTTCATGACCACAATTTTATTCTGCATTACTTTCAGCCCACCACATCATTTAAATACAAGATCGCTCTATAAAAGTTCAGGCTTTTCAAAATGGTCCTCCAACATAAGAGGCCCACTTTTCAAACTAATGGTAATTATACAATTTGAAACGCCTTTTATCATGACAGAAACATGGCTTAGTTTTGGATGCAACAAAAAGTCGCTTATACTGACAGGTGGTATCATTTAGAAACAAAGATCACAAAGGAAAAATCTCTTTAAAAATGTAGATTAAAACACAGGTTCTCAGAAATTTAGTTTTTGGGTCCGTGTACATTCGGATAATTTGTTTTCTCGTTTTTGTCTTTTATCACATATTCGACCCTTCTCATGAACATACATAAACTAATCTATCTTACGTTGTTTTTTCATATTTTTATTTTCAGCGTACTTTGTTCTAATATACCAAATGGAAACAATAAAACCAAAATGGATAAAGAGCTTGAATCTTCGATCTCTACATGGGTGGGAATGAATGCCCTTTTCTATTATTCTATTCTATTGTCTGATGTTTGGTTGACCAATCAGAGACGTTTTATTCCCACGCATTTAGAGATCGAATATTCAGGCTGTTCATTCATTCTGGTTTATTGTGTTTGCATTTGGTGAATTATTACAAAGTCTGATGTATAAAAACAACAACAATGATGTATGACTTGCATTCTATAGGTGAACAGAAGAGCTGCTTTATAGCTGAATTGAATTTGTTTCATAAATAATGAATTTTGCAACATCCACACTGTTATTGAACTAAATTGAATCAACACTGAACTGACTCAAGTGTGTAATACTGACACTATTGTCTTTTTAGAGCTGCTTTACAGCAGAATTTGAATTTGCCTCATATTTGATGAAGTTAACATCATAGATTCTGTTATTTTCCTGTTTATTACTGTGAAGATGCTTCAAAACAATCTGTATTGTATTAAGGGCATAAATAAAGGTGACTTGACTTCAATGTATTTATTTATATTTGCACAGTTGTACCGTCCTGACATTTTTGACTGTGCACCCAAAACAAAATATCAAAATACAATTTTATTCAGAAATTTTGTTGTTTAAGTGAACAGATGGGACAACAAACGTGAGAATCACATCACTGACCCACAGACAATAATAAAATAAACAAAACTGATCAGACAAAAAAAAAAAAAAAAAAAAAAGACAGCAGTACAATTAAAAACATTTTAAGAACTGATCAAAGCTCTGTGTGACTCTTGCTGCTGATTGCTTTCGCTTAAACACAGTCTGTACTTCATGCATAATCCATATAAACTCGTCTCATCTTTGCCTTAAAGCCACATAATAACCCAGCAGCCATGTCTGCTCATGGTTTGGGACTGAGTGGTTGTGGGAAATTTATGAGAGAATAATGATCATGAATAATTAGAAGGGTTGTGTATTTTAGACAGTTTTTTTTCTTCTTCCTTTTTTCCTAAACAAAAAAAGCACTGCATTAGAAAAAGAACTATTGTGGTAGATGTTATTTCTGATAGGCTGAAAGAAAATTACCCATATTCACTGAAAAGAACACAGTGACCCAAAAGTTTTCAAAAACTTTAAAGTCACAAAAAGTTCCCTTTCACTGACAAAAAAAAAAAAAAAATAAAAATCAGAAACTTCAGTGAGGTTACATGTTATAAAATGACATAAGCGAACTTAAAAGGGCATCATTTTGACTTATACAAAGGTTGACGATGAAGGTTAATGCAGTTATTGGCTCTGGGATTTTTTTCCTATCATGTCTTTTCCTCCAATAAGAGTGGTCTTTGGTAAAAGGCCACAGAGCTAATTGCAGGTTTTGATAGGCCATATACCTCTTCTTCCTGCAACACTGACAGCACAGGGCAGCTACTGAAGCTGTGTAATTGGACCTTTTTAAAAAATGAAGAAATAGTCTAGGCAGAACATGAAAGGCAGATCAGAAGATATCATAAGACAAAAAAAAAAAAAATAATACAAAAAAAATAATTCACCCTTACGCAGAAAAAAATACCAATTTTAAATGTTCTTAACTGTGCCAGTCAGTAAAAGTTTACTTGGAAGAAGTGTGTGTGAAAGAAGTTTCTTAACAATAACCATACATATAGCAAGCAATAATTACACAGCCAAGCACAGAAGGGATACATTGAAAAACTACGGCGGTTCATGAGATGTAGGATACAACTTTTAACAAGGATAAAAATGACAAACGAAAAAATGCTACCAGTGACAAAACCTAATTTTTTGTGTATATACACTACCAGGCAAAAGTCTGCGGTACGAATTTATTTATTTTTTTTTTAAACAAGGATGTGTTAAATTTAGCAAATGTGACAGTAAAGACTTTTTACATTGTTAAAGTCCCCCTGTAGTCAATAATTTTATCCCTTAAAACTCATCTTTGATCACCAAAATTACATATTTAAAAGTTTTTTCCTGTGAAAAAAAAATATCTTGATGCGTTAATATAGCTTGAATGTAACTCACTACACCCTTGCCTCATTTATTATATACGCATCAATGAATATGTAAATTAGCTCCGCCTCCACCAGCTCAGAGATCCACTCAGTCAACTTACTGAGGTAAACGCTGCACAATGATATCACTTTTTTACAACATTGGACACATAACGGTAATTAATATGATTAGCCTTTTGCTTGACTATGTTATCAAACAGTTAATAATGTGTTGCAAAAGGAACCAATCAGCTTGTGCCACGTAGTTAACAAGGTAATTGTCAGCAGGTTGAGTTAAAGGCGCTCTAAGCGATTCTGAGCGGAGTAACTTCCTGTTGACGTTCGAAGTGTTGTCAAACAAAACAGAGGCTAGCTAGACCCTCCCTCCTACTCCTCCTGGCCCTCCCCTCCGTGCTTCCTGAAACAGTCATGAACGCGCATTTAAAATGTAAGTAGCTTGCGTATTGACGCTGCTTGTCGGTTATTGGCTGGAGCATGTTTATTATGTTAAGTGGTCCAGGCTGCACCAGTTTGTTTTTATAACAGTTTTCGGAGCTTGTGGCGACTACAGAGACCGCGTTTTTTTACAGTGTGTTCAGGGGACAGGCAGCTAGCGCATAGTGAGGAAATGTTTGCGGTATGTGACAAAAAAAAAAATTGGGCCTAAAAACGCGTCAAATCGCTTAGAGCGCCTTTAAGGACCGACCTATCAGCTTGATCCATCTAGAGTTTCATGACAGAACTTGGTATTGTATCAAGGTTTGTTGATAAGGGAGGAAGGAGGTGGGAAACGGCAAATAATCAGCATAAACGTTAATCACAAAATAAACAAGCAACAAAGTGAAAGAAAAGCGACAGCCCCTCACAGACGATTGCCCCCTAAACGAAAACAAAACAAGAACTTAAAGGGATAGTTCACCCAAAAATGAAAATTTGATGTTTATCTGCTTACCCCCAGAGCATCCAAGATGTAGGAGACTTTGTTTCTTCAGTAGAACACAAATGATGATTTTTAACTGCAACCGCTGCCGTCTGTCAGTGGTATAATGCAAGTCAGCGGGAACTTGGACTATAAGAGTAAATAAAACACGACAGACAAATCCAAATTAAACCCTGCGGCTCGTGACGACACATTGATGTCTTAAGACACAAAACGATCGGTTTGTGCGAGAAACCGAACAGTATTTATATCATTTTTTACCTCTAATACACCACTATGTCCAACGGCATTCATCACTCGATTCGTGAGGTCTGATCGCGCTCTGACAACGGCAGTGATGTCTCGCGCATATACTTCAATGAGTGCTAGACATCACTGCCATTGTCAGAGCGCGATCAGACCTCACGAATCGAGTGATGAATGCAGTTGGACATAGTGGTGTATTAGAGGTAAAAAATGATATAAATACTGTTCGGTTTCTCACACAAACCGATCGTTTCATGTCTAAGGACATCAATGTGTCGTCACGAGCCGCAGGGTTTAATTTGGATTTGTCTTGTCTGTCATTTACTCTTATAGTCCAAGTTCCCGCTGACTTGCATTATACCACTGACAGACGGCAGCGGTTGGAGTTAAAAATCATCAATTGTGTTCTACTGAAGAAACAAAGACACCTACATCTTGGATGCGCTGGGGGTAAGCAGATAAACATCAAATTTTCATTTTTGGGTGAACTATCCCTTTAAAATGTCTCAGGCCTGGTCCTCTCTCGTCTTCCACTGTCATTACTCCTCCTTTTATCCATCCGTAGCTTATCCATGGGACTCGAGACCATAGTGACGCGCAGGTGTCGCTCATAAACATTCGCTCCACCGACCTCTCTCTAAACTGGGGGCTAGTGTTGTCAAAAGTACCGGTACTTCGGTACCAAGTCGGTACTGAAATTTTGAAAATGTGACGATACCAGCACTTCTGTAGTACCGGAAGTTCCGGGTATCCGGGTATATTCGGTACCCGCTGATGGGGCTGTGCCAGTATTTACGTGATTATGACACGAGTGAAGCACAAAGCTTTAGGTTAGCAATTAAATGTGACATCGCAGCCATGGAAACATTTTGGTTCATGCTGAATAAGAGAGGTACGAGAGTCCATACTTTTAAGCTTTGTCGGGTTTGTATTCCATTTTAAGAATCGTGATCTGGTCACCTGATTAGCAGAGAATTGAACAATATTCCATTAGTTATTCCACTGAACATGGAATCTCTGTTTCTTTTCCCAAATCTTCAATCACGCAGGGGATTATAAACATTTCTTTCTTTCATTCGCTTTTAATTAGGCCTATTATATTAGCATTCTTTACTGTGGTAAAGTGGAAAAAACACCGTACGTCTAATGGTTAGAGAGTCGGACTTGTAACACAAAGGTAGCAGGTTTGAGTCTCAGTACCAGCAGGAAATGTAGGTAGGTGGGGGGAATGAACAGCTCTCTCTTCCACTCTCATTACCCACAACTGAGGTACCCTTGAGCAAGGCACCTAACCACAATTGTTTCCCGGGCGCAGCAGCAAAAATGGCTGCCTATTGCTCCGGGTGTGTGTTCACGGTGTCTTCAATACTCATTGCTGTGAGTGAGTTCAGAGTTCCGACAAATTCCGAGTATGGGACACCATAATTGGCTACACGTCACGTCACGTCACATCACGTCACATCACATCACATCACATCACATCACATCACATCACATCACATCACATCACATCACATCACATCACATCACATCACATTCACCATTCACTATATATATATATATGAATGAATCTAAATCAGTAAATATAGCAAGATTCATGGTAGCAGTTGGGAGTTCACTGATATCCATAATGCTCTGTCATTGGTTCTGTATAAATCTACTATGGTTCAGTAACATAATCCTGTGGGAACAAAGAAACTGCATGGCTTCAAAATGGAACAGCAACATGCACTTCTCCAAAACCACATATTACCCCAAATGCAATGCAAATAATCCATTTTTGACATTCAAAGCAAACTGTTCATTAAGAAACAACTCTTCATGGCATGCCCAGAAACTGCACAGCTTTTGCACAAAGCCTAATTAAATTCCCCAAAGCACTCAGTTGTCACGCAAAGAGCTGTGGAGAGAAACAGTGAGAGTGTGAACACCAGATATAGCAATATAATTGTGGTCCCACTGGCCGGTACCTCCCAGCTGACTGCCGAGGCCAAAAACTACAACATAATCTGGGTAGAGGTCTGATGTACATCATTGTAGCGATGCAGCAGAAGCACTGATTGCGATGGCCTCCAAAGCGAGTTAATGTTAAACACGGGTGCAACTGCATTTCTGATAATGCACATGACTCAGACGGGCATTGTCGGCTGGAGAGAACTTTTTGGTACAGGCCAACAGAGAGAGGAGAGCCAGACAGACGGCAATTAGAAGAGTCAACATTGCCTAAATGTAACAAGCTGCAATTTGAGCTCACACGCTCGAGTCTCCCTGGAAAATGGCTAAAATGAGTCTGGCTTCAACATGATTTTGAAATAAGTATCAGGGGGGCTGGTCGGACAGTTAGATGGGCCAACACAATCAGGTGCTGTCTGAGAGAGAGCTTTAGGCTCATTTGAGACTCTGAGACAAAATCACGTACCTTATAAAGATGACAGGAGTTGTTTACTCTTCATAAATCATACTAAGAGTGCATTTGGCACATGGTATTGTTGAAGAAACAGATGTGGGACAAACATTTTAGCTCATGCTCAAACATTTTTATTAAAATATGAAGATTCTACCTGAATTGTTTTTTTGTTTTTTGTTTTTTTATGGCGCATGACTGAATCTCACAAAAAAACATGTCCAGTAAAGCTGCATGATAAAATTCTGGATAAAATTATATCACGGTTTTTTGGTTTCTTCCACAATTCTGAATATACAACAAGTAATTTTCTGGAGGTTCTGACAAAATATTAATTGCTGGAAAAATGTTTAATTAATTTGAATGAAAAAAAAGAGGTTTTGAATGAATTCAATGACTCATTAATAAACACTTGTTTCATTACTGGATGACTCAGTGTTTTTGAACAAATCTTTTGAATGAATGATTCAATGACAAATTTTTTAAACAGTCTCCACCTAGTGGTTTAAGATGTAATTGATACAACTGTTATTTGAAGCGCCATGTTAGTTTCAATAGGTGGTTTGCTCTATTTTGATCGCTATTGTAAACATCAATGTTTATATCCTAACTTTAAACTTTAATCTCAGTACTTCTGTGATAATTTGAATGTTTGTAACAAAGAAATAACTACTGTGTGGTTCAAAACTGCTTTCTCTGGCTGAGCAGCATGAACACAGATTTGAATGCTCCGGTATGATCACAATCTTTTTACGATTAATTGTGCAGCTCTAATGTCCATGTCATATTAATTTTGCATAATTTCCATGACATTTAAGCACACAATTCTCATTACTGTAATGTGTACAGACGTTTTAAAATTATTTAGTTAGTAATTTATCTGAATGGTAACTCTATATCTGTGCATTTCCATTTTAGAATTACTGTGAGATACATTTAAAAACAATATCCACATTACAAGATATAGTCAAAATTGTGAGATAAAGATATAAAGATATCGCAATTGTGAGATATCAGTTTACAACTATGAGATTTTGAACTTTTTCTTATAGTATAAACAGATTTTATATATTTTATGTCTATTTATTTTGCATTACAATAACGAGAATGAAGTCTTAATTACAAGGGTCTTAGAATAAGCTTTATTGTCTAAAAAAATGTTTTTGGAGATGACTGAAACATGTTCTTAACAGGTTTGTGAGATTCACCCTGAGTGAACAAACCAGTTAACATACAACAATCAAGCTGTCTCAAAACTCTCATCACAGTTATTAACGTCTTCTTTGCTAGTTACTCTTTTTCTTTTTGGACATGCAGCTGTGTAAATAATCAGCTCTGAAATTATCCAGTACTGTCAGTGCTGCGGGTTATTGTAGTCTCTTCCATTTCGATTCATTTGAGATATATAAAAGTACAGTACATAACCTTTACATACCCCTCTCAAAATGCTGTTCCACCTTTCATGATCCTAATTAAATGTCAGCAAAGGATCCTTTGCTTCTTTGAAGCTTTTTATAAATGACCATACCCATGATTCTACTTCTTTGACAACCACAAATCTACCAGCGAGGCTGGATTTTTTGAACATGCTTTATGTTTCACTGAACTGGGGTATCACTAGAGGAGATTATATCATTCGGACAATCACTAGAATTCCAGTGGTCTATGTCTATTCATGGCTCTCATTAAGCTCCGAGATGAGCCAGAAAGCCAAGAACTGTTCAACTGAGATGTCCTGCCTTGTGTGCTCTAATAATCAAGGCCTCATTTCAAGATTGTTGAAAAAGGCTCAATTTGGGACCCTGATTAATGATCAGGTTTCTTGAGAGAGTAAACATGGCCTTTCTTTAGACTCAGATCAGTAAATACCAACAAGTTCATTGTTTCAGTAATCCTGGAGTCAAGATTATGATCGTCTTAAATTGTCTAAGAGAACAATGCTGTAGGACTGTACAGTTAGAGATTTAAAGGACAGTCATCAATTGACCCTTCGAGATAAAGCAATTTGGACAAGCCCAGCAAAAAAAATAAATAAATAAATAACACAGCAAAAAAGTGGAAATGGAAATGTACTGTTTTTCTGGCATGCTGCCACCCACCTTTCAGAAATCAATCGAACTATGACCTTCGTGAATGACATACTGGCAGTGAGCAAAGGAGAAATGTAGAGGTGAGTGTTTAGTGCCAAGCAATTTAGATGTCAAGGAATTGTAAGCGATTTCTGCTGGACTACAACTATATTTCCTCTACCCTAAACCACCAACCTGCAAAGGCATGTCAGCCAACCTAATGTTAGCAACCCATTATTTGATCATACTGTAAGGGTTTTATGATTGGCTAAGAAAATGGCCACACCCATAATAGAATACCTGGAGAAAGGTGTCTGTTAGCATCACCATTTATTTCATTGGCAGCTGCTTGACATAGGAAACCCTATAGAAGTGAAGTTTTGAATATTTATATAGTACTTTATTTATTATATAATATTACAGTAAAACAATAATATTGTATTCAAATATTTGAGCCAGAAACCAAACTGATTATTTGTTTATTTAAATGTTAATTCATAAGAAACACTTGGAATTTGTAACCATTTCAGAATAAGCATAATTATATCCAGAAAGTGCTTACATTACACCATATATCTATATGCAGAGTGTAATAATAATATATATATATATATATATATATATATATATATATATATATATATATATATATATATATATATATATATACACACACACACACACACATACTTACTACCAAGTTTGGGTCAATAATGCAGTAAAATATCGTTGCAATTTATCAAGAACTGTTTCATGTTTTATTTTTAAAATGTAATTTATTCCTGTGATGGTAAAGCTGAATTTTCAGCATCATTATTAGAGTCTTCAGTGCCACATGATCTTACAGAAATCATTGTAATATGATGATTTGGTGATTGAGAAACAGTTCTTTGTATTATTAATGTTGTAAACAGTTTTGCCGTGGATGGATGGATTGATTGATGGATGGATCATTCATTCAAAACAGATTTTTTTCTGAACAAGTACTGTCACCTTTAATCAATTTAATGCGTCCTTACTGAATAAAACTTAAAAAAAAAAAAAACAAACAAAAAAAACTATGCAAGTGTAAACCATCAAAGTGGAATTCACTAGAGTGACCTTCTGATGCCAGTTGGGATGCCTTTTCGCAAAGACTCTGGTCATGAGTTTCAATGCATTTGATAACAAATGTGCTGGAACATTTCCTAGATCATTATCAGTGAAAATGGAGTCTGCACATCACAGTTAGCGATGCTACTTCACAGGCAGCGGCTAATTACTCCAGACTTCAAAGTGGCACAGGCTGGGAGGAGACGGAGCCACAGTGGGAGACCTGACTGGTCTGACTTCATTTGGTTAAAGAAAGCACAACAAGGGGCTGTGCAGTTGAGAGGGCATTGAGATGCTCAAAGCTCACAGCTTCTTGGATAAAATTGCTTATATTAATATGCATCTTACAAAGAAAGCTGTACTCTAAATTGGAACAGGGACGGAAAATGAATCATCCGTTGAAATATATTAGTTGAATGAGTTAATTATGCAGGTACTTAGTGCCCACATCTTGTATATTATATTGCTCAGAAAAGTCTACCTAAAAACAAAATGGAGGCCAACATAATCTCCCATCTCTCAAGCAGCCCATTTTGTGGAGATAGCCAGCCTCATTTCCATTAAAAGCTACTTTGCAATGCTTGTTATGCAACACAAACAGAAGGTAAATGGGCAAACCCTAAATGCATTTCTAAATAAGATGTGATCACAATCTATTCAATAAAAGTGGAAATAGAAGTAATGGGCAGGACAATGGATTGCTGGAGCGGTTGGCAGCAGGAACACTGGCATAATATCCGGCGCTCAGATGAAAACCTAGAAAACAGCCTGTGTGACTTTTATTAATATGAAAATCTCAGGCCTCATCTTCTGAATTTCATTTTACAGTTTGTTCACACCACCAGCCTGAAAGTTAACATCCAATTATGATGCTTGAGCTATGGACAGTTCAACAGGAGTTTAAAGGGGGAATTTGTTGGGAAGTGGATATTGGTGTCCCTGACAAAGCAAAGTTTGATTAGATTACAATGTCTGACACCAATAACATGGTATATGGTACGATATAAAACACTGCCAAGAACTCGGATGGTCATGTCGGCGATACCACCTCGTTTTTTTTCTTGCCAGTGTGAAAGAGACTAAAATACTCTGGCAATTTTGGACGTGCAAAGAAGAGTTATATATCATTAAAAACTGTGGAATGTCTTACATTGAACACAAACAAAATGGTGTGCTTTTCGCAAAATAAAGAAAACGAACATGATTGTGCTGAATACAGTGTAATGAGTATGGCGTTATTTTACTGTCAAATGTCGAGAGCACATTATTGTGACAAGAGAGCACATCAATGTAATGCTCGAGCGCAAATCTCTCCGCTCGCGCGCGGATTTCCTTTGCTCTCGCACAAAACTGGATGCGCGCTCTCAAATATACAGTGCTCTCTTATGAACTGCCTCTCCTCTCGCTCAGATATTGCACGTGCGCGCTCAAACGGTGTCCTGTGCGCTCGCGAATCTCTCCGCGCTCTTGCACAAGAAATTAATTTGCTTCTGGATTAAACGCTGTCAAAGGTTATCAACCAATCAGAAGAGACGATTGATCCATGAAAATGCAACGTGGAATCTTATTGGCTGAGACTGAACTGCACATGGAATTCTTTCGACAAAGATGGATATTTAATTTCTTTACAATTGAATAATATTAATCAAATGTAACCTAGTCTAACTGGTAAACAGGTCAAACCCTGATCTATCTAAACAAACAAACAAAAAAAGTTTCTTAAAGTTATTGTGGTCATACGTTTTGTGTACTTGTTGAAATTTATATAAAAAATAGGCAACATTTTAAAATAAGGTTTTTATTTGTTAACATTGATGTATTATCTAACATGAACTAACAATGTGAAATACATTAATTATTAATCTTTAAGTTAAAATACAGCTGTTTGTTGGTTGTATGTTACATTACAGTGCATTTACTAATGTTAACCAATACAACTTTTGATTTTAATAATGTATTAGTAAATGTTGAAATTAACATTAACAAAGATTAATAAATGCTGTAGAAGTGCAGTTCATTATTAGTTAATGTTAACTAATGCAGTTAAATAATGTTGACGAAACCTTATTGTAAAGAATGACTAAAAAATATATTTTGATTTAAAACAGAACAAGATCAGGTCAGATCAGATCATCATTCCCTAAATACATAAAATGTGACCACCTATAGTGAATTTGTTTTGAGGTCCGGTTAAACATAACATACAAAAATACTTTAGCTATAAGATCTTATGTATGTACGATTAACACTCTGAGGTCTGAAAACGCGCCGGAACGTTTTGCAGGTTTTTTTTCACATTGCAGCAAAACAGACTTAAAATACTCCGTCATTTTTTGTCATAGAGACATAAGTAATATATCAATTGAAACTATAGAATATCTTCTTTTATTTGTGTACACTCAGAGTAAAAACATAATGTTGTGCTTTTTGTAAAATAAAGAAAACTAACATGATGCGTGATTTCTCCTCTCCCTCTGAACGAAGTCCAATCTGATAGTTCTCAGAAAATGAACTGTAACTTAGTGAATACTAATCACAGAAAAATTAAACTTATGTTTAAAAAAACGTTAAGATGTCAGGTTTTAAATCATGTAAGTCAAATCGAAAACAAACCTTCTGTGTTTATGTAATCTGTATGAAAAGAGAGCCATGTCAGAAGTCCTTGATTCAGCTCATTATCCGCTAATGCGGCCACGCCCACGGAGCCAGCGCTATTTAGACGCAAATTCAGAGGCAATACATGCATTCATCGTCTCAATCGTGTATTTATTGTCTTGAAAAGTGTTTATCTGGATGTAACAGTCATGGTTAGGGAGCTCTAGAAGACATGCAGTTAGTTCCTGTTTTCTTTTCTTCTATAGATGAATTTTAGATGAGTTTTTGTTTCTTTAGCGCCCTCCGGCTGCAGTATGAATTGGAAACTCCATTCATGGAATAGCCTCTTCTTCTTTTAGATGAATTTGTGGACTAAAAATGCACAGAGAGCGCCCTCCGACTTCAAGGATGAATTGAAAACACCAGCGCTCATAGTAATGACAATGAATATTAAATAAATATAACTCCTCTGTATAGAAAATTGACATAAGCATATGAGAATCCAATATTTCTCCAAATGTGCAGGCTTTTAAACTAAAAGCCTATATTCAGACTCTTTGCATCACAGAAATACATTATATTTTAAAGTATAATATAAAACCATTACTTTATATTGTAATAATATTTTTCTGTATGTTTCATATATCATGATGAGCTTGAGACATCACAGAAGGTTTTTTTCACAGCCTACCTGACTGAAATGCCTCATTAATATGCAAGTCATTTCAGCTCATTACTATCCAATTCTTTTGTCTTCTCAGGTGAGAATGGCCCATTATTCAGTGGTGATTCACGCCTCCACGCATACTTTTTTGGCAAAAAGTGTCTTACAAAAACTAAATCAAAATATTGTTTTATATGAAGGAGTAGGCAGCATAATTTTTACATAATTTTGAAGCAAAAACTCTAGTTTACAACCTCCAATACCCTAAAGTATTGTAAACACAGATTTACTATACTTTTTTTGGCCTTATTTCAGTGACTTAAGTTTTTTGTTTTTTCAATAACCACGCATAAATGTTATTCCTTCAAAAACACAAACATGTACATACATGTTCCTCACATATTATTGTAGCCTAGTTTGTGCCCAATACAGTGTAATGACACTTTTTCCATTAATATGTTTATGAACAACTGAAAAAAGCACAAATGTCAGGGCATGTCAAAACTTCTCCAGGCCCCAAATCAGCCTCAGACTCCAGAGGGTTAATCAAAAGAACACAATCTATTCCTAAATGACAACGATTCGGCTATGTCTATTAAACCTTTGAAATTACGATCATACCGGAATATTTAAACCTGCTTTTGCATTGCTGCTGAAAGCAGTGGTCATGTAAGCTATATGTTTTAAACAGCTTCACAAAGTGTTTTCAACAACACACTATTGCTACTTCTGTGTTGCAAACATTAAATAATAACGCAAGTATTGCAATAACAATTTATAGTCTGAATATACACTGATTTCAGCAATTAAAATGAGTAGCTAATTGAATGTTGAAACTAATGTTATTACACTTTTCTGCCAGTAGGTGGTGACCAGTGACCGTTAAAATGTGTTTGATGTATCAAAATCATTAATTCAAGAGATTCGTTTTAAAAACACTGGACAAAACATGTCTTCATTAATTTCAAACGATTTTGTAATTAATTCATTTAAATTAATACATATTTTTTTTTAATTTAACATATTACACATTTCTAAATAGACTGATTTATAACATTATTAGTTGTTTAATCTTTTGTTTTGAATTAATGTTTAATTTAATGTTTTGGTTCATGATATTGGATAATATGATAAATCGTTCAGTTTGACCTGTAATAATGCTTATTAATATAAAAACAATCCAAGCGCCCCATTCCAAGCCATTTCTAAGGACGCAGAACACCGTTTGAGCGCGCACGCGCAATATGTGAGCGAGAGGAGAGGCAGTTCATAAGAGAGCACTGTATATTTGAGAGCGCGTGTCCAGTTTTGTGCGAGAGCAAAGGAAATCTGCGTGCGAGCGGAGAGATGTGCGCTCGAGCATTACATTGATGTGCTCTCTCGTCACAATAATGCACTCTCGACATTTGACAGTAATATAACGCCATAAATGAGACTTTTGTCATTAATATATTTATAAACAACTGAAAAAAGCACAAATGTCAGGGCATGTCAAAACTTCTCCAGGGCCCCAAATTAGCCTCAGACCCCAGAGGGTTAAAGGATTAGTTCACTTTAAAATGAAAATGACCCCAAGATTTACTCACCCTCAAGCCTTCCTAGATGTATATGACTTTCTTCTTTCTGATGAACACAGTCTGAGTTATATTAATAAATATCCTAATGCGTCCAAGCATTATAATGGGAGTGAACGAGGCCAACGCATTTGAAGCTCAAGAAAGTGCATCCATCCATCATAAACATACTCCACATGGCTCCGGGGGGTAAATAAAGGGTAATTTTGTTTTCGTAAGTTGAATACGGAAGGCGTAAGGTGCTTTGAACTGCAAGAGGTGTTACACTTTCTTCGTAAGCTTCTGTTAAATATTCATATTTTTCTTACACAAACACATCGCTTTGCTTCAGAAGGCCTTTATTAACCCCCAGGAGCCATGTGGAGTATGTTTATGATGGATGGATGCACTTTCTTGAGCTTCAAATTTGTTGGCCCTGTTCACTGACATTATAAACGAGTCAGGATATTTATTAATATAACTCAGACTGTGCTCATCAGAAAGAAAAAAGTTATATACACCTAGGATGGTTTGAGGGTGAGTAAATCTTCGTGTCATTTTCATTTTAAAGTGAACTAATCCTTTAAATTCTCTGCAAATGGAAATTTATGTATTTAATATATTTGTTGATCGACCAAACGAAATTAACAACAGTAAAAATCTGGCAGTATGAATCAAGTGAGAGATATTTTACATTGAAAGATGTGAAATTGTGGTTGTCAGGTAACAATCTGTGCAGATTGGTACTGCAACAGATACTACCTGTACCAAGAAAAATCCAAGTGCAACTAAACTCAAGACACACTGAATAAATTGTCCCTGTTGTACAATTAAAGTCAACAAGAAATGGAAACAGATTATATATAAATCTTATTAAATAAAATTCTTATCAATAATAATGTATATATATAAACCCTTTTTTCCCCAGATAAAATGGGCATGGCACTTCTGCAATTAAATTGGGTTCCTTCTCTAATTATTGGTCAGTACATAAACACCACAATTAATTCAGCCCTTTTAAATGTCCTTTTGTTTGTTTGCCAGGCGAGGAAAAATCTGAAAGGCACTAACATGAAAAGTCACGTTTATTAAACACCACAGTGAGGCACGGACGCTTTGGCGGAGATTAAATTCAACACATCAATTCCGGTTTACAGTCTATTGAAGCCGATGGCATAATTAAATGCAGACACTTTTTCTGTGTCGCCCTTCCTCCTTTTTTTCCCAGGCTGTGTGTCCTCAGATACATGAAGGAGGAAGGGACCGTCCCACAGAAGCTAGCTGTCAGTTTTGATCCGGTTGTGGATGAGGAGCCATAGCTGTCACTCAGTATCGCTCTCGCACGTTATCAAAATGCAGTGATAATCATGCAGCTACAGATGAAGGAGAAAAACAAGCCAGCGGTCTGCTCTGATGGCAAGGCATGCCGTCTGGAACGCTCGCTTTGTCATACATATCAATTGCGTGACATTTCACAGCAAAAAACGCCTGGCTCAGACGCCTACCTGCAGATTCTAGCACCAGTGAATACATGCAAATCACACTGAAAAAGCGTCTGTCATTTACCAGCAGGAACGGTCTAGGCTGATTTAAAGCAGCTTGAATTTTAGTAGATCAACACATACTATGCGTCTGATCTAAAAATCTCCAACTTGTTTTAAAACTATATTAGCTAGTCTTAAAATTTTTGTCATCATTCATGACATTCAGTTTACCAAAACAGTTTGGTATGATGTTGTAATGTAAAAGTCCACAACGAAAAAAGAATATTCAGCTGGAAATAATGCGAATGCTTTTATCTATGGGGATCTGACTGAGGGGGGAGATACATTAAGGCTATTAAATTATTGTTTTTTATTTTCCCAACCCATGCAGTGTTGCTTTTGTCAGCAGAAAAAAAGGTGTTCAAAATTACTCAAGGTAGATTGAAGATAATGGAAGCCTTTTTTATTTAGCATAATGGGTGAATACTGGTGAATTGTCCTCAGTATGACTACCAACATTAATTAAAGGTGAAGGGTGTAATTTCTGCACATAGACTTATAAAAATAATGACAGAAATTACACTTTTACCTTTAAAAATTAAATAGGCCCAATAATAAAGCTTTCAGTCTAAAGTCTACTTTGTCTACTAGCTTCAACGTTAACATATACTGTATGTTAGTGTACTGCTATCCACAGGAAAATGGACCACCATATTGATGACATCAGCTTGTCCATGTAAGCAGTGTTGCCAAGTCCGCAGTTTTCCCACCAAATTGGGCTTCTTTAACACTGTTGCCATGGGTTGTTTTTATGTCTGTGGGTTGAAGTGTCCCCAAATAACATGATATTTAGCCCCTGGACTGCGAATTACGTGGATTTTACCCCCCAGAATGCGATTTTTACCCACCCATGATTGGGCTAGTTTCGGGCAAGTTTTGAGTAGCAAATGAGCGGGTTTTGTTGTGAAAACCTGGCAACCCTGCATGTAAGTCTCCAACCATCAAATGTACGCAGCAAATCATGGTTCATGGCTGTGGCGTAAAAAGGTTATTGGTTGGTAAGAGGGCAAGTAAATATAGTAACTTTTTTTTTTTTCTTTTAAAAAACATCATGTGGGCTTGTCCAATCACCAATAGGAAATACATCAACACAAGAAAAAAAATCTTCAAATAGGTCTACACACGTCCACCATGAAAACTATTAACTGTAACTTGCCCACCTCTTGAGTGTCTAAAGATCTCACTTCTTTTTAGACTGCAAGGCCTGAGGAATAGGGCGTGTGGGGTTTGGTCTGATTGATCAGCTCATTCTAAGCCTGGGTGACAAACTAGCAGTGAAGCAGCAGAAGCACAGCTGTTCTTCCTGCAGGTAGCAATCATAGAAGATAGCGCACAGTCCAAAGCACAGAAAAATCATGGTACCCACCTGCAATTACAAACCATGCATTACTTTATAGTCCAGACTGCTGTCATCCAATGGCTGAAAATAAATATAGATCACTATAATTAAGGAGGGAAAACATCTGTGTGGAAATATGTTAGCTACCTAGGAGGGATAGATCAGTATTGTAAAAGCCTTGGGGAGTAACTCATAAAACTGTTGAACGTTCAGAAACGCAGTAATGTGCCTAGAAAAGCCCACACATTGCTGATCCTTTGATTAAATGCACAGAGAGCAATATAGCTTTTCCTTCTAGTGTCCTGGTTTGCTATGCAAACTAATTTGCATTTGCACATAATTTATTACCTCGTAACCTACTTTCACCTACTTACTAAAAATGCACCACATAGTTCTAGTTTAACTCTTCAGCATCCATCCTTACTTCTCCTAATCTGGTTAAACCAGTGCTCCTAATCCCAAACTAGTGGCACACGCTAATCTACTATGCGTAATCTGCTTTCGAGCTCTTGTAAGAGCTTTGCTTGAGCCTCATCAACAAAGTGGTTGCCAACGCTAGCTCCAGTTCTTCTGCTGTTTGTCCAAGGGCCCCTGATATCCACCCCCCTGCTTTGCTCTCCTGGAGTACCATTAACACTACAGATGCCGTCCCCCTGAGGAGCTCTATGCCCTTTATAGATATGAATTTGAACACAGTCCTCTCGGCAAGCCCATTAAGACAGAATGACAGCACTCAGAATCAGCCACCGCTATAATCACGCAATCAAAATGCATTATTTGGCTTCTTCAGGTGCACGGCAATGAGTACGGCCCCTCTCGCACTGTACTCAATTGAGACCAATTGGGCTCATTCTGTCCTTGTGTCTCTCTGTGGAAATCATCATTCAGATGGACATTATCATAAGAGGAACAGAATGAAGGGATGAAACTGGAAAGTGTATAATTACAGTTGTGAAAATGCTTTTTTTACCCACTAAATTCAGATACTAAAGCTTTGGTTGCTCACTCTAAAAAGTATATTTAGTGTATTCTGAGTGTTAACATCATACAGTAGGTTAACACTCTGGAGGTATCGCCGACAATACCACCTCGGTTTTTTCCGTCAATGTTGCACATATAATTAAGAGTTATACACCATTTTAATCTGTTGAATATCTTCTTTTATTTGTGTACACTCAGAGTAAAAACAAAATGTTGTGCTGTTTGCAAAATAAAGAAAACTAACATGATGCGTGATCTGTCGTCTCCCTCTGAACGAAGTCCAATCTGATAGTTCTCAGAAAATGAGCTGTAACTTAGTGAATACTAATCACAAAAAAATGAGACTTATGTCTAAAAAAAACGTTGAAATGTCAGGTTTTAAATCATGTAAGTCAAATTAAAAAAAAAAAATTCTCTGTTTATGTAATCTGAATGAAAAGAGGCACAAGTCAGACGCCTGTGATTTAGCTCATTATCCGCTAATGCGGCCACGCCCACGGAGGGAACACTATTCAGACACAAATTCTGAGGCAATACATGAATACATCGTCTCAGTCGTGTATTTATTGTCTTCAAAAGTGTTTTGCATAGCCATAGTTAGCGATCTCTGGAAGCCTCTGTTAGTTCAGTTAGTTCCTGGATTGTCACATGGTCTATTCTTCTTTAGGAGATATTTGTGGACTAAAGGTGTACAGAGCGCCCTCCGGCTGCAAGTATGAATTGAAAACACAGTATCCAGCGCTCATAGTGATGACAATAAATACTGAATAAATATTACTCCTCTGTATAGAAAATTGACATAAACATATGAGAATCCATCAATATTTCTCCAAATGTGCATGCTTTTAAGCTAAAAGCCTATATGAAATGCCATGGAGGTAACATAATTGTTCAGACACTTTGCATCACAGAAATACATTATATTTTAAAGTATATAACAGAATACCATTATTTTAAATTGTAATAATATTTCACAGTATTGCTGTTTTTTCTGTATGTTTGATATACACCATGATGAGCTTGAGACATGATCACAGAGGGTTTTTTCACAGCCTACCTGACTGAAAGTCCTCATTAATATGCAGGTCATTACAGGTCATTATGCGATTCTTTTGTCTTCTCAGGTGTAAATCACCCATTATTCATGATGATTCACACCTCCATGAATACTGTGTTTCTTGACAAAAAGAGTCTTAGAAAAACTAAATCAATATATTGTTATAAATGAACGAGTAGGCAGGATCATTTTAACATAATTTTGAAGCAAAAACTCTAGTCTACAACCAATACCCAGAAGTCTTGTGAACACATATGTAATATTATTTTTTGGCCTTATTTCAGTGACTTAAGTTTTTTGTTTTTTCAATAACCATGCATAAACGTTAGTCCTTCAAAAACACAAACATGAACATGCATGTTTCTCACATATTATTGTAGCCTAGTTTGTGCTGAATACAGTGTAAATGACACTTTTTCCATTAATATGTTTATGAACAACTGAAAAAAAGCACAAATGTCAGGGCATGTCAAAACTTCTCCAGGCCTCAAATCAGCCTCAGACTCCAGAGGGTTAAAACTGCACATTTTTTTGTTATGCTATAGAGATCCCAATGCCCTTTTAATGGGTAAAAATATGTTATATTGAAAAATCAAGTTATTTTATGAGGTTTCCTAAACATGATTATGAAATAAATTTCAAATTCCAAATATCATTTTTTAAAAATGTGAAATATGTTTGGGCTCTCAGAGACCTCAGATATAAAACACAAATAAATGTGTTTCAGTCACTTTTCTGTAAAAAGGTGACCTTCTCTGTGATGATCAATCAATCAATCAATCAACCAATCAATCAATCAATCAATCAATTAATCAATCATTGTGGTGTGCAGTAGGACAATGATTAAGTAGTTATGTAGTCAAGGCTGGAAAACCCGTAAATGTTGTCCCGACCTTGTGGATTTAAGCAAGAACCCTGCCTTAGATCATGCAAATTTAGAAACACTGTCTGTATTGAAAACATCAAAATAAGAGACTATTTCTGTACCCAAGACAAAAATTTTACATTAAATACAATACACTTAAGCTGAAGCTAGATATATGATCATGTGACTTGATATGTAAAATGAATGAGAAGCAAACTGGATAGATTCCTAGAGTTGAGTGCAACGTGTGATTACAGTTAACATGCAAATGATGATTAAAAATGCACTGCGCTCATGTTTACAGAGTGATAGCTGCCTTTTGGATGGCGAGACATGATTATTTCTGAATGGTGACAGATGGCAGATGAAAAGGTAAGAGGGAAGAGAAAAAAATATACTGGGCACGACGCATTTTTGAAAAGCCTTGAGAAGCTAACTTTGTGTTAAAGAGATGCTTCAGCGGTTGCTAGGAAACCCTTATTAAAGCCGATGTCTAATTCGGTGTGGTATGTGAGGAATAGGATGCAGCCACAGTTGTTTGCATCATCATTTCAACTGAAAATACAATCTGAGGTACTTCAGATGCTATTGAACCCAATATATCACCCTAGATGCATCTAATGCGACATCTATATGCAATTTAATGAGGATTTTGTGGGTTTTATCCTACTTAATGTACTCACCCACTGTTGTTATACAGTCTCCACACTGTTACTTTCTATAACTCCTCCATAGAAATTGAAATGTATATGCGAGGTTAAGTACGTTTATACTCTCAGTGCGTGGCTGTCTTGTTTCGAGTGCCCAGATGAACACCACATGGAACCTCATGATAAAACAAAAACCGGATTACATTAACAACAACTTGAAGTGATTGCTAGATTTTCTATTGCAATACGTGAAACACTTCTGTATTGTGATTTGATCTGCTACTGTTTGGTAGTCCGCACAGTTCCTGTCATTTCAGCATGGAAAGAAATGCATTTTTACAGTTGATCTAGCTCGGATTGCCTCTCTCAAAAGTGAGAGGGTGAGACATATTAGAGATGGCCTGATAGATGCAAAGGGAATGAGAGGTACGCTTAGCAGAAGCCATTGTGAAAGAACTACAATGCGCTTGAAATGGAGAAGCACGTCGCTTTCAATGCGAAAGGCTGCACCCCGCTGAAGCGCATGAAATTTCTGTAATACGCACCCAACCCTGCTATTTAGCATGTGGTTCACCCTGTGTGCGCTCATGAATACAGAGAGATATCAGAGAGGTGCAGAACAACTAGTCTAGAGGAGTGCCATACGCTTTGTAGTCATACTTTACCAAAATTAGATCTTAAGAATATTGTGAATAGGCATAAAGTGTTCAGAACAGACCTGTTCTTCAATATCGGTGTGAAATTGCCCACTGGTAGTGTTGGGGGGTGCAGAAAATCTAACATTTGCAAGAAGTTGGTACTGTATGTTTAAATTACTCGAATCCTACTATTTAAATTCACTCAAAAATGAAAATGCTGGCAAATTTAGGTGGCAAAAAAGGACCAACAGTGTAGCGATGTATGCTTTTAATTGTATGTGCAACACTGACAGAGTATTTTGAGTCTCTTTCGCACTGGTTAGAAAAAAAACACGGTGATCACGCCGGCGTGACCGCCGACCCGAGGGAGTTAACCCTCAGGGGTCTGAGGCTGATTTGGGGCCTGGAGAAGTTTTGACATGCCCTGACATTTGTGCTTTTTTCAGTTGTTCATAAACATATTAATGGAAAAAGTGTCATTACACTGTATTCAGCACAAACTAGGCTACAATAATATGTAAGGAACATGTATGTACATGTTTGTATTTTTGAAGGAATAACGTTTATGCGTGGTTTTTGAAAAAACTAAAAACTTAAGTCACTGAAATAAAGCCAAAAAATATATATTAAATCTGTGTTCACAAGACTTCTGGGTATTGGAGGTTGTAGACTAGAGTTTTTGCTTCAAAATTATGTAAAAATTATCATTCCTACTCCTTCATATAAAACAATAGAGAGATTTAAATTTTCTAAAACATCTTTGGTCAAGAAACACAGTATGCGTGGAGGCATGAATAATCATGAATAATGGGTGATTCTCACATGAGAAGACAAAAGAATCGCATAAAAGAGCTCTAATGACCTGCATAAATAATGAGCTCTTTCAGTCAGATAGGCTGTGAAAAAACACTCTGTTAATCATGTCTCAAGCTCATCATAATGTAAATCAAACATACAGAAAAAACAGCAATACTGTGAAATATTATTACAATTTAAAATAATGGTATTCTATTATTAAAATATAATGCATTTCTATGATACAAAGTGTCTGAACAGTTATGTTACCTCTATGGCATTTCATATAGGCTTTTAGCTTAAAAGCATGCACATTTGGAGAAATATTGATGGATTCTCATGTTTATGTCAATTTTCTATACAGAGGAGTATTTATTCATTATTTATTGTCGTCACTGTGAACGCTGGATACTGTGTTTACAATTCATACTTGCAGCCGGAGGGCGCTCTGTGCACTTTTAGTCCACAAATGCCAATGCTAAAGAAGAATAGGCAATCCAGGAAATAACTGAACTAACAGAGGCCAGAGATCGCTAACTATGGCTATTCAAAACACTTTTCAAGACAATAAATACACGATTGAGACAATGTATGCATGTATTGACTGAATTTGCCTCTGAATGGCGCTGACTCCGTGGGCGTGGCCGCATTAGCGGATAATGAGCTGAATCAAGGACTTCTGACATGGCTCTCTTTTCATACAGATTACATAAACACAGAAGGTTTGTTTTCGATTTGACTTACAAGATTTAAAACCTGACATTTCAACGTTTCTCCAGACACAAGTCTAATTTTTTTGTGATTAATATTCACTAAGTTACAGTTCATTTTCTGAGAACTATCAGATTGGACTTCGTTCAGAGGGAGACGAGAGATCACGCATCATGTTAGTTTTCTTTATTTTACAAAAAGCACAACATTTTGTTTTTACTCTGAGTGTACACATATAAAAGAAGATATTCCAGAGATTAAAATGGTGTATAGCTCTTAATTGTATGTGCAACATTGACGGAGTATTTTGAGTCTCTTTCACACTGGTTAGAAAAAAACCGTGGTGATCACGCCGGCGTGACCACCGACCCGAGGGAGTTAAACCAAGCAGCATTCTGTTGGTCAATGTGGTGAATCTGCATGACCGGCTTGAACCCGATATGAAGTCTGCATGGGAAAATCTTTCACCATCACATGAGATTGCAGATAGCATGGATTCCTACTGAAATTACTTGATTTCACAGGCAAAAATTTGTCGAACAGTAAATGTGACCGCATCATAACACAAAATGACTAAATTGAAGTTATTATTTGTTAACCATTGCAACCTGGTCACTGAGTTAAATTTCAGAACTGGATCAGTCCCGTTTGTAAACAATCATCCAAACTGGTTTTGTAAACTAATCAACCAATTTATTGAAAAGATCTCATTCGAGAAGAACTTGTGAGATTTTTAGCTAACTCAAATTTTTCTTTGTTCCACATAAAAGCTCAGAGGACTATATAGTGCACAAGTCATATAGACCACAAGTCATGTTTTCCCCCCAAATTTTAGAGCTTGACAATGCAGTTGTCATTTACTCATTATATTTAAAAGTATGGACAAGATATTTTAAGACTCACCTTTTGTGTTTCACATGAAAAAGGAAGTTATATGGGTTTGAAACTACATGAGGGTAAGTAAATGTTGGCAGATTTTTCACTTCTGGGTGAACTACCCCTTTAATGAGATCCCTTGAAATTTCACTCTTGCAGCATTTGAGAATACTCGTTGGATTCTTTGTTTGTGCTCTTCAAAATGTTTGTCCATCTGTTTCTCTGAATCTTTCTGTGTGTGTTTCTGACTTAAACTCAGTCACATACACACTATCTTCACAAAATGACTCCAATGAGTCCAACAACATGCCAAAAGAAAACTTTCAGATCGACATATGGAGGGTAATGTTGAAAGTCAACATGAAACTGCAACCCATTTTATTGGTTTTGGACAAGTTTGGAGGGGGTGGGTTGAAAAACCAGGTAACAAGGTAACCTGGTTACCTAGTGGTAGGACTAGGGCTGTGTATCGAGTTCGATACTTTTTAGGCACAGGCCGAATTGCCTCGATACCACTGGGTATCAAAAAATGTCTTGCTGTTTGATACCAAATTTCGATACCTTAGGGGTTAATCTCAACGTCAGTGAGACAATAAGCATGCACAGGGCTCGAATTTCAGTTTGGAATGCGGGTATTGCACATATTTTTACTCATTCCAAAAAGTTTTGTCCTTATAATGCGGGAAATGCCCTCAAACATTTATTCACTCTAGCTTATGGGCTGAATGAGGAAATTAACCCACACAGATGATCATTAAGCGTGCGGCCCCTTGTCAGCAAGAAGGTTTTGTTTTGAATCAGTAGTTCGGAACGTGTATCAAACTCCTAAAGTCACGTGATTTCAGTATACGAGGTTTCGTTACATCATAAGTATTTCAAAATTTCAATAGTTCACCACTGGGGGGCGTGACTTTGGCAGTTTGATACACGCTGCGAACCACTGATTTGAAACAAAAGATTCATAAAGCTTCGAAGCTTCATGAAGCGGTGTTTTGAAATCACCCATCACTAGATATTGTTGAATAAAGTCATTATTTTGTTATTTTTTGGTACACAAACAGTATTCTTGTCGCTTCATAACATTAAGGTTGTACCACTGTAGTCACATGAACTGTTTTAAATACTTCTTTAGTAGCTTTCTGGGCATTTGAAAGTGTTAAATATCTTGCTGTCAATGCAGGCCTCACTGAGCCATTGGATTTTATCAAAAATATCTTAAATTGTGTTCCGAAGATGAACGAAGGTTCATAATTTTTGGTGAACTAACCCTTTAAAGCTTTAAAGCTTGTAATTTGTACTTGATATTTCCCCGGTTTCACAGACAAGGCTTAAGCTAGTCCTGGACTAAAATGCATGTTTGAGCTGTTTTAACTGAAAGCAAATTGTACTGACATTCTGTACCTTAAAATATGTCCCTGCCATTTTTTTCTCCAAATGCACACCAGTAATATAGCTTTTATAAATGGACCCTAGAAAACTATAAAGCCATTAAGTTTAAATCAAACTTTCTTGTGTTGTCTGTAAACTCAAACGTAACAATTGCAACCCCACTGTAAAAACACAAAAACACTGAGTAAGCAAGTAACATGAAGTGACAGTGGCTCAGGAGATGAGTATTTACGTCTGCATAAAAAAAAAAAAAAAAAAAACTTTCTCTGATCTCTGATTTTGTAATTATATAGATCACTTTTGTTGTTGTTGTTTTGCACACCGTTGATGTCAGCTGAAAATGAAAGCCGTTTCACAGGCAAAGCAAGTTACTACATTTTGACAGCATGTATGATGTCATTCACAATCATTTCAACAATTTCATGTTGATTCTAAGAATTCGTCAGCCTGCAGCTAGCTTCAGAATCCAAAATACTTTCCTGCTCCACGTGATTACGCAAGATTTTCCATCAAATGCGATTTGATTTACACCAGCCAGATCAAAACATCCATCACTGGATTAGGCGCTCAATCTTATTAATTTATAAGTCTATCTTTGGCCTGGGCCGAATGATTAGCTGGATGTTTAATGCGTACGTGGGTTTAGTGAGGAGCATGGCGACAACAGCATCTGAAAGCCCTGTAGATTAGAGCTGTTAATCTGGTTTGGGTGACAGTGGTCTGGCTAGACTCAGGACTGCAGCTGGCACCAGAGGTCTGGGGGATTAAATTAGAGCCAGCAGGCAGCAGGAGGGACTGGGTGGGGATGTCTTTATCAGTGCCCTTATTCCATCTGAACTTCCTTTTTCATCCCTTACTTCTTTATTGTCCATCAAAACTATGAAATGGCATGACATTTGGGAGTTAAGGAGTGATTTAAATCTATATCTGAGCTTCTACTTATTCTCTCTCAACTTTCTGAGGTGCATTTTGAAATGCTTTTTAAACAGTATTAAAGGAGTTCACATGCATACTGAATTAAAATTTTGATCCACAGGCTTATAGTTAAATATTTAACATTTGTTTTGTAGACAAATATAAAACTGCATACAAAAGTTTTGTTTTTGAGTGTAAGTTATGTAAGGTAAGGTATTTAATTATAAGCCTTTAAAGTCCCTGTAAAGTCATATTAAAGTATGTGTTCTGAGTTTGTCACACCGCAGAAAAATGTGTTATTAACCACCCAGCCAAATTTGAATGATTAAAAAAAATCTACAAGTAAATGAAATAAGTTATTAAAATCTCGAAAAAATGAGCAGTATTTTCTGCTCTCAAACGCTGGGGGCGTGTCCGCTGTTGGCGCTGAAACCACACCCACTCGCGAGAGCTGCCATCTCAACTGACTTGTCTATGAGTCAAACATACTGATGCATATAAAAAGAATCACATTAGAGGGTTGCAAATTTTAGTAGAGTTACTGTGGACTACCTACATATTATAACATAAGCACACAAGGCAACTTACACTCATTGGTGGGCACGTACTGCAGACTTTTGTTGAGTCAACAAATGACGGCACCGCGAGACAGGAGGATGAAGGCCGGGACAGAAGAGACTCTGTCCAGCTCCATATCATCGGGGACAGGGACTTTACAGGGACTTTAAGGTTTAAAGGTGCCCTAGAATTAAAAATTGAATTTATCTTGGCATAGTTAAATAGCAAGAGTTCAGTACATGGAAATGACATACAGTGAGTCTCAAACACCATTGTTTCCTCCTTCTTATATAAATCTCATTTGTTTAAAAGACCTCTGGAAAACAGGCGAATCTCAACATAACACTGACTGTTACGTAACAGTCGGGGTGTACGCCCCCAATATTTGCATATGCCAGCCCATGTTCAAGCCATTAGACAAGGGCAAAACGTCTGGATGTGCACAGCTGAATCATCAGACTAGGTAAGCAAGCAAGGGCAATAGAGAAAAATGGCAGATGGAGCGACAATAACTGACAAGATTAGAAATATTGAGGGTTATATTAACTGTGTGAACTTTGTGTTTGCTGTTTAAGGCAGTTGAGAGCTCGCGGGGTGGGGGAGCGGGAGATTTAAAGGGGCCGCACGCTTAATCGGTGCATATGTAATAATGGCTTAAAATAGGCAGTTAAAAAAATGTATTAAAAAAAATCTATGGGGTATTTTGAGCTGAAACTTCACAGACACGTTCAGGGGACACCTTAGACTTATATTACATCTTTTGAAAAGGGGTTCTAGGGCACCTTTAAGATAATGAGGCACAAATTCAATAAAGTGTGTCCAAACATTTGACTGGAACTTTCTTGAAGTTTTTATTATCATTTGCTAACATCATTTGTTCAGAAAAATCCATTCTGTACAGTGTAACTGAACATTTTGAAGTTCTTAAATTGAAGTGATTAAACTGTTCGAATTTACACATTACAGGAGTTACTGATAAAAATACAAGAACACCTCAGCTGACAAGATATTTTGAAGGGCACACCATGAGAGAGTGACCGATCATGCAAGACATAAGTTGAAGAATGAGGTCAAGTACAGAAAAACATCAGTCAAACAAGATTCCACAAAGGGCCAAGACGAACATCTACATTTATTCATCCCAACACAGTCCACACAGAGTCAACATCTGAAGGTGAAAGTACCACAGAAGACATTCTCACCAAAGGCCTACTTCAAATAAAGTAATCATAGCTATTACAATTTCATTTCAGTCAGGTTATTTGCTTGCAGGTGAAATTAGATTATATTCAATTTCCTTCAAAATACTGGGTAGGATAACAACATCTTTACAGAGCAACATCTGGAGAGCGGCTATTATCCTTTTCATTTTTTTTTTTTAAACAAAAATGATGAAATGTAATTACGAAGTTGAATACTGCATAGTGCGAAGATAAAAAAGTGCACACAAAATTTGTCATTTCAACATTTTCCTATTGTTCATACAGTGTGGACAGTAATTGCCTTAGTATTGAAAAGAATACATTTAGAAAACATTTTCACATGGCGAAGCACAAAATGCACACAAAACTACAAAAAGGTGAATAAATCATCCATGACTGACTAACAAGTCAGTTCAGGTCTGACATATAAAGACAAATAATCTGACGAACACGAACAAGATACCACCATGTTTTTATTTATTTATTTATTGGGACATGGTACTATGGTAACATAAAAAAAAAAGTAGCATATAAAGTCATCTAAATACCATGAGATATAAATATTATAAATCATTAAAAGTATTACAGTTTTATCATCGGATCCTATCAAATATAGTACTGACTTGGCCCACACTCTTCTTCAGAAGATAAGTTACTGCCATTCAGAGAAAGACCTTTCACCTTCCTCTCGTGGTCTATTGTGTGAAATCTACTGCAGTCCACCATGAAATATCACAAAGCTCCTCTCAATTTCCTTTCGCAGAGCCTGGTTTCTAATCAAAGGTTTAGAAATGCAAAGCCAATTTCATTACAAGGAAAAATTTGTGATCATTTTCAGTAAAATACATCTCAAATTGAGTTTCTGGCTGATTAGGGTATCTACGGTAACACTGAACTGCATGTATCTGGGCGCACAGCTTAATTTCCTATTTCCTTACAATAATAAAGGCAATCAAGCCCTTAAAGGTGGTCTAATGATCACCCACTTATACAAGTGTTGTCTCTCATTTCTGGTTATTACTTTTGACATTTTAATCAAGCGCCTATTCAGAAGTACAACATGGCTATGGTTTTGGAGACCACTCGGGCAGCTGTCAAAAAAAGCTGCCTTTTGGATGGCGAGAAAAGAAATAATGATTTTCCTTCCAACCCCCATTTGCCTGTAATCAAATCTACAATATCATGTGGTGCAAAGGTGAGTTGGAACAATTTGAAGCCTTGGTAACCCTGGGTGAAGTTAATAGCTTCAAAAACTTAGCTTTTCTTTTATTCTCCAATAATAAGATACCCATGTTCAGAATGTGAAATTTAGTCATTAGAGTTAGACTAATTTCTTTTTATTTGCAGATGTCTCATCCCATATGAAACATCTGTGTCGTCAAACATTATGAAATTAGTCCTTTTGCAGAGGAGACCGGGATTACTTTTTACTCAAGTGAATGTTTCTTAGGATAGGTTTACTTCTGAAAATCAGTTTCTGTATGGACAAAATCCATAGACCAACTGAGATACACTATATGAACAGCAAACAGTTAGGGTTTGTTTCTGCTTTCCTGGTCAGGCCAGTAGTAAAAGATTGCAATGGGTCTCAACTCAAAAAAATATATTTATAATTTGAAATGTATGACTTAAAATGTATTGTTTTCACATTTACAATGTAGTATTTGGTTTCAAATTAATGAATTATAATAAAATCATATTTAAATGTATATATTGGTTTATCAATATATCGTTTAGAATTATTAAAAGTAATAAAAAAATTATAGTAATTATAATTACACATGCAACTCCAGAATTAAATACATTTTGCTGGAAAATGGCAAAACATTACTGTTTGGTTTGTCACTTGTATCGTATTCTAATGCTAGAAGTTAGATAGATGACAATTTAAAATAATAGTAATAATAATAATAATAGTAATAATAATAATAATAATAATAATGTATTATATTTATAAATAGATGTTTGCGAATTCTGCTTGTAAAGGTCAGAAAATCAAAAGAAAAAGTTTGCAAGGCCTAAAACGTGCATGCAGGCCTATATGATCATAAAACAAAATACAGAGCGCTATATATATGGCATAAAAATATTCTGAGCAAGTGAGAGTTCTGGCCCAAAACACTCACACACTGACCCCAGGCCAGCGGCCATCTTTACTGTTGAGCCTGATGGGGTAAGTTGTCACAATTGAAACCTGCCATTAAAAGACTGTTTGCAACGCCTCCGGGCAGCTATTTCGGGCATTTAATGCTCAGGTTTATGAGGACACAAATGTGTATAATAACATGGGTATTACAAGGTAAACATGGTTCCTGTGTCCTCATAAACCAAATGGCTTATAAAACATACTGAACTGTGTTCTTTTGAAATTCAATAAATGCAGTTTTCTGTGATGGGTAATTTTAGGGGTAGAGGTAGTGTAGGGGGATAGAATATACAGTTTGTTCAGTATAAAAACCATTACATCTATGGAGAGTCCCCGTAAACCACATATAGAAGTATGTGTGTGTTTGTTTCATAATTATTTACTGTTTAACATGAATTAATTGTATATTTTATTAATAGTTAAAATTAATAAATTCAATGGCCTTTTTCACTCTTCACTCTTCAATTGAACCATCTTCAATGGTTTACATCACTGAAACTAAACATTATTGTTGCTTATGACTAGACAATGACAGGTTTATGTAGCCCACCTTTGAGGTCAAAGAAATGTATTTGCAATATTGTAAGTCTGTGTAATGTGCAAATGTCAGGTAATACTCTTTTAAGTGCTGATTTTTTTCACTTTAGTGAATATTAGCTGAGGTGTTCAGTGAAACATGAATACCTTAAAGGGCATGTATACACTCATTACACCAGGTTGACCTTAGCACACGGATGCTTTTCATAACGCAGACGGTCCTCAGCAGGGTCTGTACTGCAGGGGTCCCATGGGGCCCACAGATAATTATCTCCTCATTACCCTCCAGCACTTAAGCAGCTCACAATACAGTCCTCACCAGTGCAAACATCGTGAAGGAATTAGCATTAGCATGCTAACTCAATATCACAGTGTTGCCTGCCATTTGGCCATTTCATTTGGGCTTGTAGCTGCTGTTGTGTGAGTTGACTAATGAGATAAATACCCAGAACACATTATATTGTTTTGCCTCAGCAAGAGCATTTGTTATCGTCATCCTTGGCCGTTCAGACAGAATTTCTCTAGAGAGTGGTGCAAACAAGCAAAAGGAGGCGAGGATATGCATTTCCTGCCTTTTGAGACCCCAAAAACAAAGTGGTGTTTGAGTAGAAGAGGAAGTAGATCTCCATTTTTCATCCCCAGGTCCCAACCATCACTGTTTTCATGAGATAGTAGTTTTAATGGAAGTACTTGCTGCCTCCCAGCTGGGGGTTGGCAGTATGTTTACAAAGATGCCTCGGGTAATGGAGTGCTCCCGGTCAGACCTCGTTTCTACGTAATAAAGCGAAGGGGCGGCATTTAATTGTTTTCCTCACATCTGTTGTAAATAAGCTTGTGTTTAACCGATTCAAAAGGGATCACATTTCAATGAATCACAGGAACACAAGCAAGCTAATTTCAGTCCTCTGATTACTGGAACATTTGTCTAGTCCTACTAAAACCAAGGACCCCTTGGTGGAAGGAGTCAGAGCAGGAACACTGTTACATATTGTATAATACTGATTGATGTCTGGTCTGAAACAACATGCACATAATATATTAATGTATATACTTTAAGAATGCTTATATTAGGGCTGTCACGACTCCTCGATTAAATTCAAGTATTTAAAAGAAATTGCAATTTACCCTTGTCGAGTAACCGGCAAAATACCCAAAGTGGCAAATTCCACGGACAAGAATCCATGAACAGCATTATTTGACTGTTTTCTAAGGCTGCACAATGTATTAAAACCGTAGCATTAGTGTTGTCAAAAGTACCGGTACTTCGGTACCAAGTCGGTACTGAAATTTTGAAAATGTGACGATTCCCGCATTTCTGTAGTACCGGGAGTACCGAGATTTCGTTTTGTGAATCGTGATCTGGTCACCTGATTAGCAGAGAATTTAACAATATTCCATTAGTTATTCCACTGAACATGGAATCTCTGTTTCTTTTCCCAAATCTTCACTCACGGAGGGGATTATAAACGCTCTTTTGTTCACATTTAGGCCTATTATAGGCTATTCGTATTCTTTACTATGGTAACTTACAAGAAACACCATAGGACAGAAACCTTTTTGCTTGCATGTCAATTTCTAGTCAAAGCGCTTGTTATACTTTATAAGGCGCGTCAAGTTTATCTGTATACCGTGTTTCACACACCAGTGATTTTTAGTTTCGTTTTCTCTGGCAGCGCTAAATCAAACATAGCCTGAATGTCTTTCCCCTGCGGAGGATAAAACTCGCTCTTCAGACCTTTTACAACAAGTGTCAGTTGTTTGTAACATCAGGAGAAAACATGACGATATTATTAAAGAGAAATGGTCTTTTTCCTGCTCGTGTCCCACATCCCTCTCAAAGCGCAGAGCGGTAAGCTATATCAAAGACTATAATAACGGGACTTTGGCTACATGACGCATCTTTGTGTGGAAATAAAAAAAAACGAATGTTTTTTTTAAATAATATTTAACTTTCTTATTATTTAGGTTACTATTATTTACTGATATTTATTTCATAGTTTTACAGGCTGTAGTGTGTTGTTTCACTGACGGAATAGCTAAAATAAACACGCACGTCTGTTACACCTGTTGAAAAATCCAGCAGATGCTGGTAAGGTAGGTTTTGAAGCTGGTATGCTGGCTTGAGCTGGTTTATGCTGTCCAGAACCAGCTTAGGACCAGCATAGGACCAACACTTGACCAGCATAAAACAGCTCAAACCAGCATACCAGCTTCAAAACCTACCTTACCAGCGTCTGCTGGTTTTTTTCAACAGTACAAAATCGATGTTTTAGCATTTTTTTTTTTTTTTAATATTTCAAAATGTATTTCACTGAGGTAGCCTATATATACACACAAAAATACACACATGCTCCAAATTATATTTAATGTTTTTAAAATAGGCTATATAAAATAGTAAAATAGTTCCAACAGATTTTGCTGTGGTACTGAAATTGGTACAGAGAACCGTAAAAATGTTCATGGTATTGGTACCGACTACTGGAATTTTGGTACCGTGACAACACCACATAGCATAGTGCTATTGGGAATTCGCAAAGGCTGTTATTCAATTTTAAAAATATATGCGCTGCAGATTTTATATATACACACTTTAATTATTTACATGCGTGTAAGTTATGTGCATCTCAGAGTGGCTCCATTCACAGTAAACGCTGGTCTACTTGAACTGTTATCATTTACATGCGTGGAGCGCGTCTCAAACTCCATCTCTGCGTATGCTGTAAGTTTGGGTTGCTTATAACGTTCATCTGGGATGCACAATTTCATCAGATTTGTAAGGTAAATTATTTACAAGTTTAAACTCTCGCTCTGAGTTTGCATGTTTTGATGTCAACATATTCATGTTCAAGAAATTACGGTGGCTGTAGCATTTCTATCGCAAAGAAGTGGCCAAATATTAATGATTATGTAAACATTTGAATTAAATGTCATTTGGCCAATATTAAACAAGGATTTGATCTGCTGTAAAGTGTAACAACACCAGGCCGTTGGCGCCCTCTACAGGCATTTGATGATTGTTTATATTATGTATATTATGTATTTAAACAGTGTTGTTCTATAAAACCATATGAATACTTGCTTTTGATACTTTATTTGGACCAGATAATATTGCCTCATTATTATATATGTATTTAAAGGTGCAATGTGTAAATTTTAAGAGGATCTATTGACAGAAATGCAATATAATATACATAACTATGTTTTCAGTGGTGTATAAAGACCTTCAATAATGAACCATTATGTTTTTATAACCTTAGAATGACGTAATCTATCTACACTGCGGGTCCCTTTATATGTTAAGTCGCACCATTTTGCGCCGGCATGTTTATGGTTACAGTAGCCCTAAATGGACAAACTGCTCTACAGAGCACGTTTTCTTGACTGGCTACTCTCTGCTGTCTCAGACGGTGACATTTTTGTCCTGTGCTGGCCACCATAGCTTCTCTATATTGCAATTATTCGGAACCTCACTGCTAGATGCTGCTAAGTTTCAGATCAAATGAAAATAGATCACTATTGAAGACCACTGCTCTTTAAGAGTCTCATTAAAACATGATATTTCACACTAAAATCATAACAAAAAAAAAAAAAGATATGACCATTATTTTATGACCAACTATTTCCTCACCAAATTCTCATTACTGTAATGCACCCAGGTGTTTTGATAGAATGTTACAGTGTTCTAGTAATATATTAGTAAAAATTACTGCTATAAAACATTTTTTTTTATAATTATTTTAAAGGCACTTAGCAAATATATATCCCGTTCAGACATTTGGGATCAGTATTTCGAAGTTAAAAGTACTTTTAAGGGATCAGTTAATACTATTATTGAGCAAGGATGCATTAAGTTTGCATCAAAACTGACATGTTATTGATCAAAAGTGACAAAGCACTGACAGATTATTAAATGTTGATTCTTTATTTCTGTAAAAGAACAACCATAGTTATTTCTACCCTTTATATATCGTTTAAAATTCTATACAATACACAATCATGTGATTCCGCTGAGTTTGATTGGTTGTATCCTGTGCATGAAAGCAATGTCAGACAATCCTTTCATTTGACGACGCTCAATTTCCAGCAGTAATTTGGATTTAATGTCTATTGGCAAAGGCAAAATGAACACTGTAATTTCTGAATGCCACATTACATTCATTATAAATGCTTGGTAAACAAAG
This sequence comes from Megalobrama amblycephala, assembly GCF_018812025.1. Lineage (NCBI taxonomy): Eukaryota > Metazoa > Chordata > Actinopteri > Cypriniformes > Xenocyprididae > Megalobrama > Megalobrama amblycephala. The sequence continues at coordinate 18,421,599 of NC_063057.1, read as the reverse complement.
GATCCTGGGTTTCTACTGAGCTCAGGCAAATCCAAGTGAGTCTGAACCAATTGTATCCTATTTGCACGTCTGGAGTTTGGATGCTGTAATTAGTGTTGTGCGATGGAGCCCTCTTCAGGAAAATCACATACTGATTGCTCATTACAGCCTAATGAAAATGTAATCAGCCATAAATGAAAAGCATTTCGATATTTTTATCACTGTCCGTGAGCCGACGCAGGTTTTATACTGTAAAGTAATGTCTAATCTTTTGAGCGAAAGGTAGAAAATATGTTTGTATGATTAGATCGGTTTCCCAGCTGCTAGAGAATTTCACACTCCATAGGAAGCACCATCTCTGGATGTCTAGAAGACTGACTTCATTATGACATTTAGATTGTGTGAATATTGCGCAGTCAGTATCTCTGTTCACTGCATTAAGGCTCTCTCAATTTCTCTTTCGCATGGATAGGTGCTCTAGTCACAACAGGGATGTTGGGTTATGTAAACCTTCTCTTTGTGTCGTGTAAACTAGTCTGTGCCTTCCATGTCAGTATGGCTCACTCCTGTGATGGGAATACTCTATGTGTGTATTAAAGTGTGTGTTTGTGTATCCACTGACACAGGCAGGTTATGAAACAAAATGCCACAGCAGGCGTTCCCTTCGATATCAAAGTTAAGCGGATCCAGACAAAACAAAGACTAATCAATAAAATTACTCCATCTATACATACGTATATCACTAATGCTTAATGGTCCCAAATATTCATAAAGACCATATATATATATATTAATGTAATGTCATATGAGAAAATGAATTATTCAAAAGAGCCCAGTGCTGGGTGGTAATCCGGTTCATCAGGTAAACCGGTTTCAATTTCACGACCGATATGCATTTTTCAAATACCGCCATACTGAAACAGCTGAAAGAGCTGCTGTATCTAATCAATGGCCATGATGGTCATTCAGATTTCACTAATAGTAACCATTCACTAATGGTAACAACTTTATAACACATCAATAAAAACTCACAAAACTAACTCTCTTTAATACTTCAAATACTATGTAGAGCCATATGATTTCCACGATGCAGAAAACACAGATGGAATCACGGAATCCAGTCACAAACGAAACGTCACAGAATTTGGCAATTTTTGGATGAATAGATCAAAAGTAGGGCTGTACAATGAACCAGATATTGATACGGACTAGTGTCTGTGAATATTAAAGCTCAAAAAGACCGCTATTGACATCTGAAGTCTGTATATTCTGCCATGTCTGTGTGAATGAGTGCAGCAGTTTCATCCACTACTACACATAGGCTACTGAAGCACACATGACGATCACAATGATTTCAGCATCTGTTGTCTCTATACATGGACAACTTCATCTGCAAAGCTGCTCTTAAAGTCACTTCATGAACATTTCGCCATTTAATTTGATAAAACTTTTGACATTTGTTGTATCATATACACAGGAAGTCAAAAGTCTTCACTACAACCAGTCAAAAAAAAAAGATCAGTGTAACTTGAAATAACAGAAATATATTACTATTGTACAGTAGAGTGTACTTTGATTAATAGTGATAATAATAATAATAATAATAATAATACAGTTTATTACCGTTTATTGATATAATACCATTAGAGTCATCAAAAGTACCGACTTCGGTAACAAGTCAGTACTGAAATTTTTAAAATGTGACGCTTTGAGCGGATTCGTAAACACATCTGATTGGCCATTGTGTTAACATGCTCATCGGATATGTCTGTGATTGGCTACAACGATCAACGCTTCAAAAACATGTTGTAAATATACATCAATGACGCTCTTCACCGAGCGCTTACACAGATACACATGGGAGCGTTTGAAAGCAGGCATCTATCGTGGACCAAAATTCAAACACTTCCGTGTGCTTTCAAACACTCCCCGCTCCCATGCGTTGATCATTGTAGCCAATCACAGACATATCCGATGAGTGTTAACACAATGGCCAATCAGATGTGTTTACAAATCTGCTCAACAGCACTCAAAGTGTCACATTTTTTTAAATTTTAGTACTTCAGTACAAAGTCGGTACTTTTGACAACTATAAATACTGTTTAGTAATAAAACACACAAAAACTCAAAGGTCTTCATTACAACCAGACAAAATAAAAGTTCCATCTACCTTGGAATTATTACACAAATTGGAGAAAAAAAAAAAAAGTACTTATTACTATTATTATTAATTAAATTATAAATATTTAGTTTGATTACATTAAAAAGTAAATTGTTACTTTTTTTTTTAAATGAATTTATATTTGTCCTTAAGGTTATCTGAAGTCGGCTGATCGCTCTTATTTTCAGCAACAGAATTTTGAGAAAAACAGGTTTAAATAACTGTCACACCCTTTTTTCCCATAGACATGAAAATGCACTATCCAAACATAAGTGGTTGTAATTCAAGAATGCTTTGGAATATAGACCTGAGGTTGGTCTTGTTTTAAAGAAGACACTAGTCAAATTATTGTAGAAGTGAAATAAATTATGAAAGTGAAAAATAATAAAATAATATATTACAAAGCATGTTTCACTCTAAAACTGCAAGAAAATAAAAGCCAAAAATTCCAAATTTTAGGTTGAAATATTTCAAAAATGAGCTTTCAGTAAGATTTTGTGTGGGCGCAGTACCAAACTTTTTCACTAGATGACACGCAAGCTCCATATCTGACCATTTAAGGGTGCCTCCATTTATTTGAGTAATCTGAACTATATATTTCTATATTTTCATACATTTTATGAAGTAGACATCCTATTCAGAAGTAGTATGGGCAGTTTGGCAGTATTTGATTTGAATTCAACCTCTAATAAACACATAATTAAAACATGTGTGTTCATTATAGCTCCGTTGTTCTCTTGTGCTCCGCCTTCTCATGATAACATTGTATTAGAAAAAAAATAATCTTTGCGTGTCGTAGTTTATACAGGACTGGTTGGAAATTTGCATTAATACACCTTCATTCTATATGTTATGTGTGGTTTATTTTGATAGGCGAACTGTCTTTGTAGTGTTGAGAGGGAAAGCTATGGCCTTTTTTTTTTTTTAACCTCCGCTGGTTTTGTTCTTAAACAGTAACGCTAGAGAAAGACAGCCTTGCCACTACAAATCACTATTTTTCTGCACTAACAGGCGAAATTTGCCAAGATATTTTCAGAGATAATAAACCAGATGTTATAGAATGATAATTTAATGAAAACCCAATTTTGAAAAAAAAAAAAAAAAAGACGTTTGACCTAATTTTTTGACTTTACTGAAAACGTTCCATCAGACGGGTTTTCCCAGATCGTATCACACACACACACACACACACACATTATATATAAACATATATATATTCCTTGTATTCCTGACAGTAAAATAAGCCATAATAAAGGTCCAGTGAAAAATATGTGATATACCGTGAAACTGTCACAATGAGAAAAAAAAAAAAGAAAAAAAAAAAGTGTGACAGATTTTTGGTCAAACCCCCCAGCTCTAAAAAAGCCTATTGTTTATATACACATTATATCTCTGCAGCCTGTAATTTTCTTTCTCCAAACTTAAGTATACAAGAAATGAGTGCAAACACAGATTTTTAAATGGAACATATGAAATTGGAAGATGAATGCATCATATATAATGCTGGAATGCTAAAAATTACGATTCATATATAAAACTGAATTCAGATGTACATTTTTATACAAAAAATGTGAATTTATCTAGGTTACAAAGTATTTTGTTAGCACATGTTGGTTTTTCATGTTCATCTAGTTTGATTGACGGAGCACACCAATTGGATTTGAAGTCTGCAGTGCTTTGAAAACAAAGCAACTGGAAAGCATATTGAGTTCCTGTACCTCAAGCTCAACTGCTCAGCAAGGCGTTAAGTAAACCTTCACGTCTGAATCCCAGATAAACCTCTTTATTAATTATTCATGAAAAACATAAATATTTCATGAGCATTTACCCAGTCTCACACCCCCATTCATTTTAAAATGAGTTTCACTGAGCGTCAGTTTGATTAGTTAAGTCTTACCCCGAATGGTCAATGGAAGTGTTCTTTTGAGGCGTATTCAGCTAATAGCAGTCCAAGCGGCAAATGCTCCTTAAAAAGGCCTGGAGACAACTGTCTGACAGTTTGCCCCTTGAGACGGACACTCAATAACAAGGCCAATAAGAAGTCATGATTGCCTCATCAAGACTAAATGGCAAAGGATTCGCAGCATTCGTGGATGAAAGCTTTGAAAGTCTGTCATCTTGCATCATTACCATCTGATTGGCCACTGCTTGATGTTCTCATTTAATCCAGGTCAAGGCTTTGCAGCTGTAGACAAACAAACAGTCGATTACCGAAGATACTCATACTGATTGCACCAGTAGATCAGAAGAAAAAGACCTTGAAATATCAAGGTCAGCAGGTTGTCATAGTTTGAGTTGATTCGCTGTTTTTAATCTAAAAAACCTCATTTTGTAGCTGAAGTCTCCTCTGTAATTTTTCAGTATAATGGAAAGTTTTGTTTTCATCAAGACTTGAGATCAATACCTCATTTAAGTTCTGTCCTGAGGGTTTCCATCTTTAAGCGCTAATGCTGCCCACTGCTGCTTCTGCTGCACTTCTCAGGAAAATAGGGAGTGACAGAGGGTCACCGCTGCTGGGTTCATCTTCCCCTGACCTTTACGTCCCCTTTGGGAATCTGTCTTTTTAACGGGGACAGGATGTAACCCAGGCACAGCAGAGGGCAGGAACAAAACGAAGAAATGCTGCACCATGATGTTTGCAGCCGCCCACCTCTGTCTCCCGCAGCTCTCTTCACAGAGCTCTTGAAAGTCATTTCCTCAAATTTGGAACAATAAGTACAAAGTGCTTTAAACACAGTGTGTTTAGTACACCACCTTCCTCTCAACTGGAGCACAATTTGAGCAGCGGTAGCCAAATGCTCAAACACAGAAATTATTAAGTGAGTATGTAATGAAATGACAACTAGAGGGTAAAGGGCAGAAAAAGAAAAATCAAAAAGGAATTTTGTCTTTTGTTTGCCTGAACAGGTCAAAAAAGTGAGAAAGTGCAGTGCGTGATTGATAGCAGCGATGAAGACAATGTGGAAAAAAATGCTCAAGGTTGAAACAATGACCAATGAGGCATCGGCAGAAGAGCTAGAATGATTGATATGGGTGACAAAGCGAAGACCCCGGGCTGCAGCACAGCCACCAGCCTCTGCGCCCAGATGAGGCTTCAGTATTCTACGTCTATTCCATTTGATCATCTAGGAAAGACAGGGACTCTGTCCTGGACCTCATACAATACTGTAAGGCTGGTGAAAATGAGGGGTGAGGAGTTGTCGTCTATAATGTTGTCAGTTCTGCTTTTCATTAGATACAGCTGTTGAATTGTATGTTTTTTTCAGCACGTCAGCTTAAGGCTCAGTGTTGCTCATGGGCTTAAAGGGTTAGTTCACCTAAAAATGAAAATTCTGTCATTAATTACTCACCCTCATGTCATGCCAAACCCGTAAGACATTCATTCATCTTTGGAACGCAAATGAAGATATTGTTAATGAAATCTGAGCGCTTTCTGTCCCTCCACTGACAGCCTACACAACTAACCCCAGAAAGGTAGTAAAGGCATCATAAAAGCACCTTTTTTTTGCACAAACAAACCACTCGCATCACTTCATAAAATTGAGGTTAAACCACTGAATTACTTTAATGATGTCTTTACTACCTTTCTGGGGCTTGAATGTGGTGGTTGTGTAGGTGCCAGTGGAGGGATAGAAAGCTCTCAAATTACATTAAAAATATTGTTTGTGTTCTGAAGATGAATGAAAAATGAAAGTCTTAGGGGTGTGGAATGACATGAGGGTGAGTAATTAATGACAGAATTTTCATTTTTGGGTGAACTAACCCTTTAAATTGTCAACAAAATAAAAAGAAACAAAATGAACCTAAATAAAATGATCAAGGGAAAAAAATGAAATGTTTTACTTATTAAAGTTTAAAAATATATTTATAAAACAGATCATTCCAGCCCTTGATTCTGATTGGTTGAGCCAATTGTTGGTTCGAAGCCGTTGTAAAATTCCTGAAAACATACAGATGACCGCATTACATTTATCGCTGCACCACTGAGTGTCTTAGCAACCACTCTTAGCAACGTAAACATATGTTTGTTCTCAATAGATTTTGTTCATTAAAGCTTACTGCATTATGTAGCAGAGTATTGTGAGAGAGATAGCAAGTGACCGAGAGTATTACCTGCATTCAGATTTAGCATTTTCCTTCAGGTCCTATGTTCATCATAAAAAATCCATTTTGAATGTCCACTGCAATCTTGTCCTTTTAACATTTAATGGGTTTCCCGTGCCCTGCTGACACTGACAGCGCTGTCATTTGCGTCTTGTTCCGTGTTCACAACAAGTTTCAATATAAAAGTCTTTGCGACTGAGTGACTCCAAGCCACCATCTAATGCCGTAATAAACGTAACTTCTGTAACTTCTGTTGCTGATTATGGTCAGGAACTATTTTTTCCAGCGGAAGGAAGGCTTTTGATTTTACTTCATGAAAGTTGCATTGATACATATTTTTTGGCTTTGATATTTGTATTAAAATATTAAAGCCGCTCTGCATCGTGCCTAACAACGCCCCTTAGCTGTTATAAATTCATTGTAAACCACAGCTTCTTGGGGCTTATTGCTTTAATAAAGTGTAAATAAATAAATAAATAGTGTAAAAAAAATGAAAATAAATAAATAAATAATAACAATTACTATTTTTATGAAACCATTTACTACAATTTAAAAACAGAATTGCAGCTGTAAATGTGGAAACCAAACCAAACAAAATAAAACAAAAAACATTATAAAAGTGCTTATAAAAATTATATAAAATGCTATAAAAAACAAGGAAAATATAATAAATAAAATACAATAAAAATCAAATAAAATGCTTAACATATTAAAAGTAAGCTGTAAATGTGGGAGAGACAATGCAGACAGTCTATAACAATCCAGAACAATCTCTTTCTAAAGTCGCAATGTTACCTACAAGCTTCTGTCTGCATTATTCAAAGCCCACAGCAATTATGCACCTGTGAGTGACAGGAGAAAGCAAGAAAAATCACATTGTATTATGCTCCACATTGTCTTGTTTTTTTCTTTCCCTGTCTCTCTCACACATGCTCTCTCTCTCATTACCAGCACTACCCATGCCCTATACAGTTTTAGTGAGCTATTTGAACTGGTAACTCCCCAAGGTCGACCAACATCTCCAACAACAGCGACAGCCACAGCCCCTGCTGACAGCCAGTCACATTTATATTTAGCCAGATAGGAAGATGAGGAGGAAGAGGTGCCAACTGAATAAGCCCGCTTCCCCTCTGTGCAGGAGATGCATCCTGTAAGATCTGCCTGCCTGCATCTCTCACTTTCACAGTCTCTCTCTGACCCAGAAAAACAGCCCCGGCACGACGACAAAATGCAGGAGTGCAGACACACCTAAATATAAATAACTGTGTGCCACTTACATGTCTAATGATGGGTTGAAGCCTGAAAACGTTAAAGTTTAGAATTGTTTTGGAATGACTGCAGTGAATTTTCTGCCGTTATATTGACTTTTGAGGAGTTAAACTGACAAAGGTGTTTTTATTTAATGCTACAAAACAACTGATATATTCTGGAAAAAAACAGATTATACAGCCTATGGCGGTCAAGCAGGTTTTGGACCAAGGTGGTCCACTCTTATTCTCGAGTAGTCAGACTTTTAAACATCAACAGCTAAGACAAAACAATCTAAGAAAATTAATTTCTAATTTAATTTAGGGCCTTGTATCTCCATATTTTGTCATTTTTTCCCATAAATCATTACTATTGGTCACCCTTTACGTCTGTCTGTAGGTTTTGTGAATATTTAACCTACGAAAAACGTATTTAAAAGAGCTTGCAATTATACCTTGTATCTCCAGTGGATCCTCAAACGGTCGGTCAAACTTCATAACTCCACCGGCCTCTATCGTGAATGAAGTGCCGCACACAGTTTGGAACATCTCTGCTTGTTTACAAGGGTAAATAAAGAACTGGTTGTTTGAATAAGTAAAGCATTTACTTTATTCAAGAAACTCTCTCTATATAAAATGTAATGTTTTAAGTATTTGAGGAGCAGAGAAGACTGTTTTAGTCTAGCATTTGCCATCGAGTCAAAGTCAATACGGTCTTAAACAACTTATGCATAGCACTTCAACCTTTCTAACATGAGATTTTGGACAGAAATTACAGAAAAACTGAGCGCCCACATAGCTACAATAAACTTTATAACCTGTAATTTGATGAAAACATATTGTGATGCACATACTGCCTTAGGTGCGTCTGTTTTAATGGCGGACAAACACATTTACTGGTCAAAAGCTTGAATTTGGTAGAAAGTTAATATAATGACACATGCAAGTGTCTGACCATATAAAGTCACAATATCAACTTTAACAACACAGTCTTTCATTATTTATAAAAATGGAGTCGTTTTTTATTTATTTGCTGAAAAGTAGTGTTTTTGGACAGTGACGATATATAGTTTAGTATGTAAGCTACTGGTTGGGCAAAAATGTATTTTTCCTATGTCACAATTTGAGGTAATTAATTCGGACCTGTTAGAAAATCTGTAAACCAACTACAATCAGGATTTGCTTGTTTAAAAGATGATAAAGCTCCTAACATCAGCCAAGTAGAGACAGAGAAAAATAATTGACGAGGATGAGGAAAAGAACTAGTGGGTCATTTCTCATGCACCGCCTAGGGAATAAATAATCAACTTGATTTGGTCCAATGCGGCCAGTCACGCTCCATTGTAATTTGAGGGGCCGTTAGGATTAGTTTAAAGTGTGAAATTAATAAAGGGCAAACTGAATGTGATAGAAAGGTGTAAAGAATTGAGATGAAACAGAAGGAAAGGGGCAGACGAGGGCCCTAACAGAGGGTAAGATGTATGTGTGTTGTGGGGACAGACTGGAGGACAGTGGGAGGTTTGGCACAAGGACAGAGATTACAGCAGCACACTTGGGGGAGGTCTGAAAGGAGGATGCTATGACCTTTCCTGGCTCACAACACAGCCAGTACCAGATTCACAGAGAGGAAGACTTGATAGTTTAGAATCAGAAGTGCTGGTCTCATGGGTGGTCAGCCCATGGTAGATTATATTTAAGTGCCAAAGTGTTTAGTATACAATCAGAGATCAGACTGTGTGGATGGATGGATGGATGGATGGATGGATGGATGGATGGATGGATGGATGGATGGATGGACAGAGTTATGGCCCTATGATTTCTGTGATGCAGAAAACACGGACAGAAATCCAGTCATAAAAATGGAATTTACTGTATAATGCGGAATGTCACAAAATTTGTCACATTTTTGATTGTCATATAGTTTAGTATGTAATGTCATATAGTTAAAAGATAAACTAAATTACCGTTTTATGCCTTCATTTGATTGCCAGAAAAATTGAAATACACAATACACAAAAAAAAAAAATCGTTTCATAGAAAGAATAATAAATAATAACATGGGTTTTTTTTTTTTTATTACTAAAAAGTAATTAAACCATTAAATGGAATCCAGAAAACTTAAAACAGAAAACACAGAATTTGAGAAAAAATAAAATGGATTTCATAGGGTTCTACACACTGACAGACAGACAGATAGATAGAAAAATGCTGTATTTCAGTGCAGTAAATCAGCTTGCTAGTGCATAATCACATGTCCTTGGAAGAATATGCAAGTAGATATTCTAAAGAATCAGTGAAATGTATACACAATGTGTACTACTTAAGGTATCGCATTACATACACAAGGTGGCGTGCATTTCTTGCTAAAGGAAGTGGTTTGTAAAAACAAGTGTTAGCATAAAATCACTTTATGTCTTGCACCTGTGCTATATTTGTTCAGAAATTAGTGTCTTAGGTGTATTTCGTAAAAAGTGTATTACTGACTTCACATCATTCTTTTAATTAAGCAATTTGGAGTTTGGTTCAAAACTCCAAATTGTTCCATCTACCAGGGGAAATCAAACAGCCAGCAGTGTGTATCGTTTCACAGAGGATGAGCATATGGGCTTGTGTTTGTGTTGTTGTTTGTATTGGCCACTTTCTCCCTCACCTTCCCAGAGCAGTGTGTGTCATTTTCTGTTTATGTCACCATAGAGAACAGGAAAGGGCAGATCCGAACATGACCCGGAGCACACTTACTGTTACAAGCACTATTCTGAGCCACATGATTTACCTGTAAAACGTCAAGTACGAGGCCTGCACTCTTTAAAGCGTCTTAAAATTCAAAACCACAGTCCCATTACAGTGTACAAACATGCAAGGTGCCCTGCTTTGTGCCTGATCAGACACAAACGGGCCACCTTGATGTAATGGGCCATTGCAGCGGTGCACAACTGCAGTGCACTGAATCGGTTACCATCAGTGGAGATGTTGTTAGGTCCCAGGCAACATTGTTCATTTACTCAGCATGATTATTTGGGTATCACAGTGCAATTGTTCAGGGAAGGTGGGGACGGCACCTAACCCTACTAAGATGCAAATGGACAGTCCTGAACACCTGCAGTTGGTCAGATGGTGTTTCCAGTGATTGTGTCCTCTGAGAGGGAACAGAAGGCATGATGAAGCAGTTAGCAAAGATGTGTCCAGTCAGGAGTCTGGATGAGTACTTTAGATACTCACAGCAAACATTAAATATGAACAAAATCCTTTTTTTCTGGATGCAGTCTCTCTGAATGCTTGATTCTGATTGGTCGTTTGTGGCATTCAGTGGTCAGATATTTCTGTATAATGACCGCTAAACTGGATATTTTACCGTTGACCATGGCAACATACCCATGGCTACTTAAATCTCTCTCATATCACTCCGTATCCTCTCTCTCTTCCTTAGAGTGCCGGCTGGAATAACTAATTGGCCCCATCTTGTGACACAAAATGGTTACTATGACTGCTGACTGTAATAAAACAATAATCCTCAGGCCCCAATTAAATCACCAAAAGAAAGCATTGCTTAGAACAACAACAAACTGTTAAGAGCTACAAAGAGCTGGATGAAAGAATTTAAAGACAGCATGAAATTCCCTTACATCTATTTTGTACAATTCATCCATGCATGCTTTATTTTTATTTTTTTGGACCTCATAATTTTTAATCAAGATATCATAACTTGATCTTCTGGTGAAAACGACAGACTTCTCTCTGGTGAAGTATGCCAGACTTGTCCAATCACTTAATCCGCTTATTCCAGCAAGCTCACATTCATTTTTGGGTGAAACAACCAATTTCAAAATCAAAACAACAACAATGCACAGAACCAAGTCCCTCTACTTTTTTTTTTTTTTTTTCAATAATCCATTACACTCATGTATGTCAGAGTACAATAGAAAGCATCTTTTGCTAGTTCTATTTCATCATGACTTTAAAACAGATCAAGATATGTTAACATTGTGCCTAAAAATGTTATCAAGATAGACCATAGAAAAGTAACTTGCTTTGCTGATTACCAAAAAATATAAATAAATACTGCTTGAAGCGTCAATGTTGTTGCTAGAACAGTTGTTTTCTAAACTAAATTAAAAGATTACATGTATGTATTGTTAATAAGTAAGATAAATGTATATTTTGCAATGCCACTATAATTTGCAAAATATATTAACTCAATGGTGATAATAATCTATTATAAAAAAAAAATAAAAATAAAATGTAAGCTGCAAGCAGCAATGAAAGGGCCCTCACACCCGTGCCACCACCACCTGGTGGCTTTAGGAAAACAGAGCAAGGTGGGCAATATGCATTTAGGTATATAAATATAAGAGGACTACATCAATCATTTGTATTTGCCATATTTCCTGCTACCAGCTGGTGGCGATATGACTATACATTTTGGCATGTAGATGTCTTCAGGCCAGGGCAATTATTAAACATGTGAAGTCTGAGACAGATTGGACATCGTATGCTTGAGTAACAACAACTTCCTGTTTCATGATGATAATAGCAAGCTTCAGCACTCATCTAAGTGTTGCTAGCATGTTTTAAAATGTTTGTAGCATGTTTAGCACTCAATTGCATATTTAAGTATGTTGCTAATAGTGCATCACAGTGTTAAATATGTCACTTCCTGTTGCCAGTGGGTAACACTATTACTATAACTGAATATTGCCATGTAGATGTGTTCAGGGCAGGACTCTTCTCAAACATGTTAAGTTTGGGGCAGATTGGACATTGTATGCCAAAGTTACAACAACTACCTGTTCCGTGGAGTTAATCGCATACTTTAGCACTTAGCCAAGTGTTGCATGATTTAACGTGTTTCTAGCATGTTTGGTACTCCATGGCATATTTAAATGTGTTTCAGGGCGTGAATTAGAGTGTAAAGCATGCCATTTCCTGTTGCCAACAGATGGCGCTATGACTAACTGAATATTTGCATGTAGATGTCTTCAGGCCAGGATTCTTATCAAACATTTGAAGTTTGGGCCAGGCTGGACATTGTATGCCTGACTTACAACAGCTTCCTGTTTCATGGTGAAACATCAGACTTTAGCCATTTCTCAATATGCGTTCTTGTCTGTACTTGTGTTCTTGTGGATTTGTGAAACGTCATCAATCGCTGCCCAAGTACTGTTCCAAATCAAAGTTCACATCTAGCCAAGTACAGATGTGTTCTTGATCCGCCCCTTTTATCAAGGATGCATCGAGAGGTGACTTGTGGTGACTTGAGACAGCCAGGTATCCCAGAATGCATCTCGTACTAACCAAAAGGCATCAATAGTAAAGGAGAAAACCCATGTAATTTAAACATTCTGCTGTTATTATGTCATGATATGTAGTATGATATGAGTTTTTCAGGTGAGAATGTACTGGTTTAAAGCTCAAATTTGTGGTTTATTGATAAAGATAGCACGTATTTGAAAATTTGATCTGACGTTGTCAGAGTTGTGAGATCCAGGTTTGCAGAGTAAAAAAGTTTGCCGAGAAAATTCAAAATATCTCACTTCTTGTTGGGTTTTCAGATTTTGCACCGAGGTACTTTATGTAGGTATTGGGCTGTTACATGTGTCTACTGAATTTCATACTTTCATACGGGAAGGGCGCTTAATTGAGATTTTGTAGGTGGCGCTATCGAGCCATTTTGCCACACCTAATTCTGAAACCCACATCAGATGTAAATTTTCACAACTTCTGATGCGTGTGCAAAGTTTCATGAGTTTTCGAGCATGTTTTGGCCCTCAAAAATGCGATTCATTTCGGAGAAGAAGAAGAAGAATTGACCGAGCAATTACAATAGGGTCCTCACACAATCGGTGCTCAGGCCCTAAATACTAATCATCCTGTCATCCTGTCTGTATTTTGGATTAGACTGGAGGACATACATGATCTCTAACATTTGCAAACCCATTTCAAACCCATTGTTTTCATGCATTTGTCCAACAGAACTTTTTTTTTTTATATGTAAGTCTACTTTTGGAGCTTAGCAGCTGTAAATCTTGCAAAATCCACATTAAATCGGCTTCCTTGTAAAACTGTCTGAAAATAAATGTGCCAACTCACAGATTCTGATTTCACTGGGCTGCAGCCACTACAACCAAATCCTAATATGAGTCTTTCCTTTCACCTTTCACAATAAAAATTAACCTTGTAAGTTAACCTTGAGATAGATAGATAGATAGATAGATAGATAGATAGATAGATAGATAGATAGATAGATAGATAGATAGATAGATAGATAGATAGATAGATAGATAGATAGATAGATAGATAGATAGATAGATAGATAGATAGATAGAAAGAGAGAGAGAGAGAGAGAGAGAGAGAGAGAGATATCTCCAAAGTACAAGCAGGTCCAATGAATCACAGACACTAACATGAAGCACCAGCTCTGATTTTAAATAACTTGGATTGATTTCTTTCAGCAAACTACAAATAGATTCCTACGCTACAAATAGCCTCCTATGGAAGGAGTCAGACATTAATACTTCCCCATCAGATATTCCCACCAGATATCCCCACACCGGGCCTGGTTTCATTAGTCAATATCTGCCTTACTTGCATAAAAACCTTGACTTATTTCGTCCTCGGAGTGGTGCAGGGAGAGACGATTGGTACATTGACTTTCATCAGGAACTATTAGGCAAAGGTCGGCAGACTCCACACAAGAATGAGTTGCTTCATTGGAAACACTGGTACATATTAGCAACCCTAATGTTGCTCTGTTCTGCATTTAGTGCGTATCTGCTTTTTGACTGAGACTGTGTTTTAGAACAAAGTGATGATAATGGGTTTTTGGCACAACTTACACAAACCCATAAATGCACACAGATATACAATGAGGTTAAAGCCTGGTTTTCATTTCATCTTTGTAGCTATTTACTTCTTACTTGGCTTGATTTACACTGTCATTGTCATTTTTACTGAATTTCATTCCTATATTATATTCCTATAATTTACATATACAAATATATTACATATATTTCTGGGTACATATATGTTTTAGTGAGAGCAACCCATAATATATATATATATATATATATATATATATATAAACACACACTATATTGCCAAAAGTATTGGGACACCCCTCCAAACCACTGAATTCAGGTGTTCCAATCACTTACATGGCCACAGGTGTATAAAATCAAGCACCTAGGCATGCAGACTGCTTCTACAAACATTTGTGAAAGAATGGGTCCCTCTCAGGAGCTCAGTGAATTCAAGCATGGTACCATGATAGGTTGCCATCTGTGCATTCCATTCGTGAAATTTCCTCACTACTAAATATAAATACAAAGTGGAATACAATTGGGAACAACAGCAACTCAGTCACGAATTGGTGGGCCACATAAAATCACAGAACGGGGTCAGTGCACGCTGAGGCGCACATTGTGCAGAAGTCGCCAACTTTCTGCAGAGTCAATAGCTACAGACCTCCAAACTTCATGTGGTCTTCAGATTAGATCAGGAACAGTGCGTAGAGAGCTTCATGGAATGGGTTTCCATGGCCGAGCAGCTGCATCCAAGCCTTACATCACCAAGTGCAATGCAAAGAAGCGGATGCAGTGGTGTAAAGCACGCCGCCACTGGACTCTAGAGCAGTGAAGACGTGTTCTCTGGAGTGACGAATCACGCTCCTCTGTCTGGCAATCCGATGGAAGAGTCTGGGTTTAGTGGTTGCCAGGAGAACAGTACTTGCCTAACTGCATTGTGCAATGTGTAAAGTTTGGTGGAGGGGGGATTATGGTGTGGGGTTGTTTTTCAGGGGTTGGGCTTGGTCCCTTAGTTCCAGTGAAAGGAACTCTTAATGCTTCAGCATACCAAGACATTTTGGACAATTTCATGCTCCCAACTTTGTGGGAACAGTTTGGGGATGGCCCCTTCCTGTTCCAACATGACTGCGCACCAGTGCACAAAGCAAGGTCCATAAAGACATGGATGAGTGAGTTTGGAGTGGAGGAACTTGACTGGCCTGCACAAAGTCCTGACTTCAACCCGATAGAACACCTTTGGGATGAATTAGAGCGGAGATTGCAAGTCAGGCCTTCTCGCCAACATCACTGCCTGACCTCACAAATGCGCTTCTAGAAGAATGCTCAAAAATTCCCATAAACACACTCCTAAACCTTGTGGAAAGCTTTCCCAGAAGAGATGAAGCTGTTATAGCTGCAAAGGGTTGGCCAACTCCATATTAAACCCTACAGATTAAGAATGGGATGTCATTAAAGTTCATGTGCACATAAACATGAATTAATTACT
Source organism: Megalobrama amblycephala (assembly GCF_018812025.1). NCBI lineage: Eukaryota > Metazoa > Chordata > Actinopteri > Cypriniformes > Xenocyprididae > Megalobrama > Megalobrama amblycephala. Next base: position 18,405,822 of record NC_063057.1, on the reverse strand, counting down.
TAATTTTTGTATTAATAATAATAATAATAATAATAATAATAATAATAATAATAATTTTTCCAGGCCTGGAAAACTGAGTTTTACTGAATGCAACCTATTTTTTTTCCCTTTTCTTTTCTTTTTTCATTTAGAAATATGTCATCTCATTTTAAGCTCAAAGGTTGTACGCCAAAACCATGAGCCGTTTAAACAACTTAATTAATCCTTTAATTTCCTTTCATCATCAGTATGCCAGTGGATTATTTTGTGGGAGGCATTTGACATTAATCCTAAACACATCTAATGTTTTAATAAATGTGGAGGAAATATATCCCTCTATGGACACACTAAAGCTCGAGTCAACATTAGCTAGTAATTTTATTTTACTCGCCAGACTTTTTACATGGAATGAAAGAGCAATGCAAATAATAAAAAAATAAATAAATAAAATATAAATATAAAATATATATTTCAAACATTAAAGACAAATAAACTAATAAAATAAGAACAAATAATCAAACTACAAGCAATAGCACAAATAAACAATAGAACAGACAATAAAATTGAGTAAAAAAAAAAGTTGTTTCATGTAGATCTAACAGTAGTTAGATTAGGAAGAGTACAGAAATTGAATAAAGTAACCACATGTGTTAATACTTTACAATAAGGTCTCATTTGTTAACACTAGTTAATTTATTAACTAACATGAACTAACAATGATCAATACATTTGTTACAGTATTTATTAATATTTGTTAATGTTATAGTTAATAAAAATTCAGCTGTTCACTGATCATGTTAGTTCACAAGTGCATTAACTAATGTTAACAAATACAACATTTGATTTTAATCATGTATAAGTAAATGCTGAAAATAAAATTAACTAAAATTAATAAATGCTGTGGAAGTGTTCTTAATTCTTAGTTTATGTTGACTAAAGTATTTAACTTATGTTAACTAATGAAACCTTATTGTAAAGTGTTACCTCAAATGTAAATAACACTGCATAGTCTTCACTGTATAAATCAAAAATAGATTAATACTTTATTAAAGTTACAAAAGTTATTCAGTCAAGAGCAGGAAGTCTTTTTATTGTTTGATTAACATTAAAAACACAGATGCCAGCAGTATATTAGGCTGCTGTCACTTTAAGACATAATACATGGATCCAGTATACTGATACTGTTACACATACATTGTCTTTCTTGACTGTTTTCGTTCACTTAAGGCATAACCGACTATGTTTACTAGGTTACTCACCAAGACAGGCATGTTGACATAATTTTGTGTGAAATTGTCCATTAACTGAATCACAAGTGAGTGAAATCGTATAATTTACTAGTCACTGGCTAAAGACGTTTTTAGTTGCCTAGCGTGAAATTTGGTCACATATGCAAGTGATTTACTCGCATTGTAGAGGGTTAAAATAGATGTCGGTGTGGTACTGATCAGTTACAATGAAATCCATATGTGATGAGTGTTATTGTCAAGACCATCTAGAAACAGATAAAAAGTCTTATGGCACTTCATAGTATAAAATGTAGCTGTAGATCTCAGAGGGCATATAATTCACAAGATCCGAAGGTGGCACTTTTTCACCAAGATCAATAATGTCTTAACCTTCCTAAGGAGGCATATGTACTCAATATACTTTGAAGCACTTTTATAATACCTTACCCAACAGAGATAAAAATGAGAGAAAGAATAGGAAATAGAGAGCAGAATGTACCAAACAGGTACATTTACATCAGATCTTTCCTCTTGTCACCTGACACGGTGCTGTGTATCACCAAGATATAAAAAATTGGTTCACTTTATATCAAGGAGACAGCCCTGCAAATCATGAAGAGCTTAAATCTCTCCTGTCCATGAGCTCATCCCATACTGGAGCACATCGTCCCCATAAACAACACACCAGTCCTTAAACAAATCATCAATTAGAAGCCTTCCTGGAGCCATTCAGAGAACATAAAACTGCTCATCAAATCATCTGCTGGACAATTTATCATCACACAGCTCCATTTTTAAGTCACTTTTTTCTAAATCTACACTAACTGCCCAGGGATCAACAATGACAATGGCCTGATGGCTCCAGACTAATAATGTGAGAGTGTCTTGGCTAGTTGAAAGTTGCTGATTATCAATATTTTATTGACAATTTGAGCAACATAAACACAGAATCTGTTGAGCCTCCCATGACAATATGAACAGAGCCTTCCAACAATGTGATGCTTTTTTTTTTTTTTTACAGCATGAGTGAAAGATAATTGTACAATTGGATCACAATTGCTGATCTGAATTGGGTTGTGGTTTGCCACATTTAATTATGTGCTGAAATAATATTTGAGTTATCCGGTGTCTCAGATTAAAACAGGCATTAAATGCAATCCCGAATGGAAAATGAGCTTTGTAATGAAAAAGATTATTAAAAGTATGTTTGCTAATTTTTGTTGCTTTGACTGTGTAGGCCGCTTGTAATTTTTGTACTGCAAAGTGGAACCTTTTGAAGTTTAACACAAAGAACCAAAGAATTTGATATTAGCGGGATATTTTACACACTGTTTTGGGGTCCTGTGATCTCTGAGCATTGGTAGTGCACTCAGGCTTGTCTGAAAGAAGATGAAAGGCCAGCATGGGATACTCAGTGGCATCTCTGGACATTGTCTCATCAATAGAAAATGGAAACAAAAACATGCCTTTAACTATGACTCACCACAAAATTGAGGATTGTCCACTGCTAATGCACTTTCTGTCATCTTTTCCAATTTGGCAGAACTTGTCTTTGTGAATTTAGACAATTATTCTACAATCACTGTAAAGTCATTTTCAGGATGCATTCCATTGTCACAGTCTATCTCCGTTCCTCTTTGCTGCGCAGACTAAATAGAGGCCGAAAGGGACAATTTGACACCAGCATCTGGGTGGACAAAGGGGTCAAAGTTTTGCTTGTTAGCACGGTCCACCATCTGGATGCAAAGAGCATCTTTCTCCATCGACAGCTATTCAAAAGAAAGCAACATATATATTGCCAATATTTCATTATACTGTACTCCAGTAGATGTTTTGATCCAGGATAGTTGCTAACGAAGAGCTTGAAGGCTTGTGCACAATAATGCGGTCCTATCAGCCAATCAGTGTTTTCATAATAACATATAATTTTAATAATCAAATGGCATTTACAGCTCAAGTGATTGGCTCAGAAAAACCTTGCTGCACAATTGAGCACCCATAAGCAAAGATGGCAAAACTGTATACTTCAGAGTGGTCCTGCACCAGCCGAGCAACTGCCATTCAGATGTATTCGAAATGTCCTTGGGATGGACTCCACACTTAAAGGGTTAGTTCACCCAAAAATGAAAATTACCCCATGATTTACTCAACCTCAAGCCATCCTAGATGTATATGACTTTCTTCTTTCAGACGAATACAATTCTTAAACAAACGCATCGCTTCGCATCAGAAGGTCTTTATTAACCCCCCGGAGCTGTGTGGATATCTTTTATGATGGATGGTTGCACTTTTTTGGGCTTCAAAATCTCATCCTCTATTCACTGCCATTATAAAGGTTGGAATAGCCAGGACATTATTTAATATAACTCTGATTGTATTTGTCTGAAAGCAGCAAATCATATACACCTAGGATGGCTTGAGGGTGAGTAAATCATGGGGAAATTTTCATTTTTGGGTGAACTATCCCTTTAAGTTAGTGAATGCAAAGGCTTATTTTCTTTCATGTTCAGAGGAGACTCATTATTGGGACTTAAATGCCACCTTGCCCTGGAAATGGGAGGTCTAGTGTGTTCTGTAAAGACTGGGCTAAGTCATTAAGGTCGTTGGCGGTAAAGCCACAGTATTAAAGGAAACCTCAGTCCATTACACTATCAGGGGTTACTACAACTGGCGCATTGCCATTACTGAGGAATTATGAATTATTTATGCAGCACGCATTCAAATCACGAAGGCTAAAGGTGCAAAGTGCCATTAAATGGCTGTGACTTCATATTTTAAGGTTTAATGAATAAGTTGCAGACATGTTCTCTCACCTGAAGGCTAGCTGAAGACTCCAGACGACGACATCATTTTACGGCATGTTAAAGGTACACAACCGCCTTGCCTCAAACGCCATCCAAAACTAATACATTGTCCACATTTCACAGCATATTGTCGTTTTTCACCGCTCACGCCATTGTTCGGCATTTTGAACGAGCACGTTGAGACCAATGTGACTGCTTTCTGGCAGCTCCTCAACAACAACTGTTATGCAAATTAACCTCTATGTTTTATTTGGGGAAACAAAGAGATTTTGGGTGGACAGTTTCAGCTTTGGTCTCTGTTCACTTTAGGGCTTTCAGATTTGGTGGTTTAATTAATTTTCAAAGGCAAGCCTGCGGTTTATTACAATGTGCAAATGATTCTCAGTGGCAGAGCAAAGCATGCTAATCTGCATGTAGCGCGTTGTGAAAGGTCATTCCCTCCAGCTCAACGGACAAAGCTCACTCCAAATTGATAAGCCTGACACCGGAGATATGCACAAACACACTCAGACAATACAAAAATATGGACACCTACTGATGCACATGCCACAACCTATTAGTCAAGAATTCAACGATTTGCCTCGTGGCTTCTGTGAAGCTATGCTGAATGATATACTACAAAAAAAAAAAATCTGTTTTGACACTGCAAAAGCACATTTGGGTGTTTGGTAATGCCAGCACACATTTCTGTTCCAAACCTTTATGAGCTGCCTACAATGAACGTGCAAGCTGGTATATTAAGGAGCCACTTCCACCCTAACCTGACTGATATTATTATATATATATATATATATATATATATATATATATATATATATATATATATATATATATATATATACACACATACATACATACATACATACATACATATATATATATATATATATATATATATATATATATCATACATACTTACATATTAGAGATGCACCGATACTAAATTTCTCCAACGATACCAATAGACGATTATTCAGAGTGATATCTGCCTATACCAATAACGATACAGAGAGTTTGGGGGTTCTGCCTTTTATACCTTATTTTAAATTAATGATAATTTCATTATAATTTATAATTAATCATTATATTTTTAATTAGAATATTTTGAAAGAAATGCAAATAAAACCTTTATTCTCTCCATTTTATCAACTTGTTTCAGAGTAACTGGTATCAGTCATAAACAAACATATAACTCAAATTAATATTAACACACATTAAAATTAAATTAAACTAAATTCTGAAGATTAAATTAATATTTCTTAACTTTCTGAATGTTATTAATTCATATAATTACTATTAATCTTGAACATCAAACTGGTTTCTTAGCATTTTCTTAACACAAAGCCCAAATGCAGTGCATTTTCCTGCCCTCTTTTGATTGACAACATATATCGGCTGTTTTTAAACTATCAGCCGATGTATCAGTGCATATATATATATATATATATATATATATATATATATATATATATATATATATATATATATATATATATATATATATATATATATATATATATATATATATATGCAAAATTCTATCTGATGCAGATAAGCCAATAATTGTTATTTGAAATACTAAAAATAAACGCTAAAAACTAAAATTATTCTTTATAAAAATGCTACAAGTGAATAGTTGTAAAAATTTCTAAAATAAATACAAATATTGGTCAATAAAATATACAAAATCAATATACCTAGACAGCAATTTAAGCATATTATAAAGCAATGGCTGTTGCAGTAGGCAGTCTTAAAGGGATAGTTCACCCAAAAATGAAAATTTGATGTTTATCTGCTTACCCCCCAGCGCATCCAAGATGTAGGTGACATTTTTTCTTAAGTAGAACACAAATGATGATTTTTAACTCCAACCGCTGCCGTCTGTCAGTCGTATAATGGCAGTAGATGGGAACTTCATCTATAAGAGTAAATAAAGCTTGCTTAGACAAATCCAAATTAAACCCTGTCTGATCGCGCTCTGACAGCGGCAGTGATGTCTGACACTCATTGAAGTATATGCGCGAGACATCACTTCCGTTGTCAGAGCGCGATCAGACATCACTAAAGGAGTCATGAACGGAGTTGGACATAGTGGTGTATTAGAGGTAAAAAATGATATAAATACTGTTCAGTTTCTCACACAAACCGATCGTTTCGTGTCTTAGGACATTAATGTGTCGTCACGAGCCGCAGGGTTTAATTTGGATTTGTCTAAGCAAGCTTTATTTACTCTTATAGATGAAGTTCCCATCTACTGCAATTATTTGACTGACAGACGGCAGCGGTTGGAGTTAAAAATCATCATTTGTGTTCTACTTAAGAAAAAATGTCACCTACATCTTGGATGCGCTGGGGGTAAGCAGATAAACATCAAATTTTAATTTTTGGGTGAACTATCCCTTTAAGATACTGCAAATTCTATAGCAGCATAACCTGTTTTCGTGGTGGATAATGCAATCCCAGAATGCACTGCGACAAGCTCACCAATTTCGATGCTATTTTATTGCCTACCCTAAGCGTTTCAATCCTTATGATTCTATTTCAGTTTGAAGACATCATTTGTTGGTAGCTGCCTATGTAAACAGTGAGGAAGCTCACAAGGTTTTGGAACACAGCCAGTGTTTAATATCAATTACAAAGAACATCGTAAAGCTGATTGCTGGATTTACTGGTGAGCTATTGTTTTAGAAAGCAAGAGGCTTTATAAATCCATCAGCCATGACAGAGGCTGCATAAATATGCACATCCTCCTGCCTTTAGACATGAGGAAGTGTAGGCAGGGAAAAAAAGGTCTCTGAGGTATCACTTTATATACACACACAGAGCCACATTTGTTGACTCCATGTCTCTTTGATGTAAATTCTGACATTTATGGCAGCTCTGTATTCTGTGAGTGATGGCACTGCCTTTTACTGAGGTCAAAAATAGTGGAAAAAATATCATTCAGTCAGAAGTGAAATCACAATGCTATGGTGAAATACTGGTTATGAGTGGTTTCCTTTCCTTTTGAACCTTATTTAAATGTGCCTCTCTCGATTTTAGCTTCTGTGTGACTGCATGCTTATTAGAATATGGCAATCACAACGTGGCAAGGATCAAAGAGATGCAAAAATCTCAGAAGTTATTAGAATAAAAACAGATTTTACATCCATCAGGCACTTCATTTAAATGGAAGAACAGAACGAGCAACACCACACAACGCCGCCATCTACGGTCAAATCCCATTAAGTCAAGTGAAGTCCGAATAGCTAGAGTTGCTTTGAGCGGCTGCCGTCATTAAAAAAGGATGATGGTGTGAAACAGAGAGCTTTTCCTTGCTTAGCGGATGAAAAGCTGAAAGAGCTATTATTGACTGAACAGCCATCAAGTTGCTACACAGTTTACCGACTCTCTCTTTGTGTCAGTGACATAAGAGACAGATAGCCGGCAATACAAGAGCTGGCGAGTGGTTTGACATCTGCTCTAATGGAACTGTCTACCCTCGGGCACTCACTTTAGCACAGTCAAGGAGGACTGCGGAAGTTTGAGCAGAAAAGAAACTCAGTAGTAAAGCTAATTGAGTGTTACTGATCCAGTATTGCACGGCACAAAGGGGTTTTAGATTTCTGAATGACCTGTAAACATGCAGTGACCATATGACCTGAAATCTATCAATAACTGCCTCATGATATTCAACACTACTGACGCCTCCCCAAACCAGCTCCCCCGAGCGGTGTGTGTCTCAAAGCACAAAGAACACGTGTAAACTGACAGATTGTTGGAACAGGTGTGTCTGTGTTTGATCTATGCATAAGCTGGCGTGTGGGCCGTTTGCAGGACTGTTTTGCCGTGACCACAATGATGGTTGTGATGATTCACGCAGAAAAAAAGCACAGATGCAAACACACACAAAAAATAAACATATGCTTATGCTGTCAGATTATCATATTAGAAAATGACAGAATTATACTGTTGCTACTGGTCTTGAACAGAAGAAAAAGTATGGAGCTGTTGGATGGATGGATGCTTTTCTCTAATTTGCTACATTTACATGTCTGGTCCATAGCTTGATTTTGCAATATTGATAATAATGTTGCTTAAATTGCTTCAGATGCAAGCGTATACTAATGTATTATTTATATACTATTATAGTATTTATTCATAATAAATTGTCTTTTTTTTCACTATTTTTATTTTAATTTTTGTATAAGTTTTAAATGTTAGTTGTCAATGTTATTTTTATTTGTGTAATATTTCTATTTAGCTTTAATTTATTTTTATTATAGTTATTTAGTAATTTTAGTACTTCGACAAACTTATTTCAGTTATTTAATATATATATTGTAATTTTTAAAAATTACATATATATAAAATTTATAAGTTTATTCTCTAGTATTCTCTAATATATATTATATACATATATGTATGTGTGTACGTATATATATATATATATATATATATATATATATATATATATATATATATATATATATATATATATATATATATATATATATATATGTGTATGTGTGTATGTATGTGTATACACATACATATACATACATACATACACACACACACACACATATGTATGTGTGTGTGTGTGTGTGTGTGTGTGTGTGTGTGTGTGTGTGTGTGTGTATACATTTTAGTTTTATTTCAATTACAGACAATTTTTTATAGGTTTTAGTTAACAATAACACTTAAATGAAAGCAAATAGAAATGTAGGTGTCATAATATATGAAAATGAGCCTTCTATTTGAGCTATATTAGTTCCAAAATATGCATTATGTTAATTAAGTTTGACTTTCTATTATATTTTTGTGCCATTCATATCATCTTGAATATTTTCCTCTCATTGGTTTGTAACATGATCTGACTGTCTATTTCAAAGGGAGCTATCCAGAAGGCTACTGAATCTCACTTCCTTAGTGTGACCTCTATGACATGGATACTGTAGATCTACAAACAGCTGTTAAGAGCTTCCTACTAGAGATCTTCACGGGTCCACTTGGAACAGAAAACCCAAGGTCCAACCTGAGTCCCAAGCGGGTTCAGGTCCAAAATGAGTTCAGGTCCAAGAAGAATGCATCGGACATGATATGAGTGGCCTCAGGTGTCTGGTAATTTAAAATAAATGTGATTTTACCGAATGGCCCCGAAAAGACCCTAATTCTTTTAAACTACACCAATTTTCCATTAATCGTTTTGGGCATTTAACAATATTTTATTATTTAAAAAATTACATATGAAAAAAACTTTATGACAACGTTATTATCTCACTTTTTCTAAGTCTTTACATCTGAGCTTCTAAGTGCAATGGACTCTATGCATACTTCATGCCCCTGACGTCTGACATTTCTCTCTTTTCATACAGATTATATAAACAGAGAATTTTTGTTTTCGATTCGACTTACACGATTTAAAACCTGACATTTCAACGTTTCTTTAGACATAAGTCTAATTTTTGTGTCATTAGTATTCACTAAGTTACAGTTCATTTTCTGAGAACTATCAGATTGGACTTCGTTCAGAGGGAGACGACAGATCACGCATCATGTTAGTTTTCTTTATTTTGCAAAAAGCACAACATTTTGTTTTTACTCTGAGTGTACACAAATAAAAGAAGACATTCTATAGTTTCAATTGATATATTACTTCTGTCTCTTTGACAAAAAAAGTATTTTAAGTCTGTTTTGCTGCAATGTGAAAAAAATCCTGCAAAACACACCGATGCATTTCCCGACTCCAGAACGTTAAATGTTAAAATGCTGATTGAATCTGCCCACACACTAATTAGAACCAGTCTAATTAATCAGTTGAATTCACTTGTGTATTTATTGACAAAAAAAAAAAAAAATGTCCAGATGTTGAATGTAGGCCTTGGGGTCACAAACTGCGACCCCTTTATTCACAGCCTGACCCACACAGATCTGCCATGAGTCAGGGTGTTTTAGAGGGTATGAATAGGATGATGCTGTAACTGTCACCGCTGAGTGTTCATTACCCCTCAGACTGACGTCAAACCTCCATGATTAAGAACAGACACATCTTAGTGCCACCTTCACCCCTGACACCATTCACACGGCATCTTCTGACAATGTCAGTATGATACACAGCACTACCACATGTAATGCAAAGACCAATTGGAAAAAAGCAATTTGTTATAAGTTTTAACTTTCACTCATGTCTAAGTTGAGGGGGCTTTAGTGTGTGTCTGGGATGGATTCTGGAGCAATACACTTTTCTAGACTAGCTTGATGAGCATCTAATTTAGATGTTTTGTGTTTTGTTTTACAGGTAAAAAAAAGTCTGTTACATTCAGTTTAAATGTAAATATAAATAAGAATGAATTCAATTAAACAAATAATACAGATCTAAACAAAGATTAGGGAAATAATCTGGATATTCTAATTAACCAATCCAAATATTGGCAACTCTGTATTATACTGTATTATAATTTTATTGGATTCTGTATTAACTTGGAGCTGTGGTATTGTGGTTATACTCTGACCATTAATCCTCTGAACCTCTCCTTGGTTTCATATGGATTACATAATCAGAGAACATTTGTATTTTATATAAATTGGTTCATTAAAAAGTAGACATTTCAAACCTTTTATAGACATGTTTCTCATGCCTGTGTGGCAAGTATACGCTGAGTTTCGGTAAATTTTTCTGACGCGCTCCAAAAAGAAGTTCACAGAGGCTGAGACGGCTGAAAACATTTTGTTGGTATTGTGAATAAACACAAATAAAAGTAGACCCTTTCAAATTACAGTTTCGAATGATGTCTTAATCTAATGTGTAAGACCAAAAATGGCAGAATATTTTAGCTCTTTCTGCTGTTATAAAGGAAAAATCCAAGAGAACGCACCGGCAAAATGCTGCGTGAACTCAGCCAATCAGCATGTTCAGTGCCCAAGTCCCACCCAAAAGTTTCTGACCTTTAAAAAAAAAAAAGTACTACCTCACAAGCAGGGACTTTCTGAGGGGGAAATTTTTACCTGGAACTTCATTTAGACCCTGGTTCCTGCGGTCAAAACACACTGAGTACCACCCCAAAGTCCCTAGTTCCTGGGGAAAGTTCCTGTGGTGGAAATGCGGCTATAGTTCATGAAAGTTGCCTGTTTATGGTTGCTAAGCAATTTAGCAAGTTGGTGGCTCATAAAATCAGAAATTAGAGCCAGAATAATCAGTTTTATATATTTTCTTAAACTACAAAATCATCAGATTACAATTCTGAACACCGTTTTCGAAAATGTGGGATTTGGTTTTTGAGACTCAGCCTGTCTCAAGCCACAGCTCCAGGCCTCGAGACATTCGCTGCATGGATGGCAGTTACCAAACGTTTGTCTCCACTCTGTCCCCGGGCTCAGATCTAACAGCAGCTGGAACAAACACACTTTATCAAATAAACGTCAAAGGATGTTTGCTGAAGCATTCTGGCATTACCCAAGCTACTATTGCAACCAACGGCAAAAAGAAGAGACGATAAATGAGTGGAACAATGTCTCTGGTCTGACAACATCCCCTCCCTTAGCTCATCCATTTGTTTTGTGGGCGTCCCTGTAAATTAGATGAAAGACAAAGGCTCCATGGCATGCCGATGGCTATGTGCAAGGAGGGCCTACATAGGGATCAGAGAGGTGCATATTGGTGTAGGTGGAAAAAGGAAGAAATGGAGAGGAAAACTGATTATACAACAACTAAAGACAGTGGGATACAGAGAAATGGAGACAGGACGGAAACTGAGACAGATGCAATATATTGAGACAACACATCGAGGTCAAACCTGAGCCCAACAGTCATACTGAGGAACAGAAGAGACAAATATACGTTGGGTGAGTTTAATAAGTGAGAAGCTCGCATTCGCTCTACACAGAATGTTAGCTACTCACTTGCTTACTCAATGACAAATAGCAACACAGCTAAAGGTATTCCTAATATGTTGGACCTTTTATTGAAAGTTGCCTACTTTCACCTGACATGTCTTCACAAGTACTGTAAGAGCTGTGATTGTGATGTTTGCATTGAGGGAGGCGCTATGCACAAAAGGGGCATAGGCAAAATATGCTGTATTTTTGTAATTCCGTTGGTGCCACTAATGTCACAGAAACTACATCAACTTTAACTGGTACGGCGCATTGGCTTAGGACATACTAAATCACTGTCAGAAATATTTTTAATTAAGAATTAATAATAAGTATAATATAATAAATATTAGTATCCTATTAAAAATAAAATGCTAACACTTTAGTATAGGGAACACATATTCAGTATTAACTACGACTTTTGCCTCAAACTCTTAAATTACTGCTTATTAATAGTTAGTAAGGTTGTTGTTGTAGAGTTTAAGTTTAGGTATGGGGTGGGATTTAGGGATGTTAAATATGGTTTGCAGAATAAGGCATTAATGTGTGCTTTATAAGTATACTAATAAACAGCCAATATGCAAGCTAATATGCAACTAATGAAAAGTGAGAATTGTTTCCCATACTAAAGTGTTACCAATAAAATATAAGTAAAATATAATTATAATAAATATAAGCATAATAAATAAAAATATAATATTCTTTAAAAATAAGTTCAAATAATGCAAACTGATGACTTTCACAAACGCATAGACTATCGATTAACATCCTTGGATGGTTACAGCAAGTCTACTTACAATAAGTCTGTCTTTAAAGGCCCGCTGAAGTGTCTTGGAATGTGCAGCATTTTTCAATGTGTCGACGTGATTTCAACTGAAACAGGAAGACAGGGTGATATATCGAACAGCCCTGCCCTTTTTTAAAATAGCCAATAGCGTTTCGTTTATATCACAGCTCGGCCAGAGCCGTTAAACTCAGTAAAACCTCTGTTTCCTTTTAATATCTAACCGTTTCTCCTCCTAACCTCCTTTATATCACTTTAAAATACAGCATTCTGTGCAGAATTCAAATGGGTCCGATACCTTTCGCGGTCTGTGCTGACTCGCGGATATGATCCTCTCTGTGCTCTCGTGTTCCTGTGCCAGAGCAGACTGTGCTCGCGCTGCGCCGATTCACGTTATACGAACGCGAAAACGGGCTTCATTCGCGTCAATGGAAAGCATATTTACACCGTCTGAATCGTTCCCTATTCTCTATATAGTGCACTATGTGCCATTCACCATGCAGAAACTAGTAAATGTGTGAACAAATGACCGATTTCAGCCGCAGCTTGTCTGTTGATAGTGTAGGAGGGTGCGGGACTTCAGATTCTATAGAGCATTTGATTGGACAGAAGATTTTATAAGAAGCTGAAGTGCGATGTGATGTCATGAAAATCCGTGATCCATTTTAGCGAAAGTGAGAGACTGTAAGCTTATATCTCCTAAATGCGAATTTTGTCATTGTTTTGGAACACACCAGCTTATTCATAACATTAAGGCTAACATATTCATACTAAAAGCTAAAAAAAACTTAAGTTTTGATTTCAGGGGGACTTTAATTAACAGTTTCTAAGTTTACGTTCTAATGGTATACCTCAAACCATAAAATGTATAATTTATAGTGTTTTATATCGAGTGCACGCACCTGGTGTATGTGTGCAATAGACAGTATTTTTCAATATTTCCTGTACAACCATTTCAAGAGACTGCAGCAGCATTATTTACATTCATTGCCTTAACACCAGTCTCTTATTGTGGTATAAACGGTAACACTTTATTTTAGGGTCTTTTAACTAGATGCTTGTCAGCATGCATATTACTAGAATATTGGCTGTTTATAAGTATTTATTAAGCAGATATTAATGACTCATTCTGCATGACCTTATTTTACATTCTTAATCCTACCCAATACCTAAACTTAACAACTGTACCTTACTAACTATTAATAAGCAGTAAATTAGGAGTTTATTGAGGGAAAATTCATAGTTAATAGCCAATATGTGTTCCCTTAACTAAAGTGTTACTGTATAAACTATTTCAAATAAACTATACCTAAACATCACATAAAAACAAAACCAATTGTGGCATTTTACATGTTTATTAAACAATCTGTTCCTGTTTAAGTGGGTGGTATTGGCCAGAATAATATCGACCAGACTTTATGCCACAGTCAAAAGTCTGGCTGCACAAAACAATATTAAGGCTGCCTTACAGAAACCGGTGGGGATGTTTTGCTTCAAGCATCTATGATTAACATGCAGAAGGTTGTACAGCACCTTGTGTTACACCACCAGACTTCAGAAAATCTTTGACATCAACCAAAGAGAAACACTTCAGAGCAGCTGCCCAACCTGAGGCGATTTGGAGTCAGTGGGCAAAGTTGAAATTCACTAGATCAGAGAGAGAGAGAAAGATGGGCTGGAAATCTTGGTTTTGTGATGGGGATGGTGAAATATTGATCAGAGTATGCTAATTCTCCATTAAGACACAAGATTCACTCTCTCTAAAAAGGGTATAGGCTTTATTTTTATGCTGTCTTTTTGTAATTCCGTTGGTGCCACTAATGTTACAGAAACTACATCAACTTTAACTGGTACGGCGCATTGGCTTAGGACATACTAAATCACTGTCAGAAATATTTTTAATTAAGAATTAATAATAAGTATAATATATAAATATTAATATCCTATAAAAAATAAAATGCTAACACTTTAGTATAGGGAACACATATTCAGTATTAACTACGACTTTTGCCTCAAACTCTTAAATTACTGCTTATTAATAGTTAATAGCAACTAATTAAAAGTGAGAATTGTTTCCCATACTAAAGTGTTACCAATAAAATATAAGTAAAATATAATTATAATAAATATAAGTATAATAAATAAAAATATAATATTCTTTAAAAATAAGTTCAAATAATGCAAACTGATGACTTTCACAGACGCATAGACTATCGATTAACATCCTCGGATGGTTACAGTCAGTCCACTTACAATAAGTCTGTCTTTAAAGGCCAGCTGAAGTGAAATCTTGGTTTTGTGATAGGGATGGTGAAATATTGATCAGAGTATGCTAATTCTCCATTAAGACACAAGATTCACTCTCTCTAAAAAGGGTATAGGTTTAATTTTTATGATCAATCTCCTTTATAAGAGATATTTCCTCTGAATTTTAACTTTAAATTGCCCAGATAATCCATTCAAATGTTCATTTCAAAGTTACATGAACCTCCTACTAAACAATGATTTCCTTCAGCCCCTCAGAATGCAGTGCTTGTTTGCCGAGTCGCCTAACTGTCGGGTGCCAACCTGTGTGTCAAAAGAGAGGAGAGTTCCAGTTGTCAGGTAGGAGCAGTATCTAGTGGCAGCAGTCCTTCACTGCAGCATCCTGCCTACATTGAGTCCTTCCAATAATTGCTTAACTATAGGAGGAGCATTCGGTATACTAAAATTGTTTTGTTTTTTTACCACTAAAATGTTCAAAGTAGTACCTTAGGTGTACATATTACTACCCTAAGATACTAATACGGACCTTTTACAGGTAGATAAGGTACAAAGTTTTCCCTTTAAGGGTACTACCCCAGTGATAAGCTGTTGTACACCTAAAGGTAGAATTTTTGGACATTTTTTTCCCCCCCTGACCGTGTAAGATAACATCAGCATGGACTGGTAATGGAGATCGACAACTGATTTTTAGATTGCATCTAAATGTTTAGTCTTACGAATTTCTTCTCAGGTTTGGTAGAAGGAACAGATCCTGCATTGTATATGTACCAATGTCTTATATTGTGCATTACACTGAGGTCAGCTTTGCTTTGAAAGTCTTTATAGGCACTATATGTCTTTACATGTGGCAGATGGGCATGTGCAGACAGGAGATGCAGGTTATTGATTGAAGAGCCTGGTAATCTGTGAGTGGGACTCAGTGTGGTGGGTTTCTCATGACATTGAAGCTGTCCTTGACGGGGCAGCTAAATGGAAACAAATTGAAATTCCTGCTCCGCACACGAGTGGCCCTTTAACACGGTGCTTATCGCCTGAAACCAAGGGACACCGTGTCCTGGCGTTTACGTCTCGCCCTACATTTATCATGGATGCGGTCTCTCTCTCAACCCCTTCTCACGTTCGCATACCTATTACTCCTCCTTATTTCGATAACCTGTTCTCACGTCGAAGCGAGTTGGAGTTATTGATGTAGTTTTGGCAAATAGAACTGATATAGTATAATCACATCCGTTGGATTGTCTATCCGTCATCTTTTATGCTGTAGAAGATCAATCTTAGTCTCTTATGTTCTCAGAAGTTGACGGCTGAGGTAGATAAGCATTCAGCAAGAACTGCCAGCACAAAGGACGAATGAAACCTCCACTATATGAAATTAAATGAACAAGCGCTGCCATGACAGATGATATTTCCCATGAGCATCAGTTCAGTGACTGCTGATGAATGCACAACTTGTGTTAATGGAGTTCTTCGAGAAAGTTCAAGAGGAGTCTGTTTGTGGCATCCCATCATTTACAACACTAAGGTTAAATAAGCAACCACTTACCCCATTCTTTCTGACAAATCTCCCAACATCCTCACAATTTATCTTCATATCGTCTTGTACGCAAGTTCTTTCCATTACCGACAAAAGCCATTACACCCCTCACGTGGATTACATGAACATGAAACATCTGTTAGATCCATGTTTATCATCTGAGCATAAGTGCTATTAATGATTTCAGGTTTAGGATTCATGCATGTGTAATTAACATGCTTTTTCATTAAGTTCAGTAACTTAACTCAGTTAGCCAGTACTGTATATCACTGTCTAATCTGCATAACTAATTAAAGTTACCAAAAGTGATTGTTTTTATAATGTGGATGCCATTAAAGCAAAGTGTAAGTGGGACTGTTGTGCCCAGTTCATTGTGAAACAAGATGCTGTATGTGTCTTTGTGTGTATGTGTGACCATGTACCCCATGCTGAGACTCAAGACAGCAAGGGACAGAAAGCAGTCGGTCCTGCTGAGATCACAACCTGACCTCTCATTTTCGCTGTCTCTATCAACCTTTCCCTTCCGCTCCCAATTTTCTTGCCATATGCCTCAGTAAACTCGAGTTAAGGAAGAGAAATTGCAGGACTATCTACTCTACTATATTTTGGCATCTTATGATGAATTCATCCAACAGACACACACAACTCTTTGGAACAAACCTATATCTACCTACCGTGTCTACTTTGACTTTGTCTGATTTCTTTGTCTTGTCAACACAGAAGTGATTTACTCACTGATAAAAGAAACTTCACATATGCCTCCAGAAAAGCTT
Organism: Megalobrama amblycephala; assembly: GCF_018812025.1. Classification (NCBI taxonomy): domain Eukaryota; kingdom Metazoa; phylum Chordata; class Actinopteri; order Cypriniformes; family Xenocyprididae; genus Megalobrama; species Megalobrama amblycephala. The sequence goes on along the minus strand of NC_063057.1, from coordinate 18,388,600 downwards.
TGGCTGTCAGGTCACATTGTGTCCTACTCTCGCTATCTGTATTGAAGGTCACAAAGTTGTTTCTTCTAAAGGAAATCTGAGAGTTGTTGAGTCATTCACGTCAACCTACCAAATTTCATTGATTTTGTTGTGGCAAATTATCCTTTTGTTTTTCATGTACGATAATGAGGAAAACACCAATACCACCGTTGTCCTTCTATTTAAAGTCGCAATGTAACAGAGATAGCCACAGATCATTTCTTCCATTTTGTGATGTACATTTGCGTGAAACAGATTATCATAAAATAAAATAAAAAATCTAAGGCAGAGACTTGGTTCTATCCATCGGTTGTTGATTAGATGGAGGCAGATCTGGGGTGCGTTTCCCAAAAGCATCTATCAAAAGTTCTATTGAACTCCATTGGTAATGACAAAACTTGTGAACTTAGTTGGCTCTGGGAAACGCACCCCTGAATGCAAGCTTGAAGTCGATCATGGGCGGGGTTTTTGCTGACTAAATAACTTAAGAAGTCTGGCATACATCATCAGAGAGAAGTCTGTCATTTCACCAGAAAATCAAGTTAAGACATTTTGTTAAATTATGATGAAAAAACAAACTTATGCACGGATAAATTGTTCAAAATAAGATCATTAAGATGCATTTAGAAAATAGACATAATTGAACTCAATTTCCATTTCTTGCATCAACATCAGCTTTAAAGAAATGCTTAGGTTAAATACAACTTAAGCTCTTTCAACAATGCAGTGTGCTGTCAAAAACCAATGATTTTGAACCATTCCTCGTGTCATAAAAATGAAAAAGCTTCACAGTAATGTACTAACAAATGAATCCCCAGCAGGCAAATATGCACACCCACAAATAAACATTTTAAAAAGGCATCTGTAACACTGGTTTCAACAGTTCATCCGTGACATTTTTATGTGTGGCACTGTCACATAAAATAACTGATTTTCACTTTGCACAGAATTGGTTATAAGATATCATATCATGTCATAACAATCTTTCATGTCAATCTTTCAAACTCATGTCATGACCACTTGGGATACTAAAAAGGAACATGGAAGGAATGCAACATTTACTATCTATAAAGCACCTATTACATGTGACAAACTCCATCAGAATTTTGTCAGTAATGCACAGTGCTTCCACCTAGAAAAGTAATTACTGAAGCTTATAAACCCTGTAGGTCTGAAAGCCACTAGCCTGCTAAGCTTCCATCAAAAGTGCTCTTAACATGTTTTTCATTCATTCATCCAAACTAATGGATGCCAATTTGTTTTTTTAAAAAGCAATCAAGGGCAAGACAAAGTTGTTATCGATAGATCTAAACTTGCATTTAACCTAACAAATACTCTTTAAATCCCTCAAGTTGCTTACTTAATAGAAAATAAGACATCAACAACACAAAAAACCTTGTTTCACAGTAACGAAACAAGCTCAGCTCTCCCCATCATGACAGTTAAATTACAAAATTGTCATTGTAATACAGAAAATAGAGAAGACTCATCTGAGATTGTCGAGTGTGATTCAATCATGGAAGGGTAGCGTGGAGTTCAGCGTGGCATTAATCTCTCGCAGTCTTGTATTTTCTTCATTAGATAATCTTTGTGCCTGCCTCTCTTTTATAAATCATTACATTAGCCAATAATAGGACTGGCCTGGCTCCCCGCTGGAGAGCGCAGCCCGTTAGGCGAGTGGATAATGAGTGTTTTTACATGGGGCTGGGTGGACATGTTTTAGGGAAAGCCTCATTTTAGTCTCGGCGCGACACAGCGTGTGCAGACAGCGCCGCGAGCGCTTCAAACGGTATGTTCTTCAGGGGATCCCTAAATTTGTCAGGCGCTTAAACGAGCAAGAGACAAACAAAGAGGAGAGAAGCAGAGCGTGAGGCCGGTTGATGTGACTTTTTCACGGCGAGAACTGTGCCGCGGGCCTGTTTGTAGCATATTATTATTCCAGCAATTGCATTGAGGCAAGCTCGCAAAAAAATTTAGTTTTCTGTCAAAAAAGCAGTGACTTGTCTTCACAACTGACCACAGGAAGCAAACCCAGACTGTTTAGATGGAAGAATAAAAAGGAGACAGCGACATGCAGCCCGGCAAGATTTCTAGAATACAAACCCTTTTTAATGTTTGTGTGAGTTAAATGTGGTCATTTGCAGTATTTTACACTAGAAGCCCAACAGCACACGGAGGGAATGAGCATGGTAAATCTTCATAGAGACGAGCTACGGCGGGCAGGAGACTTGGTCGCCATAGCGACAGCAAGGATGTTTGCATGAGAGGAGGATCATGGTAGGGATTTAGGAAGAAGCGGCCAGTGTGCGGCCAACCTTGCTCCGGTTATGATAAGTGGACCACAAAAGTATCATTTTCTAAAAAATCATTGTCACTTATTGCTATATAAAGTCCACAACTGTCTAAAAACACTGAAAAGTCATCACATAGATATACAGAATTGTTATTATATTATGCAGAATTGTTTTTGTATTGTATTTTTTTCAAATATTCCAAGACTGGAAAGTAAAAATAGATATCAGATGTATTTTTCTCTCTCCCCATCACAAGGTGTTCAGACTCAATCAGAGTGCCCATGTGGACTCAGCGGAGCCTGGTAGGTCGGATCCACCATTGTAATAAAAGACAGTGGGATCTGTTCAATATAAGGGCAAACGCAATAACTAGTCAGCACTAGAGGAAAACTACGGCTCCTTCAATAACACGCACCCACGCACACGTTTTTGTTTGACTCATGTTTCTGATTACAGTTAACGAGAGAGTTTAACTGTAGTGTTTCCTGCACTACTTTTCTAAATCTCTTGCGCCATGGCAAAATAAATTACATTTTACTAGAGTTGTGAGCTTCTGAATTGAATGTGATGAGATAAAAAGACTGCATACTGGGAAATAATGCCAAGACAACACATCTTTCTATTGCATTGCCTTCACTGGCTGAGCTCAAAAACAATCATGCAGTGCTACCAATACAGCCCATTTCACAAACAAATGAGCCATTTCTTTTAATGATTCAGTCAAAAAGAGTCGCAATAGTTCAGTTTATTGAAGTTTTCATTTCTTATTTCATTTTCAAATAACAATTTAAAATTTAACATTGATTTACTCTCAGTCTTGACAAACTCACAATTAAGAATGTCTTACTTAAATCAGTATCATTGCTTGGTATGTATATTGTTTTTATGATAACATAGTTAAACATATACATTTTACATATTTTTAATTAAAGGTGCCATAGAACACATTTTCACAAGATGTAATATGAGTCTAAGGTATCCCCCGAATGTGTCTGTGAAGTTTCAGCTCAAAATACCCCATAGATTTTTTTTAATTCATTTTTTTAACTGCCTATTTTGGGGCATCATTAAATATGTGCTGATTCAGGCTGTGGCGCCTTTAAATTCTCGCGCTCCCTGCCCCCGAGCTCGTGACTGCCTTAAACAGCATAAACAAAGTTCACACAGCTAATATAACCCTCAAAATGGATCTTTACAAAGTGTTCGTCATGCATGCTGCATGCATGTATCGGATTATGTGAGTATAGTATTTATTTGGATGTTTAAATTTGATTCTGAATGAGTTTGAGGCTATGCTCCGTGGCTAAAGCTAACATTACACACTGTTGGAGAGATTTATAAAGAATGAAGTTGTGTTTATGAATTATACATACTACAAGTGTTTAAAAATAAAAATAATGACGGCTCGTCTCTGTGAATACAGTAAGAAACGATGGTAACTTTAACCACATTTAACAGTACATTAGCAACATGCTAATGAAACATTTAGAAAGACAATTTACAAATATCACTAAAAATATTATGTTATAATGGATCATGTCAGTTATTATTGCTCCATCTGCCATTTTTTGCTATTGTCCGTGCTTTCTTACCTAGTCTGATGATTCAGCTGTGCACAGCTCCAGACGTTAATACTGGCTGCCCTTGTCTAATGCCTTGAACATGAGCTGGCATATGCAAATATTGGGGGCGTACATATTAATGATCCCGACTGTTACGTAACAGTCGGAGTTATATTGAGATTCGCCTGTTCTTCGGAGGTCTTTTAAACAAATGAGATTTATACAAGAAGGAGGAAACAATGGTGTTTGAGACTCACTGTATGTCATTCCATGTACTGAACTCTTGTTATTCAACCATGCCAAGGTAAATTCAATTTTCCATTCTATGGCACCTTTAATTAACCTTAAAGGATTAGTTCACTTCAGAATTAAAATTTCCTGACAATTTACTCACCCCATGTCATCCAAGATGTTTATGTCTTTCTTTCTTCAGTTGAAAGGAAATTAAGGCTTTTGAGGAAAACATTACAGGATTTTTCTCCATAATGGACTTTAACGGCTACCAACGCGTTGAAGGTCCAAATTGCAGTTTAAATGCAGCTTCAAAGTGCTCGACATGATCCCAGCCGAGGAATAAGGGTCTTGTCTAGTGAAACGATCTGTCATTTTCTAAAAAAGGGAAAAATTATATACTTTTTAACCACAATTGCTCGTCTTGCACTAGCTCTGCAACGAGCAACGCATTATTAATCACGTTGTAAAGGTCACACGTGACATAGACTGAAGTATTTGCAAAAAATGTTTACACTTTTAATGAAGTGTTTACAAAGTGAACGTGCAACGATTAAGTCAAATAGCCTTTACAAAAACAGGTAAAACAACGATGCAGACGATGTTGAAGATGGAGGAGAAAATGAGATGGAGTTTTTTGCCGTACTGCGGTACTTCCACCTAAGTCACGTGCAAGACGACCATTTGTGGTTAAAAAGTATATAAATTATTATTTTTTTTTTTAAATGATTGATTGTTTTGCTAGCTAAGGCCCTTATTCCTCGTCTGGGATCGTGTAGAGCCCTTTGAAGCTGCAGTGAAACTGCAATTTGGACCTTCAACCTGTTGGTAGCCATTGAAGTCCACTATATGGAGAAAAATCCTGTAATGTTTTCCTCAAAAACCTTAATTTCTTTTCGACTGAAGAAAGACAAACATCTTGGATGACATCAAGGTGAGTAAATTATCAGGAAATTTTAATTCTGAAGTGAACTAATCCTTGAAAATCTTTAAATATCAAAATGTGTGTGCAAAATATTACATTTATATTTCGATAAATAAAATGTCTTAATTTGCTTCATGCAGTTTGCTTTTGGAAGACAGAATACCACAGAATATTCACATCTGCTTCTAGACTGAACTGTGGTCAGGGAACATGCTTTGATTCATCCTGGGATACTGTCATTTTCCCCTGATGGCACATGAGCGGCAAGTAAACTGTAGCACAGTGGCATTTTTTTCTTACTCTTGTCTTTCCTCCCTTATTAGATTCATAAAACATTCAAAATGTCCTCCAGTCCACCTTTGTGGCAGAGTCTGCCCTTTAGTAATAATTAATCCCCCCTGACTCTGACACACTCACCTTCAAGCAGTGGTGTGGGAGTACGGGGCGTCAGTGGGGTGCTACAGTGCATGACTTGGGCGTCTATTTAGCTATGGCTTTATCTGTAATAACGTCTGACATGTGACATATAGAGTGCTCAAATCAGCTATTGCTTGAAGGATGTCATCTTGTAGCAGAAATACTGGAATATGGAAATATGGAAATTCTCAGGGGAGAAAGAAAAATATTATCCTTTCAATTCCCAAACCCCCTAATTTTCCCAAACACATAATGCAATATCCGATATCTTGGGGCAAAAATATTCTGAGCTATATTTGTGCATTAAATGGATTAAGATGGTGACGTGAAATTGAAGAGAAATTGTGCATTATGATTTGTGGATTTTCCCTCCATTTCTGGGTGGTGACACCAGGTCCTGTTTTTACCCAAAATGAAATGCTGATGCTTTTGTGAAAGCATTCAATTATTCTTAATTCTCACTAGGGCACATTCATGCTGAATTGTTGTGGCTTAAATTGAAGTGTGACAAGCCATGCAGAAGAGAGAATTTATAAAGCCCTTCTTAAATTGCTGCCTGTCACTTGTTTTAACATTCTTCAGTAAAATTCTTTCTAAATTTATATTGTTAAATTCTGCTAATGGAAATGACCTAATTGTACATACAGTGTGACTGCTCTGCTTTTTGCTTGTATCAACTCTTTGCAAGGAATTAGAGTATACCAAGCTTAGTTTTTTTTTTTTATGTATGAGTAATATTGTTCCAAATCATTACTTAGTATAAATATTAAATAGAATATTAGTATTCTAATATTCAAAATCATCAGTATTATTGAGTAAATCTGGGTAGCACAGACCTTACGTCCTGTTTCGCATGAACATACTATATACTTATTAGTATAACTACAATAACTGGGTAATAAAGTGAAACCTAAATCTGTATTACAGATATCCTAAAAATCTACAAATAGCCAGGTCAATAGACAACATTAATCAAATGACATTGGGTGCACAGACAATTTGATACAATAAATAAAAACTGAATTACTTCCATGTAAGGTTTGTGACCGAGCTACAGGCAATACCTTGGGGAGGATTTCTGTAAAGCCAAAATGCTTTTCCTCTCTGTTTTGATCAAGTCTATATTGATCATGTAATCCTAGTATTATCAGTGCAGGTCCACTGCGATCAAGGCCATAACCCTCTAAAACCAGATAAAGGCAGGGTGCTGCTTGACCACAAGAATATATGTAAACAAAATGGGATTCTAAATTGAATGCGTTGATTTAGAGCAATTTGACAGCACAAAATGAGCAAAGAGTTTATGTCAAAGAATGTGTTCTTGTGTTCAAAAGACATCAGAATTGAACAGGCCACAGAGTCTCAAGACACATTTTCTAAGTTTAAACTTGACATGCTGTCTTAAAAACAGTGAAAGACTAGAAAAAAGAAACTGCAAGAGATGATGCAGCAGTCCAATATATCTGCCTAATGCATGTTTAGAAAGAAAAAAAAAAAAAAAAAAAAAATAAAAAGTGTGAAGTCTACATCAAACACACTTGAATGCAAATGTTTTGCTGAAGTATGTAGGCTGGTAATAGGCTTATATTCAATCATATGGAGCATGTATATTGACTTATGTCTAAAAATGATTTTTTGATGCTGTTCACTTTATTTAAACAACTTATTTTGATTCATCACCACTGTATTAGGTTTCTGGTTCAAATTTATTTTCTTCATGTTAAATTGACTTGAAACGATTACTTGATAACTTGATGTTTTCATATTAAAATAACATGTTTCAATCAATTAAACTCAACCAGGACTCAATCAAACAGGACTTTCACTTCCCATCATGCTTTGCAAAGTAAATGTTGAAATAAAGTGTTATTTTAAGCAGTTTTTAGCAAGATGAGAAAATGGAGAGACTTTTTAATGTTTACTTTCTATTATGTTGGTATTTAAAAGTTCTTGTTATGTTAATAGTTTTGGGGTTACCATTGTGGTGAAGTGTTGAGCTTGTGGTTGGGTTGAGGACCTGCTAATAACAATTAAAGTTATTTTAATAATAAAACACAACTACTTTGGGCATGCCATGGATGTAACAAAACCGTCTTCTGGCTAACACCTAACAAAAAAAGTCTTTACAGGGTATAGATTTTGTTAAAGTATTTTTCTATTTTTTTTTTGTAAAAGTTGTGAAAATTGTTGAATGTATTCACTAAATAAATTGATCAATTAAACTGGATTACTTATTTTAATTTTTGTTTGATACTAATTTTAGGATAATTAAACTTAATAGTTTTGGACAAATTAAGAATGGCATTGAATTGGCCTTATATAATAAACTTAAAGCCGTGCACACACTTAACGATTGTAAGGCCGATTATGAATGTAAATTGATACTTATGACTGATCGCGCTCAAACGCGTCCAGTCAGAGCCAGTTGCGTTCAGTCTGCAATTACAGTCTGTGTTCAAATTCCATGTGTGAGTATATAAATTGGCTCCAGTCGAAGGAAACAATCGGTATGTGTGTTCAGTTCAGTCTTAGAATGTTTCAGCGAATAGTTAGGTGTGTCCCCGGCTTAAGTTTACTGAAATAAATAATGTTAATTAAATGCAACATAACCCAGTTATGTGGAACCGAACCTGTTGACATAAAAAAGTTAAGTAAATCCAACGTATCATTTTTTTGAGTATATTCACTGTAAACCCTACTGTTGTCATTACTAAAGCAATCAAGTTATCATAATTTACAATACCATGCTTTGGCTTCATAACTCAAATAGGTGTTTAACTTATTTGGCAGCAAAATCACCTAATGTACCAAAACCACATTTGGTGAACTTGATAAAACAAGTTTTGTTAGGCAATGTTACACCATTAAATTGGGGGAATGAGTTTCCTAAAATTATTTGAGTAGACTCAAACTATTATGGTTTACAGTGTACCACAACAATATAACGTCTGTAAATGTATTGTCATTTGGGAGCTTTTCTCTATGTGATTGTGATTAATTTGCTTAATTAATCAGCATGTGAATGTAATTAATTTGATGACACTTTTTAATCAGTTGACAGCCCTAATAAAAAATATATATAGATGCATTGAACTGCTACGGAGATGGGAAGGGTGCCATTGTTAAATCCACCACAGAAAACTTACATCTGTGTATTTTAGTCATTCAGGGCGCAAGGTGAGACTTCGCCACTTAATTGCCCCCTTGTGCACCGATTAAAGAGAAGGACATTACATCACTTCCGCTAACTACGTGCATATGTAACCGCCATGGCAACACAGGCGTAGCAAATGCTATGGAAAGAGATCTGCTCACCACCATCTGTGTGTGTATGTGTGCATGTGCCAAGGCTGTGTTATGGAGTCAGAAGGCTGGCTACATTCTCTAAGGACCTCTCCTCCGTTGCTTAGCAATATGTGGAACAGTGAGCAGCCCCAATAAGGCAATTGCATCTACTGTATTTCCCTAGCAGAAATACACAGAGATAAAAACAGAATTCAGCTATTTAGCATTCACATGAGTAATATGTATGATACATTTTCTATAGTTGCTATATAAAAATCTAATTTTTGAATGATATTATGAATTTACAAGATCATTTATATTAGTGGTGGACTATAGATATAAGCACCCTATATTCATATACTGTAATCTATTATGTTACTTTACAATACAGTGACATATAATCTTTCTAATAAAAACAATTACAGAATTAATATTCTGTATTAGGCAAGGTCATGAACCATTTAATATTTTATTTTTTATTTTGCTTCTTTTTGATAATGTCTGTTCATTATTCTTGTTTATAGAAGTATGTTTGGCCTGTAACTGATGTTAAAACAGATTTATATGATGCATGTGCAAGCTTGTTCCTAAAAGAAAATAAATAAATGTGTATATACAAATTTAAAAAGTATAAAAAGTGTATATAGAAATGTAAGAAATGTGAAGAAATGTGTTCACGTAGACTTTTAAAACAAGTCTATATTATATTAGGGCAAAGCACTTTGTCATCCATACAATCTCATCGCTCTCCTACTGACCTTGAGAGTGCTCCTGTTCTCTGATACATCAAACAATATTTATTCACCAGTATTTCCCACAAGTCCTTGTTGCTTGTGATATGTATGACCCCTGCTGCTTGCCTGTACAAACACAGCCTTGTTTTTTGTTATCCATCTCAGTCACTGGGTGAAGAATTACTGACTTACTGTTGGTGTGGGTCACAAAAAGACACTGCTAGGTTGTAATGTTCAATCCAATAGTATAATGGATATAAATTACAACATCCCTAGAGCCTAGACTGTTTAATCTCGCCACTGGAAGTTCGATTGCATTAAAAAAAAAAATGAGATCACCTTCAATTTGCCATGTTTGTAATATATTATTGGTTTTGAATCTGTCCCAGTTACTCAAACCCACAGTGAGTCTCGTTTAGATGGTGTCTGTGCCTGCTGTGGTGTAACGCAACGAGAACATATCGCTCCGTTATTGCACACATTTATCATGGCTGCCCCAGACTCTTCACAGAGCATGTCAGTGATCCGTACACTTCCCTCGCCCAGGTATCTGCAGCCAAGCAGCCAGCTGTCCAAGGTCAAATCATAATAGAGCCGCTATTTTTATCTTCTGGCTGCTATTACTCCTAACAACAGCGTTTTGGCCTCTGCAGACACGCACATATATGTACACATGCACTCGCATTTATTTCTCTACCTTCAATTTCAACACACAAGGGAATTATGTAGTCGAATGACAAAAAAAAAAAAAAAAAAAATCATCCAGGTGAATGATCCTAATCTCACAGGCTGACATTAAAGACTTTCACAGATACCCTGCTGAGCATAAGAGACAAGGGATGGTTAACTCCACCTTTCGGCAGTACCGGGCTTGTATCTCACCTCATTAATGGATATTTAACAAGGCTGATAATGCACAATGTTGCCCTTGGCAACTGCAGGGGGCGTGACATATTTGGGCCAACATCTGCCATCCCATATTGCCCCAACAGGTACAATCTTCGTGCTGTGTTGCTGTGGTTGTCAGTAAACCTCTGAGATTTTACGTCTAAGACCCTCAGGAAAATGGAACTTCTTACACCAACAGTTTCTTTCAGGTGAAGAATATTATCGATGGGATGGAACTCAAAGCCACAGCTAACTTCCTTTGTGGACCAATTCAAGTTCACAATTATGTATTATTACACATTATGAGACATCAGTCATAAGGAAACCTCAAAAAAAAAAAAAAAATTAGTTTAAAGTCCAATTTTCACTATTAACTAGTTACTTAGCAGCATAAAGCTAATAAAAAGCTTATGAAGCAAATATTAATGCCCACTTCTGTATGACCATATTCTATGTCCCTTAATCCTACCCAATACCTAAACCTGGACCTCAAAAGGTGCAATGTTTTTGCTGCCTATGTATGGATCAGTTACCCTCAGATTTCATCAAAAATATCTTAATTTGTGTTCCGAAGACAAACAAAGGTCTTACAGGTTTGGGACGACATGAGGTTGAGTAATTAATGACAGAAATTTCATTTTTGGGTGAACTAACCCTTTAACATCTACCTTACTAACTAATAATAAGCAGTAATTAGGAGTTTATTGAGGAAAAAATAATATTAGTTAGCTAATAGTGAGAATTGGACCCTAATCTAAAGTGTGACCAAAATAATAAATGATGATTTTTATAATAAATAAATATAATAATATATGTTCAAAATGTGCAAAAAAATAAATAAATAAAAAAGAAAATATTTTTAAATTTACACGCTTCCTGACCATATTTTTTTATTTAATTTATGTTCTCAGATTTTTTTGTGCAGACTCCTTGAAGAATCAATTGTTTTGAATCAATGCACCCAAAGAATCTAAATTTGGTGCAGAATATTTTTCTTTATTACATATTACTGAGAGTATAAGAATTCAGACAACAAATCCAGAGCCAACTTTGCCAAACGCTACCAAAATGGTTTAGATGGTAAAATGTAGATATTGCTGTGATGGTAAGTTTATAAAAATCACAGAGATAATCACAGCATGTGCATGTGCATCTTCATGTGAAGTGGTGGTCTATTTTGATGATTTTTCAAGATATTCCTATGTTATCACTTAGCAACTGTTTTACCACAGCTCCTCAAGCACTGATGTATTCCAGAGGAGGATCTGCACAGCTGAATTGGATAAGCCCTAGGCTACAGACGAGCAATCCCTGCTCCTCGCTCTCACTAGGCGTGCATAGCAACCGCTGATCTGCCCAACAGAGATATGAGGTAATGACAGGCGCATTTGTTGGTGTGGGCAGCAGCTAGCCACAATGGCCCAAGTCCTTCACAACATAACTATATAAGAGATTTCAGTGTGTTATGCAATCCAACAATTTGCAAACAAATGGAGCACTTGAGTTGAGAAGGAAGCTCAAGTATGGTTTGATAACAATCGAGATTCAGAATGAGGGACGTTGCAAGGAAAACCTACTTTCTCTTCGGCTGCCACTCTAGGTTGAAGGAAACGGCATCTATCTTTGAATATATGTTTGCAGTCGTGACTCCCAGAGCAGAACAAATAATGGTTTCTAGGGAAGAGAGAAGCTCTTTTACTGTGGGAATTATCTGCCATTCTAGAATAATTTCCTCCACTATCCACTACCACAGATAAACCCATCACACATGGAGGGTAGAGGGAGAAAAGACGAAGAGAGTGTTTATCAGATACGAAGGACTGTGGTGGGATTAGTTTCCCTAGGATGAATACAGCTTCTCAGCTTCCATCTCCCCTCCCTTCCAACCTCAGCTGTCCACCCGCACACACACTCCCACACACAAACCTACACGTAAGAAAACACATCACCGATCTCCAGCTACAAACAAATTATTTTCCCCTACTTGGATAAGCAGATCTCAACAGAGCATGGCAGTAGATGATGGGTTTCTCACATGAACCATCCAACCAGTAAACTACCACCTTCCCCAGCCAGCCAGAAAGAGGAAGGAAACGGCGCCAAAACCAGCGTTGGCGTGAAAACAAATGCCATGCTGTAGGGGCGGGCATTATGATGGCACGCTCTACTCTAACCCAGTATAGGTCTCTTTCAGAATCGCATCCAATACGAAACAAACCAGCAACATCCGAACACCTGCAACTTCAGAGAGGGAAATATGAATGCCTACCTGTATGTAGTGTGCTGTTATCTCCTGCTTCAGCTGGGAGGAAGTGAAGTACAGATCATATGTAGGAGAAAGGGAGTCACAGAGAGATGGAGAGGAGGAGTCTTGTCTGGTAGAGGTGGAGAGAGCGGGAGAGAGAGTGAGAGAGCTGTTGCTGTCGCTATTCTCTGCTGAGCCTGCAGGGAGTGGTGTGCATGGCAATGTGCTATCCCTGTTAAAAGCCACAACGTGTATGCATCCAGTCCTGAATTAGAGAGAGGGAGGGAGGGAGAGAAAGAGACTCTTGGCTGTTTAACCATGCACCGTCACGAGGCACTTCCTTCGGAATCCCTCCAGTGAGAGTGGCACAGCATCACTGAGTCCTTGGCTGCGATTGGCTATCGTGGATGATGATGCAGTCAGCAGGCGATGGTTCTGGCAGCAGTCAACTAAGATGACCCTCTCAGCTAGTATTAGCATCTTCGCACATCCTAAGCAAAGCCTGGAGGCAAGGCAAGGACGAACAAGGACGTTTACAAAACCCTACTGGGAGCGTGTTCATGTTCTTTAGGAGGTTGGAAGCTGGATGGTGTACATGGCAAGTCCCGGCATGGTGACATGAAGACAAACAAGTCTCAGAAGAACGTCTAGGTGTAGAGGTTGTGATTTCCCCAGAGAGAGCTCCATCAGTAGCAGGGGTGGCTCACTGTCAGGGAAGGCAGGTGCTAATTAATGGGATGAATTCTGAGTAACGTGACCTCCCGTCTTGAAGAAAGATGCTTGTAGAGTGGCTATTATTTTGTCCGATGTTCATTAATTTCGAAATGGCCTGGATCTGGATGGCAGACATAGCTAATAATGGTCCCCAATGGATTGCCTGATGTCTCTTTTGTGGACCTCACTTATGCTGTGCTCAGAGTTTGATAATTTCACAGTGCAATGCCTCCACTTCTAAAGGCCAGCTTGTTGCATAAGAACAAAGATATAAAAAGTAAGAAGGGTAAATGACTCATCTCTTTTGTTGAAAAATAAATGTCAGACTGCTCATGCGGTGGTTGTGAAATGCAAAATCCTAAAATGTTGCAATTAAAATATAACTCTGCAAAGAATGGCAAGTTATAAAGAGTTTTGAAATAAACAAAGAAACAAACAAGAAATAAAGAAACTGCAGGGCTAAAAAGGTGTGATATCTGTGTTAATTGAACTGTGCAAAAGTTATAAAGCTCCATTATCAATAACTGTTTGACTTGAAGAGGTTTTAATGTGAAAACATGCCATTTTAGAGGAAACTTACTAGGTGCACAAATCTGTTGTTTTTAAGTGCCATCAATTCATGTGTACTCATAGCGGTCTCATAGACAGCCCTTCTGAACAATCTTGTCTTCCTGGTCAACTGGTCATGAATAATGCAATTCCCAAATCTGATGTTACTGTATCAATCTAACTCAATGCTTTACCTAATGATCTTTCTCTTTACATGACGTCCAAATTGACACTGTCTAAAGAATAAAAAATAGAGCAATTTGAACAAGAGATTTTTTTCTGACATTTCGTACCAATGGAATTCTGTGCCTCATTTCTTTGCTCCTAGAAATCAAAGCTAGAAACGAAAGGCTGCAAAGTGACGTGACAAGTGTTGATTCTCTATGTATCCTGGTAAATCACCATGGAAACCCTCTTGAATTTAACCCTCTTCAATGACAGGGAGTGGTCAGGATGGAAGACCTTACATCAGGGCCTTAATGGTAACCTTACAACACCATGTCAACAACTAGATGTTGATTGTTTTTGTCCATCTGCATTCTGTTGTGACTGCACCTGTTGCAGTCTCTTGAGAGATGCCTCTGTTTGCTGTTCTGCAAATAGTCTCATCAAAGAGTGACCAGCAAAGTACAAAGTCATTGCTCGTGTCTGCATACCGACTCTTACTTTGAGATAACCTGACTCTCAAACTCACACAACCCTAGTCCTGCAAAGCAAGCAGAAATCTGCATTTTTTTAAAAGAAAACACATTTGGATTTCATGCCTAGACACTATGCATCTTTAAAAGCAATAGAAACAGAAGATCATGCATTATTGATGCAGTTCGTAGATAATTTAATGTGCACTTAAGCTGACTGGAATATTAATTATAGTCATTATGGTTTATTTTGAATTGGTATGCAGTGTGATGCAGGTGGCTGAGACTGCGCCAGTACACACTCCAATAATGTCAGCAGTACTTCTTAGGTTCTGATCCCTTAGATGCATTTCAGCAAATTAGAGGATTTATGAGAAAAGAAGTGAGCTCCGTTCCATATAAAGTGACCAGGATTTGGTGCAGTGAGTGACCGAGTATGTCTGTGATGACAAGTAACTTAATCTTTATATTTATTCCATCTAAAGCTGGCAATAGATAACAGCTTCGTTAGAGTAATTTGTTCATTAATTTTGGGAATTGACTACATCCGACTGGTGCTGTATGTTTATGAGATCCGTTATAATATGATCTGTTTCATAAAGGTTGTTTGTTCATGAATTGGTCTACCAACTGAACCCAATAGAAATATATTCTTGATATTATTTTGTGGTATTTTTTTAATTGCATCACATTAAACACAGACTTTAAACTCACACAACATCAAACTTAAGATCGGAAGATCCCTTTTTTTTTTTTTTTAAACCCAGAACCTGTATTTTTACCTAATCATGTTTGAAGCTTAGGGCTCATTCTTGTATGTAGTACAACACAATTCAGTCAAATAGGACAACAACATTCATCAATCATAGACCAGATTGACCGTGAAGTAAAATGTGTTCCTGGATTAGGAAACTTGTTGGTCCTGGAACAACAACAAACAACCAGAATTTAGAGTAATAACACTCTTATAAAGCTATCATTTCCTTCTAATTTAATAACTCTTTAATGGCTAGGGTTGGAGTTAGGGATAGGGATAGGGATAGCTCAGAAATGTTGCTCCAGGACCAGCAAAAACATACTCATCCAGGAGCATGTCGCCAAATCTAAACATAAAATTTGACTGCCTAATAAGAATGTCATTCCAGGACCAAGAAAGCCTGATCTTTTCCATCTTCTGTACTGTAACATATATAGACAGTAACTGCAGATGACAGCACACAACAGAGGTGAACGAAGAACAAGAGATGGGTTTGATTCCATCGAGGACAGACGGTTTCTCAGCAGCAGCGATTGGCTTTGTTTCAGCAGGCTGGCTGCTTTACACTCTGAACAGCAGGGACACCAGCTGTATCCTCCCCAGTGTCCTTCAGAAATAGCCCTCACTCAGCAGAAGCCTGGCCTCTGCCCAGCCGTCCAAGCAAACCAAGGCCTAACGCTGGCCTAGTGTGACCAGTAACAAGTACCTGGGCGTTCTCCCTGTGGGCTTAGAAGATATGAATCAAGCATTGACCTATTGCTGGCTTCAGTGGCTTGGCCTCACCCCTTAGATTTCCCATCAATCACTAGCCCAACATTGGTCAAATGTCAGTTTCAATGACACGGAAGGCTGTCATACAACGACTCACTGACATCACTGCAAAGAATGTTGCGTTCACACGCTCTCTGTAATCGCACACCGTGACTATAGAAATCAAAGTGACGTTATTAATTATGCAGTGGCAAAAAATAATTACATACCAATAAAAGATTAATGGAGATACTTCAACCATCTGCAGCACTAGATTGCGCCTTGGCCTACTGGGGAATGAAAAGTGCACAGGACTGTTTTTCCATGTAGCCATCAGAATTTTCTGTACCACAACGGTTTGTCCATTTCTAACATTCTGTTTCAGAAAAAAAAAAAAAAAAAAAAAAAAAAAAATCAGCATTCAAAATAAATGCAAAGACTTATTTTGTGAATTATCATCATTTGTTCATGACGCCCAGTTCATTGTCGCCCAGTTCTAAAACTGCTCAATAGCATTAAAGAACAAGACATATGACTTTCTGTAAAGCTGCTTTGAAATGATGTGGGTTGTGAAAAGTGCTATACAAATAAATTTGACTTCACTTCACTTGATACAAGTCTATATATTGTAGTCATGAATTCCCCAGACTTATATGTGAGCAGATGTTACACAGCTCTGTTCTCCCTAAAGAACCCAGAAATATCATCAAGAGTTTGTTTGTACAGTAACTTCATCTAACTTAATTCGTCTAAAGTTCAAAAAAACATTAGCCAATTGATCCTAACTGAAATCGCCATGGTTAACACTTAATATTTCTTTACTAAGGCCAAACAGTGTAGATCATTCATAAAGTCGAACATAAAGGAATGCACATGTGTATGTACTGCAGTGTTGCTGCCAGCAATTTGACAGACTTTTTTCATTTAAAGACATAGTTTGTTCAGTAAACCACTAATTTAAAAAAAATGAAGACAAAAAAATGGCTTGTTTTTATCCCTGCTGTCCTGAAAACACACTGAACCGTGACTTCAAAACCCAGATACATACCAAACCATAATTTTTGTGTACCATTACACCCCTAATTAATATGAATGAGACCCAGTGAAAAAGAAAACAGGAACTGAGAACACAAAACAGACTGTCAAACTAACTTCTAGGATTCAGAAGTTTTATCCACGCGATTCCATAAGTGAGACTTTAGGTTTATTCATATAACCAGTCTAACACCTCTGTAATATGTCAGACCAGTCATTCGCCACAGTGAATGTAATGATACGCTTCTCGCTGTCTGCATAAGAGTGAGTCATGCGGGGAGGCCCCTCCTCGCCCCCGGGACCCACATGCGTCTCTCAATCGGCGGTTTACAGATCAGTGGTGTTCTTCACCAGAGGCTTGGCCACACTCCTGTCAGTGCCTGATGTATGGCGTGACACCCAGCCGCTACCCTGTCATCTTTGCCTCTGAATGGGGAAAAGAGACAGAGCACGAGACAAGATGGAAAAATCTGAATGTTAAAGGAATAGTTCATCTAAAGATTGTCATCATTTACTCACCTTGTTGTCATTTTAAACTCAAATTATTTTCTTACTTCTTACACAAAAGATAAAAATTGGGATAACACATATTGGTTGCTCTTTTTAATATGTGAATGAGGACTGGGGCTGCCAAGCTCAAGTCATTTCATTTAATGGTGAACTATTCCTTCAAGGGAAAGAGATAAATAGAAAAAATAATGAGAAAGTGTGAATGAGGAAAGGAGAGATGAGAGTGAGAAGGAAGGACCCATGTTCTGCGACTTCAATGTGGCTGATTCGTTCTGTGGGCTAAGTTAGATTGCAGAAAGTGCGTGGGCGTCCATCAGCTTGCCTGCCTGTCAGAGCCTGTTGACAAGGCCAGGGCTGGCTGAACAACATGAGGAAAGGAAAGACAAGCAGAGGAGAAACAAGCTTTTATGAATCTACATGGAAGTGAGCCATTCTGTGCCATGTCCCCCATCAGGCCTCCCTGCCATAGTGTAACCATTATTGTTATCACGCAGCTGATCACAAGGTCCACCCAATCAAAACCAAGACAGCAGTGGCAAACAGCCCTCAAGAACTCAATCAGGGCCTCTAGCAGCATCTTTATGCATCATGTATGAACCAGCAGCCACTTCTCACATGAAACCCAATAAGTTCAGATGTAATTATACCACATCTGCTAACACACATGCAATTGATTTCTATCTTTAATCCATAGTGTTAAAACTCTGATGTCATTTGTTAGAAAAAAATCTTTGTACAACTGCAATGAAAATAAAGCTGCATGATTATTGTTAAAAGATTGCCATCCTGATACGAACACCCGCGCAATCTTTTTCCTAAGTGACAATGATTCGGCTATGTCTATTAAACCTTTGACAAGAACAATCACAGCGGAACATCTCACTGACCCAGAGAGAGCAGTTATCATGTATAGGTATGAAACAGCTTCACAAACAGATGTTTTTTCAACCACACACAGTATCATTTTTTTTTTACTGTTCTTTACTCAATTACACTGTTACACCAGTAGGTGGTGACTGTTAAAGGGGTCATGAACTGCATTGTTTTATTGTTTTATATTGTTTCCTAGGGTGCACTTATAATGTTAGTATGCTTTTTACAACAAAAATTGTCATAATTTAGAAATAGAAGGCATTTTTCCTACCCTGATTTTAGCCCTCTGATTTGAACGCTCTGTTTTAAGGGGCGTGTCTGCTGCGAGACTTCAGTGCAAACACCCACTGCTGTGTTTGGCTGACATCTTTCCATATGAATTAGCTAAGTATTACTCTCTCGAAAACTTTTAGTACGTTTTTACTATTACAGCACTCAAGGTTAACTTATCGTGAAAAATGTTGCATTACATTTAGATCTATGGCGTTATATTTAGATCTTGGCATTAAAGGTTGCAGTGATGAACATTGTAGCCGATCACAGACATTTTGTTGAGTGCATGAAAGCAGTGATCTCGTCATTGCTCAATTTCTGCACACTAACAAATGATTTCATTGTAACTAACAGAGCAAAGGCAATGTAACTAAGAGATTTGTTAAATAAAACAGAAGTTCTGGCGCGTGTCCAGAACAGAGAAAAAGAAAAAAAATGTGATTCTCAATTTATCCAGAATCTTGCAGCTCTAGCTGGAAAAATAGTAAGATGGTAAGAGTTCCAGTAATCTGGCGATTAATTTCTAAGGATTGGGGAGAGAAGCGCTTTCATTTCAGCATCTGTCCAATTTGATGACTCCAATTTTCTTTCCGCAGCATACTGTAGATAATCATGATAATCATGAACTTTACAAACTTACTATTAAGCGCACTTCAGCCTGTGACTAATCGTGTCAGCTCCTTCAGAACTTGTAAAGTAATTGACTCAAACTCTTTGAGAGCAGACGTACTAGCCTTGTAAATGCTCCAATGATTAATCTCACTGAACTTTGTTCACTCTTGTCATTAAAATGGAACTTTTCTGGCAACTTCTTAACCCTCTGGGGTCTGAGAATTTTTGGGGCCGTGAGAAGTTTTGACATGCCCTGAAATTTGTGCTTTTTTCAGTTGTTCATAAACATATTAACGACAAAAGTGTCATTACACTGTATTCAGCATAAACTAGGCTACAATAATATGTGAGGAACATGTACATGTTTGATTTTTTGAAGGAATTATTGAAAAAAAAAAACTTAAAGTCACTGAAATAAGGCTAAAAAAAATATTAAATCTGTGTTTACAAGATTTATTAGTATTGGAGGTTGTAGACTAGAGATTTTGCTTCAAAATGATGTAAAATTATCCTGCCTACTTGTTCATATAAAACAATATAATGATTTACATTTTATAAGACACTTTTTGTCAAGAGAAACAGTATACATGGAGGTGTGAATCTTCATGAATAATGCTGTGATTCACACCTGAGAAGACAAAAGATTTGCATAATGACCTCTAATGACCTGCATATTAATGAGCTCTTTCAGTCAGGTAGGCTATGTGAAAAAACCTCTGTGATCATGCTGATAACAGGATTAATGTCCACTCTTGACAAAAAAAACATGATTTTTGTGATCTCATGCATGCACGTATTATTGCACATCAGTACCAGTCAAAACATTGGATGCATTACTAATGTTTTTAAAAAGAGTCTCAAGTCTCTAACCAAATAATGGTTTTCTATTTTAATATATTTTAAAATATAATGTATTACTGTGATGCAAAGCGTCTGAACATTCCTACCTTTATGGCATTTCAAATAGGCTACTATATTTGTTATAATAAGTTATATGTTAATGTGCACGTATGTTAATGTGCAGTTGACAAACTATACATCATTAAAAAGATCTAAGACTCAAGCTTCACATTTTGACCTCAGTTTTACTCTTAAAATCTTATATTGACCGTAATATCTTAATATGCTTAAAAGCATGCACATTTGGAGAACTATTAATGGATTCTCATATGTTTATGTCAATTTTCTATACAGAGGAGTAATATTTATTCAATATTTATTGTCATCACTATGAGCACTAGATACTGTGTTTTCAATTCATACTTGCAGCCGGAGGGCGCTCTGTGCACCTTTAGTCCACAAATATCTCAGTAAAAGAAGAGGCATATCATGTGACATTCCAGGAACTAACAAAGGCTTCCAGAGATCGCTTTAACATAAACACTTTTCAAGACAATAAATACACGATTGCGACGACGTATACATGTATTGCCTCAGAATTTGCATCTGAATAGCGCTCGCTCCATGGGCGTGGCCGCATTAGTGGAAAATGAGCTGAATAACGGCCGTCTGACATGTGTATCTTTTCATACAGATTACATAAACACAGATTTTTTATTTTCGATTTGTCTTACACGATTTAAAACCTGACATTTCAACGTTTCTTTAGACATAAGTAAATTTTTTTTGTAATTAGTATTCACTAAGTTACACTTAATAACTCTTAATTGTATGTGCAACATTGACAGAGTATTTTGAGTTTCTTTCTTTTGGTAAGAAAAAAACAGAGGTGGTATCGCCGGCGATACCTCTGACTCGAGGGAGTTAAACTGGCAAATTGCTACAGTGGCATCTCAGAAGTATTGTAGAGTTATTCGTCACTATTTTGTAGAGTTATTCTTCATAAACCAACAAAGTGCAAAATGTTGGGCGATACTCCTCATAGTCAAATTGTCCTTTTGTCAGGGCGTGAGATCACCAATACACAATATTACTGTCGATGGGTGGGGGGTGTTTTTTTTTGTTTGTTTTTTTATGTAGGCATATTTTCTAATTTATTTGTTCATTAATTTAGCTGTTTATTAACTCATATATTTAATTATTTAAATTATTATACTGGGAAATAACGCATGAAATGTGAATCATTGTCCATCATTTTGCGATCAAAGATGGAGTTGGTAATAAAGAAAAATGACACGTTGCAATATTGGAAATATTTAAGTTTTAAAACATGAAGGCGAGCCAGTGGCTATCACACAAGCAATGTGCAAAATTCGTGTGTGAGTTATGCCGGTGAAGAAGTCTCAAACCCAGTGGTAGGGTGGAACTGGACACCCCTGACATCTGATTGGCCACCCTGGGAGCCACCCCAAAATTTAACACTCTGAGGTCTGAAAACGCGCCGGCGCGTTTTGCAGGTTTTTTTTCACATTGCAGAAAAACAGACTTAAAATACTCCGTCATTTTTTGTCATAGAGACATAAGTAATATATCAATTGAAACTATAGAATATCTTCTTTTATTTGTATACACTCAGAGTAAAAACACAATGTTGTTCTTTTTGTAAAATAAAGAAAACTAACATGATGCGTGATTTCTCCTCTCCCTCTGAACGAAGTCCAATCTGATAGTTCTCAGAAAATGAACTGTAACTTAGTGAATACTAATCACAGAAAAATTAAACTTATGTCTAAAAAAACGTTAAGATGTCAGGTTTTAAATCATGTAAGTCAAATCGAAAACAAACCTTCTGTGTTTATGTAATCTGTATGAAAAGAGAGCCATGTCAGAAGTCCGTGATTCAGCTCATTATCTGCTAATGCGGCCATGCCCACGGAGCCAGCGCTATTCAGACGCAAATTCAGAGGCAATACATGCATTCATCGTCTCAATCGTGTATTTATTGTCTTGAAAAGTGTTTATCTTGATGTAAAAGTCATGGTTAGGGAGCTCTAGAAGACATGCAGTTAGTTCCTGTTTTCTTTTCTTCTATAGATGAATTTTAGATGAGTTTTTGTTTCTTTAGCGCCCTCCGGCTGCAGTATGAATTGGAAACTCCATTCATGGAATAGCCTCTTCTTCTTTTAGATGAATTTGTGGACTAAAAATGCACAGAGAGCGCCCTCCGACTTCAAGGATGAATTGAAAACACCAGCGCTCATAGTAATGACAATGAATATTAAATAACTCTTCTGTATAGAAAATTGACATAAGCATATGAGAATCCAATATTTCTCCAAATGTGCATGCTTTTAAACTAAAAGCCTATATTCAGACTCTTTGCATCACAGAAATACATTATATTTTAAAGTATAATATAAAACCATTACTTTATATTGTAATAATATTTTTCTGTATGTTTCATATATCATGATGAGCTTGAGACATCACAGAAGGTTTTTTTTCACAGCCTACCTGACTGAAATGCCTCATTAATATGCAAGTCATTTCAGCTCATTACTATCCAATTCTTTTGTCTTCTCAGGTGAGAATGGCCCATTTTTCAGTGGTGATTCACGCCTCCACGCATACTGTGTTTCTTGGCAAAAAGTGTCTTACAAAAACTAAATCAATATATTGTTTTATATGAAGGAGTAGGCAGCATAATTTTTACATAATTTTGAAGCAAAAACTCTAGTTTACAACCTCCAATACCCTAAAGTATTGTAAACACAGATTTACTATACTTTTTTTGGCCTTATTTCAGTGACTTAAGTTTTTTGTTTTTTCAGTAACCACGCATAAACATTATTCCTTCAAAAACACAAACATGTACATACATGTTCCTCACATATTATTGTAGCCTAGTTTGTGCTGAATACAGTGTAATGACACTTTTGTCATTTATATGTTTATGAACAACTGAAAAAAGCACAAATGTCAGGGCATGTCAAAACTTCTCCAGGCCCCAAATCAGCCTCAGACTCCAGAGGGTTAATTTGCTACTTCCATTTCACCTCCTGTTGAAAGAAGCATTTATTTTGACGTGCGTCGGCGCAGCACAATGTTAATGTATTAACGTTAATTATTAAGAAAATATTAACGTTATCTGCAAAACATAGATGTTTAAGAATAAACCCTAACAAGCTAACAAGTGCAGAGCTGTTCAAAATCCTGCCGTGTTACAGAGTGCCACTCACATAGTTTTCCATTAAAGATTTGTGCACTTCTGAATGAAAATTTCCTGATAATTTACTCACCCCCATGTCATCCAAGATGTTCATGTCTTTCTTTCTTTAGTCGAAAAGAAATTAAGGTTTTTGAGGAAAACATTCCAGGATTCTTCTCGGTATAGAACCATAAATGCTCTTCTTGCACTAGCTCTGCGATCCACACGCATTACGTAATCATGTCACAAAGGTCATGCGTGACGTAAGCAGAAGTACAGATCCAGTGTCTACAAAGCGAATGTGCAAAGATTAAGCTAAACTCCCTTTACAAAAAAAAGGTAAAACAATGATATCGGACAATTTTGAAGTTGGAGGAGAAAATTATTTAAAATTATACAAACATTTCTTGCATTCAGCAGCCAAAGCTTCAGAACACAAAACATCCTGGTTGAGAAAATTTTTTTTTATTGCAAGTGAAACTATTTTAATGTAATCTGGGTCATATTTTTGTACCTTGCATAGTTTTGGTTTGATCGTGGGGTGTCAAATATCCTGTCCACGTTGACTGTCTATTTTAAATAGCTTAACCAAGTCACAAATGATTTTGAACAAAATAACAGTCTCTTACATCATCTACCAATAATATGAGAAAAAACAAATAACCTCCTTTTTGAAAGCTGAAAGATGAAACGTCTCAGTTACGTATGTTACCCCTGTTACCTGAAGGAGGGAACAGAAATGTTACGTGTTAGAAATGACGAATGTCTCACCCGAGTTACAAAACAAGCCAATGGTATGCCAAGTACCTTGGTCTGCGGAATTTGCATCGCGATCTCCACCCCGCTCTGTGGGTATATAAGGAGCAGCGCGACCATTCTTGCATTCAAGTTTTTGCTGAGGAGCCGAGACGGAGTGTCCCGGCCGTTTCAGCGGTACAGCAATTGTGTCAAGGGGACATACATAACAGTGACGTTCACTTTCAGTCAGTCACGTTCAACATTGCGTCAGAACTGACGAAGGGGGTCCCCATGCAAAAATGCCACAATGACTGTCTTCCAGCGCCCTGTGTAAGCCATAGCACCCTGTCATGAGGCCAGCACGAGCGAAAGGCCAGACTTAATATTCCAGCTGAAAGTATGCTCACAGGCTGTCTGCCCGTAGGAAGGTCTTACATAATACACATATGAACTGCATAGCGGTGATACATATGGAAGATCTCTGAGGTACCCAACCAACAAGGTGGATATGTTTCAACATCAGAGATGGCAAGAGTGGTCTTGCCAAGGGAAAGACACATGCTGTCAAGAGACTTACTATGGAAATCCACACATGGGATTGCCCAGAGGTGGCAATCACAACACACTGAGGAACCTAGTCTGACACAGGGGGTGACCAACAGGGCATGCACACAAGTGTTAGACATCAACAGTGCTGGAGGAACCCAGGGTTCTGAACTATGGAACTCACCTGAGGAAAATAGCGCATGCATGCAGTCTATGGAGTGGAATGGCGCAGCAAGCAGATTGACAGGCCTGAAGTGGCGAGTAGATGGGAGGACACTGGCTCTAAACGGAGATTATAGAATTGCGCAAATGTGTTATCTGTCGCCCAGCCCGCAGCTCTACAGATGTCTGTTAGCAAGGCGCCCAGGAGGAAGCAACACTCCTGGTCGAGTGTGCCTTCACCCCTAGGGGACATGGCAGGTCTTGAGCATGGTAAGCCAAGACTATAGCATCCACTATCCAGTGGGACAACCTTGGCTTGGAGACAGCCTTTCCCTTCTGCTGGCCTCCATAACAGACAAAGAGCTGGTCTGAGGTCCTGAAGCACTGAGTTCTATCTACGTAAGCATGAAGAGCGTGTACTGGACAGAGCAGTGCTAGGGTCGGGTCTGCCTCCTCCAAGGGCAGCGCTTGCAAGTTCACCACCTGATCCCTGAAGGGAGTAGTGGGAACTTTGGGCACATATCCAGGCCGGGGTCTCTGGATGACGTCAGTGTTACCCGGCCCGAATTCCAGGCATGCTTCGTCAACTGAAAATGCCTGCAGGTCCCGACCCTCTTAACAGATGCCAGAGCTGTCAGGAGCGCCGTCTTCAAACAGAGGAACTTAAGGTCAACTGAGTGCAATGGCTTGAAGGGAGCTCCCCACAGTGCAGAACGAAACACTGCAAGGTCTCAAGAGGGTATCTGCTAGGGGCGAAGTGGATTAAGCCTCCTAGCCCCTCTCAGGTTGTGCTTCCCCACCGGCTTAGCATCGATAAAGTCATGGTGAGCCAAAATAGCAGCCACATAGACCTTGAGGGTGGAAAAAGACAGCCTTCTTTTCAACCGTTCTTGTAGTTCTTGTCTTAGAGAGAGGAACACCAGGTGATGAAGAGGTTCCACTTCAAGGCATAGGTGTGTCTAGTAGACAAGGCTCTAGCCAAAGTGATGGTAGCTACCACCTGAGGTGGAAAGGTACCTAAACCTTCCATGTCCCGTCCAAAACCCACACATGTAGGTTCCACAGATTGTGCCAAAGAGTGCCCGCTCTCTGCGAAAGAAGGTCCTTCCTCAGAGGGATTGGCCAGGGAGGGGCTGTCGTGAGTAGTACAAGTTCAGGAAACCAGGTCTGGCCATTCCAATAAGGCGCGAACAAATGGACTTGCTCCTCGTCCTCCTTGATCTTGCACTGAGTCTGTGCGAGAAGGCTCACTAGGGGAAACACATACTTGCGCAGGCCCCGCGGCCAGCTGTGTGCCAGCACATCCGTGCTGAGAGTCCCCTCGGTCAGGGAATAAAACAACTCGAATTGTTTGGAGAGGCAAACAGGTTTACCTATGCATCTCCGAAGCGTTCCCAAATCAGCTGAACCGACTGGGGATGGAGTCTCCATTCTCCGGGATATGACAGCTGTCGTGACAGTGCATCTGCTGCACGGTTGAGCTTGCCCGGAATGTGAATGGCACAAAGCGACCTCAGATGTTTCTGAATCCACAGGAGGAGATGGCAGGCGACATGCGGGGGGAGCATAGACCACCCAGTCAGTTGATGTACACTACGGGTCTGCTCAGACTCCCTCATATCTGCCAGGTTCAGCCATAGGTGGCGTTCCTGGACCACCAAAGTGGACATCACTTGGCACAAGGACCGCACAGTGACATTCATCGCCCAGAGAATCTGGATCAGCTCTGGATCAGACTCAGGCAATGCTGTAGTCCCAGAGGGAGGCAATGCAGCCGAATCCTCATTTCCAGAGGACTCAAGCCCACTTTGTGATGCAGCGATCGACATCTGATCATCTGCCGGAGCCCTGAAAGAGACACTGGGTCCCCGCTGAGAAGGACCAGCAATCTCCTCCGGAAGCTCCACAGCTTGCGATGCAAGGGGGGGGGGGTCCGGGGAGGTTGTCCTGTCAGGGAAGCTCACACTGTCACCCTCAGATTACCCTGTCCACCAGCCAAAATAGCCCTCTCACGTAGAGAGGAACTAGATTGGGGTGTGGCAGAGAAGACTCTACCTCTTTCCTTGAGGTAAGTGAGTCTTGATCGCAGCATCGCAATGGTCATCTTCCCGCAATGGATACATGACTCATCCATGAACGCAGCCTCAGCATGTTGCAAGCCCAGACACGTGAGAAAGCCATCGTGACTGTCAGATTGATGTAGAAAGCGACTGCGCCCAGAAACACACGAGAGGAATGACATCTTTGAAAAGATGCAATATCACACCCGTGCTGCTCTTTTAGAGAGAGGAATATGCTCTTTCAGCAGTACTGAAGCGCTCAGAGGAGACACAGTTTCAGCGTGCAGGCTCAGGGAGAGATCTGCAACAGCAGGCAGGAAGTTCTTTTAGATCTCCGCTGAAATGCGCCATCATTTCAACACGAACTGAAGAGATGACTCGTGAATTCACTCAGTGATAGATGAAGCAACAATGAAGTGCTCGGCTCCTAAGCTAAAGCTTGAATGCAAGAATTATCACACTGCTCCTTTTATACCCACAGAGCGAGGCGGAGATCATGATGCAAATTCTGCAGACCAAGGTACTCAGTGTACCATTAGCTTGTTTTGTAACCATTCAAAGGTGACTGGGATCTTGAGTGAGACCTCATTCGTCAGTTCTGACGTAACATCAAATGTGACTGACAGAAAGAGAGCATAAGTAAATTTAATTTGCTATTGTAACCTGTCCTTATTGGTTTTTCCTCTTTGTAACCCTGTAAGAGCATCTTGGAGACATCACTCACCATTTGAAAACCACTAATATATTTCACCCACAAGACTAGAATTAGTTTGACTCAACGTTTTTTGTTCACCAGCAACCACGTGCCATTTTCAAAAGACATGAGACAAACCAAGGCCAACATATTTTGTCATGCAAAATGCCAAGCATAACTAAGCAGCCAGTAGTTTTTTTTCCCCTCGCACACAACTGACTCACCTAAACATGTGACACTCACAGAACGAGGCCAATTTTGAGCATTTGATTACATGGGTTATTGGAAGAGTTCTCAACATGACAGCCACCATTTGCAGGGATCAATGGGAGAAAACGATCACCTTACGAGCCGTTCTGATAAGGTCTAGTTTCTTCAAACAATTATGCATTATGAACTGATATTCTGTATGTCTCTAAATCATTCACAAAGATAAACAAAAGCCTCTGCTGAACTCTTTAAAGGATGCAAAGCACCTTCTTAGGTCACAGACAGCCATCTATTACCTCATTGATCTGTTGACTCAAATTGACACGTTCATTGTGTTTGAATGAGATTGTGAAGCTGGTGTGATTGTTCAAATTAAAGGGACAAAATGATGCAGTGGTTTATCTTAAATGTTACTGCACTGGGTTTTACTGATAATCAAAAATTTAATTATTGCACACTTCACAGACTTCTTGATATAAATTGATTGTGTGATTCTAATTTCAACTTTCATGCTTAAAATACTGTTCTCCAATAATGACACTTAGTTTATATAAGATAGATGTGCGAGTTCTGAAAAGTTATCAATGTCACAATGTCCACAAAATGTGTGTCTAAGGCTCAAAGTGAAAATTAAATTCTTTCAGATGTTTTGCACATTTGTGAGTGGATTTACATGTCCAATCTTACGCTTACACAGTTTAATATGCAGTCTAAGGTCACATAAATGCTTTGTCAATATTCTTTCTTTTATTGCAAAACACAATTTCAGCTAAACTGAACAACAAACCAATATTTTTGTTTGTTACCGAGATTTTGGTCGGAATATATGCATGTGTTTGTTTTAGCATCAAAACTGCAATCTATCATTTTGAACTGCACTACACACTCAAGCCAATTTTAAACTCCCCAACTACACAAAACCAAGAGAAACAATTTACAAAAAATAAATAAATAAATATGACCCTGTGCTGGTATTTACAATATTCATTGAAGGTACATGATATTTACAAAAGCAACAACACAATATATGTATACACACACACACACACACACACACACACACACACACACACACACAACCGTTCAAAAGTTCATGGTCAAGATTTTGTAGTGTTGAATAAATAATGTTGAATGGGATTTGTTAATGTTTTAATGAAAAAAAGGTTTCTTATGTTTTAATAACTGTTTTCTATTTGAATATATTTTAAAATGTAATATATTCCTGTGATGGCAAAGCTGAATTTCCAGCATCATTACTCCAGTCCTCAGTGTCACATGATCCTTCAGAAATCAGGATCAGGATCAAATCAGGTGCTCAAGAAATATTCCTTATTTAGACGTGCATATGTTTGTTTTCAATATGTGCATATATCTCAATATGTGTATATATCTTCACTGTCCTAGGCCACTGGCACAACTACGTTCAGAAATAGTGAGAAAAACACAAGTGCACTCCCATAATCAGAAGAGAACAACGAGAAACATGAGCATCATCCTGATTGGTCTTGAGCAGAAAATCATTTATAATGTGCTTTTGATTCAATTCTGCCTTAACAGTGACCTTCAGGTAGCCTGCAGCCTGGAAATAAATGCTGTTAGCCAGTTGTAGACCAATCTGTATGTTACAGGTTGGAGGGCTCAACTCCAATCCTATAGTGCCACATGCAGAACAGTGTCCATAAACAAAATTGTCTCTCCAGCACATAGTTCATAGTTCAAGCCCTTTGTCTTGGATCTATATGATATCTGGATAAAATAGATTTAGTGCTCCGTATATAGTGTAGGAACATAATCAGCTTCGCCAGTTATATTAAATGTTTAATTAATTTCAAAACAACCAGGTCACATCCACTATGATTCCAATAAATGCCGAAATTTATACAAATCAAACACTATGGATAGGGCATTTATTGCATACTATAGCAAATTACTATTTTTTCTAGCTTTCACAAGCTCTTTCAGGCATATTTTATAAAGCTGTATCTGGGTTATTGTGCTCTTGATACATTTGGACTGCTAACATATTGTTGTGTCCAGTTTCATGCCTTGTTTGCTCCCAATTTTCTCTAACTGAAGTATCCTCCATTGATCCTGGCTATGCAGGTAACTGCATAAACATATTTACGGAGATGCAATTCTCCATTTTATGCTTTGACACATTTAATCACACATTCTTAATATAGTGTTATTGATACACTGGACATTTGTGGCTATGAGCATAATTACACTTGTTTGTTTCTTTATTTTATTTATTTATTCATTCATTCTCATTTTATCTTTTGCCTGTTAAATAAAAATGTAGTGTGCGAAACTAGACACTGAGCTCTTTTGTATCTGCAAATCATTTCAAAAGCAATCGTCCAGTTATTTGAAAAGGATGGGGCATCAGGCATGCTTGAATGGACAGACTTACATTTTATACAAATTATATTTTCTCATTGCACTCTATTCCGGATTCCTGCTCAATGCCTTTATTTTACTTCATGACATTATTCAAAGACATTAATCCTGATGATCCTTAAACTATCACAACTCAAAACTATATCTTAAAGTACAAAAAAAAAAAAAAAAAAAAAACATTTAATGAAAATTAACAGGACATTACACATCACACTGGAAGCATGCCACGTTGCATTAAGCCCAAAGTATACTTCACTTTTTATGCATACGCGAGGGTCAGCATACAGTGCACAAGGTGGCAACCGTGCCCTGGGGGTGTCGATTCTCAAGGTAATCAAAGAAAACCTGCATAAACAGAACAGACCGGAACGCATGCAGGCTACAGCGACAATGGAGACCTATACAGATGACAGATTGTGTGAAGAGGTTACAAAGTACCCTCATTTGTACAACTCTAGCATGAAAGAATACATATAACTCGTGGCGAGAGATTGCTCAAAACTGCACGTGTCGAACGCCTGTGTACGCGTACGAGTCAAATGAAGTATAATTTGCAAGGCTTTGCGTTCAACAGTGCGCATATGCTAGCGTACGCGTAAAACAATGAAGTATACCCAGTGCTTTATTTGGTACCCCTATTCTCATTGTACAAAAGTAACTTATGAAGGTTTTCGCAATTCTTGAAAAACTAACAAAGTGATGTTGATGAGTTTGCATGTTGGTTTAAGAGAAAACTGAAAACATTCAATTAGCGCCAAATGAAAGATCAGGAAGGAAAATGCTTACTTTGCAGTTTCTCTATATGTAGTAGTGGTGGGAGAAAAGCTTGATGCATCAATGCATCGCGATTCGTTATCTAACGATCCAGAATCGATTCTCAAAAATTCAGAATCGATTCTGTGTTCAATTCAAATGCGAGCGCTGTCAAGACTCACGTGACCAAACAAAAAAGACGTTGATGGACGACCGTTCATATGCTGGTGAATTAGCTTAGTTTAAGATAAAATGGACAAACTACGACCTGCACCATCTCATTTAAAATCGGATGTGTGGCAACATTTTGGATTTTCTGAAGACACCGAAGGTGTCGTTGATAAAAGCCATACTGTGTGCAAAGTCTGTAGCGCCAAATTCAAATATTTCGGCAACACGACTAACATGAAGAAACATATTACGCGGTTCCACTCAGAGCTGGAGAAACAGCATTCTCTTCCAATCACGAACACTCCCAGTTACATTCAAAGGACCCTGGATCAAGTAGCAAAGCTTCCACCGAATTCTGAAAAGGCAAAACGAATTACCCGATCAGTGGCGGGTTTTATTGCCAAAGATCTGCGCCCGTACTCCGTTGTGGAAAACCAAGGATTTCGCACGATACACTTTGCCCTCGCGTCGTTATTTTAGTGAGACGGCTGTCCCCGCACTCTACAGTGAGTGTAAAGATCACATCTTAGAATCCCTAAGTAAGACGGACAGAGTGGCAATAACATGCGATGCATGGACATCAATTACAACAGAATCGTATGTCACTATTACGGCACACTACATTACAGATGAGTGGAAGCTTGCAGCTTGTGTTCTGCAAACGCGTGCTATGAGCGAAAGTCACACAGGGGCGAATATTGCTGAACTACTGCACAATGTTTCAGACGAATGGAAAATTCGGAACAAAGACTTGGTTTTGGTGAGTGACAATGCCTCTAACATGGCTGTTGCAGCACAGCTCGGCAAGTTTTCACATGTTAGATGTTATGCGCACACACTGAATTTGGCTTCCCAACGAGCGCTGAAGTTGCCGTCTGTGTCAAGGTTGTTAGGGAGAGTGAGGCGGATCGCGACTTTTTTCCACCGCAGCGCAATTGCAAACCATCAGTTGAAGGAGAAGCAAAAACAACTAAATCTTCCGTCTCACAAACTGAAATCAGACGTCATCACTAGATGGAACAGCGCATACGAGATGCTTGAAAGATTTCTTGAACAACAGCCGGCTGTCTGTGCTGCGTTACTATCACAGGAGGTGAGAAAAGGAGCGGCTGAAATCTTCACTCTCACGGAATCCGATATTTCATGCAGTGAGGATGTGATAACTGCTCTTAAGCCTATGAAAGATGCCACACTTCTGATGTCAGAGGAGAGCAGCCCCACTGCGTGTTTAATTGCCCCATTGCATGCTAAACTGATCCAGGACATGAAAGAAAACACTGAGGAAAAATCAGTGATGATCAGGGAGATAAAGAGGGTCATATGTGAGGACCTCAGCAAAAGGTACACCACTGACCAGGAGACTAGCCTTCTTAACAAATGTGCTTCTCTCGACCCACGCTTTAAGGCACTGCCTTTTCTTTCCAAAGAAAAGAGAGAGGAAACTTACAAAACACTGATCACTGAAGCTTCATCATTACAAGAGGTAATTATTTTATCATCATTGACTAAATGTTTTAGCATGTGACATTAGAGTGCAATATTACGGTCTCAATATTATTAAGGCTTATTTGTGTGATGATTTCATGTCTTTAATTAAATTAATCTCTAATTTCTTTAAATATTTAAATATTTATCAGTGTGTAAATAATAATGTATACTGTGACTTACATTACCTCATTGAATTACTGGAAGAGTTATTTTTTATCTACACTCTGTTTATTTTAATTTCTTTTAATTGCTTAAAAGCAGGAAGTGCCTGACAATCTAGAAGACAGCACTGTGAAAGAAGCCAACATCTCAGTGAGCCCACAGCCTGAAGTCACAGAGTTGCAGGATGACTGTCCTACTACTTCAAAAGGAAGAGCTTCATCTCTGCTTCACAATCTGCTGGGGCAGACCTTCTCTGATGCTTCAGATACACCATATCATCAGTCACCCTCTGCCTTGGTTGAAGAGGAGATGACCAGGTATTGCAGTACCCCACCACTCCCTCTAACAGAGGACCCCCTCAACTGGTGGCATGTCAACAAGGTGTCATTTCCTGTGCTCTCCAAAATGGCAAAGAGATATTTATGCATTCCAGCAACCAGTGTGTCTGCAGAGAGAGGGTCTTCTCCACTGCAGGTGATATTGTGACAGCACAGCGAAGCACACTTACTTCTGAACATGTGGACCAACTGCTGTTCCTACACAAAAACTTAGTATTATAGTATTATATAAGATAAACTATGGTAGGCCAGCCTAGATGTTGAATATTTAAGTTTGTATTTAATTTGTTCCCTGACATTTTTCTTCTGCATTAGCCTGTTTTAAAGATTTTTTTTTTGTGTGGCTCTAGACATTTTTTGTTAAAATGTTCAAAATAAACTGAAAAATTGTCACACTTTTGTTTTGTCACACAAATTGAGTGTGTTTGAGTGTGCAAATTGATTACACAGTGTGCGTATTGATCACACAAATTTTTTTTGTCACATAAATTGTCATACAAATTGAGAACTGTTTATTCTTAATGATTGTTCATTGCAATTGTATGGCTTACCATTCATTCAGAGTTTGTTAATCCTGAAAATAACTTTGTTAATAAATTAAAAGTATTGAAAAAGAAATATTCATAATCATTTTTAATTTGGCAATACTGTCAAACAGATATTCAAACTATATACAAAAAGCATAGTAACTCCAATTTTGGTTAAAATAAAAAGTTTAGAGAATTTTTTGCACAGCAGGATAATTAATTAAGAATCGTTTTGGGAATCGGATCGTCCCTCCCAGAATCGGAATCGGATCGAATCGTTAAGTGCCTTAAGATTCCCACCTCTAATATGTAGCCTATTATTCAAGCTTTCAATTTACAAAAAGACAAATTTTCTTTTGAAAAATTACCTGTAGTCAATGTATCTTTTAGTCCACATTACATATCTTCTTAGACAACAATCCTTCAAGAAGATGTTGTTTTTTGTCAAATTTATAGTTGCGATTTTACTTCCATATTGTGACATACATCTGAATGAAAAGATTTTCAATTCAGTCTTGGTGAGGTGGAAATATAAAGTACCTCACAGAAGTGAGTACACCCCTCACATTTTTGAAAATATTTTATTATATCTTTTCATGTGACAACACCATGCTGCAGCTCAGTTTCAGGGTCTTGGCAAACTTCTTGTAACCTAGGCCATCTTTATGTAGAGCAACAATTCTTTTTTTCAGATCCTCAGAGAGTTCTTTGCCATGAGGTGCCATGTTGAACTTCCAGTGACCAGTATGAGAGAGTGAGAGCAATAACACCAAATTTAACACACCTGCTCCCCATTCACACCTGATACCTTGTAACACTAACGAGTCACATGACACCGGGGAAAGAAAATGGCTAATTGGGCCCAATTTGGACATTTTTACTTAGGGGTGTACTCACTTTTGTGGCCAGTGGTTTAGACATTAATGGATGTGTGCTGAGTTATTTTGAGGGGGCAGCAAATTTACACTGTTATACAAGCTGTACACTCACTACTTTACATTGTAGCAAAGTGTCATTTCTTCAGTGTTGTCACATGAAAAGATATAATAAAATATTTACAAAAATGTGAGGGGTGTACTCACTTCTGTGAGATACTGTAGATAAGGATAGATACTACTATACTAATAAACCAAAAAAAATGAAACAATATAAGAGAAAAGAATAGGAAAGGCCACCAAACCTTGAGCCATTCCTGGATGTGTGCAGCACCTGCAGCTCTGCATATCCATCTGAAGGATCCCAATGTTAGAAATGAGTGGCTGAACAAGATCCCGATCATCTGTGAGCTGACCAGGGCACTGTTGATCACTTGCGAAGTGTCGTTTTTCAAAGGCAAAGCAGCAAAAAATGTCCATTTAATCCTAAGGGTCAGAAACAAGGTGGAAAATGGTCATAAAAACTAAATTATGACTGTTCTTGTCACAAAAACCTTCAGTAGCTTTATAAGTGAGCCTCAAAGAAGAAGAAAACAATACAACCATTTTGATGTAACACTAATGCACTATTTATGAGAAAGACTGAGCAAAAAGGTCAGGAAAGCTCAGAGGTCAATAACTGTTTCCCCAATTACTTAGCTTTTTGTGAAAACTCACTACAGTAAATTACCATATTTCTCTTCTCCCTTCTTAAAGTTATTAATAATAATAATGAGACTATCGAACCTTAAAGGGTTAGTTCACCCAAAAATTAAATTTCTGTCAAAGTACTCACCCTCATGTCGTTCCAAACCCATAAGACTTTCGTTCATCTTCAGAACACAATGATTAAACAGCGTAGGAGACTGAGATGGAAGAGAAGAAATTGTTGAATAAAGCTGTTATTTTTGTTTGTTGAAAAAGTATTCTCGTCACTTCATAAACTTACGGTTGAACCACTGAAGTCACATGGACCATTTTAACGATGTCTTTACTACCTTTCTGGGCCTTGAAAGTGGTAATTGTGTTGCAGTCTATCGGAGGCCCACGGATTTCATCAAAAATATCTTAATTTGTATTCCGAAGATGAACGAAGGTCTTACGGGTTTGGAACGACATGAAGGTGAGTAATTAATGACAGAATTTTAATTTTTGGTTGAACTAACCCTTTATGATGTATTTGTGTGCAGCTGTTCAGATAAGCCTCAGGTGGTTGTGCAGAAGTTAGACACCTCTGCTTTTGGCTATAATTGAGTGTCATTCAGTCTGACACTTCCAGGTACCGCATTTGCAATACAGAAGTATTATATGGTAGCAAAATGTAGCCACATAAGCGGAAACATGGTGAAGTAAAACTAAATTATAAATGTTTTTGCTGCAAGAAACCTGACCTAACATAACTGCCTGTTTAAGCACTTTGCAGATCATGAAGCTTTTGCATGTGGGTCAATGACGTGACACTATTTTTTTGTGTCCATATGGTTTAGTTAAATTTAAAAGGGTTAAAATTTCAAATTACTTGTATACATTCTCTTTTTTGAGAACAAAGTCGAAAATGTCTGATTTCAATTCATTTTAAGAGAAAATTTGGCGGATGATTGCAAAAACGTCAATGTGGTGTAACTGTAAAAACTGTACCAAATAATTCATCTTGTTTAAAAAAAGGTGAAATTCTCAAAAAAGAAATTCTCAGAAAATAAAAGTAAATGGTACACCATTGTTCTGGATATTATAATTAATTTGGGGAATCATGTGAGTCAAATCAAGTTTCTGAAGTGTCAAGGTGGTGTAACCACCTTTCAAGGAGCCATTTTGTCCAAATTGTGCAAGAAGACCATGTGACATGAGTATTAACTTTTTATTCCTACAAGGCCATGTGCTTCCATGATAATGCCTATCAAATTTGATTTTAAATTGAAATGTCAAATGGTGTAACCGGTTACACCATTTGACTCCTATTACAAGCCTTTCTATTATAGGGGCCAATTTAGTCAAATATTCCTAGTTTATGATGCTGATTAAAGATGTAATATAAACTGACCTACTATTTGGAACCATTTTCAAGTGTTTTTTTTTTTTTTTAATTTCACCTTTTTTAAACAAGATCAACTATTTGGTACAAAGTTTTTACAGTTACACCACATTGACATTTTTGCAGTCATCCTCCAACTATTCTCTCAAAATTCCCTCAAAAAAGAGAATGTATGCAAGTAATCTGCTAATTAGGGCCCAAGCGAAAATTCGCGCAGGGCCCTCTTGTTCTTCTAAGGATTATTATTAGGGCCCAAGCGAAAATTCGCGCAGGGCCCTCTTGTTTTTCTAAGGATTATTAGGGCCCAAGCGAAAATTCGCGCAGGGCCCTCTTGTTCTTCTAAGGATTATTAGGGCCCAAGCGAAAATTCGCGCAGGGCCCTCTTGTTCTTCTAAGGATTATTATTATTTTTTTTTTTTTTTTTTTTTTTTATTTTTTTTCCGTCTTCCGGGGCTTTTTGGGGGCCTTAACATGCTCAAAAACTCTTGAAAATTGGCACACACATTGGAATCCGCGGCCATTAGGACGCCGGAGAGGCTGGTACCCGGGCGTGGCAGGGGGGCTCGACAGCGCCCCCTTGAAAAAAGTCTGAAAATTTGGTCCATATATTAAACACGCTTGCACGTATTAGTATGAAACTCAGTACACATATAGACCTCATCGGGCCGAACAACTTTCGTGCTCTAAGTTAAACACCACGCCAACAGGAAGTCAGCTATTAAGGGTTGTTTGAAAAACGCATGCTCTGGAATTTGATATACTCCTCCTAGACGATTAATCCGATCGCCACCAAACTCGGTCAGCATGAAGTCAAGACACTGATGATTAAAAATTGCCAGGGGATTTTTGATATCTCGAACGGTTTGGCCGTGGCGAGGCAACGAATTTATGGCGAGAAAAAGGAAACAGGAAATGTGTTATAACGTCTGCATACATATATTGATCTTTATGAAACTTCACGAGTGTGTTCGTTATAGGAGTCTGATCACATGGATGTGACTATTGTGAGTCAAAGTTATAGCGCCACCAACTGGCAGCAGGAAGTGTATCACTTTTTGAAATGTTTTGAGATCACCCTCTTATTTTTACCTGATTTGCTTCAAACTTCATCAGTGTAATGTCAATACACAGCAGATGTAGACCTATGACAGGATTTTTGATATTTGAAATATTGTTGCCATGGCAACAGGTCAAACTGTAATAATATTCTTGAGTGTTTTTGAGGCTCTTAACATGCTTCAAATTGCATGAAACTCGACACACACATCAATATTGTCAACCAGTAGACATGGACAAAGCCATAGAAATGGGCGTGGTGGAGGGGCTCAGTAGCGCCACCTTTTGACAAAAGTGGGGGGTTAGTTTTTCCTACAATCACCAAACTCGGTACACATATTGTTCTCATCAAGCCGGACAATTTTCTAATTTACATTCATTAGCTCCGACCAACAGGAAGTCAGCTATTTTGGTTTGAATGTTAATTTTTTGAAAAAACAGGCTATGAATTTTATACTACTGCTCCTACAGGGTTTATCCAATTTACACCAAACTTTTTTTAACTTGTTGCTAACACATTGAAGTTGTTTAATTGCAAACGGATTTTGGATATCTCAAACGGTTTGGCCGTGGCGAGGCAACGAATTTATGGCAAGAAAAGGGAAACAAAGTGTTATAACTTCTGCATACATTAATTGATTTTGATGAAACTTCGGCTTAGTCTTCGTTGTACAAGGCTGATCACATGGATGTGACTATTGTGATTCAAAGTAATAGCGCCACCAACTGGAAGCAGAAAATGTGTCACTTTCAGCATACATTGAGATCACCCTCTTATTTTTACCTGATTTGCTTCAAAATTCATCAGAATAATGTTAAAACTTGGCACATGTAATCCTTTGAAAATGGGCAGGGAGGAGGGGCTCTATAGTGGCACCTTGTAGTGCAGTAAATGTGGAGTGAATTTGACATAGTCCTTTGATGTTTAACCGTTTTAAGTGCCTATTGCCCGCTGTGCACAGTTGCCCTGAAGCCACCGGGGTGGCGGTGCCACCGGGCTTGGGCCCGCCATCGCTGCTCGCAGCTATATTTATTATTTTTTTTTTTTTTTTTTTTTTTTTTTTTTTTTTCCGTCTTCCGGGGCTTTTTGGGGGCCTTAACATGCTCAAAAACTCTTGAAAATTGGCACACACATTGGAATCCGCGGCCATTAGGACGCCGGAGAGGCTGGTACCCGGGCGTGGCAGGGGGGCTCGACAGCGCCCCCTTGAAAAAAGTCTGAAAATTTGGTCCATATATTAAACACGCTTGCACGTATTAGTATGAAACTCAGTACACATATAGACCTCATCGGGCCGAACAACTTTCGTGCTCTAAGTTAAACACCACGCCAACAGGAAGTCAGCTATTAAGGGTTGTTTGAAAAACGCATGCTCTGGAATTTGATATACTCCTCCTAGACGATTAATCCGATCGCCACCAAACTCGGTCAGCATGAAGTCAAGACACTGATGATTAAAAATTGCCAGGGGATTTTTGATATCTCGAACGGTTTGGCCGTGGCGAGGCAACGAATTTATGGCGAGAAAAAGGAAACAGGAAATGTGTTATAACGTCTGCATACATATATTGATCTTTATGAAACTTCACGAGTGTGTTCGTTATAGGAGTCTGATCACATGGATGTGACTATTGTGAGTCAAAGTTATAGCGCCACCAACTGGCAGCAGGAAGTGTATCACTTTTTGAAATGTTTTGAGATCACCCTCTTATTTTTACCTGATTTGCTTCAAACTTCATCAGTGTAATGTCAATACACAGCAGATGTAGACCTATGACAGGATTTTTGATATTTGAAATATTGTTGCCATGGCAACAGGTCAAACTGTAATAATATTCTTGAGTGTTTTTGAGGCTCTTAACATGCTTCAAATTGCATGAAACTCGACACACACATCAATATTGTCAACCAGTAGACATGGACAAAGCCATAGAAATGGGCGTGGTGGAGGGGCTCAGTAGCGCCACCTTTTGACAAAAGTGGGGGGTTAGTTTTTCCTACAATCACCAAACTCGGTACACATATTGTTCTCATCAAGCCGGACAATTTTCTAATTTACATTCATTAGCTCCGACCAACAGGAAGTCAGCTATTTTGGTTTGAATGTTAATTTTTTGAAAAAACAGGCTATGAATTTTATACTACTGCTCCTACAGGGTTTATCCAATTTACACCAAACTTTTTTTAACTTGTTGCTAACACATTGAAGTTGTTTAATTGCAAACGGATTTTGGATATCTCAAACGGTTTGGCCGTGGCGAGGCAACGAATTTATGGCAAGAAAAGGGAAACAAAGTGTTATAACTTCTGCATACATTAATTGATTTTGATGAAACTTCGGCTTAGTCTTCGTTGTACAAGGCTGATCACATGGATGTGACTATTGTGATTCAAAGTAATAGCGCCACCAACTGGAAGCAGAAAATGTGTCACTTTCAGCATACATTGAGATCACCCTCTTATTTTTACCTGATTTGCTTCAAAATTCATCAGAATAATGTTAAAACTTGGCACATGTAATCCTTTGAAAATGGGCAGGGAGGAGGGGCTCTATAGTGGCACCTTGTAGTGCAGTAAATGTGGAGTGAATTTGACATAGTCCTTTGATGTTTAACCGTTTTAAGTGCCTATTGCCCGCTGTGCACAGTTGCCCTGAAGCCACCGGGGTGGCGGTGCCACCGGGCTTGGGCCCGCCATCGCTGCTCGCAGCTATATTTATTTATTTTTTTTTTTTTTTTTTTTTTTTTTTTTTTTTTTTTTTTTTCCGTCTTCCGGGGCTTTTTGGGGGCCTTAACATGCTCAAAAACTCTTGAAAATTGGCACACACATTGGAATCCGCGGCCAACAGGGCCGGGCAGAAGCTGGTACCCGGGCGTGGCAGGGGGGCTCAACAGCGCCCCCTTGAAAAAGGTCTGAAAATTTGGTCCATATATTAAACACGCTTGCACGTATTAGTCTGAAACTCGGTACACATATAGACCTCATCGGGCCAAACAACTTTCGTGCTCTAAGTTAAACGTCACGCCAACAGGAAGTCAGCTATTAAGGGTTGTTTGAAAAACGCATGCTCTGGAATTTGATATACTCCTCCTAGACGATTAATCCGATCGCCACCAAACTCGGTCAGCATGAAGTCAAGACACTGATGATTAAAAATTGCCAGGGGATTTTTGATATCTCGAACGGTTTGTCCGTGGCGAGGCAACGAATTTATGGCGAGAAAAAGGAAACAGGA
Source organism: Megalobrama amblycephala (assembly GCF_018812025.1). NCBI lineage: Eukaryota > Metazoa > Chordata > Actinopteri > Cypriniformes > Xenocyprididae > Megalobrama > Megalobrama amblycephala. The sequence goes on along the minus strand of NC_063057.1, from coordinate 18,347,755 downwards.
AATGTGTTATAACGTCTGCATACATATATTGATCTTTATGAAACTTCACAAGTGTGTTCGTTATAGGAGTCTGATCACATGTATGTGACTATTGTGAGTCAAAGTTATAGCGCCACCAACTGGCAGCAGGAAGTGTATCACTTTTTGAAATGTTTTGAGATCACCCTCTTATTTTTACCTGATTTGCTTCAAACTTCATCAGTGTAATGTCAATACACAGCAGATGTAGACCTATGACAGGATTTTTGATATTTGAAATATTGTTGCCATGGCAACAGGTCAAACTGTAATAATATTCTTGAGTGTTTTTGAGGCTCTTAACATGCTTCAAATTGCATGAAACTCGACACACACATCAATATTGTCAACCAGTAGACATGGACAAAGCCATAGAAATGGGCGTGGTGGAGGGGCTCAGTAGCGCCACCTTTTGACAAAAGTGGGGGGGTTTGTTTTTCCTACAGTCACCAAACTCGGTACACATATTGTTCTCATCAAGCCGGACAATTTTCTAATTTACATTCATTAGCTCCGACCAACAGGAAGTCAGCTATTTTGGTTTGAATGTTAATTTTTTGAAAAAACAGGCTATGAATTTTATGCTACTACTCCTACAGGGTTTATCCAATTTACACCAAGCTTTTTTTAACTTGTTGCTAACACATTGAAGTTGTTTAATTGCAAACGGATTTTGGATATCTCAAACGGTTTGGCCGTGGCGAGGCAACGAATTTATGGCAAGAAAAGGGAAACAAAGTGTTATAACTTCTGCATACATTAATTGATTTTGATGAAACTTCGGCTTAGTCTTCGTTGTACAAGGCTGATCACATGGATGTGACTATTGTGATTCAAAGTCATAGCGCCACCAACTGGAAGCAGAAAATGTGTCACTTTCAGCATACATTGAGATCACCCTCTTATTTTTACCTGATTTGCTTCAAAATTCATCAGAATAATGTTAAAACTTGGCACATGTAATCCTTTGAAAATGGGCAGGGAGGAGGGGCTCTATAGTGGCACCTTGTAGTGCAGTAAATGTGGAGTGAATTTGACATAGTCCTTTGATGTTTAACCGTTTTAAGTGCCTATTGCCCGCTGTGCACAGTTGCCCTGAAGCCACCGGGGTGGCGGTGCCACCGGGCTTGGGCCCGCCATCGCTGCTCGCAGCTATATTTATTATTTATTTTTTTTTTTTTTTTCCGTCTTCCGGGGCTTTTTGGGGGCCTTAACATGCTCAAAAACTCTTGAAAATTGGCACACACATTGGAATCCGCGGCCATTAGGACGCCGCAGAGGCTGGTACCCGGGCGTGGCAGGGGGGCTCGACAGCGCCCCCTTGAAAAAAGTCTGAAAATTTGGTCCATATATTAAACACGCTTGCACGTATTAGTATGAAACTTGGTACACATATAGACCTCATCGGGCCGAACAACTTTCGTGCTCTAAGTTAAACGCCACGCAAACAGGAAGTCAGCTATTAAGGGTTGTTTGAAAAACGCATGCTCTGGAATTTGATATACTCCTCCTAGACGATTAATCCGATCGCCACCAAACTCGGTCAGCATGAAGTCAAGACACTGATGATTAAAAATTGCCAGGGGATTTTTGATATCTCGAACGGTTTGGCCGTGGCGAGGCAACGAATTTATGGCGAGAAAAAGGAAACAGGAAATGTGTTATAACGTCTGCATACATATATTGATCTTTATGAAACTTCACGAGTGTGTTGGTTGTAGTAGTCTGATCACATGGATGTGACTATTGTGAGTCAAAGTTATAGCACCACCAACTGGCAGCAGGAAGTGTATCACTTTTTGAAATGCTTTGAGATCACCCTCTTATTTTTACCTGATTTGCTTCAAACTTCATCAGTGTAATGTCAATACACAGCAGATGTAGACCTATGACAGGATTTTTGATATTTGAAATATTGTTGCCATGGCAACAGGTCAAACTGTAATAATATTCTTGAGTGTTTTTGAGGCTCTTAACATGCTTCAAATTGCATGAAACTCGACACACACATCAATATTGTCAACCAGTAGACATGGACAAAGCCATAGAAATGGGCGTGGTGGAGGGGCTCAGTAGCGCCACCTTTTGACAAAAGTGGGGGGTTAGTTTTTCCTACAGTCACCAAACTCGGTACACATATTGTTCTCATCAAGCCGGACAATTTTCTAATTTACATTCATTAGCTCCGACCAACAGGAAGTCAGCTATTTTGGTTTGAATGTTAATTTTTTGAAAAAACAGGCTATGAATTTTATACTACTACTCCTACAGGGTTTATCCAATTTACACCAAGCTTTTTTTAACTTGTTGCTAACACATTGAAGTTGTTTGATTGCAAACGGATTTTTGATATCTCGAACGGTTTGGCCGTGGTGAGGCAACGAATTTATGGCGAGAAAAAGGAAACAGGAAATGTGTTATAACGTCTGCATACATATATTGATCTTTATGAAACTTCACGAGTGTGTTGGTTGTAGTAGTCTGATCACATGGATGTGAGTATTGTGAGTCAAAGTTATAGCGCCACCAACTGGCAGCAGGAAGTGTATCACTTTTTGAAATGCTTTGAGATCACGCTCTTATTTTTACCTGATTTGCTTCAAACTTCATCAGTGTAATGTCAATACACAGCAGATGTAGACCTATGACAGGATTTTTGATATTTGAAATATTGTTGCCATGGCAACACATCAAACTTTAATAATATTCTTGAGTGTTTTTGAGGCTCTTAACATGCTTCAAATTGCATGAAACACAACACACACATCAATATTGTCAACCAGTAGACATGGACAAAGCCATAGAAATGGGCGTGGTGGAGGGGCCCAGTAGCGCCACCTTTTGACAAAAGTGGGGGGGTTAGTTTTTCCTACAGTCACCAAACTCGGTACACATATTGTTCTCATCAAGCCGGACAATTTTCTAATTTACATTCATTAGCTCCGACCAACAGGAAGTCGGCTATTTTGGTTTGAATGTTAATTTTTTGAAAAAACAGGCTATAAATTTTATACTACTACTCCTACAGGGTTTATCCAATTTATACCAAGCTGTTTTTAACTTGTTGCTAACACATTGAAGTTGTTTAATTGCAAACGGATTTTGGATATCTCAAACGGTTTGGCCGTGGCGAGGCAACGAATTTATGGCAAGAAAAGGGAAACAAAGTGTTATAACTTCTGCATACATTAATTGATTTTGATGAAACTTCGGCTTAGTCTTCGTTGTACAAGGCTGATCACATGGATGTGACTATTGTGATTCAAAGTCATAGCACCACCAACTGGAAGCAGAAAATGTGTCACTTTCAGCATACATTGAGATCACCCTCTTATTTTTACCTGATTTGCTTCAAAATTCATCAGAATAATGTTAAAACTTGGCACATGTAATCCTTTGAAAATGGGCAGGGAGGAGGGGCTCTATAGTGGCACCTTGTAGTGCAGTAAATGTGGAGTGAATTTGACATAGTACTTTGATGTTTAACCGTTTTAAATGCCTATTGCCCGCTGTGCACAGTTGCCCTGAAGCCACCGGGGTGGCGGTGCCACCGGGCTTGGGCCCGCCATCGCTGCTCGCAGCTATATTTTATTTTGAAATTTTAACCTTTTTAAATTTAATTAAACCATATGGACACAAAAAAATGTGTTCACGTCATTGAACCATGTACATAGGCATGTCACTGCATTTACACTGGCCTAGGTGCAATTATCTTAAATGATGATTATATGACATGAATTCCTCTGTGATTTTCTCTTGATTGTTAATTCTTCCAATGAAGAGAATGTGTGATTGGAGAGCAAACTATGCTGAATCCTCCAAGTGTTGCCTGTGTTTGCTACCCAGTTAAAAAAAAAAAAAGCACTGTTTAAGGTGACCTTTAGGATACGTGATGTTACAATAAATGTCCAAAAGCACTGTATTACCATGGTAGATGTCCAATATATCATTGTACTCTTTGGCACTAGAGTTGGGAGAAATAAAAGTGACACTACATGTAAATTTGTGTAAATGCAGAAATCTGAAATGCTGATCTTTTGGACAGCGGGGAGCTGACGCCACGTCAGCGCTCTCACTCTGAGATTTCTGTTGCATATGGGCCCAGGTGACTCTCATCCTCTTTAATCTATGAAGGTGACCCGAGCCAGACCTCCAGTCGATCCTCTCTCACTCTCTCTGAACACACTTAGACTTGCTAATTCTTCTTCCTTTTCAGCACTGCACCCTGTGCAGGTTCCAGGCTCTAATAGCTTCTTTTGTGTGCTAGAAATGGAGCTCAGGCACAAGCAGATAAGTATGGGGTGGGAGGCCATTCGGCTCATCTCTCCAGCACATCTCATCGGCCAAACATGGAGGCGAGATGATCGCTAAGACACCGGCTTACAGGCAAGAGAGCATGATGGATATGGAGAATCCGTTAAGCCTTTAGTCAATAAGGCTACAGGGTATTGCGTGAAAATTACCATGGGTTGGTTTGGTAATGGGTGCTGATGGTTTGAAGGATTCACTAGCATGTGGGACTCACAAACTGGTATATGTATAAAGCACTAATATTAAGATATATATATTGGAATGTGATGGTCAATGTTGGGGAACATTACCTTTAAAAGTTACCCATAACCAATCATGCCATGTTTTTTGCAGTCAACTATGACTGAAAAATACATCAATAGCCTAAATAAATATGTCAATTATGCAATTACGTCAATACTTTTTAATTGTTTGTGTATGTAAAGCGGTGGACATTCACATTCGCCCACTTCGGTATGTTTAATGTCACTGTACCCAAAACTGTTAAACTGTAATGTCATGATGACTTTTACAGTACATTATTAACTAATGTATTATTTTTTACTGCACATACTCGTGACAGATAATGACTAGATAATGCGAGGTGAATATAACCATTCTATAAGTGGTATAAAGTTAAATTTGTGCCATAAAATACTGCGCAACAAATTTCCTTAAATGTTTGCTTATTCAATATGACACGTTACTACTAGCGAAAATTCCCTTTAAATGTCATTTATACTACAACAATATATTCTTGTACTATAATATGTGACTAAGGTACTTCAAAGAATACCACGGTACTAACATACTTTCTGGCATTTACAGTGTTTTGATGTAGGCCCTAACGTTACTTGTTTACCTGAGGTGAGTCGTTCACAAGCTGCGCACGTGCAGGTGTTGGACTTCAAAAATGCCTTTTTCATAGCAAACAAACGAGAGGACGCCTTTCCAGGTTTGGTTTCAAAGGATTGTAGGTGAATTTTCACTGTGTCCAGGGCGCTTCGTGTTTTGTTTCTTCTAAAGTCTCTGGTTAGTGTTTTAATTAATGAGAAAAGCCGTTACAAACGATTTAACGCGTGAGTCAGCTGTCACTGTCAGAATGAATCACACTGAATCGCGAATCGATTCAGACCGTTTAGCTATATCCTTTGACCGATTTATTCAAAAGAACCGACTCAAAAGAGTGATTCAGTAGCGAATCGGACATCGGTGAAGTAGTTTTTTGATTCTAATATTTAGCGTATTTAGCCTGTTTATTTTATAATTAGTTGCATTAATGATTTATGTTTCTGTATGATTGTAACAGTAATCTATAATAATAATTTAAAAAAGATATATATTAGTGGTTGTAAGTGCTGATGAAAAATGATTTCTGTCCCAGTGCTTGAGAATTTTTTTTTTTGTTCATGAATGTGAACTTTTAGGCCTATGTGAGACCTCTTTTTTTGCCTCCCTCCACTGCCTTATCTTATCTGCCATCCAGATTCTCACAGATCTCTCTTCTTGAGCTTGGAGCTCCTCTGAGACCATCAGAAGTTGAACCAGAGACTCAGATTTTAACATGCTGTATATAACATCTTTGACCTGAACCTGTGCAAACACTAAACAGACCTGCCTGACAGCGATACACACTTCATGCTCCCAACCAAGCATGATGGGGGGCTGGTCGTTTTGTTGGAAAAGAAAATGACACCTTTACCTTAAAGGATTAGTTCCCTTTCAAATTAAAATTTCCTGATAATTTACTCACCCCCATGTCATCCAAGATGTTCATGTCTTTCTTTCTTCAGTCGAAAAGAATTTAAGGTTTTTGATGAAAACATTCCAGGATTATTCTCTTTATAGTGGACTTCAAAGGAGCCCAAATGGTTGAATTACAGTTTACAGCGATCTCAGACGAAAAATAAGGGTCTTATCTAGAGAAACCATTGCTAATTTTCTAAAAAAAAAAAAAAAAAAAAAATTTCATACGTTTTAACCATAAATGCTCATCTTGAACTAGCTCTCTTCTTCTTCTCTATTAGAATTCCAGCAGTGTAGACACTGCTAAGTGTATTACTGCCCTCCACAGGTCAAAGTTTGAACTAAATTCTCATATACAATATGCTAGTGCAAGTATATAGCAATTAGTTCAAACTTTGACCTGTGGAAGGCAGTAATACACTTATCAGTGTCTACACTGCCGGAATTCAAATAGAGAAGAGAGCTAGTTCAAGATGAGCATTATTAAAATGTATATATAATTATTATTATTATTTTTTTTTTTTTTAGAAAATGAGTGATGGTTTCTCTAGATAAGACCCTTGTTCCTCGTCTGGGATCATGTAGAACGTTTTGAAGCTGCACTGAAACTGTCATTTTGACCTTCAACCATTTGGAGGCCATTGAAGTCCACTATATGGAGAAAAATCCTGGAATGTTTTCATCAAAAACCTTAATTTCTTTTCGACTGAAGAAAGAAGGACATGGACATCTTGGATGACATGGGGGGTAAGTAAATTATCAGGAAATTTTAATTCGAAAGTGAACTAATCCTTTAAAGATCCTAGAATGTTTTTTGGGGGGGGACTAAAGAAGCAGGACTGATGGGCCTGAAATAGATGATCTTTAGTGAAGTAAATCATCTCTTACCGCAGAGTGGGACTTTAATTTAGAGATGTTCTAATAGTAGAAAGATGTTTGAAAGAAAATATGATTTTATCAATCTTATTTCCTTCTGCTGGAACTTTCTGTCTTTCTTTACCTCAATATGTCAGTATATGATGCCTGGTTTCTATTCATCAAAGAAACCTGAAAAAAAAATTGTATCACAGTTTCAAAAAATATACATAGGCCTATATAAGCAGCATAACTATTTTCAACATTGATAATATTTAATGTTTCTTGAGCAGCAAATCAGCACATTAAAATGTTTTCTGAAGGATCATGTGACACTGAAGACTGAAATAATGATGCTGAAATTTAATTTTATAATATAAAAATTCACTTTAAAACATTTTCAATAATATTTCACAATATTACTGTTTTTACTGTAAAACAATAAACTGCCCTCAAACTTATGTAAGTAGACACTATTCATTTTTAAATAGCCTTTTCACAAAAGCAAGCCACTAAAATCTATTTCCGTTGAAACATTGTATTCAATAAGCAGGATTCTCAGACACCCACCTGATAAAAGCTTGACTGATGTGAAGCTGATATAATTAATGTGGGTGTTTTAGAGAAACTCACTGAAATGACTGACACCCTGTAATTTTCACTGACCGCTCAAGCTATAATTTACCTCATTATGCCACACAAAGGCGCTTTTTATTATTACTGAAAAGTTTTTATTTCATTTATTTATTTTTTTATTTTTAATGGGGAAGGATTTGTCGTTTTCATGAAACCACTGCATGTTGTTGTTCATTTTAGATGATCTCATGGGTCTTTGTACATTATAATTATGAGCAACTGACCTCCACGGCCCACAGCCCACTGGAAATGAGGGATTTAAAATGTTCTTGATTTATTTTGCATTTGATTAGCTCAACACACAGCAAAGTCGTGATCATGAACTTTTTATTATTACTACTATTTTGCATGAAGTTCACAGATCACTGATTCGAAAGACTCAAAACTTTATCTGCAATTACTTTTTAAAAGAGTGTGTCTACTTCAAACAGATGATCACTAGAAGCACTATTAAAATGTAGAAAAACAGAAATATAAATAAGCCTTTGTATTTTTAAGCAAACCTACTATGTCCTATAATGTCCAGAAATAACAGGACATTTTTTATTTAAATTATGTAATGGATTAAAAATACACTTTTTTAAAAAATAAATAAACAAAGTTGTTTTCACAACTTTGATATGTAAACCTCTACCTATTCATAGCTAAAACACCAAAATCAAAATGGCTAGCACATTTAATACATGTATGATATGAATAATATGGTTATTTTATCACTGCAGGACTTTTTTTCTGACTGTGGTGACTGACAATTCAAGCAATTGCCAAATCTAACATTCACAGAAAGTCTGCATGAAACAGAAGTTGGATAGTCTTTTCTTGAAACCATGAAACGACTTCTGGAACAAGGAAGAATGTGGGGCAGGGCTTGATTTTGGGGAATTGATTGGATGGTTGTGGTTTGCTATTGGTTGATATCATGTGAGTGACAGGTTGTCCCGCCCTCGCGCCAGTAAACACAACAGAGAAGGGATGTCACTGCAAGAGGAAGGGGAAGAGGGAGATGATTTCATGATGACTTTACAAGGTGGTTTGTAGTAAAGTCCCTTTAAGACAAGTCATTTCACTCGGCGGACATCTTTGAAACGCCTCTCGGGCATCCTGGGCATCATGCAGCTCCTATCTCTTTGAATGGGGAAACTGTTTGCCAACCTTACGATTAAATTTCATATTTGAAATCACCAATGAAATCTAACAACAACCGGCTCATAAATTTAGTTTCTAAACGCTCGAATCATGACAAAAAAACTATTTTTCAGGCTGGATCAAGCTAATGCGCATGCGCAGACCTAAATGCGCGTCTCTTTGGAGGCGCGAGTCTGACTGTTTCTATAGAAACCGGTGATTCTAACGGCCGCTGAACTGACGCGATGACTTTACCAGTCGGCGATTGGCTCTTATTTAGAAGGCGGGACCTATTCCGCCATATTGCGCGTTACACTTTCTCCCATTCAAAACAATACGAGTGACACGTCTTGTGTTATTCTATAGTCTTTGTTTGTAGTCTCAGTTTATTCAAGTCAACGCTATATTGGGCAATATTTACAATAAACATCTGACACTTTTTATATCTGATGGTTCATTATTCATAAACCTTTTTTTCTGTAGCTTATTTTCAGTACCAATTTGATACACCAGAAAATTACTTTCCTGAAAACAAGTGTCTTCCTGATGGATTTTTTTTTAAAATTCAAAACTAAATATTGTTTTTCAGCCGCACTGTGTAGTCTGTTTGAGGCAAGCAGGTAAAATGTTCTGACTAATCAAATCAGCTTGTGCCATCAATATGGAGAGAGTTTTAATCTACTGAAAATTCCTCATCCGCCGGAGGGCATGAATCTACTGACGTCTTTTGTGAACCAGAGAGAATGATTCACTGTGAGGTCGTCTCTTTTCCTAGCACTCTGAGACACAATGTTCCAGCCTCATTTCAATTACACTGCCAACTCATGCAGATCAATAATCAGCTATTATGAAATTAGACACTGATAAGCCATTTATTTATCTGACAAGTGAAAGCCCAGAGAGATTGAAGCTCAGAGTGATGCTGGGAAAAGAACAGAGAGCATCAGTCAGCACTACACAGTTACACTCTTACGTTTTCCATGACTTTTTCCATCAGTGTACTGTCCTGAAATGGTATCAAGTGGGCTCTTGCTCCTTGAAGAAGACATACTAGCCTGTTTGTAATGTCAGGAGAAGAGAACATTCAGGACATTTACTCAAGCAAAAAAAGAGTTAAACTCATGCTTATGCAAGTATTAACCCTATAAAGCAGGGGTTTTCCTATAGCGTTTAGCTCCAACCTTAATCAAACTCCCATAGCTTTCTAGTAGCCTAGTCCTGAAGACCTTGATTAGCTTGCACAGGTTCATTTTAATTATTTTTTTATGATTAATTATTTAGCTGGAGCTAAACTCAAATGGTGTGTCCGAAAGCGCATACTATCTGATCTGAATTGGAACTTACTTTGCAACTGTTAAAAAAGTATGTTCTATATAGTGAATGAATATGGGTAGTAATAACATGTTGTTACTGTCACGTGACCTACCAGCGTCACTTCACTGTCATTCATAAATCCTCTCCCAGGGCCTCATGGCATACACTGTATAAAAGAACTGTTTGTTTAACTTAAAAAAAAGTAAGTTACCTGGTTGCCTTAAAATTTTGAGTTTATTGAAATTTAAAAATTTGAGTTAATATAATGAAGGCAATAGATTTAATTAACAGAAACTCAAAATATTATGTTCTCTGAACCACATTAATTAAGCTGATTTGACAGAAGAAAAAATGCTGTGATAACAAATAAAATGTCCAGCGAATGTGCACTTCAGAATCTCGGCAGTAGTAGGTCATCCAGGGATTTTTCTCCTACTGTTTTCCAAATATGTATTCATATACTACTCTGTAGCATATGTTTTTCGCATACTATATAGTAGGGAAGTATTTGATTTTGATGTGAAAGAGCAATATATGTTCTAAGAACATTTTGTTAACATTCCCATTATATTATATAATGAAAACATTTCTGAATTTTCTCTGAACATTGAGTTTTTAAAAAATGTTTTAAAAATGTTTTTTTCTTGGTAATGCGAATATTAAAGGAAAATATGGAAGCTTGCTTTAGCCACTGCATGAAAAATAAAAAAGGTCATTGAAATTTTTTTTTCTCACAATTCTGACTTTTTTTTTCTTGCAATTGTAAATTTATATCTCAAAATTCTGATTTTTTTCCCCCCTCCTCAGTATTACCTGATATAAACTTACAATTGCGAGTTAAGTCAAAATTGCCAGCTATAAACTCACAATTGCGCGAAAAAAGTCAAAATTGTGAGTATACACTACCGTTTAAAAGTTTGGGATCGGTAACATTTTTAATGTTTTATAAAGAAGTTTCGTCTGCTCACCAAGGCTGCATTTATTTAATTAAAAATACAGTAAAATCAGTAATATTGTGAAATATTATTACAATTTAAAATAACTGTTTTCTATTTGAAAATGTAACTTATTCTTGTGTTGACAAAGCTGAATTTTCATCATCATTACTCCAGTCTTCAGTGTCACACACTCAAAAAAATGATTTTTTGATGCTGTTCACTTTATGTAAACAACTTATTTTGATTCAACACCATTGTATTAGGTTTCTGGTTCAAATTTAATTCCTTCATGTTAATTTGACTTAAAACAATTACTTTTTGACTTAACTTGATGTTTTCATATTAAAATAACATGTTTCAATCAAGTAAACTCAACCAGGACTCAATCAAACAAGACTTTCACAACCCATCATGCTTTGCAAAGGGGCTGATCTAGGAGTGTAAATGTTGAAATAAACTGTTATTTTAAGCAGTTTTTAGCAACATGAGAAAATGGAGAGACTTTTTAATGTTTACTGTTCTATTATGTTGGTATTTAAAAGTTTCTGTTATGTTAATAGTTTTGGGGTTACCATCGTGGTGAAGTGTAGAACATGTGCTTGGGTTGAGGACCTGCTAACAACAATTAAAGTTGTTTTAATAATAAAAACAACTGTTTTGGGCATGCCATAAAGGGAATATACCCATCTTCTGGCTAACGCCTAACAAAAAGAGACTTTGCAGAGTGAAGATTTTGTAAAAGTTGTGAAAATTGTTCTTGAATGTGTCCAATGTGTCTTGAATGCTAAAATTAAGTTAACTTTATGTGCAAATTTTATTTCAACAAACAGAAAAATTAAGTAGTTTGTACAAAGACTAGTCTTGTTAGATCTACGTAATAAAATTATGCAAAAGAATTCATTATATTTTTTAAGTAAATCAAGCATATAATTTTTATCAGTGCATGATCCTTAAGAAATCATTTTAATATGCTGATTTGCTGCTCAAGAAACATTTATTGTGCACAGATGTACAAAATATTTGTATACAATATTTTTTTCAGGATTCTTTGATGAATAGAAAGTTCAAAAGAACAGCGTTTATTTGAAATATAATCTGTTGTTACATTTTAAATGTCTTTACTGTCACTTTTGATTGATTTAATGCATCCTTGCTGAAAAAAAAAAATTCTTTAAATTCTTCTCAAAAAAATAAAAATAAAAATTCTTACTGACCCCAAACTTTTGAACGGTAGTGTATAATGTTACAGAAGCTTTGTATTTCAGATAAATGCTGTTCTTTTGAACTTTCTATTCATCAAGGAATCCTGAAAAAAAAGTATACAACTGTTTTTAACATTGATAATAATAATAAATGTTTCTTGAGCAGCAAATCAGCATATTAAAATGATTTCTGAAGGATCATGTGACACTGAAGACTGGAGTAATGATGCTGAAAATTCAGCTTTTCCAACACAGAAATAAATTACATTTTATATTATATTCAAATAGAAAACAGTTATTTTAAATTGTAATAATATTTCACAATATTACTGTTTTTACTGTATTTTTAATTAAATAAATGCAATCTTGGTGAGCAGACGAAACTTCTTTTAAAAACATTAAAAATCTTACCGATCCCAAACTTTTGAACGGTAGTGTATATCTCGCAATTCTGACTATAACTCACAATTCTGACTTTATAACTTGCAATTGCGAATTTATATCTTGCAATTTTAAGAGGAAAAAAAGTCAGAATTGCAAGATAAAAAGTCACAATTCTCTTAATTTTTTTTTTTAAATTCTGTGGCGAAAACAAGCCAAGAACCTTTTATTTTATCATTTTGCAAACAATATGGAATTGATACTTTTGAATGTTCTCTGAACATTCTGAAAAAAGTAGGCCTAGTAGGCTAACATTTAAAAATGCAGATGAATGCCCAACTAAAACATTTCAGAAAAAACATCCAATGAACAATAAAGACATATAACTTTGAAGGAATGTTCTATTAATGTTATTGAAAGATCATAACTTTGAGAAAAAAAGAAGCACTTTAAAATAACTCAAAATAATTTGCTGAAGTGAAACAGAATAATGCCAATCAAGACCCGGAACTGCTTTATTGCCTATATTGTTTATTTTAAATATTGCTTTCCTAATGCGTGCAGTAGGGTTATTACAAATCAGACACCCTGAGACTTTATCATAAGTATAAAGCTGTATTTAAAGTTACTGTGGTCTAACTCATGGTAATGAAATGAGAATGAGCTGTGGCCACAACACAGGCGTGATGCTATTGCTTCCAGAACCACAAGAGGGCACAACGAGGTTCATGAGTGAATCATTTATTGATCAAACTGAACTGAATTTAAAATTGTACTTTGCAACAGACAAAATATGACACATACATATAAGACAGATTAAAAAAAAAGACAAAACAATTAAAAAATCATTTATTAGATAAATATATAAATAATGAATCAACACTCAATGCTCAGGTGACACCAAATACCATTTATTAGGGCTTTACAAAGACTACAAAATCCCCCAGATGAATTAAATTGTGGTCTCTTTCTATTTACATGATATGTTACTTACAAATGTACAAAATATAAAACATCTACCAACAAATGTTCCACCTGAAAAGAAACATTTTCAAAGTAGTTCAATGTTATGCTCTCACCAAGAGACGTGTTTGCCATAACATGAAGAAAATTAAAAGACGATTTCTGATGTACCATGGACAATCACTATTTGTGTTTGAGGTTAGGGACCATTAGGCAGTTTGAAACCTTTACTGCACTTCTTATAAATGTTTCTGTTGAGTACTTTTACACTGAACAATGGTTGACAAGCAAAGCATCAGGCACAGAGTCACAGAGTTTGGAGGTTACATACATAGCACCGCTGTAGTGCTGAGGAATCAAAGAAGCCGTTTCCTGAATCAACAAAAAGGTAGATTGGAAAGAATCAAAGGTTAAAGCCTGCAAAACTGTGGCAGTGAGAATGAGTTACTTAGTTTGAGTCAGAAGGTGAAGCTGGATGTGGTAAAGGCCTGACCATATAAGACAGAGACGCAAAGCTTTTCAATGATTCACCTATAGCACCTTGTATGAAACACCTTGTACCTCCTTGACCATGTACATCAAGCTAACAGAGACTTAGTTGCTGTAAACATGTGCAAACTCTGAAAAATTCTCAAGTGAAAAGTCTTTCACAGTAACATTTCTGGGAAATCGTAAGCCATTTTACAGTGGACCTAAAAGGTATTCAGACACTTTAGTCACACTTGTTATGTATGAATGCCATTGCATTAGACTTGCATCTGCATTATAAATGAAGCTTGTGATGAACCAATTTTTGCAGTGATTTTCCAGTGTTTTTTTGCTAGTTGTTTAAATAGCAAATGCATTTGCGCCCATTCGTGCATCCATGGGTGTGCTGGTCTGAAAAGGAGCTGTGTTCAGGTGCGTTGTTGGCGTGTTGCTATTTTGAGGCGACTGAAATAGACTGCACCACTGACCAACTAAAACCTGGTTTAAAGTCAATGGCGCAATATTTGTTTTGTTATTTAAAGAGCGCATTAGTAATATGCGCCTATATGCGGCTGCACAACGCACATATGCTTATTCCACACACAGGGATGTGCAGCAGCACACAAACATGCCAAATATTAAAAATAGAAGGATTACAATGTAAAAGATTATTATTGTATGCAAGATAAAAATGCTTTGGTGGAATCTGGCTTTTCCCGTAGATGGTCTGCTCACGCGCTTTAACCTCGCGCACGAACAGATCCATTTCCTCGCAAGAGAAACGTTCCGTTTTTCCGTTTGCAAATTCCGCCATGTAAATAGCAAATCCGCCATGGCGCGAGTGCAACTGGCTTTTAAAGGGAATAGGAGATGAGACTCTGATTAGTTTATTGCACGTTACGCCCAAAACACACCCATTACTCATTAAGAGAATAGGGACAACCCTTTTAGACCATGCACCAGGCGGGCCAACCATTTTCCCATCCTTAAACTAGCAAAAGTGGATTCGGAAACGTCTGCAAACCATGCGCTTAGATTGTTAAAATAGGGCCCTTTATTTTACAGTGGCCTTGTTACACATTATATGTACTTACTATAGTAATAACAGTAAATGATGCATAATTACAAGCAATTAACGCTAAACCAAACCCTAACCCTATAGTAAGTACATGTTGTTAGTTCATATTACTCAGAACTTAATTGTATAATTGTAACAAGTACACCTTAAAATGAGGGGTAACCATTTATTGTCTTCATTTTTGAACATTGTAACATTTCATTATTTAAAAAAAACCTTGTTAAAAGTTTATTTTGATTTTGTTATCTAGTGCAATGACATTCATGCATTTTTAAAAATCCCATGAATTCAAAATGAAGAGTTCTGTGGCTTTTGTCTGTTAGTTTTGAGGTCATTTATATGCTCTTGTACTCCTTAAAGTTGACAAAAAAAAAAAACTTTATGCAGATATTCACATTTAAAATTTACAGTATTTCTCTTTCAAACATATTGCAATCATAATGGACTATAAATATTGATGGCTTATCCTTATTTAAGGGTGCATATACATTTCTGTCCAAACAAATGCTCTTTAGAATGAAAATATCAGCCATTTTTGGCAGTCGGGTTCTGCAATAACTTTTGGTTGTCGGAAAACATTCATGGGGTCTTTAAATGTGGCTTATGTCCAAAGGGGCCAGTGTTTTTTTTTTTTTTTTGGAAAGCTGCAAGACAGGAATTGTATCAGTGTAATGCAAGTTCGATATGGTTGATGCATTCCAAAGATAAAACAGTGAATCGCTTTGGATGATTTTGCGCCCTTGAACAGTAAACTGACACTAAAGTTTTCTGAAATTGGAAAAACACTTCACCTCTCACTGTACAGTTTAGAGCTCTGTATAATAACCAGTCATTACAAGACATATAAGGTTTGGACAGGTTGCTGGTTTGCTTTTTTTTTCTCAGTAAATCACAAGAGCGTAATGCTAGACTAGAAGAGCAGAAACGCAATACCGAGCGGGCAGAGTGCATCTTTAAAGAGGCTGTGCAAGACTTGGATATTTACAATCACCTTTTCAACTGTGCAAAACCCACATAGCAAACAAAATAAAGGATGAATGAAATTCGACTACACGAACACCGGCGCACGGGAGCGAAAAACGTTTCCGCGTGCACGTACACACATATAGCAAAGTAAAAACGGCATGCTAGCGAAGCGATTTGTGCTCTCGATTCAAGTGATCCCAGCTCAACTGGGATTACATAAAGATCTTTTTTTTTACTTTTATACAATTGGACCGTTTTATAATGGCGTGTTTTACACTAAAACACTAATTGTAACAAAAATAAAATATGTGGACGTGGCATTTTTAGGAAAATGGTTGATCGCGGTTCTGTCCCTAAGCCATCATTTCTGCGAAAAAGGACAGCGGCACCACATTTAAATGTCTTCAGAGCTCAGCACATTTAAGGCAGCAAGAAAGCACCATTTTCTGGTCTTTTTCACAAAGCTGGTACGCTCTCCTACAAGCAGTTGCCTCGTACCTGCGGTGAGGAGAAAACAACTACGCGCACGGCCGTGGGCTCGAACAAAAGAGTACTGCATGGAACGGTGTGTAAGCTGCAGTGCTGCAGGTCACTAAACGCTTGGCAGTGAAACGAGTGGTGGAGGATTGCGAATTTGCGTATGATTTCACAGTAGCGGTAATGACGCGTCGCACGTTTGTGCTTGTTGGCTAGAGGCCTTTCATGAATGGTGCTGGCGAGATGAATGTAAACCACATGTTGGTTTTGGCACCACGGCAGCACCGGTTTGTTGACTGAGGTCAGAATTCAGAATGTTGCCCTTTAGGTTTTTACACCTCAGTTAATTTAAAATAAACGCTTGCCTCTGTAAACATGTTTAACTAATGAATCACCTCCAACAAATTCAAATTCCAGTTGTTGTTTTAATAATTATGTAAGCGCACACACACTTTTCCGCCAGTGTCGTGTGTGCCACCAGCACCTTTTCATTCGCCGTATCCTGGACTCTGCATCCTTTCACCGCTGGAGGCGTAAGCACAAGTCCTGTGGGCCCTTTGCTCTGTTTTAAACCAATCAGAAGACTTCCTCTTCTAATGGGGCGGGGCTTAGAGGGCAGACTCCAACGAGGAGTCCAGCAGGTCGTCGTGGTGACTGGCGCTGTCGCTGTCACAGCTCTGGGCACTGGAGTAGTTAGCAGCTTCCTGTAGCCTCATCAGCATATTCATCTAATGGACAGAGAAGGAAAAATATATACGTTTGCAATGCGGAAAATGTTACTCGATATTGCTGTGTAACAGTCAGTGCCAGGGTTACATGTTACAAGTAACACATTTGTGTAATTAAGTTACTTTTCAAGAGTAACAAGCACAATTTTTTTTTTTTTTTTTTAGAAAAGTTTATATATTTTATGTATGTATATATTTATTTAAATTGTATACATTTCTTTGTTCTGCTATACACAAAGGAAGATATTTGGAAGAATGTTTGTAACCAAGCAGATCTCGCCCCCCATTGACTACCATAGTATTATTTTCCTATGTGGGCGAGATCTGCTTGGTTACAAACATTCTTCCAAATATCTTCCTTTGTGTTCAGCAGAACAAAGAAATTTATACAGGTTTGGAACAACTTGAGGGGGAGTAAATTTTTGGGTGAACTATTCCTTTGATTTCCATAAAAATACTAAATAAATTTAAAAATCTGAATCTTTTTGAATTGAAGGATTAGTTATGAGCTGAAGAAAGTGCTTCTATCCACATCCATCCATCATAAACGTACTCCACACGGCTCCAGAGGGTTAAAGGATTAGTTCACTTTTAAATAAAATTTTCCTGATAATTTATTCACCCCCATGTCATCCAAGATGTTCATGTCTTTCTTTCTTCAGTCGAAAAGAAATGAAGGTTTTTGATGAAAACATTCCAGGATTTTTCTCTTTATAGTGGACTTCAATGGCCTCCAGACGGTTAAAGGTCAAAATGACAGTTTCAGTGCAGCTTCAAAGAACTTTAAACGATACCAGACGAGGAATAAGGGTCTTATCTAGTGAAACGATCGGTCATTTTCGAAAAAAAAAAAAAAAATACAACTGTACACTCTAAAAAATGCTGGGTTAAAAACAACCCAAGTTGGGTTGAAAATGGACAAACCCAGCGGTAGGGTTAAATGTTTGCCCAACCTGCTGGGTAGTTTTATTTAACTCAACTATTGTTTAAAAATTAAAATTAACCCAAAGTATGTTGGAAATGAACATTTATTAATGTTCAATGAATAATTATTAAACAATAAACATTTATTAAATTGCTTATTAATAAATTTATATTAATAAACTATTAAATTTATATTAATAAAATATTAAAGCTTATTAATAAACATTCACCTTTTGTCTATTATTGTTGCCTCTAATTGCATCTGGTTTTTAATTTCCCAACTATTTTGGGTTCATTTTAAGCTAGCCATATAGAAATTTTTAAACAATAGTTGGTTTAAATAAAACTACCCAGCAGGTTTGGGCAAACATTTAACCCAACCGCTGGGTTAAAACAACCCAATCGCTGGGTTTGTCCATTTTCAACCCAACTTGGGTTGTTTTTAACCCAGCATTTTTTAGAGTGTATAAGCTTTATAAACACAAATTAACACCTTGTACGTGCTTCTGCTTTCTGTATTCCTCAAAACGCTTACGCCGTATGTCCTACGCCTTCCCTATTCTACTTAAGGAAAAAACTAAACTGGCACCGCATTCGTAAAGCCGAGTTCAGACTGTGCGATTTGAGCCCCAACAGGTTTTGAAAAATCGCCAACAAATGCCCGAAATCACAGGCAAATCGGTGCTTGTTAACGCGAGTGACAATCACCGACCTGAGAAAATCACTGACGAGTTGCCGACACCTGTGAGATATTTGGCATGCTAGATATCTGGACCTGTCGGCGATTCAAAATCCTGCTGTGTGAAAAGTGTTCTGACTGAAAACTACATCGGCGATGACCGACAGCCAATGAGAGAGCAAGATACAGAGCAACGGGGAGTTCGGGGAGGAGTTATAGACCACTCTCGTTGCAGAACACACAATCCTTGTTCCTCGCATCTCCCCAACCATTTCCTCATCCATATTCTTCTTTTCTTTTTCTTGTTTTCGCTGCAAATCAGCGCACAGGCAATTCGTATTGCAAGCTACTTGCAGGCTACCATTTTTAATAACAATCCCAGTCTCACGTGAGAACTCCGGTCTTGCATGTGTGATATCGCGTTGTTTCCTTGTCACATCTCGCGTGTGTTTGGTTGTGAAACAGACAGAGTTGTCGGCGATTCTTCCTATTGTAAAGTCATGCAGTGTGAAACCTTCTGTCGCCGATCCATCGTGCAGTTTGAACACAGCAGCAACTGAATGCTGGCCAAGATAGTCATGCAGCGTGAAAAGAACAGTGACCCGACTACTTTGAAAATCGTGCAGTCTGAACTCAGCTTAAGTGGCCGTCTGGAGGCCATTGAAGTCCACTATATGGAGAAAAATCCTGGAATGTTTTCATCAAAAACCTTAATTTCTTTTCAACTGAAGAAAGAAAGACATGAACATCTTGGATGACATGGGGGTGAGTAAATTATCAGGAAAATTTTATTTAAAAGTGGACTAATCCTTTAATAAAGGCCTTCTGAAGCGAAGCGATGCATTTGTGTAAAAAAAAAAAAAAATCCATATTTAACAAGCTATGAAGAAAAATATCTAGCTTCCGCCAGACCGCTTTCCATATTCAACGTATGGCGAAAGAGTAAAACTCTCGCAGTTCAGCGCTTATGCTACGTACTATGCCTTCCATATTCAACTTACAGAAAAAGTGTAACTGATGCGACGGCAGTTTACACTTTCATCGTAACTTTTTACACAAACGCATCGTTTCGCTTCAGAAGGCCTTTATTAACCCCCCAGAGCCGTGTGGAATACATTTATGATGGATAGATGTGGATGCAACACTTTCTTCAGCTCATACTCGTTGATCCCACTCACTGCCCTCGGATGCGTCAGGATAATTATTAATATTTCTCTGATTGTGTTCATCAGAAAGCAGAAAGTCATATATACCTAGTATATGGCTTGAGGGTGAGTAAAGCTTGGGCTAATTTTCATTTGAAAGTGAACGAATCCTTTAAGTTCTTTTGATCAGGGCACATGCAATAGTGTACTATGTTACTTTGAAACGTAACATTCCCCAACACTGGTCTGTGCTGAACAAACAAACAAACAAACAAACAAACAACACACTACTACAATTGTACAGTAATGAACTCACACAACCACACTAGCGATGTTCAAACACGAAACTAATAGTGTTTACACAGCACTCATTTACAAACATCAATGACCATTGTAACACTAGTTTAACACATCTGGAATGTAACTAAAGAAAGACAAACACTGGAACAAACACAGATAGAAGGAATTATTTTTACCTCATCATTCACAAAAAGACACAATAGAGAGAAACACTACAACATTTAAAATCCTTAAATCTACAAACACAAGTGTTATCAGACTGAACTAGTTCAAACTAATCACTGATATTTAAACAAACAGCAGTTGTCACCTTATAATCTCTGAACGTCTGTTCTCAGAAAAGAAAAAAAAAAAAAAAGAAATGAGAGGAGACAGCAAGATGAGACAGCGCAATAATATTTGTTTAAAAGCCTTTTGGCAAAGCAAGCCAGTGACCTCAGGGAGCCACAGTCATTATTATAATATTATTACAATGAAATTAACACTAATAGATGTTCATAAAAAAGGGCAATGGCTTTTTGATATTGGGCCTTGTTTATGAAATTTCTGTGTTTAAGTGTTACTAAATCCATTGTCAACTGAACTGAATGTAACAAGTTACATACAAATGGTTTTGTGTATTATTTACAAAGACATTTGCTCTGCCCATGTCCATTCATGAATACAGTAAGTCCCGTTGCTTGTAGTAAGTGCTGCCACCTAGAGGACTTTATTTCGTAGTGCTCATTCAGACTCTTACATTAGTTATGGCCACTGATTTGTTTTGATTCTCTCTCTTTCTCACACACACACACACACACACACACACACACACACACACACACACACACACGTTTTCATGTTTTATGGGGACTTTTCCATAGACATAATGATTTCTATATTGTACAAACTGTATATTCTACCCCCTAACCCTATCCCTAATCGCAACCCCCGCCCCCCAACGCAAGTCTTTATTATTCATGGACATTTTGGAAGAATATGCGAGCGTTTGATCTAGATAGCACTGTAGACTTTATAGTTTCTATGCAGAATTTTTCAGATTTCTCCTTTTGAATGTGTATATTTAAAAACACACGTCAGCTATCCTTACAAATACACATTTAAATGGTAACCTGAAAAATTGGCATTCATTTCTCAAATATTGCCCATGTTTCACCTTGCTGCTCTTGGGCAGTTTGAAGTTTATGTAGAAAAAAGCCAGTTATTTTGCATGACTAGTGATTTAGTACTGTAGTCCTTAGTATCTTATAATTTACAGTATACAATACCATTCACAAGTTTGGGGTACGTTTTAAAAAAAAAAAACTTTTATTCACTAAGGATGCATTAAATTGATCAAAAGTGGCAGTAAAGACGTTTATAACGTGTCAAAAGATTTTCATTTCAAATAAATGCTGTTCTTTTGAACTTTCTATTATCAAAGAATTCGGGGAAAAAATATATCAAAGTTTCCACAAAAAATGAGTTCTGAAAGATCATGTGACACAGAAGACTGAGTAATGGCTGCTGAAAATGCAGCTTTGCTATTACATGAATGAATTATTAAATTATTTTAGAATAGAAAACAGCTATTTTAAACTAGAATACTATTTCACAGTATTACTGTACATTTGATCTGACCCCAAACTTTTGAACGCTAGTGTATATCTAAACGAAGCAGTCTTTACCAGTGGGTCTCCCTCTGTGTCGCTCTGAGATACTTGTTTGGAGGCGGCTCCGTCTTTAGAGGAGGTGTAGCCATCATAGCCCACGTCCTCCGGCCGCAGCTGCAGCAGTGACTGGCCTTCATGCTGCAGGGAGGCGGAGCTCCAAGGGTAGGTGTCAATCACCCATTTGGAAGGGTCCTCCCATGCCGCCCTCTTACCATACAGCTGGAGCAATGAGCAGATAAAAAAAGGCTTTAGCTATAAATTGTGAGAAATACCCACAATACACGAGTGTGTGTGGTTAAATGTGTACCTGCAGTCCTTCTCGTACTGCTTCCAGTAGATATGGCACTAGAGAATAGTTCCACAGGTCGGTAAACCACACACGTGAGCCGTCCGCATCCATCGGACAGGACAGGAACAGCCGTGGACCTGGAAGCGACGTGATTAAACATCTCTGGGCAAAATAACCAAATCAAATATTTTAATTGGCTCGTGTGTTGTGTTTATTACCGATAGTGACGTCTGAGGAGCTGTGAGCCTCTAAGAAGGAATTGAGGTGTTGCCAGGTTTTGGGGATCCAGTCGATGATTTTGATGAGGTCGTTACTGCGCATGTTCTTATCAATCTCGGTTTCAATCAGTTTTCTCCTCAGGAATCGGCCCAGGAAGCCCTTCACTGGCTCAGTGTGGTTGGCACACAGCACCCACCTGAGGGGTGGATGGTTTGATATTACACTGAGAACATGACTGGAAAGATCAGTGTATGTTTTTGTACTATGTGTATGTACTGTATGCTGGCAGTGACAAATGCAAAATACGATCATTGATCGCCCCCATGTGGCGAGAGGCTAGAATAACAACCATCAGATGCTGTCTTGTTCATAACCAACTGCTGCATAGAGTTTGAACACGGTACCTGAAGTTGTGATGCAACTCCAAGTTTGGAGATGAGGACACACCCTGGTTCATAGTTCCTATGACATACGGACTGTGGAAGGGACAGATGCACATAATTAGATGCAATTCATTTGCTCAGTTTCAGATACACTATAATGGGGGTCATACTGTGGTGTATAAAACTGACAGGTCCAGTATTCGATCCTGATTGGTCAATACAGCTAAAATACATGACAAAGCAGCATCCATAGAGGAAAACTATTAATCTTAATTTTAGATGTCAGGTGCTATATTCATTTTTTTATGTAATATTATTTTAAAATTGAAAAATGTATGTCCTTTTTATTATTATTAGGTCATAGTTGTTGTCTAAAATCAATAAAACCAATGACCATTATTGTGTATACAATCACAGTCGTATCTACACTACAGTTCGAAAGTTTGGGGTCGTTAAGATTTGTTAATGTTTTTGAAAGTCTCTTATGCTTCCTAAAGCTGCATTTATTTTATCAAAATGCAGATCTTTCAGAAATCATTCTAAAAGGCTGATTTGGTGCTCAAGAAACATATTATTATCAATGCTGAAAACAGTTGAAAACAGATGAACAAACAGTTAAAGGGAATCATTTAAAGCTGCAGTCCGCAACTTTTTTTGTGTTAAAAATTTACAAAAATTATATAATGAGAATATACAACATGAATCCATTTTCTAAACCGTGTTTTTGTTTTATCCTGAATCATTATGGTACACTTATAATAAGTGTTTATATTCGGACTATTTCAGACCGGACTGGTAGGACCCGCCACAGAGTATCACAGTAACTGCGTGACTCGCCATAGACAAACACAGTAGCTCCGGCTAGAATGTTCCTCTGCAAGACGGGTGCAGTTCTGTTTATTAACCGCTAGAGGGCCAAAAATCGCGGACAGCAGCTTTAAAATTTAAATATTTTTAATTTCACTTCTGATCAATTTAATGTGTCCTTGATGAATAAAAGTATTAAAACTAAAAAAAAACAAACAAAAAAAACAACTTTGGGTTGTGTATATATACAATATTGCAATATTGTATACAATATTTATATATATATATATATATATACATACATACAATATTCACAAAACTTTTGTACTTTATTTCTTAAATAAAATCTAAATAAACATTTTTTTTTTTTAAAGTTCTCGAATTTGTGAAAATAATAGGAATCATCACCATTTGTGGTATTTGCAGTTGAGGAATCCATTGAAGATGTCACTGAGGGAGCCAATATGATGGAGGTTATCCAGAATAACTACAGTGGGCAGCTCGATCTCACACTCCTCTGTGTTGCACTGCTCGGCCAGGCTAGAGAGGTACTGTCGAAGATCCTGCTTTGAGCAAAGCACATCTGTATTACACATCTGAAAACTTTGTCATTACTTTTTCACAGGTTAATTTCCCAGTCTGTGGCACTTTCGAAACATTGCTCTTTGTTTGAGCATATTGACAACTATTGATGAATGGTGTAAGTTAAGAGCGGGATTATATGTTGGTTAGCCAAAATAGCAAATGAGGGGAATCTTACAATGCCTTTATTAATGGTGCCCTAGATTATGTTTTTAAAAGATGTAATATAAGTCTAAGGTGTCCCCTGAATGTGTCTGTGAAGTTGCAGCTCAAAATACCCCATAGATTTTTTTTAATGAATTTTTTTAACTGCCTATTTTGGGGCATCATTATAAACACGCCGATTTTATGCTGCGGCCCCTTTAAATCCCATGCTCTCCACCCACAGAGCTCGCGCTTGCCTTGAACAGTGCATAAACAAAGTTTACACAGCTAATATAACCCTCAAAATGGATCTTTACAAAGTGTTTGTCATGCATGCGGCGGATTATGTGAGTATTGTATACTGTTATATTGTTTACTTCTGATTTTGAATGAGTTTGATAGTGCTCCGTGGCTAACGGGTAATGCTACACTGTTGGAGAGATTTATAAAGAATGAAGTTGTGTTTATGCATTATACAGACTGCAAGTGTTTAAAAATTAAAATAGCGACGGCTCTCTTGTCTCCGTGAATACAGTAAGAAACGATGGTAACTTTAACCACATTTAACAGTACATTAGCAACATGCTAATGAAACATTTAGAAAGACAGTTTTTCAAATATCACTAAAAACATCATGTTATCATGGATCATGTCAGTTATTATTGCGCCATCTGCCATTTTTCGCTATTGTTCTTGCTTGCTTACCTAGTCTGATGATTTGGTTGTGCACATCCAGACGTTAATACTGGCTGCCCTTGTCTAATGCCTTTTATAATGTTGGAAACGTGGGCTGGCATATGCAAATATTGGGGGCGTACACCCCGACTGTTACGTAACAGTCGGTGTTATGTTGAGATTCGCCTGTTCTTCTGAGGTCTTTTAAACAAATGAGATTTATATAAGAAGGAGGAAACAATGGAGTTTGAGACTCACTGTATGTCATTTCCATGTACTGAACTCTTGTTATTTAACTATGCCAAGATAAATTCAATTTTTCATTCGAGGGCACCTTTAAAACTTATATTTTTGCAATTCCATTTGTTGCCACTAGTGGCGCATCTTAAAATGAATGCTTCCCAGAATGGAAATACATACCTTGCTGGATTTCTGGTCCACGTTGAAGCTCGCCAGGTTAGTGTCGGTTACTTCTCGACCAGTCTTGGAGATGATGTAGTATGCTAGTTTAGTGGCTAGGTAGGATTTGCCAGTTCCACTCGGACCGGACAAGATAATTCTACGGTGCTCCATCAGCAGGTTCAAGTAGCGTTGAATGATGGGTTTAGGGATCAGTGTATCAAACACCAAATCATCAATACTACCCTCCTTCACACCTACATAAACAGAAAGACATTTGACTTACTTCAAATCTTCGTTGCACATTTTACATCTTTTGAGAACCTTTTGAGTTTCCTCACCTTTGAGACTGACTGTGATTACGTTGTTGTCGCCCACCAGATATCCACAAGGCAACAGTTCAGGCACCTCAGAAGCATGAGATCGGACCACATCCCCCATCCTGTAGCACACTATACTATCCGAATTCAGGCCCAGACTGGTCAACGGGTCCACACGGAACACATACTCCTAAATGCAAGAAAATGAATCTGTTAGACCAGAAATACTGCAACTGAAATATACATTCAATTTTGCGAAAGCCTAAAGCGGCACCTTAAACAAGCGTCGTATTACTCCGTCCAACACGTCCCACTTGGTTTTGCCACTGACGCCAATGGAGCCAATCAGATACACCTTCTTCTGCATAGCCTTAGATGATGAGAGGATATGAAATTATGCTCGTAAGGTATTGTTTACTAGTAGTTTCTTTTCAAAACAGCTGATGATATTAGTTAAAATCACTCTATACCTTGGTCTTGTTGGAGTCACTGTTGATGGTGACCACTATACGGACGCTCCTGCCCTCTTTGCGTAGGTTGCCCTCATAGCCGTCATCCAGCAGAATATCTACGCACACAAACACAAACTTCAAACTCACTGCGTGACAAAAATATCAAAGCCTGAGCAACTCAAAAGACTTATCGGCAAGTGAGTCACTGAATGTGGGAGAAGAACCTTTTCAGCGCTGACAAATTCAGCAAGCGGAGACACTAATGTTCAGCTTTGACTGTAGTTAAACACCGACCGCTTTAAGCTTTGTTGTCTGCGGGGCTGAGCTGTTTGGTTTTAACAGAGCTTTGAATAAAGGAAGAAGGCTGTTGATGGAGGAGTGCGGCTTTGATGGGCCTTGTACGAGGAGCTTGGTGAATGGGCAGAAGGGAGGCGCTTTGTATTCATCCTGCAAGAGGCTCTGCAGAGGAGCGATAACGTCCCTCCACCACACGTCTGCCCACGCTCTAGTGCTCCTCCACACATCTCTCCATCAATTAAGCAGCCCAAAGTCCTGAGAGAGCGCACAAGTCACTACTTTTAATTAGCCGGAGAGCAAGCGAGTCCTCGCCATCCCGCCCTAAAACGTGGTCACAGACACACCATTCAAATCCCCCTTACAGAAAAGAGGCCATTTCACTCTTCGCTGCGTTCTTTCTATTCCCGCACAGCTGTGTAATGGTCTTTCCCATGCCAGAATTTTCATCAGCGCCACACCAGAATCATCAATAATACAGACATATGCAAATCTACACTACAGTCCATGAGCTGAGCAC
Source organism: Megalobrama amblycephala (assembly GCF_018812025.1). Taxonomy (NCBI): domain Eukaryota; kingdom Metazoa; phylum Chordata; class Actinopteri; order Cypriniformes; family Xenocyprididae; genus Megalobrama; species Megalobrama amblycephala. The sequence continues at coordinate 18,320,786 of NC_063057.1, read as the reverse complement.
AATGGTGGAAAACAAAATCATCAGACTGAAAAATATCTATCTGGACTCGGTCGGCGAAATGATTATATGTATCAAGTTTGCTTGCAACGGTTTTAATTGTGACTTCATATCCTAAATAGAACCAATTCTCACAAGGAAACACCAATTTAGCACTGTTTATCCATGTATCATCAAAACATTGAGGGGGAAAAAAAAAATCATTACCAGGATTCCATAAAAGTTTGGATATTTTGGGTGTCTTTGACAGGTTGTGTTGTGATTTGGTTGTATTTGTCATTAGAAACTGCAGTTCTTCAAAGGTTAGTTCACCAAAAAATGAGATTTCTGCCATTAATTACTCACCCTCATGTCATTCCAAACCCGTAAGACCTTTGTTCATCTTCGAAACACAAATTTGATGCAGTTTACGTAGTAAACGCAAGATTTGTGTTCTGAAGATGGACAAAGATCTTACGGGTTTAGAACGACATGAAGGTGAGTAATTAATGGCAGAAATTTCATTTTTGGGTGAACTAACCCTTTAATGCCTGTTTATTTCACAACAAGAACGAAAACTATAATAAAAACTATTAACATTAAGCTTTAAAAAATCTCTCAAGACAATAGCAGAGCCCACACCACAGCTATAATGATAATGAAAATTTTTTTCAGTTAATGAGTCCAGTATATGTTGTTATATTTGACTGGCCTGAGTACAGCAATCAAACAGATTTATGCATTACATTAATGTCATCATATTGTCATTCTAGCTACTTCTATAACATATTAACCTCTGAAGAAGATCCAAAGACTTTTCTCAATCCCCCAAAACAAGGTTACCACGGCTAAAGCGACATTTTGATTGCTGCAGATAAACATTGTTAGCCCCAAATAACTTCACATGCAAATTAAGAAGCAAAGCCTGACCTGACATAATGGTGTCGGTGATGTTGAGGTTGTTTAGCGACAGCCCCAGAGATTGCCGTGAGGATGAGGAGGACGTGCTGGAGGTTTCTGATGGGGGGCGGGCTGTTTTAGCAGGAGTAGCAGCAGGTGTGGTGTTGCCACTGGACTTGAGTCTGTCATTCTCCGCCTTCAGCAGCTCAATCTCATTCTGCACATAAAACAAAACAAACAATCAAACAGGTAATGTCAAAACTACAATGATAGCTACAATAAAACTACATTTCCCTATTTGAACAGATATATATGTGCAGTCAACACATACTATATATACTATATATACTACACATACTATATATACTATATACTATACTATATAACACATACTATCACTATGTGACCAGAAAAAAAGTAACTTTCCCACACACCTTAAAACTGAAATAAGCTTTTGTGACATACTAAGTAGATTAGGATTTGCTTTCTGTTGTCTAAACTGTTTCTAAGGCTTTTAATGACTGTGAGAAGTTAGTTTAAAGATTTCTTTAATCTTTAGATTAGTCTTGTGTGCCAGGCTCGGCAAAACGGTGCTAAGGAAAAGCTCAGACAGATACTATGAACAACACAGTCTGGTTGTTTTATCTTGGAATTAGAGCAATTTGGCCCTTTTATCAACAGTTACTTTGATCTTAGTCATTCAATCACTCTGTTTCAGACTTTAAATGATTTAAATGAAACGACTTTTTTCAACATTGATAATTATAAAAATGTTTCTTGAGCACCAAATCAGCATATTAGGGTATGCCGATTTTGAAGGATCATGTGAAGACTGAAGTAATGATGCTAAACATTCAGCTTTCCCATCACAACAATAAATGGCATTTTAATATAATATTATAATATTTTAATATACATTTTAATATAATACTATAATACTAAAATAGAAAACAGTCATTTTAAATTGTAATACGTTTTGTAATAATTGTAATAATGTTTTTGGTAACACTTTATTTTAGTGCCATAGTTACACATTACTACATGTACTTACTATAGTAATAACAGTAAATTATGCATAATTACAAGTAACTAACCCTAAACCAAACCCGAACCCTAACTGTAACTCTATAGTAAGTACAGTACAGTCCAAAAGTTTGGAACCACTAAGATTTTTAATGTTTTTAAAAGAAGTTTCGTCTGCTCACCAAGGCTACATTTATTTAATTAAAAATACAGTAAAAAACAGTAATATTGTGAAATATTATTACAATTTAAAATAACTGTTTTCTATTTGAATATATTTGACAAAGTAATTTATTCCTGTGATGGCAAAGCTGAATTTTCAGCATCATTACTCCAGTCTTCAGTGTCACATGATCCTTCAGAAATCATTCTAATATGCTGATCTGCTGCTCAAGAAACATTTAATGTGTACAATTGTACAAAATAATTGTGTACAATATTTTTTTTCAGGATTATTTGATGAATAGAAAGTTCAAAAGAACAGTGTTTATCTGAAATCTAATCTTTTGTAACATTATAAATGTCTTTACTGCCACTTTTGATTGATTTAATGCATCCTTGCTGAATAAAAGTATTCATTTCTTTCATTTCTTTTCAAAAAAATAAAAATAAAAATTCTTACTGACCCCAAACTTTTTAACGATAGTGTATAATGCTACAGAAGCTTTGTATTTCAGATAAATGCTGTTCTTTTGAACTTTCTATTCATCAAGGAATCCTGAAAAAAAAAGTACACAACTGTTTTCAACATTGAAAATAATCATAAATGTTTATTGAGCAGCAGATCAGCATATTAGAATGATTTCTGAAGGATCATGTGACACTGAAGACTGGAGTAACGATGCTGAAAATTCAGCTTTGCATCACATGAATAAATTACTTTGTCAAATATGTTTAAATAGTACACAGTTATTTTAAATTGTAATAATATTTCACAATATTACTGTTTTTTACTGTATTTTTAATTAAATAAATGTAGCCTTGGTGAGCAGATGAAACTTATTTTAAAAACATTAAAAATCTTAGTGGTTCCAAACTTTTGGACTGTACTGTACATGTAGTTAATTAATAGTACTCAGTACTTATTTGAGTAATTACAATTTAACTACGGCACTGTGTAACTAAATGTTTTTTATTGTATTTTTGATTAAATAAATGCATTCTTGGTGAGCATTAAGAGATTTATTTCAAAAACACACTGTAAACCCAAGTTGGCAGAACTCAACCATTTTCAGGCAGCTGATTGCCTCAATTTTTAAAGTTAACAAACTCCAAGATTAAGTAGAACTTAATGGCCTGGTTTCACAGACAGTGCTTAGATTAAGCCAGGATTAGGACTTAGTTCAATTAGGACATTTAAGAAGCTTTTATAAATGAGCCCAATAGCACACTTGCATATAACTAGCAAAAAGACTATCGCTATGCAGTTGTCTGCATACATAGTCGACAAATAATGCAGTCCATCCACCAAACCACAAATGCATCATAACACAAACCCTATAAATCCCAACATAACAGAAGATGATTAAACATGAACACATTTAAAATATATATTAATCCTATGCAAAAACACACAAAATAACAATTAATTTCAACAATTATATGCAGTTTGGTGCAAAGCATGCTGGGAACTAGAGCTCTGGTGCGTTCAGATTAATATAATCAGTACTGAGTTCACTTAACTTTTTCTCTATTAAGTTACAATGAACTTTAAGTAATACTTACTCATTTCACTGTTTACAATGTAAAACAGATTTTCGATAGATCACCGAATTGCACTAAGACACTGTATTAGAATTCACAAGAAATTCATATAATGCCGCAGGGCTCAGGAGTGAGTCAGCAAATATACGTGTGCGTGTACCTGCATGCGGTTCATGGCCTCTCGTATCTGGTCAAGGTGGTGGGCGGAGCTTAACGCCTCCAGTCTGATATCAGTCAGCTTCAGCTCCTTCTCTCTCAGCTCATTCTTCAGCTGCAGGATAATCTCGGCCTCAGCTTCTGTACATTCACACAGTCTGCACAAACACACACCGTACAAGGAGGAGCGGGTCACAACACTGTTACACATCCAAGAGAGCTACAAAACACATGTGGGTTTAATACACAACAAACTCCTAGAGAATTAGACGTGGTCAGAATATTTATATGCACAAACACTTTGATGCACACAAATTCACACACTGGGCTTTGTGTTTTATATTTGTGAGGGGCGTTTGCTGCATTCCATTCAAAGTTGGACGCAAGATGTGTAGCATTCTATTGTTCATAAATGTTCAACATGAACTGTGTAAAGCTCCCTGGGTGCCACCATGTTAGCTTGACATCAAACTTCTCACCTTGATGAAATCGGAGTTGTGAATTTATGCATGTGAAGAAGTCAGAATTTTAGTGGAATTCTATTGGGTAGAAAAATTCTAGGTAGGAAATTCCAACATTTCGAGCTGAATGGAATGCGACATTAGAGATCATGATCAACACAAACAGGAAGTGGGAATCCTTTATGTTGTGCATTATTAAGGCTTGCTCAAACCAAGAATGATAACTATAATGATAACTTTATTAGCGCCCTAACCAATGCACAATATCATTCTGTTTATGATAATCACACTGCAGTCATCTGCTGCTTTAAATGATCGATCTCTTTAAAGCAGGATGAATGTCAATGTTTTTATTGTTCATAAGCTGTAAAAAAATCGCTATGAAAGTGATTTGTTTCTCCATGTCATTATCATTATAGTTGTGGTATAGATTTCTCTATTCTCATAGAATTATAACGATTATCAAATCTTAAGTTATCATTATCATTATAGTTATCATCCTTGGTGTGAAAGGGCCTTTAAGCACAGGCAAATTATTGAAGTTAAGCAACATATAGTAAATAATATTTTGATGCAATAACTTTTCACACTCAGTTAAACTAAAATGATTATAGATAATTTAGCATATATTGAAATCTGTTTATTTTTTAAAAAATTTGTTTTGTTTTTACAAAAATCTCCTTTATAAGATTTCCCATTTTTTAGTCCATCACAATTTAAATTCGAATGTATTTTGTCATACAAGTCTCATTTGTAACTGAAATACAGGGGAGGGATATCTTTTGTTAATTAGATGTAGCTTTAATAATTTTAGTCACTGCACACTCTCAATCCTTCCCAGCATGCCACACTGTGCCTGTTACCGAGATCTGTGCTTGTAGACCACATGACCGTTTGACTTTTTCTTTGGCATCCAAATGGGGGAGGACTTGCTATCACAAAAACACTTTCTGAAGATACATGAAATTGAGGAACAAGGACAGAATACAGATATGATTAAGGGATAGGATGAAATATAAATAAAATTACCAAAAAAGAAAGAGAGCAAAACAAAAAACAAACAAAACAAGCAATAAAATCACTGAAACACAAGTGGAAGGTAAATGTGTTGAATGTGTTATGGCCATATATGTGCAAGAGAGTGACTGAAATACAAACAAATGATATTAAAACATAACAAATATGTGCATGTTTAAGCATCTACTATATTTCATAGAGGTGTACACGCATGTACTGTATGTGTGTCTGCACTCACTCTGTGGTGGACGGTGATGAGCGCAGTGGTTGGGTGGTGCTGGTCTGTCTGTCAGCGTGTTGTAGTTTGGGTGAAGAAGGGAGGGATGAGTCAGTCATCTCTTCAATCTCATCATGAGGCGATTGGGGCTTGTTGGTCTTTTTCTTGCTGAAGGCCTGCTTAAAAGAGCTCCGCAACTGTAAGAAAACAAAACAAAACAGCAATTTCATAAATTATCTTCTGTGGTAACCAAATGCATGCCAAAATGTCTGTATGTAGCCTAAAAAATTCATTCAACAAATATTATTGCATTATATAATGCTTAACAGATCATTCAAAAGTCTGGTAAACATCACATGGTGATTTCGGTCAGTTTAAAGTATAGGTTAAAAATAAGGAGATAGGGTTGATGTAACATTTTGAGAGGGTAAATAATGGCCTGCTTGTAAAATTCACTGTGCAGAACTAATTAAGCAGCAGAAACATACTGGCAGTCAGTGGGACTGGGGAAGCTGGTGGCATGCACATATTTCTATGGAAACACTTAAGACTCTGGGGAGGGGGAGGGGGAGGGTTTGGGTTGTAGAGGGGCAGTTGGTGGTGGTGGTGTGTGTGTGTGTGTTGGGTGGGGGGTGTTGGGGGGGTTGAGGTTATCAGAGGCAAACAGCCGCAGTGGTGTGGGACGGGAGAACACTGACCTGGGCAGGGATGGAATCAGCCACCTATGGACAAAACACACTCACTGTTACTATTGACTGAAACGTTCAGCGCTGGACCAGAATATTCAGGCACAGCAGCATCATTTATTCATTGTTCATTTGACTAGCTCTGAATGACTCATGGAGGCTGTGTCTGTCAGCACGGAACTAGTTCATTCCACATAACGGCATTTGACTATCAGTGCACTCAACAATAAGGATTTTTTTTTTTTTTTTCCTGATCTGGTCGTGATTGTACTTGTACTCACAACAAGCATACTGCATTTTATATGTATTTTAAACATTTTCTTTTTTTGGGTCCCACTTTATATTAGATGTACTTACATCAAAATATAAATATAATGTACTTATTGTGTTCATATTGTATTGCAAAACACTTTGGCTTCTATTGAGTTGGGATATGGGTAACGTTAGGGACATTTTTGGTGGTTTGGGTAGGTTTAAGGGTGGGTTAAATGTGTAAGGAATGGGTCAACAGTGTAATTATAAATGTAATTATAGATATAATTACATGCAAGTTTTTTTTATATATAAGTACAATGTAAAAACATGTATGTACACAATAAGTGCATTGTATCAAATGATGAATTTAAATGTAAGTACATAGTAGTTAAGGCCATTTATAAATAAAAATATTTATTAATATATTAAATTATAATAACTATAATATTATAAGACAAAAACATAAGGACTTTCCATGTGTTAGAATAAAAATGGTAACACTTTAGAATAAGGTTCATGTATTAACTAACATGAACTAACCATGAGAAATACATTTGTTACTGTATTTGTTAATGTTAGTTAATAAAAATACAGCTGTTCATGTACTCCACAGTGCATTAACTAATGTTAACAAATACAATTCTTGATTTTAATAATGTATTAGTAAATGTTGAAATTAACATTACTTCATGTTAATTAATGAAGTTAACTAATGTTAACTAATGAACCTTACTGTAAAGTGTTACCAAAAATATCTATATACACATTTAATTAAATATTTTCTGTTTTCTTTACATATATACAGTGGGTATGGAAAGTATTCAGACCCCCTTACATTTTTCACTCTTTGTTATATTGCAGCCATTTGCTAAAATCATTTAAGTTCATCTTTTTCCTCAATGTACACACAGCACCCCATATTGACAGAAAACACAGAATTGTTGACATTTTTTGCAGATTTATTAAAAAAGAAAAACTCAAATATCACATGGTCATAAATATTCAGACCCTTTGCTGTGACACTCATATATTTAACTCAGGTGCTGTCCATTTCTTCTGATCATCTTTGAGATGGTTCTACACCTTCATTTGAGTCCAGCTGTGTTTGATTATACTGACTGGACTTGATTAGGAAAGCCACACACCTATATAAGACCTTACAGCTCACAGTGCATGTCAGAGCAAATGAGAATCATGAGGTCAAAGGAACTGCCTGAAGAGCTCAGAGACAGAATTGTGGCAAGGCACAGATCTGGCCAAGGTTACAAAAAAATTCTGCTGCACTTAAGGTTCCTAAGAGCACAGTGGCCTCCATAATCCTTAAATGGAAGACGATTGGGATGACCAGAACCCTTCCTAGAGCTGGCCGTCCGGCCAAACTGAGCTATCGGGGGAGAAGAGCCTTGGTGAGAGAGGTAAAGAAGAACCCAAAGATCACTGTGGCTGAGCTCCAGAGATGCAGTCGAGAGATGGGAGAAAGTTGTAGAAAGTCAACCATCACTGCAGCCCTCCGCCAGTCGGGGCTTTATGGCAGAGTGGCCCGACGGAAGCCTCTCCTCAGTGCAAGACACATGAAAGACCGCATGGAGTTTGCTAAGATGATGAGAAATAAGATTCTCTGGTCTGATGAGACCAAGATAGAACTTTTTGACCTTAATTCTAAGCAGTATGTGTGGAGAAAACCAGGCACTGCTCATCACCTGTCCAATACAGTCCCAACAGTGAAGCATGGTGGTGGCAGCATCATGCTGTGGGGGTGTTTTTCAGCTGCAGGGACAGGATGAATGGTTGCAATCGAGGGAAAGATGAATGCGGCCAAGTACAGGGATATCCTGGACGAAAACCTTCTCCAGAGTGCTCAGGACCTCAGACTGGGCCGAAGGTTTAACTTCCAACAAGACAATGACCCTAAGCACACAGCTAAAATAATGAAGGAGTGGCTTCACAACAACTCCGTGACTGTTCTTGAATGGCCCAGCCAGAGCCCTGACTTAAACCCAATTGAGCATCTCTGGAGAGACCTAAAAATGGCTGTCCACCAACGTTTACCATCCAACCTGACAGAACTGGAGAGGATCTGCAAGGAGGAATGGCAGAGGATCCCCAAATCCAGGTGTGAAAAACTTGTTGCATCTTTCCCAAAAAGACTCATGGCTGTATTAGATCAAAAGGGTGCTTCTACTAAATACTGAGCAAAGGGTCTGAATACTTAGGACCATGTTATATTTCAGTTTTTCTTTTTTAATAAATCTGCAAAAATGTCAACAATTCTGTGTTTTTCTGTCAATATGGAGTGCTGTGTGTACATTAATGAGGAAAAAAATGAACTTAAATGATTTTAGCAAATGGCTGCAATATAACAAAGAGTGAACAATTTAAGGGGGTCTGAATACTTTCCGTACACACTGTATATATATATAAATAATTTAACTATTTATTTAATATGTCGTGTACACAAGACAAAAAAAACAAAACAAAAAACAAGGAATCAAGGGACATAAGAAGTAGTGACAATGCGGGACTAGTATACTACATTTAATTTTAATTAATCTATATTTTAATATTTTTGTCAGAAAAAAAAGATATTTTTTATTAAACATTTCCATATATATATATATATATATATATATATATATATATATATATATATATATATGAAGAGTTTGTTTCCAAAACGCGATAAACGGCATTTTCAAAAAAATTGAGTTTCCGCTAAAATCAGTATTGTATCTGGTCGGTATTGAAAAGTCATTTATTAATTTTGCGCAAAATGCGATATCCGTCGTGTTATTCTGTCATGTTTTCTCCCTTTCTTTCCAAAACGCGACAAACGCCAGTCTCCTTTTTCTGCGGAACGCGATATATCTGCTCTCAACCAATCACAGCGCACCATTCCACGCACTGTAAACATTGAAGGCTTTTTTAAAAAGCCGTTTTTAATACCAATGTACTCGGCAAATGTGTTTATTTAACCGTGCGGTGGCGCCAGATGCTCTTTAATCAGTAGTAACAAATAATTTATAACATTAACAAGATGACCCATTGAATTCATTTTGGGAGCGATGGCTGAATGTATTTTTAGTAAAATGCCTGAATATAAAGATAAATATTGGCAAAGTTTAGACCCTGTCATATATGTGAATCAACTTACTTTGTTGTGTATTTTCAATTTGAAAAATTACTTTTATATTGATGGATTAATTGCATTTTGAAAAAAAAAGTGTCATGGATTTATTGCATTTTGGGGAAAAAATAATAGGTTTTTATAATAAACTTTTTAAAATCAAAATATAGATTTGAATTTTTAATGTTTTTATAACCAAAAGATGCTATGTGAAAGTCTGAAACAGGAAATAGTGTTTTTCATCTTGCTACTTTATTGGTAAAGAAAACACCTTTTTACTCAAATTAATCAAAATGGAGTTATTGCATTTTGGAACCAAACTCTTCACATATATATATATATATATATATATATATATATATATATATATATATATATATATATATATATATATATATATATATATATAAAATTATTTTTAAGAGAAGGCAAAACAAAACTGTCCTGAAAATCTCTCTCACAATGCATCCTTATTGTTGAGCCCTGCTATGAATGTACTATTTCAACCCTTGTCTCTCGCTTTCTTTTTCACTTGCTTTCTCGCTTTGTCCTTTAAGCAGCATTTCCAGACTGTCTGAATCCAGAGACCACACTGCCTCAAGTTATGCTGATGAATAATTAATAGGCGCATAAATAAAGAGGTGATTGGTATTTATGAGCTCGGTTTGAGCTCTGCTCTCATTACAAGAGTTCAGGGCAGCTCGAGGAGAAGTAGCCATAACTGCTGAACACGATGCCAATGTTATTTTTCAAACAGCTGTTTACCTCAAGTGCTCTTGACTTAATGCACACCCTAAATGAGAATGAACAACAGCCCGCTAGCGTTAGGAGATAATAAATCTGTGAAATAGCTGCCAGTGAACTAGAACAGCTGACAAGGAGTAAAACATGCACAATTGCATCTTAATAACATAAATATATCACCGGTAATGACTGCGACCTGAGCGAGAAGACGTTCTTAATTAGTGCATTCCTCAAAGAAGATATAAAGATATATATTTTTTTAAAAAGGTAAGAACTGAAGGGTGAGGAAGTTTAGGGGTTTGAAGGGCCACTGAGGGGAAAAATGGGACGAGCATGTCGGATCCTCCATACGGGCATGCAGGAGAGTTTGAGGGTGTTATAGTCACCTTGTGTCCTCTATCCTTTCCCTGGAGGTGTGGTGAGAAAGTGAAAGACAAAGAAAGTGTGAGAGAGGGCGTGAAAGAGGGCGAGACAGCCGGAAGGGGGTGAAATGACAGAAATGTTTGTGCTACGTGTTCTTGATGTTCCCAAAATGGAAACTGAGCGAGAGAGGATGCCACTACTAGAATGATGACTAAATAAATATCACTTTATTGTAGAAACATTTGAAAAAAACCTTGTAGAATATGATAAAGACACACTTTTCTATACTTTTGTTTCCTCTTACAAAGTTAGTACAGGTCACTTTTTTTTAGCATTAATTATTATTTCTATGCTAACAATGTGAAGGTCATGGGTTCGATTCCCAGGGAATGCAAAAACTGATCAAATGTAAATATGTACATTATAAATGTGTTCATTGCATTGTAATGCAAAAGTAAATGTAAAATATAATGAATTTGTAATAAACTAAAAATAAGATGTAATGTGAAGCCATTTATGCAGTATTTGGCCCAAAAAGTATTTGGATACTGAAATCACAATCGCCGCTTTCCCACCGTCAAGGTTCCAATTACAAATTGTTCTCGGCTCTATAAGCTCTTTAAACATTGACTGCAGTTGCCACTTAGATTGATATTTTGTTATCTAATGCAGTGATTCATTTATTTTTATATTTGTTCACAATGCCTCCTTGCTCTAACTTTTTTTCAAATGCTGTGCTCTTCACAGTTGTAGTCATCATTCTAAACGTGGACAAGCCTTACGGTGTGATAATGAAGCCTTGTGCAATGACTCACCCAGCTTTTCTTCTTTTTCTTCTTGTCTTCTGCATCTTTAGCGCTACCCATACTGGAATGGCTGGCTGCACTGTTAATACTGGACATACTTTCTGACGAATGCTGTCGACGGATCCTCAGGTCTGCTACACACACACACAAATGGTCAATGCATAACAAACGTTTGTGAGTTATAGTGGAACTTAAAATGGAAGTGAATAGGGACAATTTTAAAAGCAGAAAAGTGAAGCTTAATGTTAACCCAAAAATGAACTTTACTCACCCTCATGTCGTTCCAAACCCAGAAGTCCTTCGTTAATTTTCGGAAAACACAAATAAAGACATATTTGATGAAATCCAAGATTTTTTTTTTTTATCCCCCATAGAAAGCAACGTAATTACCACATTCAAGGTCCAGAAAAGTGGTAAAAATATTGTTAAAATAGTCAACGTGACTACAGTGGTTCAACCTTAACGTTATGAAGCAACAAGAATACTTTTTGTGCGCAAAAACAAAAAAAAAAACAATTCCGCAAATTTACACAGTTTACACAGAAAGTATTCTTGTCACTTAATAACATTAAGGTTGAACCACTGTAGTCACGTTGACTATTTCAACAATATTTTTACTACTTTTCTGGACCTTGAATGTGGTAATTACGTTGCTTTCTATGGGGGATAAAAAAAAAAACTCTCGGATTTCATCAAAAATATCTTAATTTGTGTTCCGAAGATGAACGAAGGTCTTACGGGTTTAGAACTACATGAGGGTGATTAAGTAATGACAGATATTTCATTTTTGGGTGAGTTAACCCATTAAAGCTTAGTAAAATCAAAGACTATAGAATAACACAAGACGTGTCACTCGTATTGTTTTGAATGGGAGAAAGTGTAACGCGCAATATGGCGGAATAAGTCCCGCCTTCTAAATAAGAGCCAATCGGTAAAGTCATCGCGTCACTGCAGCGGCGGTTAGAAGCTCCGGTTTCTATAGAACCGCGCGCCTCTGAAATGAGGCACAAGAGACGCGTGTTTAGGTATGCGCATGCACATTAGCTTGATCCAGCATAAAAATACAGTTTTTTTTGTCATGATTCGAGCGTTTGGAAAAAAAAAATTATGAGACAGTTGCTGTCAGATTTCATTGGTGATTTAAAATATGAAATTTAATCGAAAGCTTGGCAAACAGCTTTGGAGCTGCATGATGCCCAGGATGCCCGTGAGGCGTTTCAAAGATGGCCGCCGAGTGAAATGACTTGTCTTAAAGGGACTTTGGTAAAATGGCATATACCTTTTACACAGAATATGTTTGTAAGTGATTTTTTCAAACTTAAATCATGTAAAGAAAGAAAAAGGAAAGAAGGGACAAGTTGAAATGACATTTTCCAGTAATTGATTATACCACAAGTGCTGCTGATTAAGTTTAAAGGTGTGGTCACATTTAGTTAAAATGTTGGTCAATTTTAGTGAGCAAAAACATTACATCTTTTGCATAAATTCCTACTGAAATGACTGGATTTCACACGTGGAAATTCGCCAAACAATGGTAAATATGACTGCACCTTAACTTGAACCTGAATTACTCCTTTAATAACCGTGAAACAGAAAGTTATGACAGATTTTGAAGTATTTACACAAGCAGCACCTTTATGAACATGATCAGGGCCGTTGAGGGCCACTTGAATGGCCGTCTGAGCATCTGTGTTCTGAGCTTTCAATGCTTCAATGGTCTCTCTCAACTCTGCCAGCTCGGACTCCTACAACAAACACAGTTACATTGCTTATAAACACAACCGACTTCCCCTGATCACTTAGAAAAGTAAAAGCACACCTCCCCTCAACAAGCCACATGATTATGATTAATGTCTGTTGCTCAAATGGTGCAGGGCGAGTTGCGCTCCAAAGTTATACTCATACTTATGGTTAGAGGTTTGTTTAAATCCCAAACCCTAAATATGCACAATAATAATTGTGATGCTAGCAAACATTGCTTATTTAAATATCAAATCAGCATTACTTCAGAATCACTAGACAGGAAGTGAGCCACATGGCACTTTTGGATTTTGACCCTACACAAACTCTTTTGTAGGCAAAACGCAAGCTCCCTCTCGTACCACCAGCTGTCTTATTCCTCTATCAGACGTTTCCTGCCAAAAAAAGCACATGTGGAGATAAGCGCCCTGCTGAGCCGAGGAACTGAGCATGTGTTGCAGCCCCCTATACCATCGCAACACGGTCTCGCTGTAGATCCAGAGCTCAGGATTCTCACGCTTGCGATAGGGTTTCGCCTTTAATTGAAAGTCGGGCTGTCTTAACAAAGATGTCCCTCTGTAATCTCTGATGGTTTATTCAAGAGGGATTAACATGGGCAGGAACTCATTAAGTCAAGGAGGGTGCTTTGTGCAAATTAAGGGAGCAGTTTCACATTTTAACCTGAAGGTTACATTTACATGAAGACTGGATGGTTTTGTTGATGGGTGATTGGAAGAACTGCTCAGTCCAAATATAATAGAACATGTGCTATTAAATATCAATAAATACGAATAAGTTACTGTTCACATTTGTGTGTATGTCCTTTCCTACCTTTTGCTCCGCTGTCATTGTTAGACTCTGCAGGCGACAGGTCATGTTCGCCAGACTCTTCTCAAACGCCGCCACCAGGTGTGCCTGTCAAAACACACAGATAGATTTCAACACAGGGTTCTAATAAGATACTTTAGGTAATTGAGAAAAGAACTGCAAAATTAATCTTCTCTGGGTTCAAGGTTATCAAAGCTGAACATCTAGAGGTAGTTTACATTCTTGTGTGGTTAAGCTGTATTTTCAGCAGTCATTACTCTAGTCTTCAGTGTCACATGATCCTTCAGAAATCATTCTAATATGCTGATTTGCTGCTCCGAAAACATTTTGTATTATTATCAATGTTGAAAACTGTTGTGCTGCTTAATGTTCTTGGGTAAACCATCATACATTTTTTTTAGTATTCTTTGATGAATAGAATGTTAAAAAGAACACAATTTATTTTAAATATAAATCTTTTGTGACATTACAAATGTCTTTACTGTCACTTTAGATCAATTTAATGCATCCTTGCTGACACTTCATTCTAAACATACTAAACAACACAACACAAACCAATGAAGCCAATATTATGAATGCAGTGGGTGTAAAACAAATATACGAACACGGCGAGACCCACAGTGTAGATTTTCAGATCTGTTAAGTTTATCCTTCTGTATATAAAAACTTACAGCACACTCTGGGCATCTGAGTGGGAAAAACTATCATATATCTTTGTATCCGCCCAGTCTGAGCCTCTGGAGGATTCCTCCTGGGTAACTCTGATCTATACGGCACAAGCAAGCTGAAAAGTGCTGTGAACTCCTCAACAGTCGTCAAGGGCTTTGAAGCATGTTTCAGGTTTAAGCTACTGAGAAGGAGTTCAAAGGAAACACAATGTCTAAGGCTTGTCTGAACATAAGGCCCAGGGCTTTGGTGGAACAGCCATCTCTCCTGACCTCAGCAACACTAAAAAGATGTCTGATGTAAGTGAATGCTAAGGAGAACACGTCGGAAGTAACTATAGAATTACAATAGAAATGACCCAGTTTGGCATTTGACTCATGGTGTTCTAAAAAACTAAGGCACAAAAACAAAATAAAACAAAACAAAACAAAGTTTTGTTGGTGTATAAGGAGTGACAAGGTTACAAAGATATGCAAGGTCTCAAAAAATATTGACAATGTGTTATTTTGATGTGCAATTTCAGTTTAAGTGTAATGTGTAATGTGTGTAATGTAAATAACTTCAGTGTAATGTGATCATCGTGGATTATTATGTGTAAAATTGTAAAAATATTCATTCATGCATGATGGCGATTTAAACCCAATTCACTTCAATAAAGATAACTATACATGCTATTCTTGTCATGAGCATCAAGGTGTGGGGGCGCTGCGGTGCAAATTCCACTCATGTTTAATACATGTTAACTCGAACAGCAAAGGAAACTGACCCCAGGCCTGTGTTAAGGTAAGGCATGTTATTCGCAATTATGTGTTATGGCTGGGTTGTTATAGGTCTGTGTGACTCTCGATGTCTTAGGCCTAATTGAACGGAGGAATTTTGGTATTCTTCTGTAGCCTGACGAGTAACTTTAACCGTTGTTCAGTTCATGTGAACTCAAAGACAGCCTGATGCTTTTTTATAGACTATATGTGGGTGGCTGTTTGTTGTTTCATCTATCAATTTGTGTCGATAAAGTATAATAGGGTAAATCCTGTATAGTGATTGATCCTATATAGTGCTTGTGTATACACTCATAGCTGTTATGTATCTTCGTAAGTCATTGTAGGTCCCCACCCCCAAATGTTAAAAAAATAAAAAATAAAGTCCATGGTATAGTTCAAACACTGGTCTGTAGCATATATATGCTAGACAGAATTGGCCCTAATACAGAGCCCTGAGGGACACCCCGATGAATTAATGTCGGTTTCGGATTCATTTTCCCCCAAACATACATACTGGAAATGATCAGTGAAATAAGATTTAAACCACTCAAACACAACACCAGAGATGCCTAACCACCCACATATCTTTTCAAGAAGGTTGGTATGGCATATTGTGTCAAAAGCAGCACTAATATCTAAGAAAACTAAAATGCTACAAGCATCCGTATCAGTAGAAGTGAGAAAGTCATTTGTGACCCAGACAAGAGCAGTCTCAGGGCTGTGTCCTGATTTAAATGCAGACTGAAACAGTTCGAATAGATTATTTGTGGAAATACATTTTTGTAACTGACCAACAACCTGTTCGAGGACCTTAACCAGAAATTTAGACCTTAACCTTATTTAGTTGGAAATAAGATAAAATAAAAACATTTTAAATTATTATTTAAATAATATTTAAATAAGTTATAAAGATATGAATTAAAAATATTTTAAATAGCACTGTGTTTTATAATAGCGGTGTATTCAAAAGGTTCTTGGTATATACTATTTAAAATGCCTGCCAGGAAGTGAAGCCAAGCGAATACTGAGAGGCACAATGCCAAATGCTTGAGTGACTCTAATGGGAGAGCGCCTCTATAAACACAATTTTACGACATGCACTGCCCTGACCTGTTTGTCCATCCATTTATATTCCTTCAACAATCTGTCCACACTGAGTCCCTCAGCCCAGTCAAGCACACCTGAAACGGGCTGCATTTCCACGAACCATACACAAAGGTGCCTGACACATGAATCCCACCAAACAAACTCTCACCTATTCAAATCTCTCGGTGGGCATTTTAACATTAAAGTTATTTTAAACTATGATATGGATACAAATGAAAGCCACATAGTAGTAGTTTAAGCAACATAAAACCACATATATAAAGCTAAATCTCATGTTATCGCCTGTTTTGCTGCTGTAATGACAATATCTGAGCAAAATGGTCTTGGCTCTTCAACCTTTCTTTACCCGGATAATGGTTCAGCTGTGGCCAAAAGAGTGAACTAGCTAAAGCAGTACCCATGTTAACCACAGCCATCCTTAAGCTCTCTCACACCTTAATACAAAACTCCACAGATTCTAATACAAATGCACATGAAACTGAGGGATTATCCAATGGTTGGGTGGGAAGATTTGGATGGAAGAACAAGAGAATCTTTGAGGGTTCATACCCACATTTGGATACTTAACCTACACTTAAATGCAAATTATGGACTTTTTGATTGTAATTGTAAGTTCAGACTGGTGTCAAATGTTTTGCTTCAAAATACTTGTGCTAATTTTAAAATAAATGTCACTTGGTTTGACATTGTGATACTGGTTTAATGCAACAGCATTCAGACATTTGCCGTAAGTGGGTCCAGATATCAGGACATTTTTTCAGGAAGTGCAATTTAATCTTCATATGATATAGTTTCTGTGTTGTTAATTCATAATTTTATTATGTTGCTGTATAGCATCAGAATTCAACAGAAGCAAAGATGTTCTCTTGCATCCCTGAATACTGAACACCAACTTTCAAAAGTTGTTCTGACACTGAGAAGTTCAAAAACCTCCAGCTGGGAGCAGACATTTCAATCCACTCAACTATTGTACAACTTGAATAGATTTAGTTCGCAGCCGTTCTCCCATACACGAATCCTGTCAAACACAAATCACAGAGGAGGTCGAGTGAAGAGACAGGAACTGTCTCATGCTCTGTCACACTTCTCACTAAACTGTCAGAGAGCAAAGCCCTTCATCACACCTGCCCTCATCACTCCTGAGACAGAAAAATGAATAGATCTCAGCCTGGTCCAAACTCTTGCAGTGCCTTCACACAGAAATCTAATGTGACACTGAAACAGTGTGGCCTAGTTTGACAATGCAGGGACACAAACTAAAACGTCTCCTCGGAATACCACAGTCAAAAATTAAACGTCTGCGATTCTGAGCTGCTTTCAATGCGCAACTCACATTATGACAATGCAAATTCCCAAACATGCTGACTGTTAATAGTTTATCTTTAGAAGCCACTGCTGTGCATTTTACAAGATTTTCCTGATATAAAGTTTTATTATATTTATTACTGTCAGACGACTTTTTAAGACAATGTCAGCATGTGAAAATAATTTATATCTCATCCGGAGCGCGCACACGCTTATCTCAGACAGCGCGCAATACCGAGTTCTCTTTCAAGTCTTGCACTTTTTGTGTCAACATGCTCATTTTGGCGAGTATCCTAGCAATAGTAAGTTATGTCTTAAGTTAACAGTCGTGGATCGTGCATTATGTCTTAAAGGGAAAGAACTGCTACCTGTGTTTTTAATGTTAATCAAACAAAAATGACAAAGAAATCACTCACTGCTCTTGACTGAATAAGTTTGTAACTGAATTTTTTTTATTTTTTTTTATTTAATTTATACAGTGAAGATAATATGCAGTGTTATTTTATATTTAAGTACTTTATTCATTTTCTGTACCTGAAAACCTCTGTTAGATACCTGAAAAACCTGAAAAGCACTGTTTTTTTGCTCTTATTTTCTTTATTTTTATTTGAGAGTAGTCCAGTTTTCCCTGAATATAGCACATACCAAACCGTACCGAAACCGTGACCCTAAAACTGTGATACAAACCGAATATATATATATATATATATATATATATATATATATATATATATATATATATATATCTAAATATACAAACTGAACTGTGAGTAATGTGAACCGTTGCACCCCTAATATATATATATATATATATATATATATATATATATACGGTTCACATTACTCACAGTTTTGTTTGTATATATATATATATATACACACACAAACCAAATTGTGAGTAATGTGAACCGTTGCACCCCTAATATATATACACACACATTTTTGATATTTTTTATATACTTTTACTAGTGGGTGCAGGACACTATAGTTCATTTATGTAAGTGAGAATAGCAAAATAAAGTAAACTGTGACATATTATTCCCAAAAAGTATTCATACAGTGGACTACCAGTAAAACTGATACAAATTTGGAACCAAAAATTATTCAGACACTTTGACCTGACCATGTTTTGCTAAAGTGTTATCTGACATAATTATGATGATTTTGTTCTGACACAGTTTAACTCTGAGATCTTGTCATTTTTATTACCATTGTTTTAAACTATAGTGAATAAACTGTATTAACGAATGAAATGTTCAAGGTGTCTGAATAAATTTTGGTTTGACTGTATATATATTCAAATTTCAAAATAAATATTTTTAAATCTTCTTGGACCTTGGAATTACTCATAATTTTACTGCAGCACAGGCATTATTATGTATTCTAAATTTAAAACACTAGATGAGATGTATTTTGATGCCTTTTGACTGCTTTTCTTTGTTTCATCATCTAACTCACATTGGCTGCCAGCTGAGAGGTCAGGGTTGCCACTTTCTCCTGAGAAGCGTCCAGCTCTCTTCGCAGTTTTCTGATTTGCTGCAGGAAAAGAAGTGGTTTCTCATTACAAACTTCAATGAGCTGTGCACTCAAGCAATGGAGAATAAACTGCTTTCATTTTCTTTGCTTAACTGTAACAAAAGAACCTAGATATCAATCAGTGGCCTCAGGTAAGCACTCTGACATGTAAGACTTTGAAGTACTTTTCAGTGCTTTCTCTTGTATTGTACTAGAAGAGAGTGTGTGTAAAATGGGAAATTACCGTTGTATTTTGGACTGTTTGGCCCTTGATTGAGAAAAGAAAATACAATTAACTCTATGTTGCATGTTCGTACAAAATGCAGGTATAACCAAGAAACAGGAATACATTCGTTTTTAGTAGTTACAGGAAAAGGTTAGCTGTTCGTTACACGTTAAGCATTACATGACACAGCATATATAAAGGTTTGCAGTCTTGGACAAATATGACAACAGGAGAGAGAATATTAATGGCACACAAACACAAAAGAAAGTGAAATCAAAGGAAAATCAGTGATCAAACGAACAAGAGTCCAAATCAAAGTGAACCTGAGAAATTATGGATGTGTATGTTAAAGATGTTTGTCCATGACTGTGTGTGAGCTATGAATAAAAGTGAATTATGTATTTTGATAGAAGAGTGTCTCATAAAATAATGCAACATAGGGTTAAATTTCCATTTTTGAAAACACTGTAGACTTGGCTTAAGAGTAGGTACATATATTGGTAAATTATAAGGTAAATGTATTGGTTTGGTTATTCGATTCAATGAACCAACTGATGTTGGACTTTGTGAAAGTATATCACTGTTTGACCTTTTATTGCTTTTACATGTTACCAATATCACAAATATAACTAGGAAACAAGATATTCTTACCTCAGAGTGGGCCTTCTCCTCCGTCTGTGGGAGAAAACAACAGTTAAAGGAAAATGAAAATGACCCAAATACAATACTGTATATTACCAACATCCCAATAGCATTTTTTGCACACATAACAAACTACAATCAGTGTTTCCTATTAGATCCAATAAGAAGAAAGAATTAAGAAGCCAAAATCCACACCAGCTCTTTGCAAACACTTAAAGGTAAATCACAAAGCCATACAAAATAACTAATGATCAGGATTTTGCCATTTGGATCAGATTTATGGTTACCCGTTAGTAGCAGCTGATTTTAAGCAAAACGTTAGACTGTTAGGGTTTGCATGTATTAAAACATATGAAGGTGAATACAAGCAGGCTTTCTGTATAACAAATTATTACCTTGTCTAAAAAGGCCAGCACCTGAAAGTGAGAAAATGTGTGTTCAAATAGTGGCAAAGTCACAACACTGAGCCACCTTAAGCCTCTGAGATGGGTCAACTACCGCTATAAATCTCGTCATTAGTCTTTATTCATAGCCTTAGTGAATAGTGGAGGTTAAGTATTCAACTTTGATGACTTCTCAAAGAAATTACTCTTTAAAGTTATTAGTTTGTCAAGCTCAGGCAAATGGAAACAACATGTATGAAGTTACGGTTATTCAGAGACTAGCAGTGAATTTACTATGATCTAAAAAGACTTTTAATACAGAAAGCAAGACTCAAGCAAGGAATATAATGTGTATCTATTATATTTTGAAAGAAAACCCAGCTCTAAAATGGAAACAAAAAAAAGAATAAATATGAAAATATCAAATATAAAAATAAAAATGCAAAATGTGAGCACAAATTAGTTCAAATAAATAACTGTAAAATAAAAATAAAATATACTCATAGCGTACAACGGGGCTAAAGGCACACCATAAGGAAAATCTGCTTTTTACTAACTAGTTTCTGTTGGAAAACTGTTGATTTAATTAACTTGAACGGAAATATAAATCATTAATAAGATGTTTGTCTCAAAATATATTTGGTAATTTGAATGATTTGCATTTGCTTCATAAATCTATAACTTAAGAAAAAACATATATTAGATCTCAACTTAGTGCAGAATAGTTTTAGAATCGACTTTGCGTTGATGAGCAAAATTTCACTTGCATAGTGAAACGCAGATGCTTAACTGCTACGGTGAGTTTTTGTACCATCTAGTGGTTTCGAGATAAATGAAATCGAAATAAAATCTGTGCCTTTAGCACTGCTGTACGCTATATACTGTATACAGTAAGTACTATTGATTTATTTGTGTAAAACTTTTTTAAATGAAGAAAAACAACACTGAGTGCAAGACTTGCTATTTCTTTTGCAAAATTGAAATCTGACTGATTAGTCAATCACAACTTTCTGTAGGAAGACTATAGCGTCACTCACCGCAGAATATAAAGATGATGTGCTCGAGACCAAAGACAGAGAAGAACCATGAACTGTAGACAGAGCAGAAACAAAACGGTAAAAAAAAAATTATTTGTTTTTAATGCATAAATACAGGTACATGCGTAAATAGAAAAGGTATATCAATGGTACAGATGTAAATAAATAAATGAATTCTGCAACTAATTAACCGCAATACTAACCTTCATCAGTGCTGTCTCGGAAGGAGCCGGACCGGCTCATCCCGCGTGGCCGTTCCTCCAGCGAGGTGGCACTGCCGCCCAAAGTGTGTCCCTCCCCATACAGCTCGAACGAGTCCTGTGCTGGAATACTGTTGGAGCGGCTCATACTGGTGCTGGGAAGATTAAACTGTGACATACTGGTGGGACTCACTGCAACACAAATGTCAGGATGTCACAAAATTATAATTGATCTCAAAATCTGTTTATGGTATAATGAAAAATTGTACTGTAAAGTATAAATCAGATATGATATACAGTGCCCTCAACAATTATTGGCACCCTTAGTAATTATGAGCAAAAGCAGCTGTGAAAATAAATCTGCATTGTTTATCATTTTGAATTCAAAAAATTATAACCTTTCATTTAAGGAAAATAACTGAAAGTGGGGGGAAACTCACATTATGAAATAAATCTTTTTCTCCAAAACACGTTGACCACAATTATTGGCACCCTTTTATTCAATTCTTTTTGCAACCTCCTTTTGCCAAGATAACAGCTCTGAGTCTTCACCTATAATGCCTGATGAGTTTGGAGAACACCTGACAAAAGATCAGAGACCATTCCTTCATACAGAATCTCTCCAGATCCTTCAGATTCCAGCTCCATGCTGGTGCTTCTTCTCTTCAGTTCACTCCACTCATTCTCTTTAGGGTTCAGGTCAGGGGACTGGTATGGCCATGGCAGAAGCTTCATTCTGTGCTCAGTGACCCATTTTTGTGTTGGATTTGATGTTTGTTTTCCTGATGGAAGATCCAACCAGAGCCCATTATTGGATTTCTAGCAGAAGCGGTCAGGTTTTGATTTTTTATATGTTGGTATTTGATAGAATCTGAACAAGATGTCCATGACCTCTAGCAGAAAAATAGGCCCACAACATTAAAGATCCAGCAGTATATTTAACCGTGGGCATGGGGTACTTTTTATCCATGTGTGCACCAAACCCATCTGGTGGGTTTGCTGCCAAAAAGCTCTTTTTTTAGTTTCATCTGACCATAGAAGCTGGTCCTGTTTGAAGTTCCAGTCTTGTCTGACAACTGAATATGCTAGAGATTGTTTCTGGATGATTGTTTCTTGAAAGCCTCCCGAACATCTTGTGGGGATGTAGGTGTTGTTTGATAATTTTTTTAGGCTTTCTGAGACTCAAGACTCAACTAATCTCTGCAATTCTTCAGCTGTGATCCTTGGAGAGTCTTTGGCCACTCAAACTCTCCTCCTCACCGCACATTAGGACGATTTAGACACACGTCCTCTTCCAGGCAGATTTGTAACATGTTTAGTTGATTGGAACTTCTTAATTATTGCCCTGATAGTGGAAATGGGGATTTTCAATGTTTTAGGTATTTTCTTACAGCCACTTTCTATTTTGTGAAGCTCAACAATCTTCTGCTGCACATCAGAACTATATTCTTTGGTTTTACTCATTGTGATGAATGATTACAGGAATTTGGCATTTGTGTTTCCTCATGTTTATATTCCTGTCGAACAGGAAGTCATAGCTGGACAATTTCATGCTCCTAGTCACCCTGGTATGCTAAAAAAAATGTAAATATGAATGGGAATATACTTCAGAGATATTTTACTCATAAGAATTTCTAGGGGTGCCAATAATTGTGGCCAACATGTATTGGAGAAAAACATTTATTTCATAATGTGAGTTTCCCCTCACTTTCAACTGTTTTCCTTCAATGAAAGGTTAGAATTTTGTGATTTTTTTGAATGAAAGATCAAAAGGATAAACAATGCAGATTTATTTTCACATCCACCTTTGCTCATATTTACTAAGGGTGTCAATAATTGTGGAGGGCACTGTATGTTTACATACACAAGTTTGAGTAGTGGTATTTTCCAGCGCCGGTGCTGGTTGTGCCCGGTGGTGAAAGTGGACTTCCTGTGTCCTGCAGACCTCCAGTGGAATGAGAACGCAACCATTCCTTTCCTTCCTCATGTGATGTCTGCCTGGAGGATGGAGGGTACCTGATTGGAGGAAAATGGACTGTTTTAGCCATTCTACAAGGTAATATATTCCCAAAATGCAGTGTGTCCCCCCCAAAAAAATTTTTTTTGGAAAATAATTGCAACTGTTGAGTCTATTAAACTAAAAGCACTAAATCTCCAGCTGTGATAGGGCGTAAAAAAATGATTTATACAATAAATCTTGATGATAATAACTGCCCACACAGTCTTGCATCCATTATTCTGCAGTAATAGCTTTAGGCAGTGGGCAGACTTAGCATGCTTCAAAGACAGTTTCCATAAAACTAATGGAGATCACGTGGATCTGCTTGACTGGACTATCTTCAGTGCACACATCACTGCTGACCCGGGCCTTCAGTATTGAAATATCATATTGTGACCTGGATGATTTGCTCACATTGCGATTTAACTGTAAATAGAAGGTCACAAGCATGTAGCATTTCTGCAGTTTATCTTTTACCATAACTGCAGAGTGGTTTGGACACAACAATCTGATTTCATTTAAATGCTGCGCTTATCTCTGTGAATATTTAATTGCTTCTTAAGAGCATTATGTTGCTGTTTCTGTGGTTGTCTCTTGCTAAATGTGTTAATAAATGGAAAACTGGTGAGTCACACAGCTTGACAGCCACTGCGGATATGTAAAACATTTTGCCAACAACTACCAGTACTGTGGGTTGTTGTCAGCATGTTGCCGAAGTGTCTAATTGTTCAAAAACACAGTAAAACAGTAGTATTGAAAAATATCATTACAATTTAAAATAATTGTATTCTATCTTTAAATATTGTAAAATGTAATTGATTTCTGCGATGGCAAAGTATTACTCTAGCCTTCAGTGTCACGTGATCTTTCAGAAATCAGTTTTGATCAGTTTAATGCATTCTTGCTGAATGGTAGAGCAAGTCTACAGGTTTTCTTCGCTTGTTTTCGAAATGCAATTCGCATACCTCTAATCAAAAAGCCACATGATATCATTTATGTCTGTAGCACAAACTGTACAAGATGATGTGCCAGTGTTTAGTATTTAGGGTTAGGGGCTTCAATCTCTAAATCCAAGTATATAGATGTACACATGTACTGGGTGAGTGACACAAATTCAAAAGCTGCAGTTGATGAGAATATTAATGCTAGTTACTTGATGGAGGTGAGAACAGAAACAAAAACATATTTATGAGGACAATTACATGGATGGTGGTTATATTAGTACCTTAATCCCTTTTTGGGGAGAGTGTTTCTGTCAAGAGGCATGCTATTAAAACAGAAGAAAAATAAGAGAGTTATCTACGACAAACAGGCAGATTGATCATATCAAGACATAACTAATAATCCATTATTTCATTAAACATATCATGTAATATGCCTTTTATAAATCAATACATTGTTATCTTATCATTTAAATAATGCCATATGGATCTTCACTTACCCCTCAGACAGGGTGGACTTGACACTGCCCGTGCGGGTGACTTTTGGCCCATGGTGATGTGGGAGTGGCAGGTCTATGGACTCTGAGCTTGTGTGTAAACTAGTCATACTATGGCAGCTTAGTGTGTCTTTACTGCCTGCAGAGGAACTGCTGAGGTTTGGAGGCCAAGGCCGGGCATTAGAGGGCAGAGAGAGGCCAGATGCTGGACTAGAGGCTGGGGAGTCAGTGCCGAGGTCAGGCGTTTTGCCGTACAGCGGGCTGCTGCCTCCGCTTTGCCCACCCATGCTGCCCAGACTACCTGTTCCTGAGGAGGGTGAATCCAGGCTGGCCTGCCGCGCCAGTGTGCCATGAGGACTGCCCAGTGCTGATGGGCATTTACCAGAGTCAGGGGTGCCGGGGGAACTGGGTTTACTGCTGGTCTTACTGCCAAACAACCTGGGCAAATTGAAAACAAGACAAAACCTTGCTTATGTAAATTGTCGCAATGAATCGAGTTGATTTCAGAAACGGTTTACACAAAATTTGTTCTTTCATGAAAGAGGCCCTATGAATGTAATCTCACTTAAAAACAAAGTGTCATCACTCAGTTGCCAGCATAATTTCATTGGTCATCTTCTACTCCTTGCACATAATCAAATATGCTTTCAGTGGTGAATCTGCCCATGGTTACTGTATGGCTCCAGCAATAACAGGCTGAGGCAAGCAAATCCAGCTATACACTTCGGCTTCATGGAGCAGAGCATGTAGACATGTTTTTAAATGGACACACCTAATAATACAGAGATCAGCGTGCTGGAAATATGCACACTCCATCTGCTTTAATCAGCTCTGAATTGAGTCTGATCAGAATGGCAAATCATGCTCCCTGAGGAGTGTTTCCAAATAGGCACTTACATTCCAAAACCACCAGGTGGCACTATGACCCTAATTCGTCTCATGTGCAACTGTCCTCTGATGTAGAAGAGAGGTGCTAAGACAGACTGCTAAAGCTGCAACGTGATTTAGAGTCTCAAAAATGGGTTGCAGGCTGTTATGAGACTCACAGACAGCAAAGTCACAGGCAACAGGGACATAAAATGCTAAATGCATTAAAAAAAATGAAACTAACTGTATAATTGTGCAAATTAAACAGGCTTAACTTTTTAAAGGCTTATGTTACGGTTAATAAATTTGCACATTTTTTGGCTACATGTGTCATCCCTTAATGTTCATTGTGAAATCTAGTTGTGAAGCAAAACCAGTTGAGAACCACTGATTTACAGTAGATTACATCCTTATCTATTCATCAGATTATTTGTGGGCTGCTGACAAGATTTCAGGTCGTCTAATGGTGGCTGGGGGAAATACAAGAGTAAGACAGAAGGCTATGACTATGACTAAAGCAATGAGCTCCATAATCCATCACAAAATTTCCTGGATCTCTGAGGTAAGCCTAAACTCACTGGTGGATCAAATCAGCAATGCAACGCAGCCTGAGGCAGCTCGCTTCCATCTCACATACTTGCTAAGGAAACATGCTGAAACAGTCCTCCATGCTGGCCAAGAGGTCACGACATCACAGGAGTGAGCCAAACCACAAAAAGCAATTGTTCTTTCTTACTGTCTGCCTTTGTCCATTTGTCTCAAGCTAACTGCCTACTTTGCTTTCATATTTTAATCTTATCTCTGCCTTATGTCTGCCTTGTGTCATCTTTGTCTAACTTTTCTTGTCCTCCCATTACCCCAGTCATTTTATTCAGAAAGAAAGTCGGTTACCTGCGGAATGTGGGGGATGCAATGTCTGGGTATTTGGAGCCTGGCTGTCTGAGTCCCGATTGGGTAGAAGTGGGACTGGATTTGGGGGAAGTGGACAATCCCGTTCCCTCCTGATCTGACCCTGCCACTTTCTCTTTATCCGTTTGGTTGATGGTGATGGGACTAGAACGTCCTGACCCTACTTTCCCAGGGTCTCTTCTCTTTGTACTGGTTGGGGTTCCTACCACCCCTCCACTACCTCCCGCAGACTTTCCGCTGACATTAGAATCAATGCTGCTAGAGCTGGAACGATGCCCGCTGCGGCCCACCACGCTGCTTCCCCCACTAGATGACTTTGCCGGTCTAGGTAGGGAGCGATACTGGAGTGGAACCTTGGAGCCTCCACAGCCTAACAAAACGGCATCATCCTGGTGTTGAGCACCATCCAGACTAGTCTTCCGCTCATTGCCGATACCTGCACCCTTCCCAATGCCTGCAGACTTGGGTACCTTGCCTAGAGTTGCAGAGCCACTGGTCAGAGTGGCCCCACTGGCTGTGATGAGGGCTCCGGCAGGACCCGGAATCTTTTTAAAGCCGAAGGAGCTTGTGGTAGGTGGACGACCAATGCCTGAGGGTGGCTTCTTCCCTTCATCTCCGCTGCTTTTGCCTGCATCTGATGGTGAACGCTGGATGCTTGGGCTCTTAGATGGGGCCTTGCCCTTCTCAGATGCCTTGGCATCATCAGTTTTACCTGTCAGCAGAAAGATGTTTGTTATGGCACTGGTACCTCCTGCTCAATCATTCAATACTCCTGGCCAGGGGTGGCCAGTTTTTTGCAAATAATTTTACAACCCAATCAATCATTACCAGTACAATGCAAAGCCACTCTGCCAATGGCACTTTTTTGCACAAATCAGCAAACAGCACAAATAAGGTACTCTAAGCCAACTGAGTGTCCCAAAAAAGTAGCTTGACAGAGCTTCAGCTACAAAAGTTGGCTGAGATAACAAAAAAGACTCAACAGTCCCTTAAACCTGTCAAAAAAACTCATCTCTTTTTGATTTTACCTTCTCTTTGAAGCTACACTAAACAATTCTTTGGAATACTATGCATAAAATGTCCCAACTGACAGATATCACTGATATGCCCTTGGTTTTGTAACATGGAAACAGGGATTCTTTTCTTTCATGCTTCCCTGCAGGAACTTGTGGGCTACATTTTGAAAGTTCCCTGAGAGAACTGCCATTTTTGAAAGCATACCTAAAGGTTTTCCAAAGTATTCTGTCTCTCTCTTACCCCTTTTTCCACCAAGGCAGTTTGAGTTCTGGTTCAGAGACAGAGCCAAGTTTCAAATCAGTTATTTGTCTTTCGACACCCAAAGCACCAGCTCTGAACCAGGAAAAGTGGTTCGTAAGTAGCACCAAAACATTGCTGGTCTAGAAGTAAGAACCGCTTGCGTCAGGGGCTGGGGGTGGGGCTACCGTGACCAACAGACTAACAGAAACTTGTGACCACCATTTTTGAAATAGTAGCTAATCAAGCTAATAGCGGCTCGATTGTAATCTCTGTCTATGCAAATTAAGGCGAGCTGCACAAACATGTTGGATTTGCCGTGTTTGGATGCCAATGTAGGTTTGCAAAGTCACAGCATTATTGTTGGTGTGTTTGGCACTGCCGGGAAAGATGAGACCTATACAGTGACGTAAGATCTGGCTCTGTGGTGGCTCTCTAGCCTGTGGAAAGGCTTCTGGTTCTTAGAAGGCTTGCCAGTCGAACCAACTCTGAACTAGCCTGGTTCATGTTGGTGAAAAAAGGGGTATCTGAGAAACCACAAATGGTACTACAAGTATCTTTTCATATTTACAATGTACAACTGTATGAGATTTTGATACCTGGTGTTTTGAGAGAGGTGGACGAGCCTTTGGTCCGTGGTGGTGTGATGCCAACCTGGGCACTCATGCCCCTCCTCCAGGAGCCTGTTTGAGACATGGGCAAACCTGTCTTCTGGCCAACATCCTCACCCTGACATGAAGAAGAAGGGGATGAAGTCTTCCACTTGCAGGAAGGGTCCATACCTGGCTCCATCTCTTCATCAACCTTCTTCAGATCCTCAGCACCAGCCCAGCTGCTACCATCCTGCTCGGTATGTCTGTTCGTATCTTTATTTGACTGTGAATTACACAAACACACAGAATATAGTGCACACACAGTAATCTCACATTGGCAATCCGTCTGACAGATGGCCAAACTTTTCTTACTAGCCAAAGCAAAATGTCCAAAACTCTCAATCTGTTCAATCTGCTGTGGCCTACTGACAGACTGCTGATACAAAGCTATTTATAAAAAAGTGTGTGTGTGAGGAGAAAAAATATATAAGACTAGAGCCTATGCACACCTGTGCTGCTTTGCTCTTGCGAGATGAGATGCCGGAATATGTGGGTGGATTCAGATCGTCAGTGCCGATGTTATCTAAAGTATCACTCAAACCACTGCTGACCGAACTACTGTCATCCCAGCTGTAGAGACAGAAAGAAAAGTGTTAAAATATAAGCATAAACAAAAACACCTTAAATTTGGGGGGCTTCCTATTCCCAAAAGCATCACTAAGCTCAAACTTAATGTACGTATCTAGGAACTAGAATATCATTGAGACTTGAGGGTGGGTACTTTTGACTTGGGCCAGTAAGCAAACAACTAGCAACCACCCAGAACACCTTAGCAGTCATTCAGCAATGTGCTACAAATCACTAAGCACCGAAATCGTATTGGTCAAAAATCCCACTCCATGTTCATCATGCAGCATTATTGCTTTCACTGTGCAAAGAAAAATAATTACTTGTCAGGCCTGGATAGGATATAGTGCATCATTTTTAAATTGAATTAGGACAATTCTGATTTAAGACCATTTTTTCCCCCCTTGAGGACAAGACCCATTTTTGCTCTGTTTGGTTTTTCGAGGTTGTATCTTTTGGAAATATTTAGAGAAAGTTTGTGCCCACAAGGTTTGTCTTTGATTAGACCTTTCCAAACTTTCATCATAAGAACCAGGACTGAAAATGTGATTGCAATACACCTTCATTCATATTTCAAAGCCCATTATTGTTGACTCGCTGTCACCATCTTATTCATATTATTTCTCTTAATTAGTCTTCTCTGCTTCAATTCTCATTAACTATTGACAATATTTCTCTACCAGACTGTGTCTAATTAATGAAGGATATTAAACAGTAGCTTTGACATCCTCAACTTTGTTGACCCAGTTGAAATTCCAAGAGGAAAGCTGAGTGTGAATGCATATGAAGTTATTATTACTTCCAAAGTAGGATTGTACAGACTTGTTTAACATGGCCCAGTCAATTGCAAACTAATTTTCTGTCTATTACACCAGATAAATCATATACTGAAATTGATCACATACTGTCTCTCCTGTGTTGCTAAGTGAGCTCTGTTTGATATTGTGTGTGGACGCATATGTCCTCACATTTAATGAACTCTTCAGATCTGATTATATTTTGTATTCAACTCTCTGATGACTGGTGGCTATTTGTTGTTCGGTTCTACAGACTAAATTGACAGCTATACCGACATGAAATCCATTCAGACAAGACAAAGAGAAACATCCTGGCATTTACCGACATCATCTGACATAAGAGATCACTGAAATATTCAAACCTTTTTCCTGATGTCAATATCTACAGTTCAATTATTCATATCGATTCTAAGATTCTAAGTAATGCTTGCAGAACTACGTTGGCATCTAAAATTCAATATATTCATGTCTACCCAGGAGACGTGCATGTCCAGGACATTTAGTCTTCTTCTTGAAATGTTTGACGAGCTAGTATAGATTCCCTCTTCACTTTTATAATGTATGCAGGGCAGAGCAAGAAAGAAAGAAAACTCGGAGAGGCTGAAAGCGACTGGATAATAATTGTGAGAGACCCCGCAGGGCTCTTAACACCAGCATGTGGGTGTTTCTGAAGATTCTTGCATTAGAAAGAGGCTCGGTGGGTGCGAGTATCACTCTAAAAATATCATTATTGATTTTTCAACATCCTTGTTTCTCCCTTATTTAACTTCAGGAGCACTTGACACATTTAGCTTGAGATCTGATACTGTTATATAATAATGCAAATTAAAGATTAGAGATGAGGAAATTTAAAGTCTATCATACAACAGATTCTTCTAAAGTCTGATTGGATGAGTTGAGCATCTGAAGCCACTGTAAAAAGTCGATATACTGTATGCAAATATTTCACTGCACAAAAAGGAAGCTGCCACATAACAGTCAACAGTTAGACAAATGAACCATACTTGATTATTTGATTATTGTTTTATTATTAAAAACTTTCATTATATTGCTGTTGCCACCACCACTTCTGCTTAATTTAAAACTTTTGCAACATTTTTTGAAAGTATCCAGTTTGATGGTGTTCGGTTTTCTGCTCAGCAACCATTTACATTTTATTGAACACTTTTTAAATATTAAATGACAAGAAGAATTTGCACTTTTATTGGAAAATGCGTATTTAATCTAAATTCTGTGATCTGTGATCAAAACAGTTTGATAGCTTTCTGGTATCGTTTTCCATTAGTATCCAACTGAAACAAATACCATTAATTATTTCTCAACAACTTCTCAAGAATCATACTAATGAAAGATATTTCTCATTCACCAAATCATCTTCTAGTCATTGAACTATTATAGATAAAGGATATGTCTATTGATATACAATTAACTGGAACTGTAATGTCAAGCATGGTACACATCAAAATCTATTAATAACATCAACAGTGGTTGTGCCTGTCTGAACTACACATTAAATGGCACTATTCAAGAGTGAAATGGCTGCAGTATCCAGTGACTTTATGCACATTAGCAGCTAATTCTTTAACACCTGGGTAGAGTTTATTGACTTGTTGGTGCTATGATGTGCTTGTAGTCCTGAGTTCAGACGAATGTTAAATGAAGCTTAACACTGCAAGTGGACCACCAACACAAATCAATAACCACCAAACACCACTCCAGGCCAGTTGACAATTTCCCCTAATACGCACTCTACTGAAACCTTACCTGCCTGAGAGTTTTCTAGGGCTTCTTCTTTGCATTTACCCTCCCACAATGCAATAGTAAACATCTGAAACTGTGGTACTCAATCTTAGTTGGCAAGGGCTCACAGATTAAGGTCACCTTGACAGTCTTGTTTCCACACACCTATCTCCCCGCTGAGTGTGCCCACTGCTTTGAGAGAGTGACATCAGCAGAAAAAGAGCACAGTCACTGTTATACAGCCAGAATGGTGACTAAACCTCCACTTCTTGTGACTTCACAGGATGCTGCAAGTAGGAAATACATGATCTAATTTTGGGTGTTGGTGTTTTTTGGGGATTTGAATGTTTCATATTCTCAATATCTTAGTTTTGAGAATTAATACAATTAACATGGGCACCATTTCAAATATATATTTCTAGTTACTGACCATGAGAAATTAAATGTGACTAATTTTATATATTGAAGCACATTGTCGATAGCAAAATGAGCTGGGAATGAGTTCCCTCTAGTGCAGTTTGAGATTACATGGCTTTAAAGTAAGATTTAAACAATTTGACAGTTTAAAAGCATTACCTTTTTCTTCACTTAGGAGCAAATACTATCTTCTTATGCAAATTCAGCTAAATATAATGATTGTTCACCAAAACACAAGGTGATTCCACCTAAAATGTCAGTTAATGCTTATTAGTGAATAATTGAATTAGTGAATAATTACCTCGTTTGGCTTTTTAGATTGAAATTTGTCACAGTTAATTCAGCAGAACAGTCTTAGGGCGACTGCCAGTGAATATCTAGGGTGGTACATTGTTCTTGAGAAATGTGATGCCCTATGCAGACAGTAGTGGATTCTGGAATAGGCAATATACACTAGGCAGGTTAGTTAGTTAGGATGGCTACATTCTCTGCATACAGTGAGACAAACACTTCTTGCTTAACCACTGCTTTTTTAAAAGGGCCACGCATGTTGTCCATTCCATTCATTCTTATTTAAAATGAATTGTGACTTAGTAGATACTTAGCAGATTTTCCGAGCCTTGCCCTGTGCTTTACTTCACTGTCCCATTTCGTGCCAGTCCAAGTTAAATGTATTCAAGCACTAAATTGTGGAGGAAGCAGCAGACTACCAAAATATGGCATACTTTACTGGAGCTGTACAACATGATTCCATTGTGATTCAGTATAGTTTTTATAAAAGCAGTCAGACTTAATGCAGCTAGTGGGATAAAGACTCCAGAGAGCTGCCCTAGAAGCTTGCCCATATGGGTTGAATATTTTATTCTTTTCTGTGCTGTCATATCTGTGATGTGACTGACAGTCGGACCAGGGTGACATGCTGTCTCTGGACCATGTCCTTAGACACCGGTCCATTTATGACAGCAATCCCAGTCAAAACGGCTGCAATTTTCGCCTTTCACTTGAAACATATACATAAAATGTGTTTCTGACTGTTGATTCTAGCACCTGTGTTTGGTTGGTTGAATATCAACCACGGATTATTGTTTTTTTTTTAATTAAAACGCCTCGCAGTATGAGTGGCGGCATTCGCTTTAACTCGATGTTCAGTGCAAACGTCCATTCAAGCATACACTAATATTCTCATGCAATATTCAGTGTTGAAAGAACCATGAAACAATAACACTCAATAAAGCCATTTTTTGGTT
This sequence comes from Megalobrama amblycephala, assembly GCF_018812025.1. Lineage (NCBI taxonomy): Eukaryota > Metazoa > Chordata > Actinopteri > Cypriniformes > Xenocyprididae > Megalobrama > Megalobrama amblycephala. The sequence goes on along the minus strand of NC_063057.1, from coordinate 18,287,056 downwards.
CCAACGTGTATCAAAACAAATCAATTTCTTGATCACTAGCTGTGCCCATTGGTCTGTTAAATATGTTTCATGCTGTGGCTTAATTATGGCAAAGCAACATATTTTCAGGGGAAATTAACCATCGTCTGTATGGTTGCATAACAGTCCTACAACTGAGTCCATTCAAATGAAGTCTTTTAAGAGCATGTAGCCATTAGCCATTCATTTTCATCTATAAATCAAGTTAAACCCAAACACAAAAGTTCAATAATTCAAAGATTAGCATAAAAAGTCTTAAGGCCACAACACCATGTTAATTCTTTTTATGACATTCATTGCAAAGAGAATCATTTACAGAAACAATATCTGCAATCAAATGGTTCCCAAAGGGAACATTTACAACATTTAGCGGTCTTTGAATGTTGACACTGATATAAAGACACAATGCACAACATAAAGAATAATCCAGTTTAACAGTAAATCTTAATAATGAAAACAAAGTATTTTGTATTATCATAAAGTTAATATCTAGAGCTTTAGCTTAAATTAAACCAAACAGTGACAAGCCTGTTAGAGTCACCAACATACCAAAGTATGTCCCAAAACCAGTGACTGATGGCTACCGAATCAGGTGAAAGGGTGAACACTAACTCACCGCCCTGCGATTGATGCTGTCTGGCTTTCTGTAAGCTGCCCGTGTCATGCTGTAGCTCCAGGAGAGGAAGAAAAAGCAAAGGAGAGAGGAAAAAAAGAAGGGGAAGAAGATGGAGGAAGAATGCAACCCACCTGCTTGGTTGCGAAACACGGGCTGGAGGGAAAAGAGAGACATCTCGCCACTTCTTACAGCTCCACCCCACCCCCCACACCTCACCCCTCCCCAGGGCCCATCATGCACTCTGAGAAATGCTTCAGACATCCTCAACCAACTGGGGCGTTGCCAGAAGACACAGACTCCAATCAAAGTCAGAGTCAGGGTCAAACTTGAAGTTGCATGCCGGGGAACACAAGGAAAATGATGCACGATGACCTTTATGTGCTGATACTTTGGAAACTAGTGACTCATATTTATAAATTAAATAAATGCATATAGTGGCCTTAACAAGATGCGTCATTCAAATTAAAGAAAATGTGAAATGTACTTCAGCTGTTATATTTTTACAGCTTAATCAAATCAGTTTGAATGAAATGACCTTGTGGAGGCAGAGTATGACAATGCCATCTCTTATGAAATCAGGGACAGACAAACGTCACTCCATTGGCTTGAGTGGGAAAAAAAAAATGTGTTTGACTTCTGCATTGCAGAGGAAACCGACAACCAGCCACCACCAAAATCCGCAGACATGAGCTGCAGATACACCCCTTTACTTCTGGAAATCAATACACTGGCACCACTGAGGGATGTAGAGGCTCTGTTTCTCAAACAGACAAACCCACAATCACAGAGGCAGTCAAATGCATTCTTGATTGTATGACATAAAATATGTAGAAATGATAGTTGATGAACATAAATGAGAATCACCACACACACACTCATACACGTTGAGTTTCCATATTTTATGGGGATTTTCCATAGACAAAATGATTTTTATACTGTACAAACTATATATTGTTGTATACAGTTGTATACAGTTAGTATGGTTTATAAGCTGTTTTTCTCATGGGGACCAAAAAAGGATGGATAGATAGATAGATAGATAGATAGATAGATAGATAGATAGATAGATAGATAGATAGATAGATAGATAGATAGATAGATAGATAGATAGATAGATAGATAGATATAGATAGATGCTTTTGACTTTACTACAGCATACATTTTTATATATCACACTACTTTTTTTCTTTTTTTCTTTTTTTTTACACAGCATAAATGAGTATATAGCTGACTTTATATTGTAGGATGTGAGTCCTTTGCAAGAGGATCTTTATATTTAGGAACTTTGTCATCAAAAAGTTTGAAAACCCTTGAGTTAGGCATTATATAATGTAGTAATGTAGGCCGGTTTTCTGTCTGGGCACTAATGAAACCTCTTGTTTGTTTATGCGGACAGTGTTTCTGTTTACATCCCCAGGGCAATAATCAATCCTAATACTCCATTACTTACTGACTTTGAGCAGTGTTTGTCACTAGTAGAGTATTCCTATTAAATTCATTATCTAAACAGATGCTGCATGAAGAAGTCAGTATGAATCCCAAAAGCATAGTCTACAATCTGAAGAAGAATGGCTTAATTCTTTTATCATTTGTTCTAGAAAAACATAGATGTTTTGGCATAGATGAAGTGGTAATGGCTCAACCATGCTCCTATATTGATCAGGACCAGCACATCAGAAACCTCTAACGGTGGTAAAAATGGCCATGTCAGAGCCACTATGTCCAACTGCCTTGAGCATCCGGTGTGTGAGGTCTGAAAATGCTGATCTCTCGCGTGTATATGTCAATGAGTGCGAGAGATCACTTCCGCCGTCAGAGTGCATTTAGACCTCACACACCAGATGCTCAAGGCAGTTGGACATAGTGGTGTATTAGAGGTAAAAAATGATATAGGTTTCTCGCACAAACCGATCATTTTATGTCTTAGGACATCAATGTGTCGTCACAAGCCGCAGAGTTTCATTTGGATTTGTCTGTGCATGTTTTTTTTTTTTACTCTTATAAATGGAATTCCCATTGACATGCATTATAAGACTGACAGACGGCAACGGTTGGAGTTAAAAATCATCATTTGTATTCTACTGAAGAAACAAAGTCACCTACATCTTGGATGCCATGGGGAAAGCAGATAAACAATATATTTTCATTTTTGGGTGAACTATTCCTTTAAGGCCCCGTTTACACTAATGCATTTTCGTTTTAAAATGGCATTTTAAAATTAAAACAATACTTGTCTACACTGGCGCATCTACAGCATTTCAGAAACTATCTCCTTCTACGCTACATAACCAAATGCATGTCACATGACCATTCATGCACACTGGGCATGTGCGTACAAGTGTAAACAGTTGACTTTTGTGCATAGCTGCAGTATATAAAAAAGTTTAACAGCACAATGGCTGATAAAAATGGCAACAAAGCCAGCAAAGATTGTAGTTCAGTCTCCATGTAATTGTTTACACAGCCGTCAAGGATACGCAGAGTGAATGTGAGCAGCCACGCCATCGTTTTCAAAAGTCTTCATCAAACGCAACCCTGCCATTTTCAAACTAAAACGGCTCTGCAGCGTTTTCGAAAGTCTCCATTTTCGAGGGTCAAATGTGGCGGAGTAGTGTAAATGACAGGTGTGACCGTAGCAAAAGATATGCGTTTTAAAACGAAAATGCACTATTGCAAATGGGGCCTAAGTCTTACAGTCCTACAGAAACTTTGAATTAAAGAGACAAAGGACAAAAGGGTATAGTGAAATACTGAGGCAGCACTCTTCAGGGTTTATCCCAGGTGGAAATGCAATAATTACTCTGCTCTTCTGTAAATGCTTGTGGCTCAAGTTCAAAACTTAAAAGTGCTGAACAACAAAATCAGTATCTGAGCAGCTTTCTCTGTTTAGTTACTATATAACATCCCTGGAGTTCGAGTTAGAAGAGAGGAGATTTACATAGACACACCAACAAACTTTGTATATTGCAAATAATGATGGATTAGTCAGAAAATGCTCAAGAGTAAACAAAATGTTATTACGGAAAGAAAACATGTTGGTTGACCTTAAACTGTCTAGAGTCAGATTATGGTGGATTTGGTGGACTTTGATTGATAGTTTGAATGCAGCAGGAAGGAAACACAACCCAAAAGGCTGGCAGGGGGTCTTATATTGGGAGTCATGAAGGATATGGTCGGATATTGCAAAGTGTTACTGGAGACTTCAAATAATTAGGCAAACATACTCCTAGAAAAAGGGTATCAAAAGCACCTATAAACTTTTTAATCAGCAATTTATCACTTTCATAAATTTAAAAGCACAGTATCTATTTGATGTATTGAAAAAAATAGGCATCTATCAAGCACTTCTTTACGCTAAACTGGTCTTGGTGAAAATATTACCAATCCATCATATGAATTTTTGAATCAAAACAAGCTTAATCTACAGCTTAATAGCAAAATAAATTACATTTTACTGGAGACGGTAAACAAACAATGCATCACAACTAAAAGCAGAACCAATGCAGTCCAATTCATGTATTTTCACATGCTTTGTCTAGTGAATCAGTCAAAAAGAATCAGATCAACTTAGGAATGACTCACTGAATCTGAACTGTTACTGAACTACCATCTGATAGTTTTGTTGTAATATTTTTTTTATTTGTATATATGACCAATTATGGACTTTTTTAATGATAATTTTCAGCATTTGTTCAAAGATGTGGTTTGTGAGATTTTTTAATCTTTTTTAGTCTTTTTAATCTAGTGGTAAAGAATCAATAATGAGTTAAAAAGAAGCAGCTTTGGGAAACAGGGCAAGAATATTCATTAATTTATGAAGTGGGCAAATGAATCTCAATTAGTGAGTGATTTCCTGCACCAAATGAGATGACCATCTATAACCTGAAAGATTATAGAGATTATAGAGATTAAAGATCTCCCAGACTCCATTTTACTGTGATGAATGAAGGTGCAGGAGTCTGAATCTTATTCAGCTTGGAATAACAGAAACACTCACAAAATCTTTTCTGTCTAATAGGAATCTTTGTCAATGACTGTAAAATCACATCACTACAAAATCCTCCCTCTGTTTACCACAGAATAACAAAACCACAGATCATTTTAGCATCAGTCCTTCAAACAGACACAAACCCTTTGCTCTCACTCCCTTCCCACGAATAAACACAAACCAATCCCCAAAGCTTTCCTTTCAAGTACAAAAATGCCGAGCAAGCTGTCATAAGCAGCCAGCCTCTTTCTCTGAGTCTGAAAGTGAAGGGTTTTACTTATTCATGTCTGCGCGCTGTCGTACGGGTCCTGCTTTCTCAACCACAGTGCTGCCGCTAGCCATGCCTCATCTATGTTGCATGATGAGAGTATTTATAGCCAAAGACTTTTAGCAACCATTGGATTAATCTCATGGCAACTGATTTTCAGACATCGCCACAAATGATACATACATACTTTTTGTCAGACAAGCACTAAATTCCTATAACATCCAGCCTGCAATGGCTTCATGACAGTAAAGTGACCCGTTTCGTGCAAGTCAACGCTGTCTTTTCTCTTTTTAATGAATATTATTACAGGATTACTAAAAACAACACCGTGAGATTTAGTAGCAGCAGCCCACTTTTATACTTCAGACCGGATTTCTACGAAGCAAAATTATTGCCATTGTACGGGAGACGTGTTGCTGTTGGCCGGGCTGCTTCGCTGCTTATTCAGCAGTCAGGGTTTTAAAAGGGCAACAGCAGATTGAAATAATCTCATTTTCCCCAGCCTGAGGGATTCAAACTGAGCTACATGCCACAGCAGGAGAGAGAGGGAGTGAGCTTTGTTTAAATGCCCAAATCTCAGCAGTCACACTCTTTGAGGTACTACACACAGATGGCCGCTCAAAGCATATGACAGCCACAATTACGCTACTACACACTGCCAATAAGCAAACACGCTACTGACTGGCTTTATTATTCAAACAGATGAAAGTTAGTCAGCTTCCAGCATGTGAAGCAATGATATTACTTGCTAACATCAGTGGCGTATATCGACAATTCAACCGTTGCCTTGATGCTCATGTAGGTAATACTAGTTCAAGTCTGGCTCACAACAAATCTTGATTCTCTCTCACTGTTGCTTGTCCTCTGTTTAGGGTCAATCAATAATAGTTTTCTTAAAGGGGCTATATGTAGAATCAGGCATCCGCCAGACCGCCTTCTATATTCTACTTACGAAGATAGTGTAAAACTCTCGCAGTTCAAAACACATACACTACGTCCTAAGCCTTCCCTATTGAAGTTACGGAAAAAGCTTAACTGACGCGATGCCAGTTCCATTTTTTTTTTCATAAGTTGAATACGGAAGGCGTTCTGGTGGAAGCTAGATATTTTACTTCATAACTTGTTAAATATGGATTTTTTCTTTTTTTTTTACACAAACGCTTCGCTTCACTTCACCTCACTTCACTTCACTTCACTTCACTTCACTTCAGAAGGCCTTTATTAACCCCCCGGAGCCGTGTGGAATATGTTTATGATGGATGGATGTGGATGGAGACACTTTCTTCAGCTCATACTTGTTGATCCTCTGCTCAAGTTTGGTGAAAATCCCTCTTTTGATATCATAAACATAAAATGTTCTGAAGAAATTGCAAATTGTGTCTGTGCATGCAAAAATAATATAATATAATCTAAATCTAATCTAATCTAATCTAATATAACTGAATAGAATTGAACAGAGTAGAACAGATGATTAAAGGGCAAAAATGAAATTTCTGTCATTTATTACTCAACCTCATGTCGTTCCACACCCATAAGGCCTTCATTCATCTTCGCAACACAAATTAAGATATTTTTGATTAAATCCGATGGCTCTGTCAGGCCTTCATTCAAAGCAATGACATTTCCTCTCTCAAGATCCATAAAGGTACTAAAAACATATTTGAATCAGTTCATGTGAGTTCAGTGGTTCTATCTTAATATTATAAAGTGGCTTTTTGTGAGCAAAAATAACCAAAATAATGACTTCTCAACAATATAGTGATGGGCCGATTTCAAAACACTGCTTCGGAGCTTTACGAATCGAATCAGTGACTCGGATCTCCCATCAAACGGCTAAACTGCTGAAATCACGTGACTTTGGCACTCCGAATCACTGATTCGATTCGCACAGCTCCGAAGCAGTGTTTTAAAATCGGCCCATCACTATATTGTTGAAAAGTCATTATATTGTTTTTTTGGCGCACAAAAATATTCTCGTCGCTTTATAATATTAAAGTAGAACTACTGTTTTAAATATGTTTTTAGTACCTTTTTGGATCTTGAGAGAGGAAATGCCATTGCTGTGAATGCAGGCCTCACTGAGACGTCAGATTTAATCAAAAATATCTTAATTTGTGTTCCGAAGATGAACGAAGGTCTTACGGGTGTAGAACGACATGAGGGTGAGTAATAAATGACATTATTTTCATTTTTGGGTGAACTAACCCTTTAAGGGTCTGTTCCAGTTCCTAATCCATAAACCTTAGCAATACTATATATTAAAAACAGCTTATATTATCACATAGTTTTTTTTATTAATTAACAGCATTATTCAGATTTCTCTAGCCAAAATCAGATTGATGGGTTTAGCTGTAGTCTGTACATTATAAGTGCATTGCAAGGAAGAGTCAGAAACGGATTGGAACGACATTAAGCAGCAACTGTAATGAGTCCCTCTGGAACCTCCTGCTCTCTCCACCCTATAACATCACATCGCACAGAGAACAAGCGCACAGGGATCATGTTTATTTTCCCAATTAGAGCTAGTAATTGGTCAGGGAGTCAGGGGTCGGTGAAATTCTAACCATAATACACACAGGTACTGACTACTAAATATTCAGAGCAATGCAAATTTATGAGCTGCTATTAAAATAAATTGCTTATAGAGTGAAAGCTATACGAATTGGAGAGAAAGAGAGAGAGTAATTTCCCAATGCCAATCCAGAGTCGCAGGGGCTCTGAGCTGACAGTTTTTCTCAATCACGTCCCCTCTGGACAGGTAGGGTTCATTAGTCTGGGGACCGAGGTTCAGTCTGGGGACCTTCAGCACAGCTGATCCTTATCCACAGACAAACTGACTGTTACCGTGGGCAAGACTAAAATACAATGCATCCCTAAGGCTTGAGACTGTGCCATTTTACTCAATTTTTGGTTGTGAAAAACACTTGACACTGACGAGGAAAGGAAACAGCTCAAATGCCAAGAAAATTCCAAACCAAGCAGAAGGTACTGTAGACCATACTGGTTATTGTAAATAAATACATTTTTACATTGGAGCTTCTCATTTAAAATGCATATACTACTAGGAACAAGCAAAGACAAGATATTATTCAGCACACCTTTATTTCATTTAGTTCTCAAAATTAATTCCGACTTTACATGTACAACCCTAAACGACTCGTAAATACTGTTAATAATAATACGACTTTCACGATTTTGGGCCAACTAAGCTCCAAAAGGGAACAAGCAGTATCCTGACAGTGTTAACAGGTGATCTGCTTGACAGAAGACAAGATGCCGGTTTTGATGTGATTGGCAGGCCGCTATGATACCGTCTAGACCTCATCAGTTAGAATCACACCCAGTCATTAATATCTGCTCGCATCCAGCACAGACAAAGGCAGGAAGCAGCTCATTGATCAAAGAAAGGTGATATCAGGTCCGTCAATCGCTGAATCTCATTCATCACCTGATTCGAACTCTGCTAAAGTCCTCAAAGAGTTAGACATCACAAAATGGCGTAACATTCATATAAATCACTCGGATTAGAGCTTCTGCTAAAAAAATTTATGGGTCCTATTATCAAATGACACGGTGGAGGAGACCAGCAATGTAATGAACTCCATTTTCTAACATTTTGCCAAAATTCCACAGTTACGGAAAGTGTCACACATTCATTTAAATCTTGTCAGAACTTCTGAATTTCTTAAATGAGCTTTCCTCTCAACCCGTCAGCATTTGGCTGTTTCAAATCTTGTCAGAGACCTTAAGCTAAAAGCCTATATGAAATGCCATAGAGGTAACATAATTGTTCAGACACTTTGCATCACAGAAATACATTATATTTTAAAGAATATAATAGAATACCATTATTTTAAATTGTAATAATATTTCACAGTATTGCTGTTTATGATGAGCTGAGACATTATTACAGAGGGTTTTTTTCACAGCCTACCTGACTGAAAGGCCTCATTAATATGCAAGTCATTTCAGGTCATTATTATGTGATTATTTTGTCTTCTCAGGTGTAAATGGCCCATTATTCATGATGATTCACGCCTCCACGCATACTGTGTTTCTTGACAAAAAGTGTCTTACAAAAACTAAATCAATATATTGTTTTATATGAAGGAGTAGGCAGCATAATAATTAAAAATAAAATAATTTTTACATAATTCTGAAGCAAAAACTCTAGTCTACAACCTCCAATACCCAGAAGTCTTATGAACACAGATTTAATATACTTTTTTTGGCCTTATTTCAGTGACTTAAGTTTTTTGTTTTTTCAATAACCACGCATAAACATTATTCCTTCAAAAATACAAACATGTACATACATGTTCCTCACATATTATTGTAGCCTAGTTTGTGCTGAATACAGTGTAATGACACTTTTGTCATTTATATGTTTATGAACAACTGAAAAAAGCACAAATGTCAGGGCATGTCAAAACTTCTCCAAGCCCCAAATCAGCCTCAGACTCCAGAGGGTTAAATGTGAGGAAATCCACCACCTCTCCTGCTGAATCACACAGTACTGCTAGTATTGTGAATGCACACATTTAAAATGTCCACAAACACTTCCTGTAATCAATCATGAAATATATTTATTGGTGAACTCTTCTTGTTATTTGTTTGTTTCATAACAGGAAGTCTTACCTGTCTTCCCCTTGCATTTCTTTGACTCCTTTTTGAACAACCTCTCGAGTTGGCATCATCTCAGGTGGGCGACCAACATTTCGAGAGTAAAGGTCGACATTCCGAGAGTAGAGACCTCCGTCTGTGTGATACCTTAATTGTTAAACAACAAATGCACTGTGAGCTTTTGTCATGGGGTGAGGTTCATTTTTCATCATTTACTCATCTTTTTTGACATTGTTTGTCAGTGTTGGCAAATGCTATTGGTTCTTGCAGAAGCACAAATGATATTTGAAAGCTACAGCAAAGGGATTTTCAGTTATTGATGATTTAAATTTCAGTCCGTTTCTCACACAAAGTTGCAATTTGATTTCAGAAGACTTCGAATACAGTGCATGAGCTGTATGAACTACTTTTTTTTGTCCTTTCTGAAGCTTGAGGCTGCTTGACATTTGATTTTCATTATTTGGAAAATTTCTCCTTTTTCGTTCCACAGAATATAATAATTAATGTAATTTATTTACAGAAATTTAATTTTAGGATAAACTATTCCTTTTTATTACAGCAATACTTTTTAAATATATATTAAAAAATATTAAAAACAAAAACAGAAAAATATTTTTTTGTCAAAAAAAAAAGTAAGATAAAAATAAAAATAAAAAAATCACATGATAAAATTACAAAAAATTAAAAATAAATAATACAAAAAAATTAAAATATTAATAAATATTATAACAGTATATAAACAATAGCAATGCATTGTGCATATATGCGACCATCATTTTTAATTTACAGTGTGTAATGCTCTTTGGTGAGAATCAGGGAACTATAAACATGCCATGGATTAGAGAGTACAAAAAACATGAATGTTCCGATAAATAGTGTAATACTTCAGCTAATTGACTGCAGGAGCTTTATTGTGTTTAGTATCCTCAAATCCATCACTTTCATGTGAGTTTCTCCAGGTATGGTTCCCGGTGAGTCAGTCTTTTATAGACTTCATTTCTAGTGTTATTTTTCTCTCTCCGTCTATTCATCAGCATAGAGACAGCAAGGGCAGAAGCAATAGTTCATCACACAGTGATGTATACATGACCCTGAGCTATTCCTCCAAACAGAGGCATGTGATAGTGTATGAGTGTTTCTCACCCACATACGGATATTGTGAAACAGCTATACTGCCTCTCTGCTTTTAAGGAATGCACATAAATCTTATAAATCGATCACCATTTTTTTCAAACAGCCTTTTCTTTATGAACACTGCATACAGCAACAGAAAAAGTGATCGATAGTTTGACTGACCTGCTTAAACTGTGAGAATACCATTGTTTAGATTATGTATGTAGAAAAAAAATCTTAAAAACAAAAATAATATTTTTATGTAAACTGTAATGCTTTTGATGAATAGAAAGAACAGCATTTATTTGAAATAGAAATCTTTTTTGTAACATTATAAATGTATTTACTGTCACTTTTGATCAATTTAATTCATCCTTGCTGAGTTTAATTTAAGAACCAACAACAAAACCAACAACAACAAAATGATTGTTTCTTCAAGGTTTGTTATCCAATATGGTTTCTAATTTCGTAGTTTCTTACCCACTGATATCATCTGCATGTACATTCTTGGCAAGTATGTCACCATCGCTCCCGTATCCGGTCACGTCCACCTCTGGCCCCGCCTCAGAAACCCCACCTTTCTCCCCCGGCTCTGACCCTCGAACCCCTGAGGCCGCCGCTCTCCTCAGGGGGGCAGTGTATAACAACCTCGATGGGTCACCATAGCGACCAGTGGTGCCAGCGCTGGATCTGGGCGGGGCGTAGCTAGGAGCATCGCCGGCCTGAAGACGAGGAGTCGACCCTTGGCCGAGACGCCAAGACATGGGGGAAGAGCGGCTCGAGAGGGCGGGGAGGCCACGACCGTTCACTTCTGTAGTTACAGTGGTGTCGAATGTTGTCTCAAGGGTACTACAAAGAAAAAGTAAGAGGAAGAGAAGGAGATTAGAAGAGAGATTTTGGGGACTGCAGACGGATTTGGGTAATAAGATCAATATCCTGCTTCTGAAACAGCTGACTTGCCATTTAAATCCAACACCTGTGCCAAGGTGAGGAGTTTGCTTGACAGTTTGAGGATCCTGCAATGCAGCACTGTTTCTAAAATAAAGTTTAGAGTTTAAAATATCTACCTGTCTTTCGCATGGTGCAAAAAACTTTCAAACTGGCTAAGACTTAAGATGAATACACAAATGTGTTTGACAACTGAGGTGATTTGCTCCGAAAAAATTGGGCAGATGAGGAAAGATGACAGATTTCAATTTACACTCAAGTTCAAATGTTTAGGGTTGGTAAAATACTGTAGTTTAACGTTTTTAAAAGAAGTCTCTTATGCTCACCCAGGCTAATTTATTCGATCAAAAATACAGTAAAAACAAAAATTGTGAAATAATATTCTGATTTAAAAGAGCAGTTTTCTATTTGATTATATTATAAAATGTAATTTTAATCCTGTAATGGCATTACTCCAGTTTTAAGTGCCACATGATCCTTCAGAAATCAGTATAATATACTGATTTGGTCCTCAAGAAGCATTTCTTAATATTATCAATGTTGAAAACAGTTGTTTTTGTGGAAACTATGCTTTCTCTGTATTCTTTGATGAATAGAAAGTTCAAAAAACGAAAATAATTTATTTGTTATTATTTATTAATAATTTCATCAACTGACAGTGCTACCTGCGTTTTATACCTTTCTGAAGTGCTATAGAAAATGTGCAGATCATAATATATGCAAATATAGTATGTGAATAGTATTCTTATAAGTGCATTACAAAATCATGTGAAAATGCAAATATATTTAGAAAATTCTAACTCTTTTCCTTACAAATGCAATAAATTTGCATTCAAACCTATTATGCCTGTGTGGCCTTATGCGATTCCGTTATGGTACAATGTTGCCTTGAGGCAACACACAGTTTTTTGTTATTTTCTCTAAAACATTTGATGATATATAATGTAAAGTTCTTAAAAATACTTCTTTACTTGCCAATAAAGGTCACTCATATTTTTGTGGGTGATTAAATGGATACAAACAAGTGAAAAAAGCACTTTTTATTGGAGAAAATATGGAGTCATGTGACATGTGCACATGTGCTGAAAAAGGACACAAAATGGACCCCTGTTGATCATGTTATGTTCTTTTTTTCACTTTTATTGATTAGTATTTGAGTAATTCTGTCCTGAGATACATTTGATCAATCAATTTTATTAAAAACAAACTAAAATAGACCATGTTGCCTGGAGGCAACACCGTACAATAGAGGGTTAAATCAGTTCATGTGAGTACAGTGGTTCAATATTAATATTATAAAGCGACGAGAATATTTTTGGTGCGCAAAAAAAACAAAATAACGACTTATAAAGTGATGGCTGATTTCAAAACACTGCTTCAGGAAGCATCAGAGCACAATGAATCAGTGTATCGAATCATCTGTTCGGAGCGCCAAAGCCACGTGATTTCAGCCGTTGGCAGTTTGACACGCGATCTGAATCATGATTCGATACACTGATTCATAATGCTCCAAAGCTTCCTGAAGCAGTGTTTTGAAAACGGCCATCATTAAATAAGTCGTTATTTTGTTTATTTTGGCGCACTAAAAATATTCTCGTCGCTTTATAATATTAATATTGAACCACTGTACTCAAATGAACTGATTTAAATATGTTTTTAGTACATTAATGAATCTTGAGAGAGGAAATGTCATTGCTGGCTATGCAGGCCACACGGAGCCACTGGATTTCAACTAAAATATCTTAATTTGTGTTACGAAGATTAACAAAGGTCTTACGGGTGAGGAACGACATGAGGGTAAGTAATAAATGACAGAATTTTCATTTTTGGGTGAACTAACCCTTTAATGCATCCTTTCTGAGTAAAAGTATTAATTTATTTTTTAAAGTGACCCCAAACCTTTAAACTGTAGTAAATACAAGGAGAGCAAGTGCCACTGAGGTGAACTAAATAGATTTCTTCACGTATTACAGACTCCAGTGCACAGATTTCAATTCAGCGTGGTTCCACAATGGTGAAGAAATTACACTTCGCCTTTAATGTTCCCAATACTTTCATATTTTGAGTCTACCCATAACTACTGTGGTAGTACCATTGTAGAGTAAATTATCAGATAGTAATACCATTCAGTAATACCGACAGACAGATAGACAGATAGATAGATAGATAGATAGATAGATAGATAGATAGATAGATAGATAGATAGATAGATAGATAGATAGATAGATAGATGCTAAAAAGACACTAAAAAACTACAGTATATCTAAACCAAACTGTCAGGAAAGACTAAAAATAAAAATAAAAAATACATTTAAAACTATAATCACCATGGTACTTTTTCTATTAGACATAGTCTCTCTCCACAGCAGGTCTTCTATCTGTAGGTTGCGAGTGTTCAGCGTGGTGTGAAGGACCCAGCTGAAGCAGAAAGATTGCCAATGTGGCTGTGTTTGATTGCTGCTCTCCATAAAATGGAAGCTATTCTCATCGTGTCATGTATAATCCACTTCAACTAGCAGCAGCCCATCAACAAGCATGTTAGTGTGAGCACAACTTCAGTCTGACCCCCTGACCTTTGTTAAGTGCTCCATCAATGTCTTTGATTGTGTGAATATAAATGTGTGAACTGATGTGTGTATAGGTGTCTCCACACGTTCACAAGCTTGCTGATGTGAGAAAACAGCATATGGACAGATGCTCAAATACAGATGTCCATAATGACACACCCAACATACAAGAAGACTGTCCTGCAACAGCTCTCTCTAGTGGTGAGACAATCACATTACAGACATATTTTCAATTTCTAGGGTACATTTTTTTTAGAATGCACATAAATATTCATCATTAAATATACAAATTTATGAATATGTAATAGCTTGTTTAAACAATCTCTACAAGCATATACCCAATAATATTACAGTCAGTTATTTGCATGAGGGGACAACAGCAGGGGGTCAAAAATGAGTGTCACTTAACAAATAAGTCATCAGCACCAAGGCGATGTTGTCATGACTACAGCACCGGCATATTAATATCCACACCATCAAAGTCCATTCAGAACGAATCTCATTAATGGTTAGCCAGCATGTAAGCTGGTTAACAAGATCCGACGAAAAAGATGCACTTTAATGCACTGTGAAAAAACAAGCTACAGTAGTAACAGACCAAAAATACATGTATTGATTTGTATTGAACAATCCAAAGGTCTCATTTACAGAAACAGCTTCCCGCCTATTGTTATTCTGTTGTGCTGTGGTATATTTGAAAGGGTGGCCACCAGCATTATAAGAGTGTCTATTAAAGCATGTTCTGTTTGTGTGTGGATGCTCTTGTTATGAAATACACCAGAGAGTTGTGACTCAGCAGCAATGAAGGACGGATACCAAGCCAGTTATGGTCACACGCATGACTGACCGGTTGTTTTGTATAGAGAGGACACAAACACATACATATTTGAACAGTAATATTGAATTTCACAGTCTGAACACATGAGGTTGGAGTTGTTTTGTAAAAATATGTGGATAAGACAAATAAAAATGAGAAGCATACTAATACACAAGCAAAAAGCAATAGAAGGCCTTGACTGGATAGTACTGACAGAAATGGATTAGATGGATTTATGCAGGATGGCAGGGATACTTCAAGTTTTGCAGTTCATATTTCCTTTTTTAATTACTGTGGTACTTTGCAATAAGGTTTGAACTGAATTTATGCATTAGATATCATGAACTTAACATTTTTACAGCATTTATTTATCTACGGTAGGGCAATATTTAATCATAAATACACTGCGTTCCAAATTATTATGCAAGTGACATATCAGTAAGATTTCAGTACAATAAACATTCAGATTTTAGTTTTTCTAAGAAAATGTTTGTTTATTTATCCATGTCTTTTTAGATAACTGGTATCAGTCTCAGAAAAAATAATTGGCCAGATCTATGGAAACCCTACTTAGAGGTTGTTCCACATTATTAAGCAAGTCACAGTTCTCATGCAATATGGGGAAGAAGAAAGATCTTTCTGAAGATGAAAAGCATGAAATGGTGCAATGTTGTGCAAAAGGCATGAAAACAACTAATATTGTGTGAAACTGAATGAAGGTTATCGAACTATCATAAGATTTGTAGAGATTTGTAAGTAACACTGGGTTTGAGTGTCATTAGCCACATTTCCATTACAGATTTCGTAAAAAAATTGCGATATTTTTTAAATATCGATAAAAACTATTGCAAAATGACAGCATTTCCATTAATCAATGTAATGCGACTAAAACGTCTTTTTTTCCTCTCGTGATAAGTCATTCCAAAAATCATGGCAACAGATGTTGGTAGGTTTACGCATATCCCAGCCACTGCGCTAGCCATTATTTTTAATCAAAGGAGATGTAGGTGTGTTATCCAAGCATTTATGGCAAGGAAAGCCCTTTATACTTGGGAGCGGCCACCTATGAGGTGTTTCTGGGTGTTTCTCCCTCCTATCTGCTTCGAGGTCTTGATAAATTCATATTGTGGCATTTTTTTGTTGTTTGGAATCCAGTAGTCCCGTTTTGTCTTTTATGAGTTTAATGAAGAACTCTCGTCTTCTGTCCAAACAAACCATGCCCTCTTTAAAGAATAATCAACTTTTACATACACCAGGTGACCTGTAAATGTGAAAAAAGTTTCCATTGCAGTTTTGCAAAATATTTTTGAATTGCCTGAAAAACCACCACCAGTTTTTGCGAAATTGACGCATTTCCATTGGGCGTATTTTCAATTTGCGCAATTTAAAGGGTAATGGAAACACGGCTATTGATTGTCTGGAGCTGCTGTACTGTTGGCGATTAACAACAAACTATTGTTTGTATTTACTATTGTGTACTGTACATTTATTTTATGTGCATCCTTGTCGTTCGTTCATCACCTGTGCTTTATTTTTCGTAAAGCATTATTTTGTTGCGCGTCAGCTGTGATACACAGCCACCCACTCTCACATTGCGTGTGTAACAGAGGCCAGCTAGTAAGAGATGTGCAGGTAAACCTGACGACCGCTAGAGAATGCGATGTTTAACGTCACTGTTAGTGCACTCGGTGAGCGGGGTTCGAGACCGACTTGGAGCAGGGTGGTTAGGAATGGAGGATGAGTTTTGGAGGCGGAGCAATGAAGAGAGGGGTGTGTTTGTCTGGGTTTATTTCAAATATCAACAATGTCCAACAGCGTTTTTGATATGTCACTTACCCCACCTTTAATTAGTTACATTTTATTGTAAAGTGTTCCCATAATCAACAAGCAAAACATACGAATATGGAAATACCATTATCACTAACTAGTGTGTATTGACAGGGTCATTTTAAAGTCATTTTATGCACTGCCCTCTGGACACCCAGAATTTTCTAAAAGTGTCTGCTGAACTGTGTAATGTGAGCATCCCTGCAGTACGGTACACATACTACTCCCAATAGTGTTGAACAAAGAACCCAGACCAACTAAGAAACAATGACTTCCCATTTTGTCTACAAAGGAAGTGTATGGCTTGCTAAGAACATAAATCAAGAATCCCGAGTTAGTAAACATCACTGGATGCAGCACATTTCGGCAGGCTGCTCTGTCTAATCTATTGATCTCCCCGAATCACCTTCTGGCCAAGTCACCAGCATTTATCTCCCTCTCTGATGTCACTTCTCATGACAGCTGACAGTTCCTCTATATATATTCCCGATGTCTCGTCTTCTCGACAACCCCCCCGTCTCTTAGCAACATGCTGCCACTACTGGGAAAGGGTAAGACTGCAGCATTATTCTGAGTCTGCTGTCCTCCCCTGCTATGCCTTGAACGAGCGACCAGAAATCAAATGGCCTGATGAAATGGGAACATAATTATAAAAGCTACTGGTGAGAAAAGAGCTAGAGCTTATTTCAACATTCTCTAAGATCAGGAAGTATAGTCATGCATGCTTGCCAATTAACAGGAGCTGTTCTGAAATCTTAATGCACATATTTTAGTGAATTTTAGGTAAACACTGATTGATTATTGCACTGCATTATGTACACAGTCGATGTCCAAAAGTCTGAGACTACAATGAAAAATGATTTTTTTTCTTTTGAAACTGGAAATAAATAAAAAATTATACTATTTTAACCTAAGTTACACAGTACATGATCAGTGATACCAAATTTTAATTTAATTTACATATATTTATACGACAAAGGGATAGTTCACCCAAAAATAAAAATTCTGTCATCATATACTCACCCTCAGGTTGTTCCAAACCTGTATAAATTTCTTTGTTCTGTTGAACAAAAAGGAAGATATTTTGAAGAATGTGAGAAACTGAACAGTTTTGGGGCACTATTTTTTTTCCTACTATGGAAGTCAATGTTGCCCCAAAGTGGCCTGGTTACAAACTTTCTTTAAAATATCTTCCTTTGTGTTCAGCAGAACAAAGAAATTTTTACAGATTTAGAAAAACTTGGGGGTGAGTAAATTATGACAGAAATTTAATTTTTGGATGAACTATCCCTTTAATCTGCCTATATAGTATATTGTGTAATATTTATATTGAGTATTCCCATACGATTCTTGACTTCAAATCTTCAAGGATTTTCATTTTCTTTAAGATGCTGTATAGACCTTGAAGATCTCAAACTCGTATACTGAGGATTTTTTTTTTTTCCAACATCAATCAATACAATATTTAAGTTCTGAGAACCTTCCAAACACGAACACAGGTTCAGATCAATAGAGCTTTGTGGCATTCCCAGCACTGCAGCGAATACGTGTGTGCAGATGATTTTGAAAGAACATGTGTACTCTATACTCTTCCAGACTGTATACCAATCATATGGTACTGTATGTTTGGAGATGAATGGAAGTCAATTTCAAAAGCTCCTGTGTGATGTATGATGGAATCCAGATAGTG
The DNA here is from genome assembly GCF_018812025.1 of Megalobrama amblycephala. Taxonomy (NCBI): domain Eukaryota; kingdom Metazoa; phylum Chordata; class Actinopteri; order Cypriniformes; family Xenocyprididae; genus Megalobrama; species Megalobrama amblycephala. The sequence continues at coordinate 18,268,581 of NC_063057.1, read as the reverse complement.
GGTCAATATTTTAGAAAACCACAGGTCAAATTCCTGAAAACCGAACAATGTAACAATAGAGAAAATGGAGCTCTTTCCTACAATTAAAAGATTCCTGGCTGAAATGCTATCTTCTTTCCATCTACGCCTGTTGTATGTTAAAAAATGTTTTGTACTGATATACTCTTAGTTTGTCACAGTGATTAATAGTATTTCCTCATCTTCATTCATTGTGAGCACAGCCTGATGGCATTGTGTCAACATCATATATCTGACCATTATGAACTCCATACAAAGAAAGGTTGGAGTTTTTTGATTCATGGGCTCTTTTAGCTTTACGGTGAGGCAGTGTGAGGAAATGTCTAACACCTTTTTGGCTCCTTTCAGAAGCAATGTGCTGTGAAAAAAACAAAAAGGCCAAGCATTGATTTCCAAAGAAGATGCTCCCCATGAGGGAAAGAGAGAGAGAGGGCCAACACCATCTGTCATGTCAGAGCGCTGCCTCTGAACCACTTTCCTGTGAAATTACGTTCACATTGTGAGTGAGATAAAGAGAGAGGTGCAGAAATAGGCCATCCCAGAGCCGGACAAATGTGGTTACGCTTACGTATTTTCTTCAGTAATTGAGTGTTTGGGAATTTGGGTCTTACAGGCAATATGGTTTTAATAAATGATTAACTCAGCAAAAATAGAGTGCATTTTTCATTTCACAATGAGATTGGTGAGCATCTTTGTTAGCAAAGATGTTGGCACAGTGAGGGTTTGCACTGTTAGTGAATGCCAAACTGAGCTCTGTCTTTAAGGAAATTAAATTGGCAAAAGAGACCCAATTTTTTTAAAGTGCAGCTGTCACTTTTTGGAACTAATGAACTTACTTTTTTATGATGTTTTACTCAACTGATATATATCTTAATGGATAAGGCTTATTGCAAATAAGACCATGCTGGTCCACCAGCTTCACCACTTATATTTTGCTTGTCCACCAGCGAAACTAGCACCAACATTAGCTAGCCTCACTCACCTGTGGCTAATCTGCGTCCCACGTAAACTGGACATGGTTTCTTCAAGATTCTGTCTCAGATCTGCGATGTTCTTCACTGTACGCATCCGTCTAGTCTCTGGATCCTCCCCTGGTGGACAGAGAAAAGAAAACATTGGATACGCTGTTACAGATGCTTGCTAGTAAATAGTCTGGAAGGCAAAATAGACCCCGCATATGAACCAGTCAAACATGCTGCGGCCAGCGGTTAGTGAGAGGAGGCTGTCTGCTCTTGCATGTCAACTCAGATGCTGAAGTTACAGCTTGCTGTGCAGCTGATGGGATAAAGGGACAGATTTCACGGTCATCACTTTTCCGCGGAGCACGGAGTAATCCATGCGCTATGACACCACTTCTTAACCCCTAAGCCAGGCTCAAAGTTTGGCTGAAGCATGGTTTGCCTATAAAGCAGAAATCTGTCAAATTCGAAAGAACTGAGTCATTTTTCAGACTCACATATTTGTTTTCTGGACAGAAGTGAAGAACATTCGGTATGAACTCACTGATTTAACTTTTTTGAATCTGTTCCCCCAAAATGATTCATTCAGATTCATTCACTGATTCATTCAGTGAACCTTTTCTGCAGGCTACAGCATTATTGATATTAACCAATGCGTGTCTTTTTGTGTGTTGTGAATGTGTCACTGAGTTATTCACTCAACTGATTCATTTACAAATCTCCACCGAATACCGAAGCCTTGAACCGCATGATGGGGAAAAAAAGACAAAACTTATGGTGAGGAGGAAAAAAAAAGAGAAAACTTATCGTATTATTTCGACATAAGTCCTTATTTCGAGATATTAAGTCATTATTTCGACATAAGTCATTATTATGACATAATATATCATTATTTCGACATAAGTCATTATTATGACATATCTCGTTATTTTGACATAATAAGTCGTTATTTTGACACAATATCTCGTTATTTCAACATAAGTCATTATTTCAAGATATTAAGTCGTTATTTCGACATAACTTGTTATTGTATATCAAGTTTAATAAAAGACACACACAATTCAGTGTATTCAGTGGCGCAACAGTAGCGTGTCGGCTCGCAGTCTCAGGTTTTACTGCGATTGCCGTGGTTTCGAATCCGCCTTTTGCTGAGCTCGCTCTTCTCTATTTTCCCATCACATATCACGTAATCAAAAAAGAAATAAACAAACGCTCTCTGTCCGAAGAGAGATAAATCTAAATATACATGAGATTTGACCGCACACTCAGTTGCAAACTCACACTTACTTGATTGTCTATTTATGCTCTCTTTACTCTGAATGAAATCATACCTTGACAAAGGCTTTGTGCCGAAACGTTGGTTAATAAAAACGTTTTGCAAGTGAGCGTGCGGTCAAACCTCATGTATATTCCCATCACATATCACACCAGAAAGGCATTTATTTTCAATAAAAATGAAAATAGTGTTCTTAAAGTGGAAATAACCTGCCTAACGAGTGTTTAATAATATTAAGAGTATTTATTGGGTAGGGTTAGGGGAAGGTGTTGGGTGGGTTTTTATTTTCCCAATAAGGCAGCATCCATTTAATAATTTTAATAAATATAATTATTTACAGTGCAAATAGCTGTACATGTTATTTACACTAAGTGACAATAGCGATACATAACATTGAATAGACACTGAATTGTGTGCATCTTTTATTAAACTTGATATACAATAACGAGTTATGTCGAAATAACGAGATATTATGTTGAAATAATGACTTATGTCGAAACAATGAGATATTATGTCATAATAATGACTTATGTCGAAATAACGACCTGTTGAAATAATGACTTAATATCTCAAAATAATGACTTATCATGACTTATCATGAAATAATGAGAAGTTTTCTTTTTTTCCCACCCCAGCTTAAGTTTTCTTTCTTTTTTTTCCACCATGTGGTTCAGGGCTTCCGTACTCCGGAAAGACTGGTTCAATGTTTAAATAGTGTTTTCCCAAAAATGAAAAATCATATCTATCTTTTTTCTGCTGGACATGATGTTTATCATGTTACAGAAAAAAAATGTAAATAATAATTATAAATAAATCAGTATTAAAGGTGCCCTAGAATTAAATATGGAATTTATATTGGCATAGTTGAATAACAAGAGTTCAGTACATGGAAAAGACATACACTGAGTTTCAAACTCCATTGTTTCCTCCTTCTTATATAAATCTCATTTTTTTAAAAGACCTCCGAAAAACAGGCGAATCTCAACATAACTCTGACTGTTGCGTAACAGTCGGGGTGTACGCCCCCAATATTTGCATATGCCAGCCCATGATCAAGCCATTAGACAAGGGCAGAACGTCTGGATGTGCACAGCTGAATCATCAGACTAGGTAAGCAAGCAAGAACAATAGCGAAAAATGGCAGATGGAGCAATAATAACTGACATGATCCATGATAACATGATATTTTTAGTGATATTTGTAAACTGTCTTTCTAAATGTTTCGTTAGCATGTTGCTAATGTACTGTTAAATGTGGCTAAAGTTACCATCGTTTATTACTGTATTCACAGAGACAAGAGAGCCGTCGCTATTTTAATTTTTAAACACTTGCAGTCTGTATAATGCATAAACACAACTTCATTCTTTACAAATCTCTCCAACAGTATGTAATGTTTGCTTTAGCCACGCAGCATAGCCTCAAACTCATTCAGAATCAAATGTAATACATCCAAATAAATACTATACTTACATGCGCCGATGTATGCAAGCAGCATGCATGACGAACATCTTGTAAAGATCCATTTTGAGAGTTATATTAGCTGTGTAAACTGTGTTTATGCTGTTCAAGGCAAGCGTGAGCTCCGGGGGAGGGGGAGCACGAGAATTAAAGGGGCCGCAACCTATATATTGGTGCATAGTTAATGATGCCCCCAAATAGGCAGTTAAAAAAATGAATTAAAAAAAATCTATGGGGTATTTTGAGCTGAAACTTTACAGACACATTCAGGGGACACCTTAGACTTATATTACATATTTTAAAAAGAAGTTCTATGGCACCTTTAAATTGCAAAAACACTCTTATGAAGCCAGGAAAAGACTTCAAAGACAATTATGTGCTTTACATGAAAGAACTTGAAAACTTTTTCATTTGTTCATGGCCACAACACCACTAGAACACAGATTTGGATCTGCATATGCAAAAGTTCAGTTAAGTGCTTCTTTTACACTACATTAAACTCACTGAACAAAGACACTCAAAGAGACACTCATACAAGCTGAACAGCATCGCATCAGAAACCTGCTTATTTGATCCAGTCACATCAGCATTATGCACACCCCCTGACTATAAAAGGCTGTGTCAGTGACATGAGCTATGATGTGAAACACTAATTAACAATAATAATAATAAACTTCTATCACTAAGCTTCTATCAAAAATCTGCTATCATACAGTGTATGGTGCACTGATTTTAATTGTGTTGCTCTTGTGATGGAGTTGCAGTGAAACAGTCATTATGTGAGCATTTAAAATGAGCTTTAAATCAAAACAGATTGTACTGTATTTACTTTCACAATGTCTGGAAAAGAATTCAGCAAAAGGGGGTAAAAAGAAATATAAAAGGTGATTTCCCATGTGAACCATGATGAAACAAATCGCATTAAGATTTACACCCAGAACTATTTTCAACAGCACTTCTCGCTTGTCAAACACCTCCAGGTCAAACCTTATTTCTCTCCTGTGTAAGTAAATGCCACCTCGTACTTTGTTTTAGCATGTCTGTGCTGCAGCTTACAGAGCTGGACACTTACTTATACACAGATATTGTCAAATCAATGTGTTTTTGGAAGGCAAACCATCTGACGAACAGAAACAATCATGTAAGTGAGCGAGACTCAAGTCGTCTGAGTGGAAGATCTGTCTGAGAGGATTGAATACATGATGAGGAGCACAATCATGTATGAGGGTGTCATGAATGACCACCAATACAGAGCCAGACTGCAAATTTAGTGCGATATTAATATACTAACTATTAATATACACACTATAATATACTGCTACAGAAAAGAACCGACAAGATTCCTGTGGATGCAATGTTCGAGGTTGTAAAGATCACACAATGCATGCAAACCAACATATTTTTATAATTGAAAAAGCTGAAAAGCTGGTCTTGAGCATTGAAGCACATGTTTGCATTGGTTGCATTATTATATTCAAAACCAGTTTTGAGATTCATTTTTAAAAGTTAAACTGTTTTTGATATGGCATCTTAAAAACTTAAAGTTCACGGTGCAAAACTCTGTGTACATAGACCGACATTCAAAAAATATCTGTAAAAATATCTGTATATTTGTACAAAGCTATTTTCCTTGCAGCTGACAGTTTGATTTCTTACAAAAGATGACTAGATGTAGCGGTAATGATGTAAAGGGAATGACTTGAGAGAGGCAACATTTCTGAGAGAGATTACTGTGTTGACACTTTTAGCTACAGTACAATGCTAAAATCCTCTTTGAAAGGGTGCATCTCAAAGTTCATCCCTTTAAAGCACACTACATAAAATATTAACACTAAAATAACTTAACAGGAAAACAAAACACTACTAAACCTCACTAATTAAACTAGTTGACCTTCCTGTTCCCTACAGCCCTGAGAGGTTTGGCCCTGGAGTACAAACACATACAGAGAGTCACAGTGAATATATCAGGCCCAGAATATATCTAACCCTCTTTTTATAGGCTTGTAATGGACCATTCAGACAAACTGTGTGAGGCAAATAAAGTAATTTCTCTCTCCTGCAATACCTCACATATAGAGCAAAGGGTAGTTTAAAACCCACACACATATTGCAGGTGCATGGCTATGCTCAATGCATGTGAATCCTGGATATGAACAAACAATACAAGAGCTTCTAACTCGGATATTTGATGATTAAGAGGGCTCTGGGTGGTATAACTGCACTTGTTGCCCTCCGGGTGAGCAGACACATTTTTGTAAGCACCACTTGAGCCTGTCAGCAGCAAAGGAGGGTGTGAGGACACACCGCTGGCTCTGTCTGATCAGATGGTAGCTGAGAGTTTGCTTTGATTTAACCTCATTGTGCCAGTGTAAAAGCTAACCTCAGAGTCTACAGCTTCAAACTGGAATCTGTGTCAGTTGCATTGTGCTGCTTGTGTTTTGCATAATTCAGAGGGATGCAAATATGTGACACAGCAGATTTGCGTGCGCTAACAGCAAAGAGTTTAGCCAAATATACTGTAGTCTTAAAGGTAAAAAACAGTTTAAAGGTGTCATGACATTAAATTTGCCTTGATCTTTTGACATATAAGAGGTCTTTGTACCATTAAAACAGCTTGCAAATGGCATATCTTAAAATGTCCTTCTCCTTATAAACAAAGCATTTATTTAATCAAGCTCCAAATATTGATATTGGGTGACCTGTGACATAGGGCTGGACGATTAATTGAAAAGTAATCGAAACCGAAATTCAGAACCTCTAACCGATGTAATATTCCCATGTCGGTTATTTCATTTTTTTTAATACTTTCCCCTTAAAAACATACTATTGTCTGTGTAGTCACGTGACTCCGCCCCATCCAGTCAGCGGCATGGAAGCAACACAGAGGCGAACTCAAACACCCAGTCAACACGCACAGACGATTCCTGAAGTGATATCACTTTCGTTTGCGTCCTCACGAAAGTTTGTCAGTTGTATGTGTTTAAAGGCTTGCCACTTTGGATATTGAAGAGATTTTAGACCATCGGATGTGTATCATTATATTGAGCTACTGCGCTGATGCATTGTGGCAAACAAACACTCATACAGACAGTAGCTGCACATCACGTGAAGATCTTGTAAACAGAGAGGAGTGCAGAAACTGGTTGTCAACCCTGTCCTGTGATTTATCACTAAAGTAGCTTAGAAACTCAAGTTATAGCATATATTTTTCTACTTTTGAAGTAACTACTTACAACCCACAGCTTCACAATTAATAGAGAGACGGTATGACTAATTCACACATGCAATCGCTCTCTCATTAATGCATTCAAATACTGGTAATGTGCTAATTTATCTGTGTCTGATTTACAACGAGCAGAAATCTGTAAGAAATGTTACGAACCTTCTGTTATGTCAGATCACTCTTTCATTAGGAAAAATATCCCACCTTTAATAGTCAAGTATGTTTACAGTACAAACCTTTTCAGTGAACAATGAGGGCAAAAAAAAAAAAAAAAAACAGCAAAAAACAAAATAATCGTTCATCAATCGTAATCGAGATAAAATGTTCAAATAATCGAGGTTTTGATTTTAGGTCATATCGTTCAGCCCTACTGTTACATCACAGAAAAAGTATATTTGCATATGACTGCCTCCAGAGCAAGACATCAACGAATAGTTTGCACCATAAACCCAAAGTCCCTTTAAGACAAGTCATTTCACTCGGCGGCCATCTTTGAAACGCCTCTCGGGCATCCTGGGCATCATGTAATCTCTTTGAATGGGGAAACATCAAATTCTCCAAAACTGTTCGCCAACCTTACGATTAAATTTCATATTTGAAATCACCAATGAAATCTAACAACAACCGGCTCATAAATTTAGTTTCTAAACGCTCAAATCATGACAAAAAAACTGTATTTTTCAGGCTGGATCAAGCTAATGCGCATGCGCAGACCTAAATGCGCGTCTCTTCGGAGGCTCGCGTCTGACTGTTTCTATAGAAACCGGTGATTCTAACGGCCGCTGAACTCACGCGATGACTTTACCAGTCGGCGATTGGCTCTTATTTAGAAGGCGGGACTTATTCCGCCATATTGTGTGTTACACTTTATCCCATTCAAAACAATACGAGTGACACGTCTTGTGTTATTCTATAGTCTTTGATAAAGCCCACCCACTGGCTTTCAGCTGACATTTGCCTACACTGGATGTGAGCATTGCATCGCATCAAAAGCAAACAGAACCCATTATAATCACTGCTGTCTACACTGGATACATTATACAGATGCGCGTTCAGTTTCTGACATGCTTCAAGCACTTGAGTCTTTCGACAGGACAAAAGGTAGAGTGAAGGAACGTTTGATTTGACGTGTCCGGTTTAGCTTGTTTGCATCTCTGTACAGATTCAGAAGTATCCCAATGTCGGAAACTAGTGGATGGTGTAATTTAATGGCTTCCCGGATCACATTGAAGGATTATATGTTTGTTCAGAGCATTTTGTTTTGTCAGCAATGCACAATGTAATGGAGAGTTCGCAAAGAAACTTCTTGAAAGATGAAGCAGCCAATTGTATTGGATGTGACAGCAGCTGCATCACAAACTGCAAGTAATGCATTGTCTGTATTTTTTATTAATTAATTTTTTTATGGATGATGTTTTCAAAACGCTTACTTACATGAAAAACACTTACTCTCGTGGGCGTAGATACTGTTTCCTATGTAATGACGTTAGCCAATCATAACAGTAGCTGCTGACAAGCCTTAAATGAGCCACCCCTTAAAAACAGGTAATTTTAGACAGAGGGTCAGGGTCCCTACCTCAATGTTTTTGTAAATGTATTGGATTTTTGTGCATATCATCATCTACAAGGCTAAAAGCATCAGTCAGATTGCAAAAAAAAAAAAAAAAAAAAAAAAAAAAAACCTGTATAATGAAAAAACTGTTGCATGCGGTTTAATATTTAGGCTTAGAGGTTTGAAAAAAACCTTAACATAGAGGGTAAAGTTCACCAAAAAACTGAAAGATCATTATTTACTCACCCTCAGGTATTCCAAACTTGTTTACATTTCACTCCTCTGAAGATATTTTGAAAAATGTTGGGATCCAAACAACATTGGACCCTACAGACTTTCAATGTATGGCACTGAAGCACTGAATTTATCTCAAAATATATTTTTTTGTGTTTCACAGAAGAAATAAATGCACATAGGTTTGAAATGACATGAGGGCAAGTAAATGATTTACAGACAGAATTTGTAATTTTATGTGAACAATATGTGATCAAGTATTAGCAGTAATAATAGTAACCACTAAAAATTTAAAGAAATAGCTCCTTTAAAACATTTCCTCTGTTAACTCAAATGCTGTGTGAAGGAATGCTGCTATCAGACTGAACTACAGGGAACTGAATTACTTCAATAAGATGAGGTGGTGGGCTTGTGAACAAACAGCCCTGTGGTTGACAGTTAATATTAGATGGGTGAAGAATAAAAGCATGGATCACAACGACGAGAGGGTAAATAGAGCTATTGATCACAGCTGCAGACAGCATGGCAATGCTTCCATAGCCGGCAGGTGAATCTGGCTGCTAAATGTTCTTCTATAGCACGATCAGAGAACCATAATTCACCCTGACATCCCCAAAAACCGTTTCTAATGCAGTTACACACACTCTCGACCCAGAGTTCAGGGATAAATTTGACCATTACCACAACAATGCACAAGGAAGACACAAAGACAATATGTTACTGATGAGTTTGAGTGACTCTGTGTAGCTATGCGGCACGGCACTTACGGCGTGTCTGCGGGTTTAAAACCTGCTCCAGGTCTCCCAGCATAGTGAGTATAACCTCTTTATCCAGCTGTGCCTGCTCATCTCTGGCACTCTCAAGCTCCCAGTCTCCTCCTGTACCTGCTGGACCTGCCCGGGTGTCCTCATCTGATCTTCTACTGCTGCCCGCTTTATCCACCAACTCCGACCGCTGGTGCTGATGCGCAGGTGCCATCCGGCTGGACTTACAACCCCAGGGCACAGGTATAAGGGAGTGTTCGGACTGGGAGAGCATCTTGGTGAGGGACAGCGAGAGCGATCGAGCTCGGGTGCTGCCTTCGGGGTGTCTACGAGCGCTGCCTCGGCCATGTTGGGGCGAGGGTGATGTAGACGCAATCCTGGAGGATGGCGAAGGCGGGCATGGCGGTTCGTCCAGTTCGAAGGTGTAAACCCTCTGCTCCCCATCACTAAGCAGCACGAGGTTGCCGAGAGAACGTTGCTTGCGGAGGTTCAGATTGTCTGGGAGAGGCTGCGGTGACTTGCGAGGCGGGCTGCCGCCCTGGAACACAGAAAAGTCGGCTCCTCGCTTCATATTTTCACACGTTCTTTAGGATCCCTTGCACTTTTTCTACCTTATCTTGAAGTTTGTTCTTCCTCACATGATCTGTGAGCCTCAGGTGGCAGCTGGCATACAAGCTCAGTCGCAAAACTGCCCCTTGCACCAGGGAGCTTCAAATATCATCCTGCCCACACACACACGCTCGCTCGCCGCAGCCAATAACCAGCATCCAGGTGCACGTGCTGAGAGCACACTCCTCCTGTCTTTCTCCTCTCTTCCTCTTCTATCACTTCTTTCCTTCAATGCAGCACGGAGGCTCACAGGAAGCAAATCTGCACCAGAATACGGTTAAATTGTGATACATATCCTTCACGGCATTCTCCTCTTTTCCTGTTTCTCTCCCAGCAACTGAGATCTCTTCACACACTCTGTCTATTAATTACCGGCTGGAGTGAGCGCATGTGGCTTGCTCCAAGGGACAGGAGCAGAGACTGAGTGTGTGCGCGCGCTCCGAGATGCAAGCTCAGGGTCCGCCTGCTCCCTTTAACACGCTGTGAGCTGCTTTATTCTCTTTATCCATCTCCTCCTTTCCTCTCTCTGTGTTTCTCTTTGCAGCAATGACGGCTGGTTTCCTGTTGCTGTTAGCTACCAAGTCAGCACACACCTTTGCAGCCAAACAGGTATTGGTGTGTGTGTGTGTGTGTGTGTGTGTGTGTGTGTGTGTGTGTGTGTTGTGGGAATAGCGTAAGACAAAACTGGCTTGTAATACTGTGATCTCTCCTCAGACTGTCTTCATACTGGCAAGAGGTGTTAAGATGATGCATTTGGAAAAGCTGCAGCACACAGCTCAACTGGAAAAGGAAAGGAAATCATACAAAAAAAACTGAACTATGACTATAATATATCCCAAAACAAAGATTTTCAACATTTATAGATCAGACTCTTAGAGGGTTAGTTCACCCAAAAATGAAAATTATGTCATTAATGACTCACCCTCATGTCGTTCCAAACCCGTAAGACCTCCGTTCATCTTCAGAACACAGTTTAAGATATTTTAGATTTAGTCCGAGAGCTTTCTGTCCCTCCAATTAATATGTATGTACGGTGCACTGTCCATGTCCAGAAAGGTAATAAAAACATCATCAAAGTAGTCCATGTGACATCAGAGGGTCAGTTAGAGTTTGTTGAAGCATCGAAAATACATTTTGGTCCAAAAATAACAAAAACTACGACTTTATTCAGCATTGTATTCTCTTCCAGAATCCTTTCCATTGAATCCTTTCATCTGTCGGCATTGGTAATGCACTTTTATGTCGCTGTGGTTGTTTTTGGCGATTAGGACATCCGCTACAGGCACACTAATGCACCATTTTAAAAAAATATAGCAATACCAAAATACAAACAATGTAGAATAGCTTGAATACAGCGTGCGTCTCCGTCAGACTGTAAACAAAGCTCTGGCACACCAGATAACACGTCAGCAGCGTCTTACATCAGCAGCGTCACTGCGGAGTCATGAACCACACTCCGGAGCAGAAGGGAGCGGTAATGCACCAATAAGCTGGATGCCAACCACCGTAAAACAGGAAAGAAGAAGAAGAAGCAGCAGAGTCCTGAATGTGAATTGACAACAGACCCGGAAGAGAATACTATGCTGAATAAAGTCGTAGTTCTTGTTATTTTTGGACCAAAATGTATTTTCGATGCTTAAAAATGTCGCGGATGTCCTAATCGCCAAAAACAACCACGGCGACGTAAAAGTGCATTACCAACGCCGACAGATGAAAGGATTCAATGGAATCAGTTCAATGGAATCAATTCAATGGAAAGGATTCCGGAAGAGAATACAATGCTGAATAAAGTCGTAGTTTTTGTTATTTTTGGACCAAAATGTATTTTCGATGCTTCAACAAATTCTAACTAACCCACTGATGTCACATGGACTACTTTGATGATGTTTTTATTACCTTTCTGGACATGGACAGTATACCGTACATACATTTTCAATGGAGGGACAGAAAGCTCTCGGACTAAATCTAAAATATCTTAAACTGTGTTCCGAAGATGAACTGAGGTCTCACAGGTTTGGAACGACATGAGGGTGAGTCATTAATGACATAATTTTCATTTTTGGGTGAACTAACCCTTTAATTAATACAGGGACCCCCAATATAAAAAGCTAGATTTTAACATTAAGACTATAATATATTTCATCACAAAAATATTACTATCATGATTTTACAATGATGAAAGACATTAATATAATATAATATAATATAACATAATATAATATAATATAATATAATATAATATAATATAATAATTACATATTCCAATAATTAAATATTCCATATAGACAATTTTCTGTATTATATTATATTATATTATATTATATTATATTATATTATATTATATTATATTATAATTTTTTATTTTCGTTTTCTTTTTCATGGACTCTGACAAGCCATATTAACAAAAGTGCTTGCTTGATATTTCAAAATTAACCAGATTCACATAACAGAGATAGTTACCATAACCAGATTCCGGACAATTCAACAAATGCAACAAAGGTATTTTTCTTTTTTCTTTTTTCCTTTTTTAATCAAACAGTCAATCTTTACTAACTAGCCAACCATCTAAATATGCAAAAACAGAACAGGTGCATGCATAGATTTTGTTCTTACTTGCATTGAGTGAAACGAATTTTACAACAGGGTGGAACCCAAACTGAACTTCAACAGGAAGTGAGTTCTGAGGTTAACATCTATAAGTAGTCCATGTGAGGGTTTCCTTGACCACATCACTGGCCAAACCAAAGCATTTCAAACATGGCAAGATGTAGGGGGGGAAAAGCCTGTAGACATGCTATCCAAGAGAGAAAATGCTTTTTCTCATATGTTCCTCTTTCATAGCTCAGGAGAATTTGATGGATTCTAAATTATAATTTCTGTTTAAAAATAAGTATCATCCTAACATAAAAACACACAAATTAAGACAGTTGTTTGCATACAGCAGGAATATAGAGCAATAAAATGAAGGCGAAACATTGGAGTTCATAATAAAAACTTCAGAGCAAATCAGAGCACATGAGATCTGAAAAATCTGAGATAGTCTTATAATCTTTAATTACTGGACAAACTTTAAAATTACAATCTTGCTGTACCATTTGAAATTTGTATCTATTTCCTTCTTTTGTTTTCAACAGCTCAGGGTACAATAACAATTTTATGCTTTCCTAAGTCTCATCAGCCATAAACTGTCCCAAAACTCTTCCAATGCAGTGCAAAACATGCAGTAAATGTCTGACCATGAGTCATAATGTTATTGCAGCTTCAAGATCCATTTGCAAACAACATTGTCCCTCACCTTCAAAATGACCACAGCAGGGCTGCATTCTCATTGACGTGCAAACACTGACCACTTTGTGCTTATGTGTTCGCGTCTGCAGTTTATCTACTTTAATTTGACATTCCAGGCATTTTTGTGTGAGCTGGAGCACTAATTTATATCTCATTAAAGAAGAGTGGGCTGGTTTGAGGAAAGATTTTCCAGTCGAGTTTGTTTTGAGCTTTTTTAGATTGTTAATTACGAATAAAATGCATTAAAATAACAACAGGGAACCTCAGGGATGCACACAAGCGGCCAGATCGCAAACCGATTACATCTCATCTCATACAGAATTAATGAAATAAACCAAAGCATAGAGCTAAAACAACGCTGGCTGTGCTGATAAATATTCACACAGGAAATGAACATCTAGGAACGCATGTCATAGTGCACCCTCCATTTCCAGAAACTGCAGCGCAGGTAAATGCAGCATTTGGGCACAATTTGCATTTATTTCTCACCGTTGCTCGCAGACTGGTTGTTAAAAGATGTGTGCGTGCAGAGCCTGAGCCCCAGGCACCTATCTTCAGCTATCAGCTGTCACATCATAGTCCCACACATAGAGAAATACACAGAAGCGCAAATAAACAACACATTCTGCTGCTTGGCCTCCCAAACAAGGCCGGCCTTTGTCCACCTGTCATATCTGACCTTTTCTTGCTGAGATAGCAACATGGAACTAGAGGCTTGCAGAGAGAATCTGTGCCTGTGTTTCGGCTTCTGTGTGAGTGTATGTGTTTGGTGTGTTGAGTGTGTGTCGCTCTCTTATGTTTGACTGTGTGTGTGTGTGTGTGTGCACATGTGGCGGTACTCATCCTACCTGAGATCTCCTCCAGGCACTGTTTGGCGGTCTTGCTGTAGACCAGGTCTTTTGTGGGACTGAGACACGGTTCAGGGGGTACCACGGTAGTGCAGTCATTCTCTGAATACGTCCTGAGTGAAGCAAAAGGAAAAATTGCATATGAATTATTAGTACTTTAGACAAAGAATATCATGTTTTGTTTTTTTTTTGCATGCATGCATGCATCCTAAAAATGAAGGGAAATCACCAATTTCAATAAAACCACTGCTTTAATGAAAAAGTGGCAAACGTTTCAGTAACATGTGACCTTTCTAATAAAAAAAAGACCTTCGTTCATCTTCGGAACACAAATTAAGATATTTTTGATGAAATCCGAGAGGACCCGTGCATAGACAACAATATAACCACCACTTTCAAGGTCCAGAAAGATACTAAAGACATCATTAAAACAATCGACGTGACTGCAGAGGTTCAACCTTCATTTTATGAAGCAATGAGAATACTTTTTGTGCGCAAAAACAAAACAAAAATAATGACTTTATTCAACAATCTGTTCTCTTCCCTGTCATTTTATCCTTACGCAGTTGCCGCAGTAAGCACATTGAAGGCTTCCAAGTTTATGTCCGAATGCCGGCTCAGTATTGGCCAAAGCTGCACACGTGAGCAGCACGACGCATGCGTGTGAGCCGGCCAATAATGAGTCGGCGTTCTGACGTAGAACCTGGAACCCTGAATGTAAACAGCATATAAGAATGACACAGAAGAGAAGATATTGTTGAATAAAGTAGTTATTTTTGTTTCATTTTTGCACACAAAAAGTATTCTCACCTCAGTCACGTCGACTTTTTTAACAATGTCCTTAGTATCGTTCTGGACTTTGAAAGTGGTGGTTTCATTGCCCTCGAGTTAATTTGTGTTCCAAAGATGAACGAAGGTCTTATGAGCGACATGAGGGTGAGTAATTAATGACAGAATTTTCATTTTTGGGTGAACTAACCCTTTAACTAGGCATTGCAAAAGGTCACGTGACCAATAGATTAGTAACTTTATTTAGCCATTTTCCTACTTTTTTAGGTTTTACTGTCATAATGAGGGACACCTGGTACCCAAAAATTTAGCAAAACCTAACAAACACATGCACATACAATGCTTTTCAGGCTGGAACAGTTGAAACAGACTGGAAGAAACTCTAAAGGTATATGCATAACAACTATCATCTACAACAAAGTCGTCCCAGGACACCTGCACTCGCCCTGATAAACATTCCCTTCTCTCTCTCTCACACACACACAGTCATACACATCTAATTCACCAGCCAAATATTTCAGTGGCATATCACACTGTTAGTTTCACCACGTGTTCCACACTCCTGCCATTGAGATGCTGCACTTCCCATGACAACAAACACTCACACATGTACACACAAACTCTGCCTGCGAATGCAAATAAGCAAATGATCCAGAAAGGAAGAGGGCTTAAACTGTCAGGTAGGCGAGCTGAATGAACAGACAGTTTCAACAGAAGGTCGGGTAAGGACACACACAGAGATTTTATGGCCATCAGACACATCATTTCATCTTTTAATATAGTTTTCATGCAACATCACTGAAGCTGAGAGTGTTGATGGGAGGAGAGGCAATACATGGGTGGTGAAACCCACTGTTCTCCATGCCACCGGGAATAAAAACTCGCAAACCCACTGTATTTTTATTCAAATAAATACAGCCATGTTGAGAGACTTCTTTCAAAACGATAAAAAAATCGTACCAAATTAAAAAATGCAGTTTAGGGGCTGGTACAACTTCCTCAACTCACCCACCTTTGCCAAGCATGTTAAAAAGAGCATTCGTTTTAAAGAGCTCGCTCACCATGTGGACCCGTTCAAAATGCAGTGTACCACTGTTGAGTGCTGTCGCAGCCCTGCAGGTTTTACAGTGTCAAGCAAAGCTCTCGAGAGGAAGATCTGCAGTGGTGGAGTGTGATAAGGGCTCCAGTTTAAAATTCCATTAAGACTTTAGGTTATAATCCTTATGAGACGACACTGAGAATGCCAAACACAGCTTTAAGAAAACGCCTTCCTGTGAATAATGAACCTGTGGCAGGCCGGTAAGGTGGTGAGTGTGTTTTATGAGAGCTGTTGAGCTCTAAAGGTTCAGTTTGTTCAGGCATGTCAGGCGGGGGTCATCAGGTTTGAGAGCTCTTTATCAAGTGAAGGATTAAACATGTTACTGAACATACACAATCGCTCAAGGACAATCCCCCCACGCTCTCGCTTCTAACACTCATTGTCGTCTTTCATGTCGGTTTTGTGTACCATTAACACTCTCTTTGTCTTTTTAATAAGCTGACTCAAACTGTTATGAATGCCCTCTGCCCATCAATCACAAATTCTCTTTTCTGTTCCCACTTCCTCTTCCTCCACTCAAACCATTTGTGATGTCACCAGTCTCTTGGTGAGGACTGAGGGAAGCCACGCCCCTCAAACGAGGCGGTCTGGCAAACATCTCAGCGGTTCCCACTCGGGCTATTAATACTGTCGAGATGAGACGTTTACCCGCTGCTTTTTCTTACAAAGCATTGCACGATTGGATATGTGATGCCATGGACAGATGATCAGTGGGTGTGTGTTTGTGGGTCTAAAAGCTGGTTTGATTAGCTGTATATATATAGATGGTTAGTTCAACATATATTTGTCTGTAATTAATGATGCTTTATATTGCTCTGTCAGCTTATGTGTGTAAGACGGGTCTCACCCCGTCTGGTCAAAACAGGACTCTTGTCTAGACAATCTATAATGAAAAGAGATCCATCCTGTTAACATCACCCATCACAGTCAGATTTAACAAGACATCCTCCAGATTTCTCTTTCTGCCTTTACTCTGACAGGAGAGTGAAGAAATGACTGATTCGAAAATGACTGCCTGCACAGAAACACCACAGTGCAACATGTGCATTTCCCACCAGGCCAACACTTTAACATTCAGATCTTCCATGCAGATATTAATTTCCTAAACAAAAATTGTATTTTGCTGTCATGTGGATATTGTTTATAGTGTATCTTGTGAATGACTACTGATTACGAATAGTATCTGGCAAGAGATATTCTTTAAAGTACCTGTCTGGTTAGCAGTGTGCAGATTAAAAAGAAGAGTAAAAGATGAGGTTATTATTCTGGACCTCCTGGGGATGAGGGTTTCATCTTTGCCTGTCTATAGAGGGTAATTACAGAGACATGGCCCTGCTGTCTCATAGATAATGATAATGATTTTACAACCCAGAATAGAACCAAGAAACCCAGATCTGTCCGTTTGTCAGAGTCTTACCCTTTAATGTCTCTAAGCATCATTAGATATATAGACCCAGTAGCCCTGCCCGGACTAGAAGTCATCAGGGTCTATGATGAGGACATAGTAAGTTTGAAAAATGACCCGTTGGCATCTGTTTTCTGAACTAAGGGATTTCAGTCCAAAAAACAGAAATAATTCTATCCAAAGAGACCACATTTACTGATCACAAGGAAAGCCCACCTGCCCTTAATTATCTCTCTAGGGGTATAATGGTAAATGTAATATGACAAAAGTGGACTCTTCTGTGACTGAACAGGATGGATCCAGATCCTTAATCATTAAGCAGGTACCCACAACTTCTGTAAACATCCTTCACAGTATGCAAAGCAAGACATTTGAAAATGCAACAATCATGTCCAACTGTGTTTTAGAATTACTCACCGATACATGAAGGGGGCGACGGTTGCTGTGTTGGGATGGTTGTGTTGCTGTTGCTGGGGAAGTTGTACTGCCCCATTGCCTCCTAGAGCTGCTCCACCACCCAGCCCTGAAGTGGCGGATCCAGAAAGCGCTGAGGTACTGGTTGATGACACCATGCTGGTCTTACGATTCTCCAAACCTCCCAAAGATCTCTGCATATATATAGACTGACTGCCTTTACTAAGTTTGGTCTTCTCACCACTTGTAGCAGGTACACTTGGTGCAGGTACACTAGGTTGAGTTGCTGCAGGCTTGGCGGTCGCCGTCGGAGCCTTCAGACCAGGTTTGGGGATGCCGCTGGAGGCAGGGATTGCACTTTCTTTCTTCACAGAGGCTGTGGATGTTTTGCTTCCTTTGGGGATGAGGCTGGCGATCTTGGAGCCCTTCTTAGAGGGCTCCACTATTACTGGCTCCTCTTTGGGTGGTGTGCTGGCTTTGCTCTTGGTCTTGTTCTTGTCCTCTTTGTCTTTGGACTGCGGCAAGGACTTATTGTTCTGGTTCTTGCAGTTGTTGGTCTTGTTTGGGGGTGCAAAGGAGGATGTAGAGGTCTTCCCCTGCTGTTTCGATATCCCACAGGGTGGTGTGGGACTGCAGGTCCCCTCATCTCCAAACTCCGACAAGTCGTCCTCCTCCTGAAGAGCCATTTCGGCCACCGAGGGTGACGTTCTGGATGCGGAGCGAGGGTTGATGAGCCGGAACTTCTCCAACATGGAGCGCTGGTTGCCGGGGGCTGATTTGGAGGCATCTGTGATTGGGGGCCGGAGGCGATCAGATGATAAGGGAGGGGTTGGGGAAGCGGTTGGGCTGGGCGGCTTGGTGGCCAGCATGGACGAGGTGGCACTGTGCTTAATGTTCATGGACTTGCTGCGCCAGGACTTTCCAGCGGTGGGAGAGGGGATGGCAGAGGCCAGCTGCTGCCCGCTGGTGCTGGAGGGCACCGAGCCACTGCCGTTCATGCTGCCTGGCAGAGGGATGCCCTTCACCGACTCTGCGCCAGAGAAACAGACCACACAGTGGACACATCTGTTAGACTGATAAAACCACACCCTAGAAGCAATACAAAGTTTGTGTTTGGCAAGGAGGAAAGTGTAAGCCTGCAGCAATAATCAAATATTAGAATAAGAGGAAAGGGATTGTCCTATAAACACGTGAGAAATAGATAGGGCCCCATCCAATTCTTTACTCTGCAACCACCGCATACTGAAATCCCAAGCAATGCTGCAATGCACTCAGGCAGAAAATTGGCTCCTAAATTGATTTTGTGGGATTTCAAATACTTTGTTGTTGCCAGTCACCCTCTTGTTCTTTGTAAATGCAGTGATGTTTTGCAGAGAATCAACATGGCTCACAGAATAATATATATAAACATACCTAATCCAATATAAATACATCATGTTCATATTGAGGAATCACAGATCTACATATATCAAGCTTTTTAGACCATGACATTGCACAAATGTAACATCCTTTAAAATGCAACTTGTCTGAGCATTGACTACCAGTCCAATAAGACAACATCCTATTGCAAAGGGCACAAACTCAAAATGCTTTACAATGCAAATGTATATAAATCAGATTACTTTGACTAGATTTCTGTGGATTATACATTATTGACAAAAAAGTACCAATGTATTACCATGCTGTTTTTTGTTGTTGTTGTTGTTGTTGTTCTATGATAAATGACATTCTTTCTAGCACCTACATATGAATACGGAATATGGCATATGAATATGGTAATCATACAGAACCCATGGTACATACCAAATTAACATGGTATTACCATCTGATTCCAACAATGTACTCAAGTGTTTCTTTGTAATGGGATGTTGTAAGGGTATTCTTTACATTTTAAGAGCGAATCTCAAAAGCATATTTTTTCAATATTTTTTGGGGTCATTTTTACAAAAAAATAAAATGAAAATAAATAAAATACATTTTTGAGGAAAAGTAATTTCTTACTCCAAAAAGTAAGTAAAAAATGAAATGTTTAACCTTCATGAAAATAATTTTAGAATGAAAAAAAAGAAAAGAAAAATAACCTAAATTTATGCAAAATAAAACATTTATCATTATTATTATTATTATTATTATTTCGATTTTGGGGTGTTTTTGTGAGATTCACTCTCAAGAGTTTTAAAATCAGATTGCTTTCACTGAACTTCAATGGATTATACATGAGGAAAATAAAATACAATTTTAATGAGTTTCTGTGAATTTAAAAAGATCAGTACTACACCAATGCTTCAGCTGCCTTATAACACAACAAACTGCATGTAAATCTACTTAATCTCACAGTTACTCAGGCTGTCCCTAACTTTGATTTACATCCAGATATATCAAAGATTCAAGCTGAAAAATTCTAAACACAAAGGAAGAGAGCAGGATATGGGACTTCATTTGGTTCCATTGAAAATCTTGTAGAGGGAACAGTGATTGGACTATGAATGAGCGTTGTGTGGATCGGGCTTCAGTGCATGTGTCAGCTAAATTAACCCCGTCTTTGGAGATAACAGCAGCTTAAATAACAGCCTCTCACACACACATACACACACACCAGACCATCGAAACGTGGTTACCATAGCTACCCGTCTTTTCTCCACACCACTTTATGTTGAAAGTGAAATGCCACTTTGGTCTGGAAAGTCTGGTAGGATGCCAAACACATTCCAAAACAAACATATTAACAGGTGTAATGCATCTGTCAGCAACTGTCTAATCTAGAATGGATCGCATTAGCCATTTCCTTTGCCTCTGGCTTTCTTTCTTATCTCTTTTGTCCAGTCCTGATATATCTCCACCGTCACAGGTGCTACTGTATGAAGCATTGCCAGAAGTTCGTTGTACAGAATCTGCAAAATGCTAATTATTTTAACAAAATAAGATGAAACATGCAAAAGGCATGTTATTTTTTTATTTAGTACTGTCCAGAATAAGATATTTTACATCAAAGATGCAAAAAATGCTGAATTTATAAAAATGACCCCATTTAAAAGTGTACATACCCTTGATTCTTAATATTCTGTGTCCTTACCTGGATGATCCGCTGCTGTTTTTTTAAATTTCTTTTTTATTATTATTATTTTGTTAAAATAATTAACATTTTGCAGATTCTGCAAGGGGTATGCAAACTTTTAAGCACGACTGTTAATAACAATGATTTCCTTCAAACTAATCCAAGAACTGGACACAGTGCTTTTAAAAAGTATCCTGAACTGAGCTAACTTTAGCAAACATGCTGATTCATTCCTGCAGCCACTGTGAATGGTGAAATTAGCTTTGTTATACAAGACTACTTAACATGCAAGTGTTTGTGCCTACTAACTTGGCATAGGGCTTATAAACAGTGTGAGATTTGCATCCGCAGAGAGGCTTTGTGCTGAAATACGTAGGTGACGGTAGCACTGGGTGCTGACAGATTTTGAGGTTAAGGATTAAATCAGTTAAAGGTCAAACTCCGGATTATGAAATTTGTATTCAAGCCTGCCATAAAATGAAAGACTACATGCTAGCTCTGTTCCAGAACCTAGCGAGCTGCCTAGAGGGCTACAAAGGCAGCATCCTAACCATCGTAAGTGCCTGATTTGGAACACTATGTGGGCAGCATGAAGCACAAATAAAACTCACATCTCAATTGAATGCATGTTGCTAAACTAACAAAGCTGATACAATAAGCAAAATAAATATGTAACAATATACACAACTATTATGTAAATTATCCCTGCACTAATTTTACCAATAATTTTCAGTATTTAAGGAAATATTAGTTTTATTTATTTATTTTTATTACATTTTGCCATATTCACAGCAGGCAGTTATTTCTAGAAATTTCTAGCTCTTTTTATATTTATACCAATAATATATTTATGTTATATATATTATATTTTATATTTAATTTCAGGGTTTCCCAACTAATGTTTTTGAACCCCTAGGGGTATGTGAGGGAGGTTTGTGAGTTGAAAAGCTTTTAATTAATTAATTAATTAAATCTTAAAAATGTAAAAATCAAAATAAATGAATACTTTTCAAATAAAAATAATAATACACTTACAAAAAATTATTTACCTGCATGTCATGTAACCATTAATCAACATCACAGAACCGTGAATGTGGTTAATTTATTGAAATATTAAAGGGTTAGTTCACCCAAAAATGAAAATTCTGTCATTAATTACTCACCCTCATGTCGTTTCACACCTGTAAGACCTTCATTCATCTTCGGAACACAAATTAAGATATTTTTGATAAAATCCGATGGCTCAGTGAGGCCTCCATTGCCAGCAAGACAATTAACACTTTCAATGCCCAGAAAGCTACTAAAGATGTATTTAAAACAGTTCAAGTGACTACAGTGGTTCAACCTTAATGTTATGAAGCGATGAGAATACTTTTGTGCACCAAAAAACAAAATAACGAATTTATTCAACAATATCTAATGATGGGTGATTTCAAAACGCTGCTTCATGAAGCTTCAAAGCTTTACGAAACTTTTGTTTCGAATCAGTGGTTCGGAGTGATTTCAGTAAATGAGGCTTCATTACTTAATAAGTGTTTCGAAATTTCAATGGTTCACCACTGGGGGGCGTGACTTTGATACACGCTCCGAACCACTGACAAGTGTTAATTGTCTAGCTGTCAATGCAGGCCTCACTGAGCCATCGGATTTTATCAAAAATATCTTAATTTGTGTTCTGAAGATGAATGAAGGTCTTACGGGTGTGGAACGACATGAGGGTGAGTAAATAATGACAGAATTTTCATTTTTGGGTGAACAAACCCTTTAACTTAAAATCAAATGGGGTACTAAAGGGTGCAGACAGAATAGTTTGGAAAATCCTGAATTATTTGAATTATTTAATGGTTGTTTGAAATCATGCTTTAACAACACGTTTCAAATCAAGAACAGAATTACACAACAAAAACTTTTTTTTTTTCAGGCTGGTCCAGCTAATGCACATTATTTTTGGCAAAAACAAACAAGTGAATGGTTCTTTTAACTGTACAGTGGGACGTCTATACAGTGCCTCTTTTAAAAAGTTTAATTGTCTGTTTTAACTGTAAAGTGTGACTACAGTTACAGTACTCCCCATTCATTTAAGTACCAGACCATTTCTGCTGCCTTTTCAGTTTCTCATTTGGCAAAATGCATTCAGGGATATCCTCTCCTATGAACATGCAGTCATATTTACCATTGTTTGCCGAATTGTCTCACAGATTTTGCAACTGGTTCAAGTTGGACACACAGATTCACTACACTGAAGAAAATAAAGCTGCTTGGTTTGAGAGTGACTTCTGTGTGAACTGCTTTATATATCGCTATCACTACACTATTGACAATGTACAATGGACCTTGTTTGCCTGTGAAATTTCACTAATGTGACCACACCTTTACAATTTGGCCGAAACACAGAGTCTCAAAAGGCAGCCTCATTTTTCTGCCTATAGTTTGCAACAGTTTTTGTGTGAACAGTGCACCTATGATGTCTTAAATTCTAGGTAGGCAGCTCACTCGTTTTTGGAACAGAGCTCATTCTCTCGCTACCAGCCCCTCCCATGGTTCTCCCAGTGCGGCAGACTCTTTGGACAGAAGAAAAAGGAAGATGAGGGAAAAAAGGCAGATGGGAGTTTGCTTTTCTCATCTGTGGAGGTATTAGCGCAGTAGCCCTGTAAATCAAGGTTTTGAGTAATGTTAGGCCCGACGGAAAAGGGCAGCCATGGGTTTCAAGAGAGACGTCGCCTATTAGGACTCTCTGATTCATCAAAGCTCCGTCTGCCATGTGAGACCCTCTGTCTGGCTTTGTGTGTGCCGTCTCGCCCTCTCTGTACCCAGTGTCTGAGAACACCAGCATCTGTGCTAACAGTGAACAAGGACCAGTAAAGTCCGGTATAAATCTAACCGGGCAGCGCAGCCAAAACAAACAGTCTGCGAGGCAAATCAGTTGCGTTTTGTTCACCGATCGCCATGGATCCTTGCTGTGAGGGGTGAACTAGGGGCGAAATACAGGTCACACATCTTTGAACTCCCAACCTGACTTCAATCGACACACTCCATCAGGTCTAGCGCAGATTTATTAAGTAACCAGCTAGCCTGTGGAGATTTACACACTGGTGGCTAAATAGCCGTGTGGTTTTATGAAGTCGGCTTTGAATGATAGTTCAGCTCCGACAGGAAGATGAAATCTGAAGTGAACTCTGAATAGGCTGGTTATGTGGAAGAAGCAAAAATATAACATTAACGTCATCTCGAAATATGTAGGAGGAGGACAGTGAATGCCTAGGGCAGATCACCTTTTCAGATGTGAATAACACACCAGAAAAGAACCACAGTGCAATATTATACTTCAAGTCCCGAAGTTTTCCTCAGGAAATGTGTTTTTCTACAGATTTATTTACGTCATTATAAAAATGTAAAAATAAATGCAGTTTTTACAGGGGGAACCAGCTTAGAGCATCTTGCCCTGTACCACAGCCCTATTGTTTCTTAGATAGTGGCACCATCTAGTGGATAACAGGATATAGCTATAATAAGCAGAAACCTTGATTTTAATATTAGGTTAGAAAATGTGAAGTCTGTATATTGCTCACCTCTGTCATTGCCGCTAGCATACTGCAGTGGTTTGCTCTTGTCAATACTGTTGAAGCTTTGGCTCCTTCGGTTCAGGTTTGAGGAGCCGTGGGCTTTACTGCTGCTACTGCCGCTGCCTGCAGCGGGGACTCTGGAGGGACCTGGTAACCTGTAACACACAAAAGTTTGGTCTTCAATCACTGGATATAAGCTGTATATGATTATATGTTACTATGACAGACAGACACACACAAAACACACTTTCCAGTAGAGACTAAACTCTATTGTTTTTATAGTGAGCTAATGATATTTTCTGTCTAACACTAAACCTAAACCGGTAGGCAGACGATAGATAGAAGATAAATAGAACGATAGAACGATAGAACGATAGAACGATAGAACGATAGATAGATAGATAGATAGATAGATAGATAGATAGATAGATAGATAGATAGATAGATAGATAGATTCAAGGTGAACTTTTCCTAAAATTTTATCACAGTCTGTTGCATTCACTTCACTGCAGAAATTATAAATTAAATCTAGATTAATCCTTATTAAAGCTACAAAAAATAATCAATCAAAAGCAGTGAATGATTTATACAAAGATTAATAATGACAAATATCACAGAAGTTTATTAGGCTGCTGTCACTTTAAGATCTGCCACACATGACATG
Source organism: Megalobrama amblycephala (assembly GCF_018812025.1). NCBI lineage: Eukaryota > Metazoa > Chordata > Actinopteri > Cypriniformes > Xenocyprididae > Megalobrama > Megalobrama amblycephala. Next base: position 18,243,363 of record NC_063057.1, on the reverse strand, counting down.
GATCTGATACAAATCTCTTTACGGTCGTTTAAGACTTTATTAAACTCATTTAAGATTGTGCTTACGAGGATACTCGACAAAAGAGGCATTTTGGCATAATTTTGTGTGTTTTTCTCTGTTCAAGCATGAAAGAGAACTCAATGCAGAGTCATGTGTTTGTCACACAGATAGGAGATTCACAGACAGCGTGCCGGTACAGATTTAAGTTCTTTTTTGCGTCTAATCGAGCTTGAATGGTTTAATAGCATTTGAATGAATGATAGCGTGATCATATAATGTAATGCTACACTGTAAAAAATGATTTTAACAGTAAAAGACTGTAAAAATGCTGCGGTGAAAAACTGTCAATTGGTTTACAGAAAGTTTACGTACTATATACGGTGAATAACTGTAATAGATCTAACGGTACATTTAATGTAATTTTACGGTAAAATATTGTTAAATTCACAGTTTTTGGAAGTGAAAAATAACAATTCATTGTAAAATTTACAGTGAAAAACTGTAAATTGACATTCCCACAATTCCCTGCGTGACACTTCACATTTGATATATTTTCGTTGAAGTAACTCTGTTTCTTCTTAGTTTTTCTCATTTTTTTCTAATCAGTTATGTACATTAGGGTTTTATGTTACATCTAATGTTGTTAAATTAATGTTTATTGCATTTTTAAAATTTCATGCATGTTACCATGATGGTGTTTAGTGTGTTTGTGAATGACACTGTGTGCACCTTCTATATGTTAGTGCTGTCCTTCTCAGCTTGTGATGAACTTTGATTCATCATGTGACTCTTATCACCACTGTGTTTGGTGACTGTCAGTGTATTATAAAGGTACAAAACAGATATTAGTACTTCATTAGGTCGGTAAATTAACATTATATCAGTTAATGAAATACGTTATTTTACCGTAAATTTAACATTTTTTTTTTTTTTACGTTGCTACTGTATTTTTTATAGTAAAGTTCTGGCAACCACAGCTGCCGTTTTTTTACTAGTTGGCTTGCATTAAATTTTGTTGGTTTTGCTTGTAATATGTTTTGATGCAATTATTTGTAATGAGGACTTGAGGATAATGATTTATTACATTTTGTTTAATTTTGGTGATAATTCTCAAACTCACCGTGCTGATTGCTTGTTGCATTTCTTGTCAAAGGTAACTTATGCAGTACTATAGAAGAGGACATGGTCTCAAGTCTGGCTGATTTTAGGCTGAGATTAGATTACTTTTTTCCTGATGAGGGCCAAGGTTCACGGTACACTACTGAGTAAACCCATATTCATTCCATTCAAATATTGTGAATGTTTACTTCAAATGGAGGGTAGACATATGTTCAACTATATAATAAATGATGCTATAAGCTATTATAAATGAATGACATTTATGAATAATGATTTGACTTGTATATGGTGAAAAATAGCTCATTCCTCAACACGTCAGAACAATAAATGGCTCTTAATTGCTCTAAAATCTGCAATAAAACTAGCCCGTGTGTGTTTTTTTCTTTGCATTGCCTTGTGCTGTATCCACATTATTGATGATTTACTCCTGCACAAAGCTTGTTAATGACTCACAAGAGGCAGTTTTTAATTGGGAAACATAAACCCGTGACACATCAGCCTAACAATGTCTCATAAATATGTCACGGGGGAACAGAACAGCAGGAATTTTAAGGTTCTTTGACATTGACACTTACAGCCGATTCAATTTCTCACCAAACAGAGATGTTTCACGTTACTCAGATCTGATTACGGCAATTGATAAACCAAATTGGTAAACTAATAAAGACCTTTTAGTTTTAGTTGAAGCATTTTAAAAACCATTTTAAATGTTCATCATCATTTGAAATTCATCACTGATCAAATATGTTTTGAAAAGTCTTATAAAGAATCAGAGCAAACAGCTTTCCCGGAAATGATGGATTGGAGAACGATGATTCAGGCAGTTCAGGTGCATGTCTCATCAAGCCTCTAATGACACTGCTTCATCACTTGCTCATTTCCATCAGGCACTTCTGTTTTTCCCTATTAACCTGTTATGCAGGCCACCATTGCCAGCTATGATAATACAGAAGTGTGAAAAGCGGCTCTGAAAAAAGCACATCTGATGCTATTTCTCAGAGAGGTTATTTCAGTGGAAATTGGGGCGGACAGCAGTGTCTGGATTGAGGACAGCATCTAAACTGAAGAATTTTGGAAGTTTTCGTTTTAACAGGCCCACATGGAATTGGTAGCAGATTCACGTCAGTCCTTGTGTTTGTTTATTAAATATGTTGATTAATTTCCTTCAGCTATCAGTACAACTGTAGTATCCACAGCTGAGCGTAACACATTTTATCATGTTGAAATCTACAGATTTTCCCCCTGAATTTGCAAAATTAAAAGTGAGCGGATTCAGTTTGGCCTGCTTCAGGGATGCAGGCAACATCTGACATCAGCATTTATAAGACATTTGGTTTTCTAATTTGGTCTTGAAATGTTCCTTAGACTATGATTTGCATAAATATGTATCATGTATAGATACACAAACACAAATATGCCTGGAGAGGATAAATTTAGTGCTTACCAGGCATCTGAAGATAGAGAGCATTGCTGAAATAGACCTGAATTTAAGCTGCAGTGCATATTTTTTTGTATATCTTGACATAATATTTAGAGACAAATACGACATTCAAACAGCTGTGGTATTTTCAAAGCATTGCTCTGAGCATCCCGAACAAGCCAGCAGACTGGCTCAATCTGATTGTTTGGCCAATGGGAGTGTCATGATCACCAGTTGGAGTGCCCTGGTTGGTCACTAGAGGGCACTCCAACCTGGACTGTTCCTCACCACACTTTTGGACTTCATTTCCCATAACCCACTTCCCGGACTCATTATCCCGTTCATTGCACCCAGCTGTTTTGTGTTTGTTCATTAGTGTCTGTCTATTTATACATGGTTTGTTTCTGCTTTTGTTATGGTGGTCACCGGCTTCTGTTGTTGTTTTCTTTGTTTTTGTATGGACTGTTCTATGGAGTTTGACCCTTGCCTGTCTTTGGATTACCCCATTAAAGCTGCATATGGATCTTACCTTCTTGTCTCTGTGCCATTATGTGACAGGGAGGGAAGCAGGGAAACCTGTTTGAAATGTTCATTACTTTTGTGAGTTATTTGATGGCGCTAATGGCACAAAAATGACATATTCTGTTATTGAAAAGTCTACACCTGAAGCTAAGGTGGTCAGCTGGAAGATGAGGTCTCTGGATCTGCTCTTGTTTATTTTAGCGTGATAATTAAAGTGTCAATGGGGCTCAGATGAAAACTGTGAGCGTTTGACGGGGTTTAACTGTGCACATCTACACTGCTAAACAATCAATGAATTCTAATAACATGTCACATCTTTTCCAATCTGTGTCCTGCATACATAAAAAGGCCTTATAGAAGATAAAAGCTTTCAAATTATGCCTATTAAAATTTAGAGCAGGATGTTAAAGGATCAAATAAGACTGCTTCTGTCATCTCCGGTGAATCTTTCCAACTGAAACGCTTTGGATTGAGCTGAAAGTTTTGGATTCTAGAGGACAGCTAATGTATGCATCAATATCTATTCGACTTTCCCTTTTAAAAAAGCAGGATCATGGGTTATTAATTTTGTCTCTCTAACCTAAATTACTACACAATAATCCTGTGTTTATTTAATTAGTTAAGCCTCAGACATAGTTCATATGCATCTCTCTAAAGAAACAAACAAGAGACAGTGCACATACACAACTTGAGTGGTAATTATATATTCTGGGAGAAAGAAAGACGATTCATCATTTTGATAGTTTTTTTTTTTTTTTTTTCTCTTTGGAGATATAAGATTGATCTATTTTCCAGTACATTTAACCAAGCGTTCTCACTTGGAACCACCAACAAGTCTCGTTTACAGTATAATCAGATTTTCAGCTATTGCCAGTTGTGTAGCCCACAGATAACATTAGGTATGAATGGCCCTCTATATCCTTGCAGACTAATATCAAAAGTCTGTATAAAAAAATTTACAGTACATCTGAACTTAGTAAGAGATCAGAAAGTTGATTCAGGACACTCAACGATGAGTGTCTACTAACATTTTTATATCACTGCTTTGATAGAAGATCCCAAAAAACTGCAGTGTCTCCATTCCTGTCCCTTTCCCTGCAGGCACGTGTTGTCTTTGAGCAAATAATGCCATCAGTTGAACCCTACCCATCAGGCTGTCAGTGGAGTAAGCACTATATCACACAAAGTGTCCATCACATATCTCACATAGTTTGGCTAGGGGCTGCTTGAAATGCTTCGCCAGCACTCTCAGCTTCCCACCAGCTCTGAGATGAAGCAAATGCTTTCAGGGCCAGAGCTTCAAACTGCAAAAACCTCCAGCTAAAGTAGTCAGAGATAAACTACATTCAAGATCTAGGGTTCATCCAGAACTTTCTGCACACGCTCACCTCAGTTGAACCAAGATATTCAGCTCAAAACTGTTAGAGAAGCAACTGAAAGATTTTTGAAATGTAAAAAAATATAATCCCGACTACAGTTGAAGAACGGACACCACCAGAATGCGTTTATATCATACACCACTTCCATCACCCAGATCTGTTGCTACAGCTTTGAACATCAGTAGATCGGCTTTCCCAGTCTCTAGGCCTGAAGTTCTTTGGAGAATTTCAGGTGTTAGAACAGAGCGAAAGCAGGCAGATACTGTAAAGACTCTACCTTGTGTTTTTCTTCTGAGGGGCTGCTATTCCACTGTGACCTGGTGGACTTGTATATCGTGCGGTGAGACTGTAAAGAGGTAGTGGGAGAGAACGAGAGAGAAACGGGAGAGAAAAAGAGGGAGGGAAAGAGAGACAGGAATGAGGTTAATGATTGGATTGAATTTTTTTTCAAACTGTGGCATCTTTCTCTCTAATGTAATAAGGGCGGCACTTAGCGAGCCACAATCAGGGCTGGGTGCATACGTGCAAACGCAAACAGCATGGCCTCTGTGTGCGCCTACTCAGATTCACATGACATGTCACTCGTCACAAGTATGTGTACTTCTTCCAACCGTCCTACTGTTCTAGTCGCTGTTGAATGCTGTAGATCTAAATAAGTCAAAAGCCAAAACACACTCTTCATAAACCTATACTTTAAAGTATGCATGTGTGTGCATCTCCATAACGACATATAACTCAAAGAAAGTAATCCCACATGACAGAGATGATATTCCTGTAGGTCCAGTCACAAAAAAAAAAAAAAAAAGAAAAGAAAAAAGACTTAATTACACACTCACACAAACACACACCTCTTCCAGGAACACTTTACTTGAAGCCTGTATATACTGTGGGAACTGTGTGTATAAATAATACATAAATATACACCGTTCAAAAGTTTGGGGTAATAGAGGAAATTAATAATTTTATTTAGCAAGAATGCATGTACTATTGAACTATTGATTCACCAAAGAATCCTGCAAACAATACCACAGTTTCCACCAAAAATATTATGTAGCACAACTTTTTTCAACTCTGATAATAATAAAGCATTTATTATTGTTATCACAGTTAAAAAAGTTGTGCTACTTAATATTTTTGGTGGAAACTGTGGTACTTTTTGCATTTGGAGATCTTTAGCACCAAATCAAGCATGAATTCTTAAAGGGTTAGTTCACCCAAAAATGAAAATAATATCAATAATTACTCACACTCATGTCGTTCCACACCCCTAAGACCTTCGTTCATCTTCGGAACACAAATTTATTTTTGTTTTGAAATCAGCCATTACTATATATTGTTAAAAAGTCGTTTTTTGGTTTTTTGGCACACAAAAAAAATATTCTTGTCGCTTTATAATATTAAGATAGAACCACTGTACTCACATGAACTGATTTAAATATGTTTTTAGTACCTTTATGGATCTTGAGATCGGAAGTGTCATTGCTGTCTATGCAGGCCTCACTGAGCAATCGTATTTCAACAAAAATATCTTAAATTGTGTTCTGAAGATGAACAAAGGTCTCACAGATGTAGAACGACATGAAGGTGAGTAATAAATCACATTATTTTCATTTTTGGGTGAACTAACCCTTTAAGGATTAAGTGACACTGAAGACAAATCTAAAAATTTCGCTTTGCCATTACAGAAATTAATTATATTTTAAAATATATTAAGATAGAAAAGTTATTTTAAATTGTAATATTTCACAATTTTACAGTTTTTACCATTTCCAAATGAATAAATGCAGCCTTTGAAAGCATAACATACTGTCAAAAACATTAAAAAAAAATCTTACCAACTTTGACTGAACTTTATAACAGTAGTATACTGTATAATGAAAACTGTAATAAGTTAACAATGAGTATAATATATATATATAACTGATCTCTATAAGGACAGAGAAGACCCTTGCCTGAGGCTGGGATGAATGAATGCATTTTGTCAGATCGAATATGATGGATGGAGGTCCTCCCAGTAGGACTTGTACTTACAACACACACACACACACACACTCATATAAAACAAAGCACAAACACCTCAGGCCAAACACAAAACACAGAACAGTTGGCTGTATAGGTCTCAAATCCCTCTCTATCCAGCCCCTGTCAGCCGACTGACACTGCCTTTGTTCATTTTGGGTGTGCATTTGTGTGTTTATATATGTTTAGATATGCTGTGTCTAAGCAGTAAATGTGCTTTGACAAGCTTTGACATTTAACAGGTTCGTGAGCACTGCGTGATGGAACGAGAATTTCAATGGATGGATGAAAATTGATGAAAGTGGAAGGAAGAGAGAGAATGAGAAAGAGCGAACATCCAGTTTGCAATTGTTCAACAGTTACAGCAAGGAGACATCTATCTAAAAAGAACCTAGTTGCTATCACCATCTGCCATGCTTTAAAACAACAGCTCATATCAGCTTAAGGTCATCAATATGATTTCTTAGTGGACCAAAGTGGTATATAACCGCTAATCAGAAGGTCAAAATCAAGCTATTAATCAAGCTGATCAACCATATTCACCATCTTGGATCATGAATGACCAATTCAGACCAGAAAGAAACAACATAACACGTAATGCAACAAGTGTCCAGTCACGTGATATAGTTTTTTTTTTTTTTTTGGTGTTCCGTGATAGGCAACCCTGCCCACAGTGATATTTCATTGGTTCTGTTGCATATTGGTAAATATCAATGTTCTGATTGGCTGTGATTGTGTCATGTCATGCCCATTAGAACATAAGGTAAAACTATATTGTATAAAACATGGACGTAGCATCTGTGGCGTCACCTGTAGGTTTCTGAAGAGCATTTTTTAAGCCCAAAGTGGGCGGAGCCGGCTGTCGCCATCTTGGCAGCACGTCACCGCACATCACTCACCGAAAATGGCAAAGAGGCGGGAGGTGGGTGGAGCTGAGGTGCCTGGTTGCTGAAACCACACCCGCCTAGCTCAACGTGATCAAGTTCGCTCAGGCTAAGGAGCTATCTATCTATCTTAGATACTATCTAAAATATTAATAAAGATAAGTTTTTTTTTCCCAATATAGATGGTCCAGCAACAGTAATATTGAAATTTGTGTCGGATATGCAAATGACAACACGCAAAATCAAAACAGGACTTCATACCTTTGCAATGAAATAGCGATCGCGAGATGAATCAAATCCGTCGCAATTTGGTAAAATGTCCATGATAAGCGTCCATTCAAAAACATCCAACAGCACTTTTTGTCAACAAAACCATTAAATCCATGAAATATTGCTATATTGTCCATTGTTTGTGTCATATTTCTTCTGAACGATCTGCTCTCCATCATCGTTCTTCAAGGAATTATGCAATCTGAGCACCGTTTATGTTGTAAAACTATCGTATACATTAGACTCTCACAAACAAATGAGCCCGTGTCCAAAATATATTTTTCAAAATAGTGCAGCAGTTTTAGTTATAATATCCAAGCAGTGCTGTCAGATTTTGTGATGTCATGAGAGGCATATTCTCCAGCCATTGCCATTGTAGTAAATCTGATAGAAAAAATCTTTTAGCCAATGCCAAGACGAGCCAACAACGATGCCAAGTTCAGCGGCTGGAATTAGCTGAGGTAGCATGACGGATAACAGACAGCAGAAAAATGGCAAGTTGCAATGGCAATCCACCTGTCAATTAAGTGGCCACACCCTTGATTGTGCAGAACTTTAAGGCTTAATATAATTTAAAACGGATGAGTTGTAAAAAAAATTCACCCCCCTCACAGTTGTCATGAAGGGTAAAATTAGCTATATAGACCAAAAACACTTTTTGTACCAGGCTGTAAACGTATTTTTTTCTGCTGTAAAGTTGGGAATTTTAACATTGGGGGTCTATGGGATGGACTCCCTTTTGGAGCCTGTCTGTAGTGGCCAGTCGATGAATTGCAGTTTAAGTCACTTACGTGTTGGTTTCAAGAGAGAGAACGGAAGGTTGCCGCTTGGGTAAAACCAGCTTTCATCTGAATTCTAAAAAAACTGTTTTATCTTGTTGGTTATTGATAGTGACAAAAAAAAAAAAAAAAGTCTTTCCATTCCATTCTTCCAAAAGCATCTTCCAAAAGTTGCCCAGTGTCTCAGTGTCTGAGAAGGTGGGTGTGTCTGCTCAGAAGGAGATCATTATGACCACCATGAATGTTTCACTTTAACAAGTTTCTACGGCGAGTTTGTGACAAGGAACTGACTTAAAATTACAGACTCCCTCAGGAAAAACCCTGAGGAGCAACAAAGACTTCACCAGACTGAGAGAATGAGAGGAAGACAGTGAAAGGAGGAGGCAAGACAGCAGGTTAACAAGCATTGTAACCAAAGACAGCTCCAGTGAGACACTAACACTGTCTTTCACTTTCTCATTCACTCTCTCTCTCTCTCTCTCTTGAGAATGTGATCATGTCCACATGATTAATGAGGCCCATCGTTTCTCCTCCAGCTCAAAGACTCAACTCAGTTGGGACAGGATGGTTGAAAAAAACATTCCTTGCTTTACAACTTCTTCTTTCTTTTTTCATTTACTTCTAAAAGCATTCAGTAAAGCAGTGTGAAAGTACAACAGTGGTGAGACTGACAATCTCAAGGATAAACTTGTTGCCGTGGGCCATTCAGACACACTTCACAGTGAGAAATCAAACACAGGCCAACTCCGCCAAGGTCACTAATCAGAAAATCTTAAATTGAATCTAAACAATTAGGTTTAGTGAGGATTACAGAACCACTCACTACAGTTTCTCTAATGGGAATCAATAAGTCTCAAGATTAGCCCTCTCTACACAAATCTGTTGCTACATAACATCCATGCCAATAGGTTTCAAGACCACTGTCGTATCGAGCGAAGAATCAAAAAACGCATTACAAATGCATAAATTATAAATCAAAACTTGCTGTAAAACCACCGCAGATATAACATTTGCATTGTAACAAACTAGTCAATGTCTATTTTGATAAATAACTCCATTGAATTTTAATATATAGTACATTTGATTATTACTTTAGATTAAGTTTCAGATGTGTTATGTAATGTTTTAGTAAATATTTTGGACAATCCTACCTTTAAAATAAAAATCTCTTAATTAGCAGTACTTTACAAGTTCTAATGCAATCTAAAGTTCTAAGCAAAAGACAGGAAGCAGCGAATGACCACCCAGCAGAAAAGTTTTAAAACTGTTAGAAGTGCAACAACCCCTTAAAATGAGTTTAAACTTACCTCCCGAGAGAGAAGCATCTCATTTTCAAAGCAGAACAGACAACTTCCAAAAAAGGAACTAAACACCTAAATATAAAATGTCACACTGTGGACCCAGAATAATTATCAAATCTTGAGGGACGCAATAGCCTGAATACACTGAACAGCACAGACCAAAAACGATTAATAAACTACCAAAAAAATTAACAACAGACATGTGGTTTCCAGTCAAAGTAACCCAGATATGTAACACGATCAATACTACTGTACCTATTGCTGTCAGACTTTCTCCCACAGGACAGTCGGCTCTTCCTGTCCCGTGAGCTGGGGGCAGGCAATCGCGAGCATGAGACAACCGAGTCGAGCCGTTCACCTCGAGACATGGTGCGCTGAGAGGGAGGGATGACACTTCACCCCCCATATCTTCCCCAGACCTAAAGGCACCGCAATGTCCAGCTATCCCTCTCTCTCTCTCTCCCTCTCTCTCTCTCTGACCGTTAGTCCAGCAGGTGTTGGCTATAGAAAGCCTGGATCTCTAAAACTGTAAATGGGAGCAGTGCCTGTGGGTAAAACCAGCCAGAGTGCTTTATAAAAAGCTCCCCCCTCATTCCCAGGGATCTCAGACAGTGTTGTATTATGGTATTTAGATCTTTAAAACAAAACAGATATCCAGCTGACTTGGTGTCACAGTGTTAAAAGTGAATTTCCCTTTTTTAAGCAAAAGCAACAGCATGTCATACCTATGTTATACTACGTTACACAGCATCTTATACTATGTTCTTACCAGCAACAAGTGATAAAATATATGTAAAGCACTATGTATTAGCACTAAATTCAGCAGTCTCAGTGCAGTTTTCTTTCCTGCGCTGATGTATTTCCTATTAAAACAGGAAATTTGGGTGGGACATATCGAAGGGCTTGTCCTTTTTCATAAATAGTCAATAGTCTTTAGTTTACGTCACAGCTGGGAACCATAATATGCTTTTGCTAGAACATAGCAAGTAAGGGTAGGAGGAGGGGCATGCTTTTTTGAGAGAACATTTGATTGGACAAAAATTCAGGTATGCCCCTCAGTGCAAGATGAGTCATCGGTATTTTTTAAATGCATATATCAGCTAAAAGATAATGTCTTTTATCAGTACAAATATAGAGTATAGATGCCCTCAAAGCTAAAAGTCATTGAATAAAAGCCACAAAATTTGGATCTTATGAGCGTTTATACTGACAGTGATTTTTAAAGAAAAGAGAAGTGATGCCTAATGTCTAGAGACATCAACGAGAGTTGGCAAATGTGAATAATCTTATATTATATTATATTATATAGACAGTGCTGAGTAGCTCTGCCCACAGTGAAATTTAATTGCTCCAAAATTCTGCTGTACTCTAGACTATATAACATGAAATATCTTCTACCTGGCTTCTGAAAGGAATGTCTTTTTAAGTGTGGACAGAAAAATGATTAAGCACCGGTAACTTGACATATGATGCTTACTCAGGACAGTGTATGGAAGACCATTTTAACCATTAATTCCCTTTTGAAAAAAAAAAAAAAGCATCACAATGAAAAAACATAATGAGTTTATTCACTGAGTATGTGATACGCATTTGCCAGTAAGCTAAAATGCGTTAAGAAACCCCAAGAGTCTGTTTAATGCATTTCTGTGCTGTTGGCCAAAGACCAGAGTTGACGAATCGCCTAGACCCCTGTGGCTGATACAACACACACACACTTACACAAAGATAATCAGCCAGCAACCCATTTTAACACCTGGAACCCCAAGCCAGTAAACGTTTGATGAAACATTTCCTAACGCAATACAATAGCTTCCTTTTTATCTGACTGTCTGGACAGAACTGTGATAGTTATTTGAGGAGACTGGGTTTACAACATCCTCGAGGAGTGCGGCCAATCTACAGCCCTCCTGGCCCAATTCTGCTCACTGATGTCATTTGGTGTGTGTGGAATGCTAAAGCTGTGTGTGTGTGTGTGTGTGTGCGTTTCAGGCTGGCAGTCCAAGGCCCTCTGAACACCTGTCACTGCTGGATCTGAGTTGAGAGAGAGAGAGAAATCCCACAGGCCCTGGACAAGAATGAGGGGCAGCTGTTGTCTTTCTCTCACTCTCTTCCTCTCTCTCTCTCCCTCTTCTCTTTGCACTTGTGAATGCTGACAGCACAGAGAACTCAGCACTACAAAACGCACACTCGTGCTTTTCTGCTTGTCCCACACACACACACACACACATTCTGGGCCAGGTAACGTGAGCCAGGCTGTGTAATGCCACTCATGTGCGGCATCTTTTCTCTGTAGCTGCTGCTAAGATTACTCATCTATTTACATCACAGTCATGGCCTTCCTTTTTTTTTTTACCAACACACACACACAGGTTTGTTTTTGTGAATTGTGAGGACATTCCATAGGCGTAATCGTTTTTATTGTTTGTATTTTCTATCACCCTACACTACCTCTACCTACTACACCTAAACCTACCCATCACAGGAAATGCACATTTTTACTTTCTCAAAAAAAAAAAAAAACAACAACAAAAAAAACCTGTATGTTTTTTTATAATTTATAAGCCTTTTGAAAAATGGGGACATGGGGTAATGTCATACCCATTTCATTATAGAAATCTGTGTCCTGATATGTCACAAAAACACACACACTTGAATATGTGGTTTATGGGGATACTCCATAGGTGTAATGGTTTTTATACTATACAAACTGAATATTCTATCCCCCTACACAAACCTTATTCCCTCACAGAAATCTTTTGCCATTTTTTGAATTTCACACACACCAACATTGGGTTTTTATGTTTTATGGGGACTTTCCTTAGAAATAATGATTTTTATACTGTACAAACTATATTCTATCCCCTAACCCTAAACACAACCCTCACAGAAAACGTTCTTCATTTTCACATTTTCAAAAAACATCATTTAGTATGATTTATAAGCTGTTTTCCTCATGGGGACCAAAAAATGTCCTCACATTTTGTCCCCACAACGCAGGGGTTGCCAGGATTATACACACACTAGTTAGTAGGTTAATAGAGCTCAATTATTCTGTTTAACTGTAACTAGTTACTAACCATTTCAGTTTACATAGTGTATACATATGACATTTATATATTAAGTGCATTTATATGCGATGTGATCACGAAAACCCATCACATGAGGAAATTTTACCTATTACATGTTTCAGTATCATATGAAAGCTGTCATATTCGAGCCCTTTCTAAATATGATTTTACTTCATTCATATCTTGTCTGTAACAAAGGTTATGGTTACCTGAAGTCGGCTGATCGCTCTGATTTTCAGGAACGGAATTTTAAGAAAAACAGGTTTAAATAACTGTCACACCCTTTATTCGCATAGACATGAAAATGCACTATCCAAACTTAAATGGTAGTAATTCAAGAATGCTTTGGAATATAAATCTGAGGTTGGTCCTGTTTTAAAGAAGACACATGTCAGATTATTGTGGAAGTGGAATAAATTATGAAAGTGAAATAATAATAATAATAAATATTGAAGTTTAAGTTTATGAAAATGTAAAAATATAATGTAAAAATATTGTTTATATTTTATAATAATATATTTCAAAACATGTTTTACTCTTAAACTGCAAGAAAATCAAAGCCAAAAATGTCAACCTTCCAAATTTTAGGTTGATATATTTCAAAAATGAGCTTTCAGTAAGATTTTGTATGGGCGCAGTACCAAACTTTTTCACTAGATGACATCTAAGCTCCATTACTGACCATGTAAGGGCGCCTCCATTTATTTAAGTGATCTGATCCATATTTTCCATATTTTAATACATTTTATGAAGTAGACATCCTATTCAGAAGTAGTATGGTCAGTTTGGCAGTATTTGATTTGAATTCAACCTCTAATAAACACATAATTAGAACATGTGTGTTCATTATCGCTCCGTTGTTCTCTTGTGCTCCAAACATTGTATTAGAAAAAAAAAAATCTTTGCGTGGCGTAGTTTACACAGTACTGGCAGGAAATGTGCATTAATACACCTTCATTCTACATGTTATGTGGTTTATTTTGATAGGTGAACTGTCTTTGTAGTATTAAGAGAGGGAAAGCTATGGCTGATTTTTTTCACCTCCACCGGGTTTGTTCTTTAAATGTAACGTTAGAGAAAGACAGTCTTTTCAGCTTGCCACTATAAATTGCTATTTTTCTGCACTTAACAGGCAAATTTTGCCAAGATATTTTCAGAGATGATAAACAAGATGTTATAGAATAATAATTTAATGAAAACCCAATTTTGACAAAAAAAATGACATTCAACCTATTTTTGGACTTTACTGAATACGTTCCATTGCGACATCCGATGGGTTTTCCCAGATCGCATCACATATATATATATATATATATATATATATATATATATATATATATATATATACTTATTGTTGTCAAAAGTAGCGATGTTGGTGCCAAGTCAGTACTGAAATTTAAAAAAAATGTGACAATACCAGCATTTCCCCCTAGCATTTTGATTAGCCATTGTGTTTACATGCTCAACAGATATGTCTGTGTCAGATCCGTCTATCAGCGGATCCCTAATATAGCCTGCTTTCAAACGCTCCCGTGTGCATCCGTGTAAGCGCTTGGTGAAGAGCGTCAAAGATGTCTATTTACAACATGTTTTTGAGGCGTTGATCATTGTAGCCAGTCACAGACATATCTGTCGAATGGTGTTTTTGGTGTAAAAGTCAACATTATAATATTATTTATAATTTTTCAATATTTATAATATTATATTAAATTTAATGAATTATTTATATTATATTATTAATTTACTTAAAATAATAATAAAAAATAAATGTGATATTATAAATTACTAATACTTTTCAGAAGGACTAACACATTGTGCTTCCAGTGTAGATACTGTCTTAGTTACAGTAGATTCCATATTTAATTTTATGCTGTTTTTGTAATTATTTTGTACCTTTGTGTTGATTGTTCAATTGACGAAACACAGAAAATACTTTCCAAAACATCTCCAGAATAAGCTCCGGAAAACATGGGTTGTAAAATTGGATTTGTAAGATGTTAAGATGTTAATATAAGTCTTACAAGGTCTATGAACATAGACTTCAACTAAGGCCAGCATTATTTATTTATTTCTTTAGCCATATATTTCATGACTAAAGATGCAGAACACAAATAGAGGTACAGCAGCAACAAGTATCATTAGACGTGTCCTACCTGGACTGCATGTCTTGGGTTTTGTGCTGGCTCGCTGGCGCCGCCCCTGTGGTCTGATGCGTGACGTGTTGTTGTAGCTCCACTAACGACTGCAGGTACTGCTGCTGGTGCTGCTGTTGCTGCTTGTAGCGGGACAGGATGAAGAACAAACCCAGGATGCTCTTCAGATTCCCATTACACACCTCTAAAGATCAAACACACCAGATTTAGAAAGTACCACAGGAAGAGCTCTTTAATCCTGCGAACGACTGCATTACATTGATGCGCTAAACCTTAAATACATCATGTTTTGAGTACTGGATCAAGGCAGAAGAAACTGCCGTTGGGTCACATGGTAGCTAGCCTCATTATAAGGAAGTTCAAGTTGTGTTTACAATCATTTGAGAATATGGGGCAGATAAGTTCTGTTCTCGGAATGAGGAAGTTACACACAGTATGACAACTGTCTGGAGGATCCGAGATTAGCATGGTCATTTGACTGTCTGGAGTCTTGTGCGTCATAAATTAGATGTTAACATTTGTAAAAAAAAAAAAAGTGGCTGTAATGATCGGATCTGACTTTTAATTGAGACCTTTTATTAGGAGGAGATGATCTAATAAGCAAAACTTTGAAGTGCCGGATGGAGTTTAGAAGCTCAAACGCGATTATCTTATGCACATGAGCGCCGTGAGTGTGAGGTGTCCTACAAAGAATGCTTTTCAAACTTCTTCAAAATTGAGGTTGTGAGTTTGAATAAGTGCCAGCATGGCGTTGCTCTGATCGTAGAGATAAAGGGCTGAAGATGAAGGCAAAGGCATCGATTGTCTGCGCTCTGCCTGCCAGCAACGCTTTACTCTCATGTGGCCGTTTATGAAATGGCCTTCATTCATAGTCAAACACCGCTAATGGCTGGTGCTGAAAGCGACTGAAGGATGGCAGTGCTGAGGCAGCGCTAAAGAGAAGAATCCGGTTTATTTCTGACAGCCCGCCTGTTTGTTCTGCCCGTCAGCGATGTTTAGGGTTATTAATCTCTCCCCGGTTCAATTTGGGACTGTGTGGAGCTGTAATTTGAATTCTACATAATAAAGCGCTCAGATGGTATGTTCCATTGAACATACTTTCTGAGTCAGGCGACAGAAATTTGGCACCATTTGGTGTCGTTGCACTTTAGGTCAATGTGGAAAATGAGAGAGGCAATAACTGCTTATCCCGGCAGCCTAATTTGTAAATACATTTTGTATGTTTGCATTAATGGAGTGAATTAGTCTTTTTCCTCACAATTGCTTTGTGCAACAGCATATGGAGTGCATTTAGATTTTGGCAAAGGCTTTAGCTAAGGGGCTACATTGATTCACATTAAGCCATTACAACTATTTCCACGAACATTAGTACTACTGTAAAATCATAACAAATGATTGTGACATCTACTTCAAAGAAGGACTTTTATATCAACTAATCTTTTTTTTTTTTTTTTTTCATGACAGTACTGGCCAAAACCATGTAAACAAACACCAGTGAGCTACGATTTACATTGGAAACTTGGAAAGTAAAAGTTGCATGCAGATTAGCACACTTTTAATGTGGAGTCATCAGGCCTTCTTGTCACTATAGCCACACAAGGTCAAAGGCGTATCTGTTCAGATGGGATCATTAAGGGAAGTGAGGACAGGGAAGTGTGAATACATTATCTATTTACAGTGATGTGACCTTGACCACTTCCTTTGTATACAGTAGTGTTCCATCATTTCCCAGCCAAAATTGCCAGTAAACATGCAATACTTTGTACAGAATTACAAAGTGGAATGGATGTATATACACTACCGTTCAAAAGTTTGGAGTCGGTAAGATATTTAAATGTTTCTGAACATCACCTTTCCTCCTTATGTTCTCAGAAATACAGTAATATTGTGAAATATTACAATTTAAAAGTTTATATTTATATTTTGTGGCAGAAAATCAGAATTTTCATCAGCCATTATGCCAGTCTGCACTGTCATCTTTTAGGGTGCGTTCACACTTGTCATGTTTGGTTCGATTAAAACGAACTCTGGTGCGATTGCTCGGTTAGTGCGGTTCATTTGAACATATGTGAACGCTGCCATCCGAACCCTGGTGCGCACCAAACAAGCGGACCGAGACCGCTGAAAAGATGGGTCTCGGTCCGCTTCCAAACGAACTCTGGTGCGGTTCGAATGATATATGAACGCAACACGGACCAAAGACATGTAACCGAACCAAAAACAGGAAGACGAGACCCTAAAAAGGACAGAATCCTCACGCATGTCGGTTTTTCTTGTCATAGTCACGAGTTTGCCCATGACAGGCATCAGACGCGCGTCTCCATGCAGCAGATCATTTGTGTGTGTGACGGATGGATTCCCGCCGGTGTTTTGACTACTTTACACATTTTATAAGCTCTTCACGAGTTCCCAGCTTGCTAAAATACCATCACATGCAGGCTACGCACCGCTACGCACACACAACGAGCGCATTTACCTCAGCAAACAGCATTGTTTTGGATGTTCGGTAAGTTCCGTCTCAAAATAGGCAATACGTCATAAAATCCAACCAATCACGTTGTGAATGTATCCCTATGACTTAAGGTTCCGTATTTTTTGGTTCGGTGATAAAATTGCCAATGTGAACGCTAACCGGACCAGGACTAAATGTTTTTTTTTCTTCTTTGGTCCAGACCAAATGAACCAAACGAACTGAACTACAAGTGTGAACGCACCCTTATTAAGCACCCTTAATATTCTGATTTGGTGTTCAAGAAACATTATTTTTTAGGCAGTGGCTATTTACACTAAGTGAAAATAGCAATATATTCTATTTACACTAAGTGACAATAGCAGCATTTTCTCAACGATATGCTATTCACACTAGGTGAAAATAGAAAAAGATTCTATTTACACCATTTAAAAGTATCAGTTCTTTGCAATAAGAGTAAATAGTAATTAGATGCTATCTATACTTTATATTGGCAGATACTATTTGCACCTCAGTATTTTTGTACATTAACAGGATGCAATAATACCAAAGTGTAAATGGTTATATTTATTAAAATGATTAAATGGATGCTGCCTTATTGGGAGAATAAAACTCTCTTTACACCTTCCCCTAACCCTACCCAACAAACACTTTTAATATTATTAAACGCTCATTTGCAGTTTATTTCCAAAAGGCGAAAAGGCAGATTCGAACCTGTGTCGATCGCGTTAAAAGCCAGGTCTGCAAGGCTTAATGTCCTGCAGAGTTTAGCTGCAACCCTGATAAAACGCACCTGCATGTAATCCTGAATACATTGATTAGCAGGTTCAAGTGTGTTTGATTAGGGTTGGAGCAAAACTCTGCAGGGACAGCAGCCCTCCAGGACCGAGTTTGCCCACCACTGAAGACGTTGAATTCCATGCCTCTTTTTTAAAACTTGAGTGGCCCAACCAGACATTGGTGGGCGGAGCTTGTGTAAATAGCCTTTGCCAACAAGGGACGCTATTTGCACTTAGTGTAAATAGACACTCTGTTTTTGGCTTTATTATTCATAATATTATTATCAATATTGAAAACAGTTATGTCATCATTTTTTGGAGTTTAACAGCCCCCGGGCCTTCACAGAATAAAGAAAGTCATTACAGGTTTGCAACGACATGAGGGTGAATAAATGATGAGAATTTTCATTTTTGAGTGAACTATCCCAGCTGAGATTAGGAAAAGTGATTTCTATGAAAACAGGCTTCCTGTATTTTACATATTAATGAGTGTCTTTCAATTTGAATACCTGAGAAGGTCATGCTTGATCTCTTTTGTATGACTTGTGAGGATTTTTATTTGAGCAAAAGGATTAAACAGCTCAGAGGAAGTGCCTCTTCAGTTACGCTGAGTGAGCGCGGACGTCAGTTGCGTGAGTGTCTTTATACACTTGTGCGTTTCTTATCGTGGTCGGTTTCATGGTCAGGTCACCGCTGAAGGTGCCCCCTCTGACCCTATGAGGAGTCTTTAGGACTAACCTGCTCTTTAACGAACTGCACCTTTTCACCAGATCCTCACAGCCAATGAGATCAAAGCTCACTCTGCACAGAGGTCATGGTGTGCCCCGCACTTAAAAAAGCACTTAAAACCGGAATCCCACTGTGCGTTCTGATACCCTACACACCGTGAACAGACAGTCATGACCACTGCAGCAGGAAGAGGGATATTGAGAGCTTGCACCTATTATTATTGGACTGTTTTGGGGGAAGAGGGCTAGGATAACACTCAGCAGGGGTAGAGAGGAAACTTTCCCAGAGGACAATTTTATTGCACAGAGGATGCGCTTTCATAGCGAAGGAGGTCAGGTTTCGTTTAAGTATCAACTTTGTCTCAGATGTTTCTCTTAAAATTCCTTGAGGAAATAAAAATAGAAACAAATGTGACAACTGTACCCATACTGTTAGTGTGGTAAGAGTCATTATATGAAACGAATGCCTTTTTTTTTAATTTGGAAAGATGATATGTTTTAAAGTATATTAGACAATCTGTCAGACAAAGAATGACATTAAGTGCTAATAGAATGCATTGAGTCTGAAAACCTGAATGATATTACTTTCTCTTCAAAAGAAGAGGTTCCATCTTAAAATGACAATTTGCCATCATTTTGAGGTAAATAAGTGATGTGATGTGGAAATTAGGATTCATAGACACATATTGACGAATTAGTTATGAATTAGCCTGTGAATGCAGACTACACAAAAAATGTTGGGTTGTTTCAACCCAAATTTGGGTCAACAATGGACAAACCCAAGCGTTTGGTTACATTTTTGCATTACATTTTTAATCCAAAGGTTGGGTTTGTCCATATTTGACCCAAATTTGGGTTGAAACAATCCAGCATTTTTTAGAGTGTACAGTGGCAATACTACTACTACTACTACTATAATAATAATAATAATAATAATAATAATAATAATGAAATTTTTAATTTTATGTGTTAAATACTTTTTTCATTTATATATTTCAGCTTGCAAAACAAAATGGTACTCTTTTTATGGAATGACTTGCAGTTTAGCGCTATTAAACTAAATGGTATAACTGAAGGCATTTTATTTTAATAAATTAAGGATACTTCAGGAGGAGTGAAATTGAATCTGCTCTCGTTGACTAGGAAATATATTTTAATACATTTAAAAATAAATAAATTTAACATTGACAGAAAAGAGAAATACTATATATGTGACATATTGTCTGTGGTTTAGACATTATTACATTTATTTTCCTTGGAAAACTCCTACGCACCCAGGCACATCAAAAACAAAAAAACAACTTATTTTATAAAGGTCTCGAGTCGGCATGCCTCATAAAATACTAAACACAAGCGTATGCAAGCCTTCAAAACCCAAACTCCGAAACCTCAGCTAATTTAATTAAGACAACTACTCACAGCTTTAGGAAAGATGCTCAACACACACACACACACACACACACACACACACACACACACACACACACACACACACACATACCCAGCAAAAGTAGGGGAACAGTGTGTGATGAAAGCTTTGAGAAACCCAATACACTGTATATTTATGGACCCTGTGCAATCATGGTGCTGAATTTAACGGGACAGTGAATACAGTATCCAAGCTGCTTTAAGTTAATGATATCATTCCACTAAGTATTTATTACACTTGAGCTCCTACTTATGCCGAAAAAGAAAATCAAGGATCTTTGTGGTATGTCAGCTCAGCAGTTCTAAGAAACCTAAAACGATCTAAAAAATTATAAGATTAAAATATCAACTATGGGCTCAAATATTCTATTACCAATGTAGCTATAACAATGATGTGCTACTTAAAGGATTAGTTCACTTAAAAAATGAAAATGACCCCAAGCTTTACTTACCCTCAAGCCATCCTAGGTGTATATGACTCTCTTCTTTCTAATTAACACAATCGGAGTTATATTAATAAATATCCTGAAGCATCCAAGCTTTATAATGGCAGTGAACGGAAGAATGTTCATCCATCCAAAGCAAAATGTGTACTCCACATGGCTCCAGGGGATTAATAAAGGTCTTCTGAAGCGAAGCAATGCATTTGTGTAAGAAAAATATCTATATTTAACAAGTTATAAAGTAAAATATCTAGCTTTCGTATTCAACTTAGGAAGACTTTTTTTCCTAAGTTGAATAGGGAAGGCGTAGGGCGTAGTGTAAGCATTTTGAACTGTGAGAGGCATTACACTTTCTTCATAAGTTGAATACGGAAGGCGGTCTGGCGGAAGCTAGACATTTTACTTCATAACTTGTTAAATATGGATATTTTTCTTACACAAACACATCACTTCATTCAGAAGGCCTTTATTAAACCCCCGGAGCCATGTGGAGTACATTTTGCTTTGGATGGATGCACTTTCTTGAGCTTCATACTCAGTGGTCTCGTTCACTGCCATTATAAAGCTTGGATGCATCAGGATATTTATTAATATAACTCAGACTGTGTTCATCAGAAAGAAGTTCATATACAGTACAGTCCAAAAGTTTGGAACCACTAAGATTTTTAATGTTTTTAAAAGAAGTTTCGTCTGCTCACCAAGGCTACATTTATTTAATTAAAAATACAGTAAAAAACAGTAATATTGTGAAATATTATTACAATTTAAAATAACTGTGTACTATTTAAATATATTTGACAAAGTAATTTATTCCTGTGATGCAAAGCTGAATTTTCAGCATCGTTACTCCAGTCTTCAGTGTCACATGATCCTTCAGAAATCATTCTAATATGCTGATTTGCTGCTCAATAAACATTTATGATTATTTTCAATGTTGAAAACAGTTGTGTACTTTTTTTTTTGCAGGATTCCTTGATGAATAGAAAGTTCAAAAGAACAGCATTTATCTGAAATACAAAGCTTCTGTCGCATTATACACTACCGTTTGGGGTCAGTAAGAATTTTTATTTTTATTTTTTTGAAAAGAAATTAAAGAAATGAATACTTTTATTCAGCAAGGATGCATTAAATCAATCAAAAGTGGCAGTAAAGACATTTATAATGTTACAAAAGATTAGATTTCAGATAAACACTGTTCTTTTGAACTTTCTATTCATCAAATAATCCTGAAAAAAAATATTGTACACAAATATTTTGTACAATTGTACACATTAAATGTTTCTTGAGCAGCAGATCAGCATATTAGAATGATTTCTGAAGGATCATGTGACACTGAAGAGTGGAGTAATGATGCTGAAAATTCAGCTTTGCCATCACAGGAATAAATTACTTTGTGAAATATATTCAAATAGAAAACAGTTATTTTAAATTGTAATAATATTTCACAATATTACTGTTTTTACTGTATTTTTAATTAAATAAATGTAGCCTTGGTGAGCAGACGAAACTTCTTTTAAAAACATTAAAAATCTTAGTGGTTCCAAACTTTTGGACTGTACTGTATACCTTGGATGGCTTGAGGGTGAGTAAAGCATGGGGTAATTTTCATTTTAAAGTGAACTGATCCTTTAACTGTGTATGTACACAGAACTAAATGAAATGCTAAAATAATGATTATTTCCACCTTGCCACTAAGCCAGGGTGTTGCTATGAGGATGCTATGGTGTTTTGGGTGGTCGCTATGGTGTTCCTAATTGGTTATTTATAAGCTTGTCAAAAAAGTCAATTCCTCAAGTCTCTATGGGCTCGTTCACAAAGAACGCGTTTTTGCTTGAGATGAGGGTATTGGAATGGGGAAAAAACACAAGGTCTCGAGACTTTTTTCTCGAGAGTTTTTTAAAAGTTGAACTGACTTTAACTTAAGCGCCGCATTCTTAGAACACCATGTCATGCGCAAGACGTTGCAAAAGATGAAAGACGTGAACACAACGGTCAAACACATCCATCTAGCGCGTTTACATAGAAAAACAATGGAAAAGTAGCGCATTGGAATGGAAAAACGCATTCTGTGTGAACGGCCCCTATGACAGTAGAGAAAGATTTGACCCCAACAATTTCAATTGTGATTCTAGAAGAGTTTTTTTTACAGCATTTTTAATATAGTTCAAATTATTTAAAATCATCCTGTGGACCCGTGTTTGAGAACCACTTCTTTATATATTCTGGTACCAAGATATGTCTCGGGCCCCTATTTTCACCCATTTTATCATTTGTAATGCAAAATCTGTTCTTACAATTGCATAGAAGTGTAAACTAGCCACATAATTTGAGGTATCTTTCATTTTCATAGCCTGAATATGCAGTATGTTATGTGTAAAATGTAGTATTTAATGTTGGAGGTTTTGAAAAGCCATTAATTCTATATATAAGCAGTAATGTAGCAATAATACTGATCCAAACACCACCAATCATAAGAAAAGCAGGCCTATTTGTGTATATGAAGGCATTTAACAGTTGTTATCAAGTTTCAAGAGGGGTCTTACCTTCAGCAGAGAGCCCTTGAACACTGACTCCTCTGGCCCCTAAGAAATTCAGACAAGCCTCCACATTCTCAATCTGAAAGACAAAAACAAAGAGATCAGCCACAGAGCAAACTCACCAGCACATGGTCATGGCATTGAGGATGTGGACGGTTTATGTGAGTGACCAGTGATGTCAGAGAGGCGGCTATTGAACCTCACACACATTCCTATCAGAATTCAGAGTTCAACAAAGCCTTTGAGTACGATGGTTTCTTCTGAAGGTCGCCTTCAGTAACAGCATATTTCAGCAAGTATGACAACTCAACTGGTGTCTGTGTGGCTGACGCATGCATGTCGATGTTGTGAGGGGACACATCCACGGACTTATTCCCACAAAGGCTCTATTGTTGGGAGTCAGACAGTGTCATGACCCCTGGCTAACCTTTGTGGGTCGGACCCGGAGTGTGACACCGGGATGGCAGTGTATCACACCTACACACGCTGACAGATGGACCAGGCACGACGTTGCAGGCTGTAATAATACAGCACTTGACTGAAAGTGTGGTATTATTATGGCGTCTCCACTCATGGGCACACAAAGGGACTTTGGCCATGTGATACGCATGGCTCACATATTTTGCACTAGTATAGGGCAGAATGCTGGAGACGTCGTACAGTAGGGTCAGATCTGGTCAATGGGCCAGACCGCACTATATTATTATGTGACAAACGCAATACTATGTGGAATGCATTGTGCTGTGTGCTGGACAGTTGACTCAGCTCATACAGTACATGAGAACTTGAGGGATTGCCCCTGTGCACAGTTATTAATATGGTCTATAATACACAGTCCCACAAGGAAATGTCACTCTAGTGACGATATCCACTATGTTTACTGCTGTTTTGAAGGGTACTGTAAAGAAGCCTCAGTGCATATATATACACTATATTGCCAAAAGTTTTGGGACACTTGCCTTTACGTGCACATATACTTTAATGACATCCCATTCTTAATCTGTAGGGTTTAATATGGAGTTGGCCCACCCTTTGCAGCTATAACACCTTCAACTCTTCTGGGAAAGCTTTCTACAAGGTTTAAGAGTGTGTTTATGGGAATTTTTGAGCATTCTTCTAGAAGCACATTTGTGAGGTCAGGCAGTGATGTTGGCAAAAAGGCCTGGCTCACAGTCTCCGCTCTAATTCATCCCAAAGGTGTTCTATCAGGTTGAGGTCAGGACTCTGTGCAGGCCAGTCAAGTTCCTCCACACCAAGCTCACTCATCCATGTCTTTATGGACCTTGCTTTGTGCACTGGTGCGCAGTCATGTTGGAACAGGAAGGGGCCATCCCCAAACTGTTCCCACAAAGTTGGGAACATGAAATTGTCCAAAATGTCTTGGTATGCTGAAGCATTAAGAGTTCCTTTCACTGGAACTAAGGGGTCAAGCCCAACCCCTGAAAAACAATCCCACACTATAATCCCCCCTCCACCAAACTTTACACATTAGGCACAATGCAGCCAGGCAAGTACCGTTCTCCTGGCAACCACCAAACCCAGACTCGTCCATCGTGATTCGTCACTCCAGAGAACACGTCTTCACTGCTCTAGAGTCCAGTGACGGCGTGCTTTACACCACTGCATCCAACGCTTTGCATTGCACTTGGTGATGTAAGGCTTGGATGCAGCTGCTCGGACATGGAAACCCATTCCATAAAGCTCTCTACGCACTGTTCCTGATCTAATCTGAAGACCACACAAAGTTTGGAGGTCTGTAGCTATTGACTCTGCAGAAAGTTGGCGACTTCTGCACAATGTGCGCCTCAGCATGACCCCGCTCTGTGATTTTACGTGGCCCACCACTTTGTGGCTGCGTTGCTGTTGTTCCCAATTGTGTCCACTTTGTTATGACACCACTAACAGTTGATATTCTCACAGTGAGACTTAGGTAACAGAGGTAACAACAGGTAAAATCATACATGGCTACTCACTACCACTGTCAAATGATTTTATATTATGATATGTTTACATAGGCCTATAAAAAATGCCTAAACACAGGTACAAACTACACCTTAACAAAGACATGAATTATATATTCCCCTACCCACCTAATAAATATTGCAATATAAATGGCTATAACATACTTTTCAATATAAATATTCCACATTTTCACAAACCATGGTAATTTACTACAGTTAATTCATGGTAAATGTTTGTAAGGGTGGTGATTTTGGGATTTAAAAGTCTTCTATCTTCATTCATGGCACGTTTCTCCTGTTTTCCTCATCAGTCTTGTTGGGAATGTTGGCTGTTTCGTCTGATTTAAAACTAGTTTAATCATCGAGTGATTTGTAGTTTGTAACCGACAGGTGTGTGTCGATTTGAAATGCTAATCACACTTGATGTCGCAACGGTGTTTAATAATGGTGACCGGGAATAAACGCAGCTCCTTTAAGCTTTCGTTCCGTTATCCACTGGGCCATGCTGTGTAGTTCAAAGTAAACTATTGAAACACATGAAAACAGCGCTATTTGTTCTGTATTTGTTGTTATGGACCGAGAAACAACTACAGATGATTCAGAGACAGAGCGGTCCGAATGAATCCAAATCGTTTCAGATCGTTATGCAAGTGCGTTTGGCCAATTCACGGAAAAGAAAGTCGACAGAAACACGGGACACGCATAATAACTGCTGAAATATTCGCACAGAAAACGTTTCTCGGAGGAGCATGCATGGTACGAACAGTGCGTATATAGCTGTACAGCTGCAGGTGCCACTGCGCCCACGTATCTAACCAAATTTAGCCGCACCGCCAGGAAAAGAGGAGGAGGGAGATTGAGGTGCTGCGGGCAAGATGAAGAAGATTGGCGGGCCGGATTTGGCCCGAGGCCACCAGTTGATGAGCCCTGCTTTATTCTAATTGGTCAATCACAGCATTCAATGGATAAAAATGCGTGTGCACGCACGTGTGAACAATATTACGACCACTGCAACGTTGTCTCAGTCACTTAATTACCTGTGCTAGTTTCATGTCACACTCGCATTTATTTTTTTTAAACTTTGTTAAGTAGCCATGTAATAAATTATGGATAATGTACAGTCAGCTGGTCTTCATCTCAAAAAATTATTGTGATTCTTTTGAAACAAGGTTAACATTTCTAAGAAGTGTACAGTTCATACAGGCACCACTAACTGGCATTATTTACTAAAATGCTGCATTTCTGTTGTGATGGCCGAATAGAGTATAATTCAATGTCATTCTCACAGCTGTCCTAGTGTAATAGAGATTTACAGTCTTCCACACAACTCCATCCATCCATCCTCTGACCTCAGTGCCCCACAGCATCCAGCATGGAGCCAGAAAGATCCACACAGATCACATACAGTATTAACTCCCACACACACTCGCAAACACACAGAATGACGAATGAATGAGCAATTGTTAATGCGATCCGTACAGACAGCATCTTGTTTCTTCTTACATCTGTCCCAATGGCAAGTAGCCTGTTTTTCATACGACACGCATCCCACACACAGCCGCACACACAAAGAGCCTAATGCGCTTTTAACGTTTGATTATCTTCTCTCATAAACCTCTTTTAATGGCAACACAGTGCAGAACATGTGTGGTGCACCAGAGATGGGCTTTTTTTTTCATTGCAGTCTCATTAAGATGACGGCACCCGCGCACATGGGCACCCGACAGCAAGTCCCGATCGAAAATTGATTCAGACATTCTCAACGAAGATGAAATGTACTTAACACTAAACGCTGGCCCGGCATTTCAACCACATAATTTAACGCTTTTCTGGAGTGTTTACGATATATGATCGCTCATAATGTCTTAGCAATGGACTGAACATTTGTTGCCATCACCAAAAGCGAGAGCGGATGCTGTTGATTGACAGATGTGTGCGAACAGAGATGGGGTTTGCGCTCTAAAAGTGAGAAGATCATCAAGTTCGGTGTCTGTTACGGATATAATCCCATAAGTACGGTTGGAAATTCCATCCTCCTTTTAATAGCGGTCCCATCAACCGATTGCTCTGTTTATTTTTAGTCTGTCTCTCAGCCTACAGCGATGTACACAAACACAAACTGTGATTCTATACGCTAATGGTGAGCAGAGCTCTCGGCAGCTTTAGATGCTGAACCGCCGCTTGCCGAGCGGTTTTTCAAACCATGTGGGATTTTAACAACTCTCCGGGAAAGTCAGATCATCTGTTTTTCCGACATAAACTGACATTTTCCAGCACCAGATATGTCATTAAACACAATTAGGGAGGAGAATGTTTTGATGAGGTATATTTTTACAAAATAATATTGAGAAATTTATAAGCAAGCACTTTTCAGGGCTGACATGGACGCAAACGGGATGGAAAATTACCACGAGTCGGCTTACATCCCTTGCTCGAAAAGACAACGGCGAGCTGTTTAAGTTTACTGTCTCTGCGAGCTGCAACCGTCATAAATCTGATCGTGTTTAATCTATACAACACACTTATCAGAGCGAGGCTTTAATGCAGAGTAAATGTTTGCACTTAGGGCCGGCTGTGTGGATCCAGATGCTGAGGGGCCCAGCTAGCTGCGCAGGGACCGACTCCAAGCGTATCAGATAACCGTAGGGTGAGCGCTGGCTTTGGAAAGTGTTGCTGCTCCAACACTACAATGAAACACAAATGGTCTCTAGCCTCAATTATATGGCTTTCACTTAAAAACCACTCAGAGCAAAGAGTACAGATAAATGCTGTTTTCTCCAGCACTTTTGGTTTTTCAGAGAGACAGCTGCAGTCGTTTTGTACCATTTAATTCCCTCTGATCATAGTGACCACATGCACATGAATTTGATGAGCTGTCCATAAATACAACGCAAAAAAAAAAAAAAAGCCTGTGCAATAGAACACAATGGGGCTTGTTGTTTAAAGCAGAACTAAGTAACTTTTTTACCTTCATAAATAGTTTTCTAAGTCCTTACAATGGTTAATTGACTTGTAGTGGTGTGTTGAGTCAGAGGGGGGCACTAACCCCCTCTGGCACGTCTTCGCCAGAATACAGCACTTGCAAGTTGAGCTGCACCGACCCGAAACAATCTCGCCTCATGTTCACGTTCACGCGAGAGTGACAAAATGCTTTACGGTAATTCAAAACCAATGTATATATTATGACTTTATAAGACAATTTCGAAAATTACCCACCTCCATCGAGTGTACTGTATTTGCAAATTACCCACCTCCATCGAGTGTACTGTATTTGCAAATTACCCACCTCCTCTTTTTTGTACTGTATTTGCAAAACTACTGCGCTGGTGAGCGTTGCAGTCGTTGTAGTCCAGAGCTGCGCTTGGAGTATTTACGACAGTGTGATTCACTGAAGGAAACTGTAGGGGGAGCTTCGCAAATCTTACTGAGTTCCGCTTTAACAGGGAAGTTTTACAAGGGTTATCTTAATATATCTTAATATATCTGAATATTATAACAAATAAATTGGGTTACACTTTATTTTACAATCTCGTAGTTACATTGTAATTACTCAAATAAGTACTGAGTACTATTAATTAACTACATGTACTTACTGTAGAGTTAGGGTTTGGTTTAGGGTTAGTTACTTGTAATTATGCATAATTTACTAACGTTTACCAAAATTTTAGTCAACTTTTTAATTACACACACACATACAAAATTGTCTAACAGTGGTTTTGTATACTGGTTCAATAGTTCAAAACAGCCTTCAAAACAGTTTAAGTTTATATTTAAGTTAATATTCAGTCAATTTTTCATTTTTTAACTTGGCACATCAGTTAATTTCTCATTCAAAATGCACTTAAACTACTAAAACACTTCATACATGTCTCAAATCAAGTCATTCCTCCATAACACTAGCAGAGGTTTTTACCCAACAAACACACTTTGTCAATCATAAAACACAGACAGAAAAAACACTAACATCAGGTAGCATTATACAATGTTTTCTTTCGTAAAATTTCTTTACAAAACAAGAATGCCACTCTCTACTACTTATAATTCACTGCAGTATATGTTACATAGTCCAGGTTTACATTACAGTACACAATTATCCCTAAGTTTAACCCTTTTGAACAACGTGGGGCAAGTTGTCACAAGAGTAAAGAGAAGTAAAAAGTGTGAAAACTAATCCCACTCACCCCTACATAAAATTATTAGTTATTTTACCAACAAATTATGCGACAGAATTGCCATTAGGCCTGTGTATAATTGAAATTACAAACCAAGTGAAAACAATTTACTACTACTTCTTCACTTTGCACTCCAGGACTTATTAATAACATTTTTTAAATTGTTTTAGTTCACAGATGCAACAAATAAGTCATGTCTGCACTAATAGTGTTATAGCAATGCTTGGCAGGTCTCTTTGTTAAAGCCATCTCAGTGCCAACTTCAGCATGCCATTTTCTGTGCCCATGGGCAATGAGACAAACAACCGTAGCTGAGCCATTATGATGCCAGCCAATGACGACAGCCGTTAAATTCCTGTGGCCTCCTCTGTCTAATTAGCAACTAAATGGATCAGGCTGCAGCCACTGCCCTGCATAAGACTGGTGGAGGAACGGCACTAGCAGGATGGATTGCCTGCAATATGTGATTTGAAGTGTCTGCTCTCTCAAAATACCTGAGAATGCCAAGAAAAATGCCTGTGATGCCTGTGATTTTATCTCTTAAAACTTCAAAAAATGAACCAAAAGCACCATAAAATATCATAAAATTGGTCCATGTGACATTGGCATACGGATTTGGAATGACATGAAGCTGACAGAATTTTCATTTTTGGGTGAATTATCCCTTTAAGGCCATCATCTCATAAATGAGGCTTGTGGATTTTTGAATAATGTTTTGGGTGACAGATTTGCTCTTTTAGTCACGTCACACACCCGGTTCTTCCATGTTACCATCGGAAACCAAGAGTCTTCGCTGTAGTTATCCTCAGTCTGTATTATGGTTTGATCTCTGTAGATTTCTTAAAGGAAACAGAGTTTCTCGGGGATTTAACAGGCTTACTTCTATAGTTTTCTCTGTGTGGTGTTTTAAGCTTCTTTATTGTTGTCGAGCAGAATTTGAATGAACCACAGAAAAGCATTCAATGAGATATAATCAGAGGCTTAGACTCTCTGGTTTTCACTCTGGGAGACCGGATATTTGGAGGTCCATTAAAATGTCTGTCAAATATGTTTTCTGATGACATAATGAATGAACATTTCCTTCATTCATAACTGCGAAAATGTCTTCAACAAGATGATTACAACAGGACAAGGAAATTAGATTTTGAAAGCATGTCAAACATGTCTGAGGAAGGAAAAAGACATCAGGACCCAAACACCTCAAGGTAATTTCTAAGTGGATTGAAATCTTTATAATTATTAAAATGATTCCCTGTCAAAAGTAAAAAGAGGAACATCCCTCAATCCAAAAACAGATCCTCCCACAGCAGAGGTCAAAGCATAATCACAGTCCAGTGACGGTAAACATATCTGACAGGAAACAATCAGAACCATTTCTGTTATGTCTACAAGCCCAAGTGGAAAGGTCACCACTAATGTCAAACACTGCACGTCACATTTCAAATGTGAACGTCAAGTGTCACTATGTGGCCTTAAACACACAAAAAGACAAGGTGAGAAATGTCCTATGATTCTGTTCAAGATGCACTCAGTCTTTAACAATCTCCTCATCTCCTCTGAGCAGGCTAAATGATTGATATTTCAGTTGACCACCAACTGTTAGTCAAAAAAAGTGGTACAGCAATCTTGGTCCAAAAAATAAACTACAATATACTATGCTATTAAACAAGAAAAACAAAACAAAACAAAACATTTCAAATACAAAATAATACTCATGTGTGAGTTACTTTAAATAAAGTAAAATAAAATAAAGTGTCTGCTGAACGATTATTCACTAACCAAACCAACTCAATCAAGACCCAATGTCCAGCCTCTTAATAAACCAACTCACTAGCCAAACTAAATTAATCAAGACCCTCTTAATAAACGAACCCACTAACTTTCTAAATAACTAACTCTAAATAACCAAACCAAGTCAATCAAGAACCAACATCATGCTTCTTGAACTAACTCACTAACCAGAATAACCAAATCAACACAAAGCCAAACTAAATTAATCAAGACCCAAATCAAGACCCTCTTAATAAACATCTCGATGAACTAACTCACTAACCAAACGACCTCAATAAACTTTCAATGTTTATTCTCTTCATGAACTAACTCACTAACTAACTCCATTAAGATCCAAAGGTCACCCTCTAAATTAACTAACCAAACTAACTTTTATCAATTCCAAAAGACCATCATCTTGATGAACTAACTAATCAAACTCAATCAAGATGCAAAGTCCATCCTCTCAATGATCTACTGTAACTCAGTGAACAACAAAACCAACTCAATCAAGACCCATTGTCATGCTTCTCGATGAACTAACATGCTAACCAAACTGAATCAACACCAAAAGCCCATCTTTTTGATGAACTAGCTTACTAACTTACCAAACTAATACAATAAATGTCCAAAGTTTATTCTCTTGAGGATCTAACTCACTAATTAACTAACTCAAACACCCAAAGTCCATCCTTATTAAATGATTCATTGATCCAGACATGTGGACCAGCTGATATCCAGCAGGGTAAACCAGCTGAGCATCCGAACAGTTGGGCAGATGCTGTATTAATCATATAAAGGTGAATGCGGTTGTGCCATCAGAGAGATATGCTGATGTCTGTAGTGTATCTCTCACATGTCAGGCTGTATGCCACTAACAGATGGAACCCAGATGATGCAGCCACTTTACAAGCCCTAACACACTTAACTGCACTGGTCCCCCCACACGACCTGGAGAGGTACAGCCTCTCCTGATGGCCACAAACTCAAACCTCATATGTGTATAGACAGACTTGCAGTTTATGTGGTGCATTCTGGGAATTGCAGTCCAACTGTGTGCCTACTCATCTGTTGCCTTTTGAAGTGCAATGTGGTTTATTAATGAAAGTTTTAATTATATAGATTAGTATTGCGACACTTCTTTCAGCTGAATGGCTTTTATGGCACTGTTTGGATTTCTCTCAGTCTCTTTCCGAGCTGGAGGGTGTCTGGTTGTGTTCAAAGGCGCTCTCTGCATGCTCAGTTCCTGTGGTTTCCAGTTTTAGGGACGAGACAACACTGTCAGACTGAATTTGTCCCAACAATGCCTGATAAGAGAGGAAAGAGGTGCAAACAGGGATTTGATGAAGCAGCCGTCATCCACAAAACATCCGCTAAGAAGCCAAGAGTCTCATCGGTGACATCTTTAAGTTAATACTAAATGAGATCACAAACTGCATATTAAATCGGCCAATTTTCCATTATGTCGCCTTTGATGATCTTCGGGATCTGCATGTGCAAAATTATTTCCGTACATGTCTCGGGGACATCTTCAAATGTTGCAATCCCTGAATCTACTAATAAAGCCAGGCATATGGGATACACTTGTGTACAGGAGAACTCCCATTCTGATGCATAATCTCCAGAAATAGCTGTCTCACTGACTACACTGCAAATGGCAGAAAGGGCTCATTCGGTGGACCAACATGTTCAGAATTCCAGACTAATCCGAATACCAGCCTTGGGATCGTAGCAATTCCTAATGGGAAAAGTGGGTCCTACCTTTTTAGCTTCTGGTGCAGTTGCGGTTCAAAAGACAAACGTTTCCATAAGGGTCGGTGAATGAACAGACAGCCTGTAGACGACGATTTATCTGCCTCTCTTCATGCCAGTTTAATTGAGCCCCGAGAGACCAATCAGATCAATGAGAGAGAGTTTATTACGCATGTAATTTAGCAACCATCTTCAATGCCTGGGAAAGCACCCAACAGTACACTCATTTAACTGAAGCAGAGTCACTTTTAACAGGTGCTTTTAATGGACGCGAGCAAGCGTTTTTTGCTAATGCCAAAGTTGTAAAGTTTTATTGGTTCACAGCGAGAAATTCATGGCTATCTAATCCTAATCGATAAGGAATTTCCTTTCTGAATGATAGTTATAATTGATTATTCCTCAATGGC
Source organism: Megalobrama amblycephala (assembly GCF_018812025.1). Lineage (NCBI taxonomy): Eukaryota > Metazoa > Chordata > Actinopteri > Cypriniformes > Xenocyprididae > Megalobrama > Megalobrama amblycephala. Next base: position 18,210,002 of record NC_063057.1, on the reverse strand, counting down.
AGATTGCCGACTCCCTGAGCAATGAGGCTTGGCGTGATTTACTGTTTAATATTAACTGCCACACAGTAACAAATACAGGAAAAGGGGCACAATAGATTAGCTTCCTGACTTATTCCTGAACACGTTAACCAGACTGAGGCCAGGATATTATTTAACACATAAATGACCCCATCCTACATAACTCCCTACAGAAAAGACCAGCTTAAATAAGCATGGATTTTTCATGGTGAACCAGCAAACAAAGCTAGTATGTTTCCCATACAACGACATAACTAGCAGCCTAACTACCATAACATACCATAGAAACTATGCTTTTAACCACCTGTCGAGAGTTGTTGTTCCAACCACGCAACTTTGCGATGCTGTTTGAGAAAGTTCGTTGAAACTAGAGTTTTGGAAATAGCACCCCATCATGGACCCATCATCACCCCTATGGTAGTCAATGAGGGGCGAGATCTGCTTGTTTACTAACATTCATCCAAATATCTTCCAAATAAATTCATACAGGTTTGGAACAACTTAAGGGGGAGTAAATGATGGCACAATTTTCATTTTTTTGGGGTGAACTATCCCTTTAAGCTGTTTTTGTCCATACAATATAAGTCAATTGTGTCCAAAAGTTTCAAGATTCAAAAAGGACATATATGTATCGTAGGGTGACCACCTGGCTATTGATCTGTTGCAGGACAGTAGACGTGATTTCGCGGGACAATGCGGGACAGATAAATTTAGGACTACTACGGCTAAGTAAACATTGATTTACATTTGTTGGCAAACTTGGCATATGCGCCGATTAATGTTTCTGGTGGTGGGTGCCCACATTATAATGTTGCGCTTCTGGTGACATTAAATCCTGGAGAGAAGACAATTCTAGATTCATGGCTGCACATGCAGGAGGACAATGCACATGTAATATCTGAGCGAGAGCGTGCGCGCCTCCAGAATCAGCCTGTGAGCGGAGAGATTCCTGCTCGCGATTTGATGTGCTGTGTTACAATAATGCGCTCTCGACATTTTTCATTATAATATAACGGCATAGAACCTGCATTAAATTACCAATAACATGAGAAGAAAGTTGTGTATGAAAGTCTTAATACATTTTTTATTGGTAAAAATGAATGGAGAATATCCAATCGAGGATCCACGGGATCGCCGCATGCTCATTGGAAATATTTAACATCAGGATGGATGATTACATGCTTTAAATCATCAGTTTGGGCAGCTTTGAGCAGATCTTGAGGTTCTTATCCAGTATGTGAGATGAAATTCCTACTGTTGTAGTTGTGTTTACCGACTTTGATGAGGCCCGCACTTAGCTATTCCTTTGCGCTGTCCACTCAGTTGTCATCAGCGGGAAAACCTGTCTCTATGATTGCGTTTGTTGGTTATTTTCACAGTTAGAATATGACGGCTGCACAAATAGATTTTTAAATTCCAGTCACAGTTTTTATTATATTTCATATTGTGGTATTGTAATTTCAGGGATGAAAAATTATAATACAGACATAAATGAAATGTGGGACACTATTTAAGTCTTGCGGGACGCGGGACAAACTAAGCACTCAATTTCGGGACTGTCCTGCAAAATGCGGGACGGGTGGTCACCCTAAATGTATCGCAAAAGTAATACAACTCCAGTTGTTTAACCCTTAAATGCATGACTGTTTCGCCAATCATTCTTACATATTCGGGTCTTTATCGACCCGGATCTATATCTAATACGGAAGGATCTCTACCTGTCGTGATAATATAAAACTCCTCTGATATTAGAGTAACAATTACAGAAGAATAAAATAAATCATATTTTGTTACCTTTTGGGGCTTGAAAGGGCTTCGTTTGAGCATATGTTTTATGCCATCATCACAGTTCTCGCCAGAGCTCATTTCCCAGTAAATTCAGCAAATAATGGGATAGTTTTATGTTTGAGGTCACGAATATGAGCGAATTCGCGATCTCAAACATTTTCTCAGAACTACATAATTTTCAACATCTTCAAAATCAATATTTCGATCGCTAACAGCTTCACCAGATCCATCCAGTAACAGTTACAGTCATATTTGATTGCGTTCAGTACTTGTTCTGCAGTAAATCGCTGAGCCATTTCATGTTTCTCTTATTATTTCGTTTTCTGTCTGAATGAGTCGTCACTTCAGCATTGTGTATCAGACATTGCCACCTTGTGGAATAAAGGTGAATTGTACTTATTCTGTCATCTAAGATTCAATTATTGTTGCGCAGAAAAAATATATGTACACTCATACACACCTCGGGTCGTTTGCGACCCTATACAATTTTTACAAAAAATGAATACAAAAATAGGCTTTCTTTTATAATTTTATGATTTTTTTCTTGTTATATTCTTTATAATGAATTGATTGAGGAATACCAAGAAGGCTGATGTCTAACTTTAAAAATGAACGAGGAGGAGGGTAGTGAATGACGGTCACTAAAGACCCGAGGTATGCATTTAAGGGTTAATCAGCCTCCTGGTTACTTTGTATGTGGCCATATTGATTTTACTGCATAGACACAAAAAAAAAAAAAAAAAACAAACAAAAAAAAAATTAGCAAACTATTTCTTTAAGCTAGTTAAGAACCCTGTACACCAGCATCCCATTTATCAATAAGGCATGCTGTTTTTGCACAATATTTCTATCAATCAAACACTGATAAAACCTAAGCAATCACAGAGAAGTCTCCTAGCAATTTACAACAACGTGCTGATGGGTTACTCCTGTGAAGCTTGGCTGTGATACAGCGTGTGTATGTCAGATTCCTCCATAACCTCAACTTCCCGTAAACAGTTTCATAAACAGGCACACTTCCTCAGTGTAAAAGCTCTACATACGTGTGCACACACATGCTGGCCGCAGGTGCAAGATCAATGGCCATTCAATGAAACAATGAAACCTCCCACACCGCCCCCAAAAAACTTAGCCTTGAACTTAAAACTAAAGCTTTTACTGCAGTCTTTGTGCTCTTCCAATCTGACAAGAATACCTACATGGGAGTTGTTAGAAGAAGTCCACAGCAACTATCCTAGCATTCTCTGCTATACTCATTGACATGCAAAGAGTTATAGCCTAGAGCCCGGTTGGTCCATTCTACTGCAGAAAAGACCTGTGAGGCCACTAAAGCCTTTACTGTATTACAGCTTAGCAAGAGTTTAATCACAGCACTGTGCTACAGCAGAAACACAACATAAGCATAGAGGATCTTACCTACATGGATAACAGCAAAGAATCATTATTTTGCAAAATCATCAGCAAAAACATTATCATTTGGCAGACCGAAAGGAACAAAATAATAATGGGTCTTCATGATTTTGAGACAGGAGCAATTTCATGAGACTGGTTTATTTTAGTGACATAGTGGCATGTGCTGTTTATCATAAAAATGCAATGACAAAATAGCTATATAATACTGTTGTGACAAAAAAAGTGACAAAATATACTTTACCAGTCAAAGGTTTGGACGCATTTTATAATAACAGTTATTTCATCACAACTATGTAATACCATAAAGTAAAGTATATGAATTATGTAGAGACCTAGAAAATGTATAAGCAAATCAAGAAACAATGATGGAGAGAAAAGGCATCATGCTATTACTGTATTTACATTCACAAATAGACTAAATTAACTAATGAAGCAATGATTATTACAGTAGTATGGATAAAAAAAATGACACTTACCATTTGAGAGTGACTCTTGGGGCAGCTGTTAATATCGTCTACCTTTTCATTAGCTGCAAAAGAGATATTGCCGGATTAAACCTCTGCAGAACACTGGTACAAAACAAAAAAAGCGTACCATAACCTCCGGCCTTTCCATCCACGGGTTACCGACATGAGGCAAGAAAGTTTGCCTTTGCAGTTTGTGAGATTTTGTGATTGAGTGGGCATATGTTTGTTTGCAGTGTGGGAGAAAATGCTGAGAAAACGAACGGCTGTTAATTCATCAGCTGTTGGTTGCGAGATTGTGACATAAGATCTGCCATTGTATGCTGGAGGTTCATAATAAAGTTTCAGGACAGCCCAGAGGAGGGGAAAATGGGATGAGGGGAAAGAAAGAAGGGAAAATAAAAAAGACAGACTGACACACATGCACACAACACAAACCACTCTGGGCTCACTAAAGTGAACACATGGGAGACACATGCTTTAATAGTGCAGAAATAGTATTCAATTCTCATGTTGCTGAATTTCTACGGCTTCTAATCCAGTTTAACGTGAGCAGAATAATTTAAGATGAAACGCTGTAAGTAGTTATGTTTTACAGAAATAATTTTATCACTCAAATGAGCTGTGAAGATTTATTAGCCTGCACTGTGTGTCTGTGTGTGTGTGTGTGTGTGTGTGTGTGTGTGTGCATGCTCTCACCTATTATCTGGATGATTTCTGCCAGCAGAACTCCATCGGGTATGTCCTGAGTCAGGTCCTTAATAAGCCTTGGACAACCGGACTTGGCCAAATAATGGTTTGCCCAATCAGTGTAGATCTATAGGGAATATGAGAAAAAACAAACTTGATAAGGAACAGAAGATGGATGAATAAAAACACAGCTTCTAGACAGACAATGCAGATTAATGAAGATTTATGACCTAAGCAGGTTAAAAAGTGTTTGTTGTTTGATTCATGGAAGATTCACTCAACACTAACCTGAACCACATACTATGTGAGTTAGAGAAAGAGAAAAAAATCACAGCCATGAAAGCAGCCAGCTTCAGTTTGGACAAGTTGAGTTCAATTTAATCAAAGCTATCAATGAGGCCTCAGCACTTGTAATAGATTATCTGGATTTTCTACTGGATAGAATCCAGGCCTAGCATGACATTGTGACACCGCTGATCCTTTTAATCAGATGTGGATTACACAGATAACGGGTAAAACTACTGACAACAAATTAACTTTTCCAAAGGCTAATTCTTCTCTAAAGGCTGGTGTCATCTCAGCTTGAGCTCTTAAACGACCATTAAAATCATTTAAATTAAGTCCTGGTGGATGTACGTTTTTACATAACAGTTTCAAAGCAGTACCAGAAGTGAAACAGAAATAAAACCCATTAAAACAGCATACGGGGAACACTAAATAGGAAGTCCTTGTTTATTGCTTAATATATCAGGTCTGTTCGAACAAATGCAACCCCCTAGTGACTTAGTAACATGTCTAAAAGATTCTTTGGATATGGTGTTCCTCAGGGGTCTGTTCTAGGGCCCCTTAAAATACTCATGTCGCAAATCTTAGAGCTCTGCTCTTTCATTGTGATTTTAGGATTAGATCTTATTGCACAAGAGGGAAGCGGTTTTCCATTCCCCACCTAAGTGAGAGCACCCCAGTGGCAAGGTACACTCTCAGAGCTCACATCCTCTCACTAATAGAGTTGTCTGTATGGGGCTTTTGTCTGTACCGTTTCATATCAGTGTGTGAATTATACAGAGACTATCAGATGGGCTCAACTTTTTCAGCCAAACAGCATCTTACTTTCTATGTTTTTCAATGTGCCATTTCATTTTGGTCCTAACGGAAACTTTAGGCACTTCGGGCCTTAATTAGGGTGGTCAGACCTCCCCACACCCCCATAATCTTCATGTTTAAGTTATGAATGACGCACTGAAAGGTATTTAAAGTGGTAAATTAATTTACTCCCACAAACCCAGTAAAATTTCAAAGGAATTTTCATTCACATACATTCACATTTCATTTTAGACCATATTATAATGCCTCATAAAATAAAAAAAACATCAGCCATACTCTCTCGCCACCTCAAACACAGTGACCAATTAAACATTTCTGCCTTTGCCAGGCAAAAGGGAGCATTCCACTCAAAGATGCCACAGTTCAAAGGTTTCATCTGTTGTGGTTTCAGCATATGAAGAGGAGTCGTTAACGAGAACAGGGTGATGAAGAACCCTTTAGTCATCCTCCCACTTAAACAACACAATCCAAAAGAGAGCTAAAAAGGCCTCCGCTCACCACTCCAAACCACAGTCACCTCTGATAGTTGAGTAAACAAAGAGCTACACTACTGCACATGCCAACACCTCCAGTCACGGCAGAGAAAACAGCAAAGAATTTACACATTCTCACAGCACCTAAAAAGCCAGGTGAATTCTGCTTTGGTTTAGCTATGATATTGATGTTTAGTTCATCCTAGCAGTTCAGGATGTAGGAGGATGATATCTGTGGCGTTGGTGAGGTAAACTGATGCAGTGGTTGAAAGGTCAGAAAAAGAAGCGGAGTATAAGAGAGCGATTCTCTGCAGCACAACCCCATTCCCCTTTTCCCTGCCTAATGGAGGGCAGGGAGAATTAGGGGTGCCGCAGTGCCACAGTTGTTCATGTGCTCGACGGGCAGAAACTGTCCATCTGGACCTCTGAAATGAAGGAAAGAAAAAATCACTCTTTCTTCCTCTTATTGCCTCCAGCGCCCAGAGATCAACAAAGAAACAGAGAGAGGCATGGTAAGAGAAAGCAAGATGAGAGAATAAAATGACAGAGAGAGAAAGTGGGAGAGAGCGAGTGCAAAGAACAACAGAAAAAGCAAGAGACTAGTGGGCTTTTCACATTTAAAACTGTTAGCCCAGTAGCAGTCTAAACCCTGGATTAATGTGTTCCTCGGTTATCTTGTTTAAACCTTACTGAAAAGTTAGCAGACTACAGTTTTAGGTATTCATCTTTTTGCACACTGTATATTTGTCAGTCCTGGGTTAATGTATTAATGTATTTCAATCATGACAACTCTCAGAATTAATTTAAACAACATTTATTAACTCCCTCGAGAAGGAGGTATCGCCGGAGATACCACCTCTGTGTTTTTCTTACCAGTGTGAAAGAGACTCAAAATACTCTGTCAATGTTGCACATACAATTAAGAGTTATACACCATTTAAATCTGTGGAATATCGTCTTTTATTTGTGTACACTCAGAGTAAAAACAAAATGTTGTGCTTTTTGTAAAATAAAGAAAACTAACATGATGCGTGATCTTTCGTCTCCCTCCGAACAAAGTCCAATCTGATAGTTCTCAGAAAATGAACTGTAACTTAGTGAATACTAATCACAAAAAAACTAGACTTATGTCTAAAGAAATGTTGAAATGTCAGGTTTTAAATTGTGTAAGTCAAATCGAAAACAAAATTTCTCTGTTTATGTAATCTGTATGAAAGAAGCCCGTGATTTAGCTCATTATCTGCTAATGCGGCCATGCCCACAGAGCGAGCGCTATTCAGACGCAAATTCTGAGGCAATACATGAATACATTGTCACAATCGTGTATTTATTATCTTCAAAAGTGTCTATCTGCATGTTATAGCCATGGTTAGCGATCTTTGGAAGCCTCTGTTAGTTCCTGGAATGTCACATGATATGCCTCTTCTTCAATAAAACATTTGTGGACTAAAGGTTCACAGAGCACCCTCCTATGAATTGAAAACACAGTATCCAGCGCTCACAGTGATGACAATAAATATAGAATAAATATTACTCCTCTGTATAGAAAACTGACATAAACATATGAGAATACATCTATATTTCTCCAAATGTGCATGCTTTTAAGCATATTAAGAAATTACAGTCAATATAAGATTTTAAGAGTCAAAATGTGAAGCTTGAGTCTTAGATCTTTTTAATGATGTATAGTTTGTCAACTGCACATTAACATTTAGGCTATATAATATAACAAATATAGTAGCCTATATGAAATGCCATAAAGGTAGGAATGTTCAGACGCTTTGCATCACAGAAATACAATATATTTTAAAGTATATTAAAATAGAAAACCATTATTTGGTTAGAGACTTGAGACTTCTTTTAAAACCATTATAATGGCAATGCGTCCAATCTTTTGACTGGTACTGTAATTTGACATAGGCCTATACAATTTTGTTTTTCACATGATGTGCAATAACATGTGTATGCATGAGATCACAAAAATCATGTTTTTTTGTCAAGAGTAGATATTAATCCTGTTATCAGCATGATCACAGAGGGTTTTTTCATATAGCCTACCTGACTGAAGGAGTTCATTATTATGCGGGTCATTTTGCAGCTCATTATGCGGATCTTTTGTCTTCTCAGGTGTGAATCACAGCATTACTCATGATGATTCACACCTCCACACATACTGTGTTTCTTGACAAAAAGTGTCTTAGAAAATTTAAATCTCTCTATTGTTTTATATGAACGAGTAGGCAGGATAATTTTTGCATAATTTTGAAGCAAAAACTCTAGTCTACAACCTCCAATACCCAGAAGTCTTGTGAACACAGATTTAATATAATTTTTGTTGGCCTTATTTCGGTGACTTAAGATTTTTGTTTTTTCAAAAACCACGCATAAACGTTATTCCTTCAAAAACACAAACATGTACATACATGTTCCTCACATATTATTGTATCCTAGTTTGTGCTGAATACAGTGTAATGACAGTTTTGTCACAATATGTTCATGAACAACTGAAAAAAGCACAAATGTCAGGGAATGTCAAAACTTCTCCAGGGCCCCGAAAATCCTCAGACCCCAGAGGGTTAATATAGATGTAATACACAGGTTTGGTCTTGGCGGACTAGATCTGCTACGCTGCTGCTGCTGGATGAGTGAGAATACATCTAAAATGCACATGAAAACATAGAAGTGAATTTAGGCTGCAAGGAAACATAGGGAGAACCCCCTGAGCAGATCTAAGCAGGTGGTGCTGGGGAAGGTGGAGGGCAAGTGAAATCCCACGGTGCGCTGCAATGAACTGATCCAATTCGAAGTCAGGAATAAATAGGTTATGTAGATAGAACAAAACGGAACTATTGGATGACGCATTGTCTTTAAGTCAGCTGCTTGGAACAGTTTCATCACTGAACTATATATTTATCCAGGAACATGATTGGGCAGCATTGCCCAAATGGAAAATGATAACAACCAAAAGCCAAGACTCTTGGCTGTTAAATGCTAAAAATACTTTTACCCTCAGAACCCTTCACTTTATATGGCATGCCTCTGGGACTACTAAAGCTGGGCTTCATAACCTAGGGTTAAAATGATGCTAACATCTGTCAAAATTATACATGTGAAATGCTGCTGAAAAGCTGCTTAAATTCTAAGCCACCTGTTCTCAAACAGGTTTTCCGAACACTCTTACCATCGGCCAGACAAACAGCCATTCCCCAAACGCTATTGGTTGAACTAATGTTGCTGTGCAAAGCTGGTCAGGATGCAAAACAAAAAAAAAAGCAATGTTTTGAAAACACCAAAGAGCCACAGTGTTTTCACTCTACAGGGAAATTGGTTTACTTACAATTGTTTCTGCAAAGAAAGTACACAATTCAGCTTTAGATTGTGGATGAAAGAGGAACAAGAACGATGAGCAAAAAGAACAGAAAATTAAAAATAAAAAGCTGACAGGTAGAGTAAGAGGAGATTCTCATTAAAATAAGGCTAAAGGAGTCTCCCTGCATCCTATTAAAGAGAATAGCAGTGGATACAGAAAATCTCCCTGAGAGAACCATTACCACATTCATTTACTTCCTTAGAAACAGATTGGTTCATCTGAAAACCACCATTAAGATTTTTATCAGCATAGACAACTTACAATATATCGAAGAGAAGCTCTGTTACAAGCAAGCCGGCATCCTATGCACATGATAACCAGCAGAACACTGTAAATGCTTTAATCAATGCTGCCATTAACACTCAGGCACAAGGGAGGGAGAAATGGGCCAGTCTGCAGCTGTAAATAAGCGACTGTTATGGCAGAAGGAAACTGGTTGTAAAGCAGTCTTTCAATCTGATAGTTTCATGGAGGGAAGTACATCGAGCCAAGGTTAAACAGTTTCCCGTCCCGTTATTTTAGGGGGCGAACTTGCTGATGTTTCCCACTGTGAGACCGGCAGAAGCTCACATAAACGCAAACACATCCAAAAGTCAGTCCCAAGGCTATTTAGTCCCCAGATGTTTGCTGGATCCCATCTAAACAGCATTAATCTAGTGTCCTAGCACCCCTTGACTTCACTCACAGCTATTTATCATGCGTCACTGTTTCTTTTCTGCGACCCATTATTTTCGATTCATCCCAACAGCTCTGACACTGTGGTTTTGTCTCTATTAATGAGCAAGCGCTTGTTTGGCTGATGCATCACTTCGCTGTAAAACCCAACTATGCCACCCTCAGTGTTCACACAGCATTGAACGGACACACACACACGCACACGCACACTCATACAGCCGTCATTCATGAGTGCAGCCTCCTCCCCTCGCAAGTAGGTTGCCAGTGCACACATACATGCGTCCAGACACACACATCCATCAAACAAAAACACAAATCCCCAGGCTTTGTCCCTGACTCTAAGAAGCAGTCACCAGTCCCTGTTGTTTCAGCCTGCCAGAGTTAAGCTCAAGTGAAGTGTGTGTACCTCTTAAGAGTATCTGAGCCCAGGTTGTCCCCGTCCTCAGCGTCCCGCTGATAAACGGCAGCGTTCGGCTCTCTCTACAGTCTGCAGTGCCTATAACTGCGCAGGTACTGGAAGCCTGCAGTTACTGTACTTGGCCAATAGGAGGAGTCAGCTGCTGAGAAAAGCTGTCATAAGCCAGAGGGTCTGTGAGTTCACTGCCTTGCGGATGATCCAGAGACTGTATTTGTTTTTTGGTTTTTTTTTTGCTTTTAGATGAAGTTTAGATTATTAATCACAGGACTGGGTGGAAAAGGGATGGAAGTGTACTATTTAATAAAAAAAAGAGGGGCTCCGTAAGCATATGGAATATTTAACAGCCCTGAAACACTTGAGGGCTGTTGTGTAATGCTGTAAATTGAGTTATATAGGACTGTATGGGACTGTAAACCTTTCTAAGTCTCATTAGAGGAATTCATTAAAATAATTCAAAACAATATCAAGGAAAAAGGATAGAGCTAAAAAATCAGGAAGTTGTTAAACAGCAGGTTTACAACACAAATACAGTGTAAAATCAGAAAATGTGAATGTGCCTGCTTGTGCAAAACTTTAGGTATATAAAAAAATAACTTAGGGTTTTCTGGGTGGTCGATAAGGCATTTCTATGCAGTTGCTAAGATGTTATGAGCGTTTTAAGAGCATTTTCATGTCATTTCGATAGTGTTCTGGGTGGTTGGTATAGTGCCCAAGTCAAAAGATGCAGTAACACTTTATTTTACTGTCCTTGTTACATATGTTACATATACTACATATACTTAATTACATGCAACTAACACTAAAGCAAACCCCAACCCTAATTACATAGTAAGTTCATGTTGTTAATTAATACAACCCAGTACTTAAATGTATAGTTACACTGTAAAAAGGACACCTTAAAATAAACTGTTACCAAATGTAACGGACTGATGCTAGAGTCTGCGGTCTTTAGTCTCTGCCAACTACCATGTCAGCGGACCTGGGTTCGAGTCCCACTTAGAACAGGAGGGGTTACATTGGTGCCGTGACCCGGATGGGAGTGAGGATAATGGACGTAGGCTAGTAAGAGCTGTGCCTGTAAACCTCACTCTCCTGATCTCAAGAGGCACTCTAGCGATTGATGCTAGGGACTGCAGTCTTTAGCCTCCTTGTTAGAGAGCCCAACTCCCATGTCGGCGGACCCGGGTTCGAGTCCCACTTAGAGTGGGCAGTTCAAACAGGAGGGGTTAAAAAAATTAATCTCATTTAATGTGAGATTTTTTTGATGTCTTATCATTTCACATGTAAAAATTTAAAAGTGTATCGATACAACAAAGGTGTGAGACAAGTTACACTACCACTCAAAACCTTTTAAAAATGTTTTTTAAAGAATTCTATTATGAAGTATCAAAGTCAATGGAGTCCAAAATTACATTGCATCCCACTTTCATTTATACAAAGATTAAAAAATAAAAGTCATAAAGAAAAAAAGAGCAGGGAGAATGAAACATTTTAAATCACATAATTTGTACAAATAATTGAAAACAGGTAGGGCGGGCTTCGGAGGGAGAGCATAAAGTGTCTTTGCAGTACTCAGGGATAGAGAGACACCTCGAGGAAAAGGAATCATCTTATGACATTGTAACTGAGCGATGAACAAGACTTTGCTGAATCAGGGCTGAGGCGGCAGCAAACACAGCTTACCGCTGTTTACCCATAACACACCAGCCATCAGTCTGTGCGACACTGAGTTTAATGCAGTTTCTCCATTGATTTCATGGTAGTTTTCCATTCATACCGAGGCACGGCATTCCGCCACATGAATGGGAGCGCAGACGGCTGACATATGGCTGTGATTCTCTCATTTGGCTCAGGGGAGATTGGAAGAGGATGGGGACTAGGGTTTTATTGTGTGTACGGTTGTGTATGTGTATTTCAAACATCACTCCCAGACGAGACCCTCGGCGGAGAAGGGTGAGAGTGTTTGTCGTTTCTGCAAGGACGAGACGCCACTGTGCGCTTGGACAGGAAGTGCAGGCAGTTGGGCTGTCAGTACTAGTTTCCTGTGTGTGCGCTGGCCCTTGGCTGCCCCTCGTCCCATTGAAAGATGTGCCTCCTAAATGCTCCTCTCAGCCAGGACACCCACACACACTTGAATCCAGCGAGACTGTCCCTTCCTCTCACCTGGCATGACATTATCATTAGTTGACTTGGCACAAAGATGACATTTGGAGATGTTGTAGGCAGGGGAAGGTGAAATTAATAGGGTGCGAGCCCTCTCCACTCTTTCAGACCACATTCTCATTGGCCCATTGAAGAAATTTCATAATTTAAGAAAATATACTGGCAAAATATTCCTCCTAATTGTATATCAGATAAATACCAGCATGGAGGAAGATAACAGGTTTGCCATTTGAGGGCTCTTGACAAGACCCACACAACCGACAGCCAGATTCATTAAGTCACCTGAATGAATCAGTGTCACTAGCTGCCAATTGAGTTAATTGTGTTTGTTTAAAGGTTGATCGTAGATCAGAATCTTTATGGGCGGTACAAACAGAGACTCATTTAGTCTAGTTTCCCTCAAGAATCCCCACGGAGCAGCTAACATCCATATTTAAGTGCACAGACACAGAGAATCCCCTGCTCCAGCGTTCAGTAATTAAAGCATCTTCGCAGAATTTTCTCCTGAGTGATGAATACCATAAAAATCAATGGACGATAATAATGCGTGCGAAACAAGGTTACATAATGGTAAAACTTCCCTTTGTCTTTCCCTCTGTATTATAAGTTTGGAAATACCAGTTGTTCATGATCAACAATGAAAGGTTTCCTGTTGGAGCCGAGGCTTAGCGGTAATTCATTGAGCCTGGGTGCTTATATGAGGAAAGCAAACATACAAACATCCTGCCTACTCAACAAAGATAAACATTTCAAACAGTGTATGCAAAATGGTTGTCTACGTTGACACTTTGAGATATCTACAGCATGAACCAAACTGCACCATTACACACATCTGGAAGATATCACTATGCCAAACCTTGTTCACTTTCTTCTCAAAGCAACTTTAAACAGTTCCTGGTTTTCTTCTTTCCAGTACAAACATCATTATCTTGTCCAAGGGAGCCAGTAGCCCTTCATCTCACTTAATGTTCCCAATAATAGCACCTGTCAGCCCCATGGTCGCTTCATTAAAGGTCCGCAAACACTCACAGCTACAGCCAAACTCTCCTCCTTTGAGCACCGCATGAGAAAAATGCCTCTTTAAGTGGAAAATAATGCAACACGTTGTAAAAGCAAACACATTTGTAACACTGCCACTTGTTAATGACTGAAACTTCTGCCAAGCAACAAATAAAATACCTTTCCTCATAATGGGTATGCATGTAGTTTGTATATAAAATATCAGGTGTGTCCTTTTCCCACACATACCAATAACTGTAGCCTAACTAACTTACTAATATATATGTATTTTTTTTTAATAATCTATTTTTAGAACCATTTTTTTTGTATTATTAGTTATTTATGACAACGCAGCACCCCACCTCATTACATTCTCATTACTACAATGCAGAAAAATACATTTATTTTTCACATCACTGTATTACAGGGAAAGTATGTATACTGTAAAAAAAGAAAAATTGCGAGTTCATTGAAATTAAAAATTCGAGTTAATACAATGAAGGCGATTGGTTTAATAAACAGAAACTCAAAATATGATGTTATCTGAACAACATTAATTAATTAAAAGTTGATTTGACAAAAGAAAAAATGTTGTGATAAATCATGAAAATATTTTTTTTACTGTGTAAATTAATACAGTAATTAACCCTTAAATGCATGACAGTTTCACCAATCATTCTTACATATTTGGGTCTTTATTGACCTGGATCTATATCTAACACGGAAGGATTTCTACCTGTCGTGATAATATAAAACTCCTCTGATATTAGAGTAACAATTACAGAAGAATAAAATAAAGCATATTTTGTTACCTTTTGGAGCTTGGAAGGCTCAGTTTGAGCAGATGTTTTATGCCATCATCACTGTCCTCGTCAGAGCTCATTTCCAGTAAATTCAGCAAATAATAGGCTAGTTTTATGTTTGAGGTCACGAATATGAGCCCATTCGCGATCTCAAATGTATTCTCAAAACTATATAATTTTCAACATCTTCAAAAATCAATATTTTGATCGCTAACAGCTTCACCAGATCCATCCAGTGACAGTGACAGTCATATTTGATTGCGTTCAGTACTTGCTCTGCCATAAATCGGAGCCATTTCATGTTTTTCTTATTATTTCGTTTTCTGTCTGAATGAGTCGTCACTTCAGCATTGTGTATCAGACATTGCCACCTTGTGGAATAAAGGTGAATTGCACTTATTCTGTCATCTAAGATTCAATTATTGTTGTGAAGAAAAAAAACACGTACACTCATACACACCTCGGGTCATTAGCGACCCTATACAATTTTTACAAAAAATGAATACAAAAATGGGCTTTCTTTTATATCGCATGCGATTGTCACGCGCATTTCGTCAGTAAAGCCGGTTCCCTGATTACCGCTAAATCGACATCACCTGCTTTCAAACGCAGCGGCATTTAATAGACAGAGCCGTAGATCACTGAAAAGCCACGCAATATCGCGTTCATATCGCAGATGAATCGCCTTCGATAATGAATGCGATATTGCGTGGCTTTTCAGTGATCTACGGCTCTGTCTATTAAATGCCGCTGCATTTGAAAGCAGGTGATGGCGATTTAGCGGTAATCAGGGAACCGGCTTTACTGACGAAATGCGCGTGACAATCTCATGCAATATATCGCCCAGCCCTACTTTCTTTTATAATTTTATGTTTTTCTTTCTTGTTATATTCTTTATAATGAATTGATTGAGGAATACCAAGAAGGTTGATGTCTAACTTTAAAAAATGAATGAGGAGGAGGGTAGTGAATGACGTCCCGGGTCACTAAAGACCCGAGGTATGCATTTAAGGGTTAAAAAAGAGAGAGAATCAACTTTGGGAATAATGGGAATTACAAAACACTCATTTTAAAACTTTCAAAATACTTTTCTGAAGCCCAAAAAAGTGGGAAAGCTCTCCGTTCTGTTACACAAACATATGCGAACAAAGCACTCTCGTTTGATGAGAGCTGAAACAGAGATATGAAGGACCTCATGGCAGGGGAGCCAGTCTCTTAAATTCTCTTGCAGTTGTCAATCAGCTCAAGTTAAGAGAGAGAGCGCAAGGAGAAGGGGAAAAAAGATACAAAGATGAAGAAAACTGGGGACAGAAACATGTGGGAAAAAAGTACATAAGCCGTTTTCTTGACGTGACATTCAGGAGTTTCAGGAAGCTAAAGAGAGTACTATAAAGGCTTCCTGCATTTCTAGAGCACAAAAGTGAAGGACACAATGTTCCTAGGCCATCCGCAGTCTATTCACTGACTCTCTGATGCATACTGCTTACAAAATTTGATTAGCTGGTTCTACGCAACTTCAAGAGTGATGTACAAAAACTTAAACAGAGGTTGGTTGCTTTATATGTCAATCAGACAGTCTCTTCCTAAGTGATGGATCTTGACCATATCAAACTACAATGAGGACCAGATTTAGATCGCAAGACAAAAGTCTCCACAACAACACTGACCTTGACCTTGGTGGAGTTTGAGTGACAGCTCTCCGCCATTCACCCAATTACCACAGAAATCATAATAAACACAGCAAGATATTCCTACAATGTGGTCACGCTTACTCCCACTGTTGCAGAAAAGAGGAATCTCCCTCGGCCTGGCCCATTTCAAAACATGTCATTACTAAAACAAGCAGTGCTTCCGGAGAAATATTTGTCATCTAATTAGTAAGCACATTTCATTCAGCAGAAATAAATAATGAGAATTACGCTAGAAAATGAAAGTATATCCATTGGGATCTAGTGTGAAATAGAGCTTAACCATCTAAACCTTTAAATAATTCTGTTGTCTCAAGGTGAAATGCCGCGCTGAGATGCAGCAACACTCAGTAACACTTTCTATGAAGCCTGTAGCCTATATATAATGCATTAAATGTATTCATAATGCATTACAGTACACACTGTAATCAGGTTTATCTTGTCATGAATAATTGTAGCTGCAAGGTAATACATTATAATACTTGTCTTTTTACATTCAAAGTGTACAATGCATTTTAACGCTGAAAATCTGGTGTTGATTATGTGCTATAATGCCTTATACTTTTTAAAAGTCAAATAATTAATCAATAAGTATCTCATAACTGTGGTTACAAGCATTTTGGAGAACACAGAACCTATTACAAGGTGTATCATAATGCATTATGAATGCATAGAAAGTAAACAGCACGTTAGCACTGCATTTGTACACACTTCGTGGAAAGTGTTACTCAAAACTGCTTTAAATGACAGAGGATTTGGGGTGTGAGACATCTAAACTATTTTTTCTGACTTATCTGACTCTGTTCATCTACATATGTGTGTATATGTATAGCTTTGCCAGCTTTGGCCTAAGAAATGGCATCTTAGCTCAACTAGCAACCCCTTCGTCTCTTAGCGACACAAAGCTATTCCTGTCTCTCAGCAAGTCTCTATAATTAGCAGTAGACCTGTAAGAGCCACCTTCACTAAATAAATCACCCAGTTTAGAAAAGTAAATAGCAAACGTGTAATTAGCCTCCATCAACTCGTTACCGAGCACCAGCTAGACTACAACAAGCGACTGATGTGTAGGAGGATGGGGGTAGAGACATTAGCTGTGTTCCAAAAAACGAGTCAGCTGCCTACCTAGACAGCGTTTAAGTCATCATAGACATGCTCCCGACATGAAGGCTGTTTTCAAAGGCTAAAAATTAGGACGCAACACTATGCTGCCGAATTTGGCCAAACATTATGGCCAAATTCTTTCAGCATTTCGTGTAGGCCTACCTTTCATGGAAAGGTCTATTCTAAAAAGTTTTGTGATGAGATGATTTTCAATCGGCGAAAAAGAGAAAAAAAAAATCATCATAATAACATACTTACAAAAGTTTGGTGTTAACAACTTTTTTAAAGAAAGAAATTAATACTTTTATTCAAGAAGGATGCAACAAATTGATAAAAAAATTACAACATTTACATTGTTACAAAATATTTCTATTTCAAATTAAGGTTGTTTATTTAAACTTTCATCAAATAATCCTGAAAAAAAAAGCAGAAAAAAGTTTTCAAAAAACAAAACAAAACAAATTTTTTTTTTCAAATATTAAATAATATTTTTTCTGTATTTTAAATCAAATACATACAGCCTAATACTGAGAATATGAGACATTCAAAAAATTGAAAATCTTACCGACCCTAAACTATTGAACAGTACTGTATATTTAATTTAATACTAAGTATATATATATATAACTGAAGTATATATATATATATATATATATATATATATATATATATATATATATATATATATATATATAACTGAACTGCATCCCATCTGCCCTGATATCATAAACCAATAATGTCTGGATATGAGGAATTATGGGTAATGTGGTTACCATGTGTATTTCTGTACCTAAAACCTCTTGATTTTCATATAATATGATGCAAGAGGGATACTCATCTTTGGTTCTGATGTGGCGCTAAACTAATATTTAATACAGATGGGTCTTTTCAATCAATTTTGAGTCATGCCTCTTTGAGCTTCACATGATTTTACGAGGTCTATAGCATTCTAAATAAGGTCCCATTGCTGTTGCGAACTTAGAAGGCAGTTGCATATGTATGTATACCTCTCTAGAATTTAAAACAGAGACCTAGATCTGCATCTCATTAACATTATTTTTAGTAATAGGCTTTTCTCTGTATTTAACATATATATATAACTGTATAAGCCATCCTTTGTTAATGCAGGATGACTGGCCGGTGTGGAAAAGGGGGTCAGGGTGAGTCAGCACACTTGTGTTCCAGTATCAGTAGTCTGACTTTACATCCCACAAGTGGATATCAGAGAGAATGTATTGCACTTGGAAGAGCAGCGATTGCAGCATTGCAGCGAGTCAAGCTGCTTCCTGTGGGTAATTAGTCACGCTTCCTGCTAGTGTTCAATTAAGTCTGGCCTCATGCTCACCCATGAGTGAAAGGTGAGTCAAAGCCAGGGGAGAAGCAATGACACTCCAAAATAACAGTTAGCGTGAACCTGTGACCTTGGGTATGGTGAAACGTATAAAATCACACTCTCTGTTTTTCATTTATTTGATTTTTTTTTCTCTTCCACACACATTTCTCGTGCAGTTAACACACTTGTAGAAACATGGAAAGGTTACTGATTAGATTTAATGCACAAGTACTTTCATAAATGAAGCCTTCAAAAAGTCAAAGTACATTGCCAGTTAACTAATCTGCATTCCATCTGCCGTTAACCAATAACATTTGGATGTGAGGAATTATAGATAATGTAGTTACCATGTGTATTTCTGTACCCAAAACCCCCTGATTTCCATATACCCATGATGCACGAGGGATGCCACATGATAAGTGTCAAACCCAGAGCTCATCTTTGGTTTTGACGTGGCACTAAACTAATATTTAATACAGATGGGACTTTTTTTTCATCTGTACGGAATTTGCTGCCGTCTGACATTCCCGTCACATTGACGTAACTTTAATTGGCTTTATAATCAATAATTATGTGGGCTGGTCAGTCGAACACTTGACGCAAAAACGTCCTCATGTTCCACGGATGCAGAGAGTGGGATTATGGTTACTTTGAATTCAGGAGACACGTTCTCTCTCTATGTAAATCAATCTGTGCAACCTTCACAAATGTGATTTAACTCACTGGCTTTCTCTAATGGCTTTTTGATTTGCATCTTCACCCGGACTGCTTGGAGCCTGGCTGTCTGCTGAGCACCCCACTACCGGCAGCTCCCACTAGAGGGCAACATTTTCACTCAATACTGTGGTGTATCTAACGGAGAGAGAAAAGGCTTGGAATTTTAGCCTCACCAAAATTCAACAAGCAGGAAACCAAAATATGCTGAGTCATTTTCATCCACTTATGAGTCATTGGAGAGTGAAACCAAACACAAAGAATAATGGCTACAATTTGAGACAGAAACCTTGCAGTATAGAAGTATGCTGTATATCTCTGTGCTTCAAACCCTATGACCAATAAAAAACGCTTTCATCACGTCAGAATGATCGCCTGTCAGAGCCATGGGGTATGTCATCATTCTTACTGACAGCAAGAGTGGGGTTGCTGAGTCTGGGTTTGCCCTGACCTTCACGATCCACACACAAACACACTTCGTAATAGAGCTGTTCAGTTTGCGGTTAAGGTCTGTGGTTAAGGACCCAATTAAATCAGAATTAGAGTTTTGTGGCTTTAAGTCCATGTGCATCAGTTTTGAGACCATCCACATGCTAGTGTACTTGATGACAAAATTAACTTTTAGCACAATCAAAATTTACTGTCTTTCTCTTTCAGAAAAAAAGGGGTGAAGTTTCTTAAACTACACAGATTTTTATACAATCAAATGCTCTCCAGAATGAGAATACCAATATGTCCTGTCTCAAACTTCATGTTTCAATAGAAAACACATCCGCACAGGAAAAACTGTGCTAGTCAAGTAATTTCTCTTTAATATTACTTGAAGGTAGATTTGTTTTACAACATAAATAACACACTGTCATACCTTAAACATGGATTTTGAAACCCTAAAACTCTCTAAAACGCAAGTTGCTAACAAGTTTCTACATAAGGACTACATCTACCATGAAGTTGTCAGTTTATATGCTTGACGAATCCCATAACTTAAAAACATTTAAAAGCCATGTTTTGAAACCAATGCATGCTTTAAAACATAAGTTGCTAACATGTTGCTATAAAAGAACTACACCTACCACAAAGATGTCAGTTTATGTGCATGATAAATCAGACAACTTTTGTAGTCCTTATGTAGAAACTTACATTTTTAAAGCACACAATGGTTTCAAATGTGGCTTTTAAATGGCTTTAAAAACATCAGTTTCTACAAAGCAACCCGCTATTCTAAAAACCCATTAGATATTCCTGAGGGAACCCATGGCGGATTAGCCTTCCGGGTCGGCCTAAAGACTGACGTCATGACTGAACAGCTAATGTTGTCATCCACCCTATAAAAAGGACAAAAGCCAGACCGATTTTGTGTGTGTATTGATGGATAGTATGAGTCTGCACTAAGACGCTAAATTAGTGGCTGGTAGACATTAAGTTTTAGTTGACTGTGTCACATTAATTTACTTTATGTAATCCATAATAATGACATTTACAGTAAAAGCTTGTTCTCTGGATGTTTGAAACATCTGCCAGTGAATGAGTGTGTGTGTTACTCATGTCTGACATACCATGAGTCATCACTGGTAAGTGACAGCTACTGATTTTTTATTCTTTTTTTTTGTGTTTGCTTTATTTTAGGTATTTCCTCTGCCTTTAATCAGTGCTGACTCACTCAGGTTTGATCGCACTTCCCGCTATCTGAGTCATGTGACTATCAGAGGTCAGAGGTCTCAGGCCCTGCATTCGTTCAGGATTTCCCTGGGATGCTTTTTGAAAATGCCTTGAGAACTGCTTTACCAGCTTTCCTGCATGAAATTTCCTCCTCCACTCAACTGAAAGCTTTTGCTCTAGTTGGAACACGGCTCAGCCTTCCACTCCTTCACTCAGCACAGCTATAATAACAATATCAGCTCAGGAAAGGAGAGGGGAAACACACAGGCACATGAGTGCACACCTGTCAGGGGAACGGGAAGAGGGAAACCCAGTCTTATGATCACTTTAAGGATGTTTATAAAGGCCAAACTAGCTGCTAGAGGAAAAAAGATGATTCGGAGTCATTCAAAATGAATTTTCAAAACAAGGTCTATTTACAGCTTCTGGATCATGCTTTTGATTACCACTGAAAAAACACATAAATAATTAAATATTGCATTATTATTATTTATTTTTATTATTATTATTATT
This sequence comes from Megalobrama amblycephala, assembly GCF_018812025.1. Taxonomy (NCBI): domain Eukaryota; kingdom Metazoa; phylum Chordata; class Actinopteri; order Cypriniformes; family Xenocyprididae; genus Megalobrama; species Megalobrama amblycephala. Next base: position 18,188,613 of record NC_063057.1, on the reverse strand, counting down.
AATAATAATGGTAATGATCGTCATCAGCACATTCTTAAAATCATTAACAATATACATTATTAAATTATTATTATTAATGTAATAACAATAATGAATTATAATAAATATTATTATTATTAATGTCGTTAAAATTATACACATATTATTCATTTAATAATAATAATGATCATTTTATAAAAAATAATGTTTTTTTTTTTTCTTCAAGGTATAACATACAATCTCATTCAATGTTCTAGTGGTAATACCGTGTGTTTACTCAATGTACACTCCAGTGCAATGGCTTGCCTCATAGACTTCCATTGCAATTGCCCTTTGCTGTGTACACATGACTTTTGCTTGTTTTTACAAACTGAGAGACAAGTCAAAACATTTTTTTTTTTTTTTTTTTGGGTGGTAATCAAAAGCATGTCACAGATTCTGTGAGTTTAAGTTAAAGTTTTGCTCACTAAGTCTTGCTTGCTTAGCTTGCCTGTGACTTTTCCCATCACTTTTTCTCCCTCTGTCTCGATTGTTCAGCTGTGTCTTAGAAATACAATTTGCCTCAAGACACACAGCCACTACTTCAGACCTCTAATATGATGTGCCTTACAGAGCAATGCCTTTGGAGATGTGTGCTATCTAAAGAGAGGGCTGTCAGAAGATGAAACCTGAGGGGGAACCCCCCCTCAAAATCCCTCTTCTTTTCCCTCTTTCTGCAGTTGGCAGGTGGGGAAACCGAGATGGCAAGAGCCCCCCTTATCTGGCTGGAAAATCATCAAGCTTCACAAATCATATCAGTACTTTTAAAAGAACCCTTTAGGAGAGTGTCAATAACTGTTTCTATCTTTTCCTTGCTCCCTCCATTCTAAAGGTCTATTAACTTTTCAAATTATTTTATTTCTTTAAGAGTGAACTGCCGTAGTCATGCCCTGGGCGACACACACACTTAGATGGGTTACAATGGCCACGCCATTGGTATTAGTTAAAGGCCTCACAGACACACCTACACACTTCTTTCTCTAATTCTAAAAGGGGTTAAAGGTGAAGAAGAGTTGTGCGGCTAGAGTTATATATATTGGCAGATTAAAGACACAATTCTCTTTGTCTTGAACACACACACACACACACACACACACACACACACACACACACACACACACACACACACACACACACACACACACACAGACACACACACACAGACACACACATCTATATCACTAACAGGAGACTGTCACTCTACACAAGCCAAAAAAATAAATATTGCAAAAAAAAATATTGTGATGGTAAGAAATGGCAAATCAACCAAAAAGGTGTCACACTTTACCATCTAACAGGGGATCAAAGGCATCTTATTAATTCACTACTCCTACCCATTTCCACACTAGTTAAACTGTTCATGATAAATGAGCTGTTTAGGCAGACACATGTAATTTTTCTTGCACTTCAAATTTCACTGTTTTTCCCCATATAACTAAATAACATGCCATCCATACAAAACCAGACACTAATGCACTTAAAAGCCTTCTATGCGGAGGTCAAAGTTTCATTGAAAATCTTCAGTTGGTTTAACTAAAGTTCCAGTGTTGAAAGACATTCAGTTCACACAATTTGATTAAGCCAGCTAAACATTTCCAATGCAGCAAGTGTACAATTTTGAGTCTTGACCTGGTACAGTGCGACACCTGTTCGGTTGCTTTGTTTTTGTTTTTGTTTTGTTTTGTTTTTTTTATACTGGTTGAGTAAATATTTTTGAATACTTACTCTTCTGGCTTCTGGAATTTCATCAAACAATAGAGAAGTGTGAACAATGTGTGTTATTGGGCCATTACAGTTCCTGCTCCAGCTTACAGGGGTGCTGCTGAGTATGAGCTTAAACACACACAACTATAGGTCCCCACTTGGCCAAAAAAAAAAAAAAAAAAATCGCCAGAGTGTTTTTTACTTGATTTTAAAAAATATAAATATCCCCTCTTTGCTCGGTGGTCCCCTGTTGGTGAATGTGTAACGACACCATGGTCCCCTGTTAGATAGGTAGACAAGTATACACACACACACACACACACACACACACACACTCATCCTGAGCCCTCCAGCGTTTGGATCTGAGGACACTATATCCACTCTTAATCTCTGGCCTTCTCTATTTGCTGTCGGTCTAGACCCACAGTCAACTCTGCAGTCCCAGTGAAAGAAAAACTAAGATCCAAAATTACAACAGTAATGGCTTGTCAATCCAGCTGGTCGGGTGTTGAGAACTTCTCAGTGGCCCTTTGTAGCCTTTGCACTGACCCAAAACTCTCCTCTGGAGTTCAGCGCTTAAACTCTGAGAATCGTGGGCCGCCACAGCTGAATGAAAAGCTTAAATAATATTCCAGCTTTCCTGACCACGTGGCTGAAACTAAATAAACACATTTTTCTAATAAGTCCTGTTGAGTACATGGAATACACAAGCATGCTGATTAACTATTAGTCATTTTTCAGTTATGGGCTTGATTAATGATCTTTAACTTGATATATGCGTGAATGCTGAATACATTAAAGAGAAAGGAAAAAAGACTGGATTTGAAAACTTCACCATGACATTTGGGTCCAACTATCTTTCAGGACTGTCAGAATTTGTCTCTGCCAGATCTAAAGGAATGCACAGACAACATGAGAATGAATGAATGAATGAATGAACTAAAAAACAAACTCATGAATGAATGAATGAATGAATGGACTAGCAAACCAACTTATGAATGATTGAATGAACTAACAAACCAACCCATGAATGAATGAATGAGATAAATGAGGAAATGATGAATCATCAGACAAATGAATGAATGAATGAATGAATGAATGAATGAACTAACAAACCAACTCATGAATGAATGAATGAATGAATGAATGAATGAATGAATGGACTAACAAACCAACTTGCAAATGAATGAATGAACAAGCACAATGAACAAACTGAATGAATGAATGAATGAATGAATGAGATGAATGAGGAAATGATGAATCAACAGACAAGTGAATGAATGAATGAATGAATGAATGGACTAACAAACCAACTCATGAATGAATGAATGAGATAAATGAGGAAATGATGAATCGTCAGACAAATCAATGAATGAATGAATGAACTAACAAACAAATTCATGAATGAATGGACTAACAAACCAACTTGCGAATGAATGAATGAATGAACAAGCACAATGAACAAACTGAATGAATGAATGAGATGAATGAAGAAATGATGAATCAACAGACAAGTGAATGAATGAATGAATGAATGAATGAATGGACTAACAAACCAACTTAATTTTGAATGAATGAATGAATGAACCAACTCATGAATGAATGAACAAACACAATGAATAAACTGAAAGAATGAATGGACTAACAAATCAACTCGTGAATGAATAAATGAACAAACCAACTCATGAATAAATGAACAAACACAATAAATAAACTGAATGAATGAATGGACTAATAAACCAACTCATGAATGAACAAACAAATGAATCAATGACTGAGCAAATTAATGTATGAGCTAACAAATGAACAAAATGATAAACAAATCATGAGCTGATGTAAATGAATGAATTGACAAACCAAATTATAAATGACTGAAAGTGCAAACAAACAAATTAAATCTGGATTTTCACCATGCAAAACGTTTTTATGCACAAGCCCACTACACACACATCTGTCCTTCACAAAGAGCACAGTGACTTGATGCTTTAGTAAATGTGAACCTGACCCGTTTTTGAATAATGACAAGGGACAATGAAAGGAGCTGAATGAAAGAATGACAGTGAGTGACAGAAAATGAGGCAGTGCAACACAACTGTCCTTAACCTCACAGCGCCGACACACTGCATCACCATGGAAACAAAAGAGCCTATAAAATTAAAGTGAAAAAAAAAATGGCAAAGAGATGAAGGTCTACAGCTCAGTATTATTACTTAACTGCCTCCTCCAATTTAAATATCGAATTCATAAAGACAGTCTCATCTCAAACCATTACTGAGAACACAGGTCAGATTGAGGACAGGTTAAGGCAGAGAAGATCTTCTGAAGTGTAATATGCAAACAACAAAAAAATTTGTGGCCAATTTTTGCACATTTTAAAAGCAGAAATGTGAAGCTTATCATTTTTATAAAAGCACTTACATTAATTCTGTTAAAACCTTGTGTATTATTTGAGCTGGAAAGCTGTTTCAATTATTTAAAGCAGTTTTAGAGTTTAGCTAGAGTTACACTGTAACGTTATCATGGCGATAGAAATTGGAGATAACTTTATACAGAAAAGTTTTTCCAAACTAAAATCATGTTAACACACATATTCTTTACATATTTTTGGTTCTACTATTTAAAGTATTAATGAATTGGCCCCATTAACTTCCATTGTAACTGTAACCCAGATCGAGTGAAAATGATATGTTTGTGGTAATTATGTCAGAAATGCCATTGACTGAACTTAATTTGTTCTGATCCCAGAATATTTCTTTAATGATGTTATACACTGAACTCAAAACTTGATATGGTTTGTATACAATAAAAATAAACCATAAAAGTCTTTATTCACTATATAGTGTGCTATTCAGGGCACTAGGCCAGAGTGTGTACTCTCCCATCTAACAGGAAAAAAAAATGGGAAAGAGCAATAGGAGGGAGGGGGTTTGTCTGGTAAGCTGATGAGAGAATCAGGTGCTGAGTCGTCTGGTGACATAATATGATATAAAAGCCGTCTCATCCCAGACTGCTTTCTCTCGCTCTCTCTCACTCCGATACGACTGGAAACGTGAGCCACTGCGGCAATCGATTTTCCAGCTAGCCCTTTATGCATTTCTTTCTTCTTTCTTTCTTTGCAAAGAAGAAGCAGCAAAGCGTGTTTTTGATTTAGCATCTCAATATGTCGGCGGCGGGGCACGGGCTATAGAGGGAGAGATCGGCTTTCCCTTCCTATTAAGTTCTCACATAGCGACAGGCACTGACGCAGCAGGCGAGTGGCCCGTGTGATTTTGTATGATTACTTTATTACCGATTTGCTCCGGATGCACCAGTAAATATCCTAGTGATATAGTGGAGCAGGCTAATAGCCTGTAAATATCTGAATGAAGCTGGATTGATGGAGCGATGCTGCAGCATATCTGTTGTGGCAAGTCTGACTGCACGTCTATCCAATCTAAATAGCCGTGGAAAGAGACGGTCATTCGCAATTTGAAAAGTGGGGCATCACTGGAGTCATCAAACAAAGGCTCTTGAGAAATGCATCCATCAGCTCTGATATAAGCCTAAGGACAAAGAGTGTGTGAGAGAGACAGAGAAAGAGAAATAGGAGAGGCAGGCGGTGCCTGTGTAGTTTAGAAGTGCCTGTCTGGATGGCCAATGGCCATTAAATCTGACATGCTCATACAGGAGAAGACATTCGTTTTGCCTTTTCTTGGGGTTATTTCATCAGGACACTACAGAATAAACACTTAAAAAGTTCAATTACCCAATTACCGAAACGTTATTTTTGGGATCATTCTCGGTTTTAGACTAAATGACAACTGTAATTTCAGTTTTGTTGAAGAAAAAAACTTAAATTACTTTCCTATGTAATCAGACTTTTGTTTTTCGCTTGGCCGACGATAAAACGGGTAAAAGTCCCATTGAAGGAGTGAACTGAACCATATCTAGACTATCATAGAGACTATTTGGGCTAGTGAGTAACCACCTCGCAACCATTCAGAACATCCTTCTAAAATTCATTTAGAATCACATAACAACATCCACAAAAACCATCAACAACATTAAGGACTTCTGTTTGTTTGTTCTTTTCTTTCATTCTTTTTTTAGTTTCTTTCTTTTCTCACGCTTTTATCATTTCCCCCTTTTTTTCACCGGGTCATGTAGGCAGCTCTGTTGGAGGTTTTTCTAACATATGTATTTTGGTCGCTTTAAAGTCATTCATCAGACTCTAACCCTGGCCTCTTTGAACGCGAAACAGCAAATAAAAGAAACTTTTTAAGAGCGTGATGATTTTCTGAGAGAGAGAAACCACTAATTACCACAAAACCAAAAACGTTCATCTCTGGCGATGTAAACTGGCACAGACTTAAAAAAAAAAAAAATCTCCAAACAACACGCATTAACAGTGGCTCTGTGAAAATCTGCTCTCTGGCCCAACTCATGAGTCATACTGACCGATAAAAATGCAGTCCTGGGGAATGCTTTGTAAATGATACAGCCTGCTCAGAAAAGGCCTTTAAATCTGCTGCCTGTAACTCAAACCCGACTGCTGGTTTCTGCGGTTCATGTCGGTAATTCTTCCCAATGGGCAGAAAAGTGATATTTTGCTGCCGTAGGGGGAATGCCCTTGTCACCACAAACCCATCTCAGCCCTGAAACACACATACACACACACACACACACCGCCCAGTGCTGACAAAACTCTTTCATAATATGTCAGATCACACATGGGCAAAGCGTTCTCATTCCGATTCTACACATTAGTGCACCTGATAAAAGTAAAGACCCACATTTGTCCCACAGGAACTTGATCTTTCTCACCTCACGGCTCATAGAAGCCTCAGCACCTGCTGCATTGTATCAAAAGTGCCCTGAACGCAGAAGTAGAGCCGAGTCATACACGCATGTTCGAGGAGAGCTGGGAAACTCTCCGTGAAAATCTCCACAAGGGCCATGCCTGATGTCCTCTGTGATCTTGTGTGCAAGAAAACATGGACAAAAAGCCCTGGACACAATATCGCTATCAGATTCTATTCAGGACATGGCCTGTGTCTTTAGGAGAACCCATAAATTAAAATGAATCTTTTATGGGCACTATTTCCAGGTTCCAAAGAGGACCAAAAAACTAACTTCTTTAACTTCCACAAACTATTCAAATATCTAGTTCTTTATAAAACCATCTGGGTACTGGTCTTTTAAATTTCACTTTTATTTTAAGCCAGCCATATAGTAATTTTTAAACAATAGTTGAGTTAAATAAAACTGCCCAGCATGTTGGGCAAACATTTAACCCAACTGCTGGGTTTGTCCATTTTCAATCCAACTTGGGTTGTTTTTAACCCAGCAGTTTTTATATTTCACTATATAAATGGTATTTATATATGAAAATATATAGCTGCACTTGCAAGGGCATCAAATTAAATTCAAATTTAAGAACCACATACAGTAAAAATTGGATATTTGTTAAACCTAAGATGCTAATTTGGTTCTCATTTCCCTCTCTGCCTTTCCTTTTCTCCAAAATAAGACTTAAAAAAGGCCAAAGTGAAAATATACAACGATTGAATTATATGAGAAAAGACCACAGTTTATTCAGTGATTAAGTACTTCAGATAAAGACTGCACTGCTTCTCACTATGTTTATATCAGCAATAAAACTGACACATACAGCTTTGTGCATCTTTATGGAGCTCTGCTAAATATCCTCAGTGCCTCTGAGGCAGTAATGATCTCCTGTCTCTTTTCCACATGGCCACAGATTCCCACACCCACCTACACACCCCCTGAGGTCAGATGAGCATGGCAGGTATGCGGCCTTGGGCTGGGCTCTCATTGTAAATATTGGCCTTATCTCTTCTCTGTTTGACTTCTGCATCCATTCATCTCCCTTACTGTCATTGGCTAAAGACCTGCCACTTTGGTGAGATGCACAAGTACCTCATAGGTCTGATACCTGTTAAACTTTCACTCGCGTTCTCTTGTTGGATGGGTTAAGTTGGAAGATCTAAGAGTTCATATCATGAATCTTCACATGATTTATCAGCAGTTGTGGACAGTGAGGGGTAAACCACCATGTTTGTGCCCCCACAATCAACACATGCATATGATTTAAGATAGGACCACCAGCTAAGCTATGGTCTAACTTTATCTTCTTTTCTTCATCTATATCTGGAATGTGACCTATCAAAACTTCATCTATCTCCATTTCTCCACTGTCATTCTCAGCAACCGTCTTCTACACAAAGGACTTTAATTTTTTTGTTTCTTTTTTTTTTTTTTGATGGTAAGGACCCCTAAAATTGATGATTCCTTTGTGAGGGACCCTCATCCTAAAACACAAATAATTAGCTTTTAAAGTGTCACTGTACTAAAACCATAAACATATTATTAAATATTTAATTCATATTTAAAAATTCATTATTATTTAAGAAAATGATTCATTATTATTTAATTATTTATATATTTTCCCAGTTTTTCCCCATAAAACTATGAAAAAGCAGATTCAGTGAAAATCTATGCAGTATTTCTTACTGTTGAAAATGAGGGTTGATAATAGAATAAAATAATCACAATTAATCTTATAATTCCCAATCAATCTTTTAAAAGAAGAAAGAAAATTGAAACAATAGTAATGTCAAACTCAGTAAATGTGTTTAAAAAGCCTACCAAATTTTTTGTGGACCCTCTGGCACTGTCCTGGGGGTTCCCTAACCCAAGTTTGCAAACTCTGCTCAGAATAACATGAATGAACAAATGACTGGATGGTCAAATGAACAAATGAGCACTTTCCGGTTCATTATCTGTTTCTATAATATATGCTGGAGAGGCCTGATGAGAAAGTGAGAACTGATTTGTGGCAGCTGGTGTTTATATTTTGTTTTTCAAGAGGGAATGCAGCTCACTGGAGGAAGAATACAATAGAGAACAAATGTCATTGAATGAGCATGTGAAGACAATCAGAGAGGGTCTGCAACGAATGGAGAAACCAGAGTGAAGTCAGAAGACGTTAACATGGACAGGATATCAGTCAGGAAATGACATTAGACCAAGACTGCTCTGATCTAACAGGTTCATTTCCGCAACTAAATGGCTTAACATAGAGTTTAATTAGTATAAAAGGTCAAGATTTTTATCCAAACACAACAACATGGACAAACAGAGTTTTTACTGCTGTAGTAAGACACAATCACGGTTGATACCGATTGCATCTGAGTGTCTTATCAGTCACCTTGACTCTTAAACAATATAGCCAATTCAGCCTAAGACAGTAGCTGTTTTCTTAAGCAATGATAGAGCAGGTTATCTTATTGCAGCAGCCGTGGCTAATCGAATTCAGAGCCGCAGATACAATCAGCTCAGTGTGTCACTAGATTACGTGGTCGCTACGGTAACAGAGGAGTGAACTTCCTTCCTGATGAGCGTACAGCATCAGTGCTGTGCATCAGGAGATAAAAGAGAGAGAAAGAGTCTTGAATCTGTTTATCAGGAGGAAATGAGTGAGTGAGTTGGAGTTGATGGGGATTTGTTCCTGATGAGCCGTGCACCAGGTGCTCCTCAGAGAGAACAGAGATCTGTTTGATTGAGCCTTGTTTTTGAGCCGTGTTGTTGTCCTTTTTGGTCCTTTCCTAATTCCCTTTTTAGCTCATTGTAGAAGGATGTAAACACATACAGGCTATGTTAAGAATGGAATACTAGGAAATGGGAGGAAAAAAGGCCAGCATGGTAAATGGGATATAGTATACATTTTAGTGTGTTCTGCATACAATTATTATGCAAACACACAATGCACATACTACATACTGCAGAAATAAAATGAGTGGTATGCTATTCCAAACACACACAGACAAAAAACACAAGTAAAACACATAGAGACACACTCACATACACATACAATAGTCACACTCACAGACTGTTCTCTAGTGCCTTAGTTGTAAAGTCACACAACCTGCTAATCCAAGTGGAGCAAGTGAATGAATCAGTGGAGCGGAAGTCGAAACCACATGATTACAGGCCAGTTTGGCATGTTCCACTCAGGTAGATAGCAAGCTCACGGCTCACTAAAATGCTCCGAACCATCCAAAACCACATCCAAAACCACAGTGACAGTCTGAGGGATGTTTTTCCAAAAAGAATCCTCTCGGATTATCTTCCAAAAAGAATCCTCTCTGATTCTTCTCTCTTTGCCGTTCACATGACCTCGGCCAGCTCCCTCAGCTGACCCCAAACTATCCTTCCTCCCACTCCTCTTCCTCCTTCTCTGCCTCTAAGGAACACAACAGTATTGAGAAACTCAAAGATAAACTAAAGAGAAATCCCTGGTCTACTGTATAATACATTATGAGCCTGACTACTTCCAAATCCAAGAATATTTTCACATCATTTTGACAAAACCAACCCCAAGCTTTGAGAAACAGTGCATACAGGTGGTGGATCAGAGGAGAAATTACCACTACCAAACACTTGAAAGATAAAGGACAACACTTTGCAGTTCAAAGTTTCCATCATACTCTCACTCTTCATGTTTCTGGCTGATTTCCAGCAAGTGTAAACCTCTTACACAACATGAGAGACATGAAAGCAAAAACATGAGCGGTCACAGGAGTCAGTGCTGCCCCCATCATAAACAACAGCTCAGGGAAAACAATAATCTGGATCTGGTCCAAACAGGTGCTGATCGTTTCCTCCCATCAGCAGCGACTGATCTGAAGGAAAGCACTTTTACGGCCTTATGGTTATGGTTTTATTATGTCTTTAATCGGCTTCCAGCTTATCGCTGCCTATCTGGAGCAATGGAGATAAATAGAGATGCTCATTTGTATCAGTTCCAGCTGAGGTGAAGAATAAGACTTCAAACATACACGTTTTTTTGACAGGTATTGATGGCTTTTTTTTTTTTTTTTTTTTTTTCCCGTAGTGCCTTAAAAGAGTGCAGGTGGCTTTGAAAAAGAAAAAAAAAATCTCTAGAACACATCTTGAGGGGGAGATGTACTCTAAATTGGCATGAAATGTATACCCTGTGGAAAATCCAATGAAACCCAACTTAAGGTGGTAGCTAGTTTGTAGCTGGTTCAAACTGATCATTGTCCAAAGCCTTATTTCCACTGAAATTACCCGGAACAATTTGTCCCAGGAACTTTTTTTTCTCCCTGAAACTCTTTTACCCCCAAGACCTATTGCTGTTTCCGTTTTCATCTCGGTCTAAAGTACCGTGAAGATTAAGCAAATTAGTCCAGTGACATAGGACTGCGCATGACTTTCCAGTTCCTGCTGTATTTCGTGCTCCACATATACTCTTAATAAAGCCTGAATCTCACTGTAGTGTGCATCGGTCGTATACTCCATTGTTGATTCGAACAGCAAACAACTCTTACTGCACGCACGGCAACAGACTTTTAAAATGGTGGTTGAGTCAACCTATCAAAATTGCTGTGTGACCTCAACCAATCAACAAGTTTAGCACCCAAGTCCTAACCCCAGCTCCTGAACTTAGAAAAAGTACTACCTCGCGGACATTCTGAGGGGAAAATTTTTACCTGGAACTTCTTTTAGACCCTGGTTCCTGCAGACGAAACACACCAAGTACCACCCCAAAGTCCCTAGTTCCTAGGGAAAGATTGCGGTGGAAACGTGGCTCAAGTCAAGTTGGTCAAGATGGTTGATCAGTAAAGCTGGTACACCTGGTTTCAACCTAGTAAGCCAACTTAATAAAGCTGATTTGATCTGGTAGACCAATTTGGACCAGCAACTACCTACCTACCATGTCCCAAAAACCATCTAGACCAACTTATGACCTGGTTTTTCAGCAAGTGGTGTGTTCCAGCAGTACAAAAATCAAAATATGACATGGCCCACATGCAAAAACTGGCAAGCACATGCGTATGCAGGTCTGGAGACACTAGCACTGTTTTATCTTTCAGGCGATATATTATGCTCTCTTAATAAGACAAGAGAAGACTGGAAGACTGTCTGGAAGCTTTGGGAAGATGAAGGTGGCATCAAAGTATCTTTCCCACAGTGTCAGATCACACAGGGCTCCGGATGACCCTGCCATCTAACTGTAAGTGTACACCGGCAGATACAACTGAGAAAAACGAGAACACAAGATCACCCTGACACTTGACTGAAACAGCAGTTTGTGTTTCATCAAAGCTGACACAAAGTCTTTGAAGTCAAATTTCATAAAAGCATAACACATACAGTGCAGTTTATGTGCAACGTACTCTCTGGGAACGTGTGTTGTTTTTTTTTTTGTTTTTTTTACAAGTTGTATGGGCTAATCGAGTTAAGCCAGTAGCAACAGGAACTGTCTTCAGTTTAGCAGTAAAACATGATACTAAACACTTTATTACAACGCTAATTCAAGAAAACAAACCTTTTGCGCATTTGGATCTGTGTTTCCTCTGAGACTTTGTGGAGATTCATGGTTTCCTGTGAGACAGTGGGTTGTGGGAATGAGGACAGAGAAAGCATGGATGCAATCACAGCAGTTTTAAAGAAGAGTTTGCTAATAACTCCCTTACCCTCTCTCACACTCTCTCTGCCAGATGATATTGCATAACTATCATCAAATCGGCTCTCTACGTGGGAATGTCAACGACCGTACCAAGGAAGTGCTTGTGTCAAGCAAGCTGTTTGAGTTAGTTGATTTGTCTGCTTGTCTATGATTGTGAATATAGAACTATCTGTATTTGTCCAGCCTTGAGCAATAAGATCAAAGCCTTGTATCTTATCATCAGCGACCTGAAAGGATATTCTTATCGTGCGCATATCCATGACTAAGCAGGACCCGTGCTGCCCATCTGGATGTACCCTTCTCTACAGGACTGTCATGTCCATGTTCTTTTTTCAGCTCATTAACACATACATCTGCACCATTTCACTCTCCATGTTAGGCATCAAGGTGGCATAAGACACTTTCAAAATATTTTGTCTACAAACGCCAGATCAACTTTCACAATTCCACCCAGGGGTTTCGAAAATTGCAGACCTGCCAAGAGACCAACAGCTGGAGATTAGAAGGGATGTCAGCAAATAAATCTGTGAGGCAGAAGAGGTCGGAAAAAAAGTACACTGGTACACGGCATAGTTATTATCCAGGACACTAACAACTAATAATAAACACAACAGCACTGAATTCAGTAGCTCTAACAAGTTTTACTATGCTAAGACACTCCAAGCTCATAAACAAAGTTCTTCCTGACAACAGATTATATTTTGCTTTTACTTTTTTAACACAGGATGAAAAAAACAAAAACAAAAAAACTTTACATGGATACTTTGGCAGAGATGCTGGTCTTAAACAAGCAGACCTGGCATTTGCATCTTAACCGTGGAAAGACATCAGACAATGTGAATATCATTATCACACACTCTCTCTATCACCTCCCCAATTAATAAACTCATATGTGAAGCTCAATGAATATTAGTAGCCTCGGGCAATCAGTAAATAATGGCTGGAGATCATAGATGGGGTATGTGGGACTACACGAGTAATTAAGCACAATCTTTAAAACTTCTACTCTGACCAAAGGGTCAGTATTATGTGCGGAATGCTTAAGAATCTACTTTCCGTGCTGCTCTCAAATTCTGAGAATCTGGTGGAACACTGTTCCACAAAATCTATTAACTCCTATGATCTAGCAGAGCAGTTTTCATTGTCAGGACACTGTGAAGTTCAGAACAGGCTTAATGGAAATGATGACTGCAATTGCAGGTAAAACTTGACAAGGAGGGGATAGATTCATCAGTCACAGTCTTGGCCGGGACTCTGTACACCCATGCAGTAAGGGCTGTCCACTGTACCATTTCTAGTGATTTAATTATAGATTCAAAGGGCAAAAATAGCTCTCTGACTGTTTCAGGAGGAACAGGAGAATGTGGAGACCTAGGCTGGAAAGGTGAATAACCAAGGTGAATAACCAAGGTGATATATGTTGACCTCGCACCCAAACTCTCAGAGAGCTCTTGGAGACAAAATCAATTTTTTGAATCTTTGGATTGGCATCCTTTTTTCTCTTTAGAGAACAGAAGTCCATCAAAAAGCTAGAGAATGTCTCTGTCTTGCTTTCTGCTTCTTATTTCTCTCACACACACATTAAGAGTTCCCACCTGAGGGGCCCTGTGCTCAGAGACTGTCCAAATAGGGCAGACATGTATCGGTGAGTCTGAGGAAATGCTGCCAAGCACAACAGCATAAAGTTTCAGCAGTCACCCTTGAGAAGTCGTCCACTTTTTCACAAAGTCTCGAACCACACCACCGGCAGCAACCAGCATGACCCTGCTTTACTGTTTAACCAGTACACCTCAGTAGGTCACTTTGAAGATTCTCTCCTTAGTGTTTGTATGAGTATGATTCTGAAGATGTATATCTAAGTCAGTGTGTGTAGACTTTGCGCTATCGCTCTTCTCCAGACAGGAAAGACGATGTTTGGAGTGAAAGCAGCGGTTGCAGAGGCAGACAGTGTCTCTGAATCATGGCCCGAATCGTCAACGTTTGCTCACAGAGGATCCTGCTGGGCCAGCATGAGGCCAGGGCCTTCACCTGACTTGCTCCTGTCATTTTGCAGCTGTGTAAATACAGACTACGACAAATTCACTTGAATGCACATGGTACCGAGTGCTGCTCCACTTAAAGCCTACATTAAAAAACAAAACAAACAAAAAAAACAGGTGGATTTTATAATAGTGTCTGCATGCAAGACGTTCAACCATTGTTGGCCTCGTTTTTATATATATATATATATATATATATATATATATATATATTCTGCAAGAGTGTGTTAATCAACTTTAAGCTCAACAGACCCTTGATTCACTGATGCTATAGAAAACAAGTGGTGAAAAAGTCCTGAGTACTGATGGACAAGATGCCTTCACGTCATGTTAAAAAAATCGTAAATATAATAAAATGCATTAAGCTTCAATTATACCCAATGCATGTTGTTGCAGTTTGTGCTTGTTTGTAGGTAAAAAGACATTTAAAAATGCTCAAATCATTCATTGCGTTCCAATAAAACATTCATTGTGTGGAAACAAAAATCTTTTTTTTGTTGTTTTTTGTTAATTACAACATCCAATCTCATTAGTAGGAACTTTCCAGGAAGACTTGAGGGCAGATATTTGTTAACCATTGTTTGAAAAAGTCATGCATGTACTGTATCTGCAATCTCTTTGTAAACACATTACATGCAGATGCAAGAGAGTCTGTGATGATGGTTTTACAAACTAGATGAACTACTTAGCACTGATTAGTTTTTGTGTTTAGGCCAGGTGCAGCTATATTCTCACAGTTATGAGTCTGACATGTAGGAAACACACAGGGCTTCCTCCAGCATCTGACCTTTTTGTGTACAATCAGCCTTGGCTCGATGTGAACCCTTAAAGCCTCTTCTGAGAGAAGCAGACCACCCCTGAGTTTAACTACACCAAGTGCTTAGAAAATCCAGACATTAGGCTTGGGCCAGACAGCCTGTATGAGAGATCAAATCAAAAACATCCGACACAAATGTTACTCTTTTTTTTTTTCTGAGGAAGCCCAACACTGTTGTTAAATGATTCATTATGGACCGCTGTGGAGCAATAGACTTCAGAGACCTACTCAGTCACAGATAAACCAACGTCAATCAGCAGGTGACCTTTAAAAAAGTTGGTGCTTTACTGCCGAAGAACTGGACAGCTTAGGAATAGCCCTTAAATGGTCATGTCATATAATCTATAAGCTCAAAGCCTGAGGAGGAGGAGGAGGTTTACATTCCAAGCCAAAAACCTGTGAAAAAAGACAGTCTCCACTGACCAAGCGAGGGGGTAGAGTAGAGAGAGCCAGGCATTGAATCTAAAGAGCAAAACCTAAAAACATATGTACTCATCAATTACTCACAACCTCTGGGAGAGTACTTGTGCTGCAATTTTCAGTAAGGACAAATAGAGCAGTGGCCAAACTCTTCCTTCCAAGAGCCAGGCCCTTATGAAACGGATGCCAGCCGTGTGAGAGAGAAGGACATAATTCTACATGTCACTGACCATCAACAAGTACAACAAATAGATGAACAAATTTCCTAAATTATAGTCTTTACAGTAGTGGGAATGGAAGTCCTGTTGGAGCTATCAGCAGGGGATCATGTTGGAGAGACCACAACTGCAATCCTGGCTTAAAGCGGCCCTACAGCTTCACCATTCTGCGTAAGTCTCTGTTCCACATAGTGTAAGCGATGTACCCCTCAGTGCAGATGTGGTCCAATCCAAACATTCCTTAAGGAGCTGTCTGCCAAGGTTAAGACTCTCACCCTACCATCATTGCCCTTCCTAAGGTCTCGACAGAAGGCTTAGCTATTGTTACCCCTGTCCTGGGTTCAATGGGTTCTCTGATCACTATTACAGGGTACGGTTGAGTCCCATCAAAGCCAGACCTCTATATTGTAGATCACGCAATGGCTAACCGCAATAACAACCTTTCCTCTTTGTCCTCAATCAAGAGCATCACGTAAACCAAAGCCCAATCTGCTCTCCATTTCCTATGAGCAAGAGGAGATGAAAGATCAGGTGCATGTGGCATTCATGCTGCCTCTTGGCCAGACGTAAAAACGTCCAGCTTTTGGCAAGCACACCTCTTCTTTCATCCCTTCTTCCCACCACCCACACTCCCCCACCAGACCCCCCGTCTCTTTTTAATCCATTCCTTTCAGGGTGCAACGGAAAGCTTATGGGCCCAAAATCTATTCATGCAAGCCATGTGAATACAGCGTCTTTTCTGAGTCAGTGAGTTCACGGTGTTTGTCACCCTGTGGTGTTGAACAAGTCAGAATGGGGTAGGCCTAAAACAGAGGTGGGTCTATTTCGCAAGCTTGCTTGCATTACCTACAGCTATTATAAAAGACAGGCACTTTCTGAGCAGATTGTTAAAAACAGTTTGTAAGACGGTGGTGGGCACCATACAACGTTAACTTTACGGCTCAAAGCGTACCTGCCAGCAAAGAGGCGGGATCTGAACTAGAGTGCATCCAGAATGGGTCTGCAGAAAAGAGTAAACAACTGGCCTATTAAAGTGTAACTGCTTTCAGCCCGCAGCCAAGTGCTACTTCAGAATATAAACCTGAGAAAACAAGCTCAGACCCACAAACACACTCACAACATGCACATAAACAATGAAGGATCAGGGCAAGCCTGGCACGCCTGTAGCTCCTCTGTCTGCCAGGCAATTTTTTTTTTAAACTATGACTACCCACAGTAAAATATTGTGCAAAAATGATGCTCCTTAGGTCCAAGTTTTAATGTTTGCCATCATACTCCTTTTCTATTTATGTGGGAGCAATTTGATTGGACCACCGGGGATACACATCCAACTGGTTGACTAATCACTAGGCCTGCATGGAATCAAATGGAATTCTGTGCAAAGTTATATGGCATTGAAACAAAATTTGACTCCTAATTTGATCCTTACATGTTTGTTTATGTTTGGTAATCTGATCATGCATTTAGCTAGCAATATAAACCCCTCAACACTTTTTACCACATCAATTACAGAATTACACAGATTTTCAGTTCAAAAGCAATGCAAATATTTGATTCCCTCTGACTTCACTTTCTATTAAAACTAATGCAGGGCTTAAAGGATTAGTTCACTTTAAAATTAAAATAAAAAAATTACCCCAAGCTTTACTCACTCTCAAGCCAACCTAGGTGTATATGACTTTCTTCTTTCTGATGAACACAATCGGAATGAATTAATATTAATAAATATCCTGACACATTCAAGCTTTATAATAGCAGTGTACGGGGCCAACGCGTTTGAAGCTCAAGAAAGTGCATCCATCCATTATAAACGTTCACCATACAGCCTCAAGGCCTTCTAAAGCAAAGGATATGTTTGTGTAAGAAAAATATCCATATTTAACAAGTTATAAAGTAAAATATCTAGCTTCCGTCAGACTGCCTACTGTATTCAACTTAAGTACATCAGTTACACTTTTTTCGTAATTGAATATGGAAGGCGTAGGACGTAGTGTAAGCGTTTTGGGGGGCTTTCACACTGGTAGTTTAGTTTGAAACGGGGCACGGATTGCATGAAAAATCGCTAATGTGAAAGCTGTTGTGCGAACCCGGGTGAGCACCAGGGTACTGAACCCGAAACTACCTGAAGGAGGTGGTCTGAGTTCTGTTGCACTCGAACTGTGCTGTGGTTCGCATGAACATGAAAGCAACACAGACTCGGGTGCACACTTGTTCAGGAAGTAAAGTAACCTGCGCATGCGTTTTAGCAGGGGGCACCGGGAACAATCACGCCCATGCTCGGACCGTGGCAAACGATCGCAGTGTGAAAGCCACCTTGAACTGCAAGAGTTTTACACATTCGTAAGTTGAATACGGAACGCGGTCTGGCGGAAGCTAGATATTTTACTTTAGAACTTGCCAAAACTCTCACACTCTTTCTCACAATTACTGTTGAGCCCTATATTGCATAATGGGCCATGCAGAAAAGAAACCTTGAACCTCCAACCATGGGATACAACACTCATTTACCCAAAAGTCACTTTTTGTCGAGTTGGTGCAAAAATATCTTCCCCTTCCTTTCCCCGTCTCCCTCCCTCAGTTCTCTTCTCCTCACCCAATCTTTCTTTCTGCACATCTGTAGCGCCGCACTCCAGCATCCTGTTTTTATGCAACTCTCAGCAAAACAGGCTTTGGCCCCTAAGGCAGCAAGTGCAAGGATCATCTTTTGCCCAGAATATAAGAGGTGTCACATGCTGCCACACCTACGAACAATTTAACAGAAAAGCAAAAATTGTTGGCAAGTAGTTCCAGGGCTTTTGCGGTTTTGAGGTACATACACAGATACATAGCACAGCATTTTCTCAATGTGGTGCTCTTTAGCCTGCAGCGATGTAACTTAGCCATCCTTCGCATGACTAATAGCTCCTGTCAACCTGGGAAAATGGATATTAGAGCACGTTTGGGCTATACGCACCAGCGGAACGGCCCACTTGG
Organism: Megalobrama amblycephala; assembly: GCF_018812025.1. Lineage (NCBI taxonomy): Eukaryota > Metazoa > Chordata > Actinopteri > Cypriniformes > Xenocyprididae > Megalobrama > Megalobrama amblycephala. The sequence goes on along the minus strand of NC_063057.1, from coordinate 18,169,929 downwards.
AGACTCTGTGCCAGTTCTCTGGGTGTATGTGTGGCATATGTGTGTGTATGTATGAGATCAAAGGACAGAAAGCATGGCACACTCCCACCATATACAATGTGCTTCTAATCTAACGCTGCCCCTTAAACCTCTGTAGCTTAATTAAACCGGATTTACTCCAGATTACTGCAATATTGGCTCACTTAGACTACACATAAAGAGGGGCTGTGATCCATGAAAATCAACTAGCCCTCTTCATCCGCCTAACTACTCATCCCTTTTCCTCTACTCCCTTCCCCAGCCCGATCCATCCTTTCCCTTCTTCTCTCAGTTGTTCCTTTATGAAGTCACAATAAAGCATGAGCAAGAGGGAGAGGAAGCAGGCAGATGTGGGCTGATTTAAGCTTTAAAAATCCGCAGTAGGTGCTTCCATCTGCTTCCAATGCAGTAAGTCTTTCTCATGCACATCTTCTTTCAAGGTGAGCAGGGGTGTAAGCCAAACACACATGATCACTTCAGTGTGCAGCAAAGTGCAAAATTCAACTGAACTAACCCTTCTGAAAAGACCAGCATAGTGTGTTGTGTTTTAGATGCTGGTTTACTAAAAGGACTAAAACTATAAAATTATATTCAATTAATAGGCTTTATGCCAAACGTCACATGAACAAACAGGAAAACCGGTCTCATTGCATCCGCTTGTTGGAGAAAGTGTTAACAGCAGTATAAACTGACGGCGATATCTATGGACTTTTAAGGTAATCAGCTAACCAGCTAGCAATTTCTTTAAATTTTTTGCCGTTTTATTTAATTTAAATATCTAAATGTAAGTGAGAAGAAAAAAACAAAGAACAACAAAAAAAACTTTTAGATATCAATCTGCATATGCGATGGACATTGCTCATCCTTGCTCACTTTTGGAGGCATCTTGAGTAATACAAGCACATACAAAACCTGAACCGGAAGCGATACAACCTGTTTTACAGAATACGGAAGTTTGTTGTGCATAAACCCCAAAGAAATATATGTTTTACAGATATATATTTATAAACAAATAAAAATGACAACAAAATCACTAAAACGTAAACTAAAATATATATTGAAAATATAAACATGCTAGTTTTTATTAAAAAAAAAAAAATACTAAAATGAAAATTGAAAATATAAAAATGCTAGTTTTTTATAAAAATATACTAAAATGAAAATTGAAAATATAAAAATGCTAGTTTAAAACATTAATAAATTAAATAAGCATTAATAATAAATAAATATAGCGAATGCTAAAACAGCACTCTTCCAAATGCGTATCATTTTCTTTCTTCTATGGAACAGAAACAAATATTTTGTAAATAAATAAATAAATAAATAAATAAAATGTTTGTTTAGTTTTTGTCCATACAATGAAAGTCAGTGGGGTCTAGTGTTGTTTTGGATCCCATTGACTTTCAATGTATGTTAAGTCAGGTTTGGAATGACATGAGAATGAGAAAATTATGTCAGAATTTTCATTATTGGGTGAACTGGCCCTTTAAAAGCTCAGAGGTACCCATATTATACAATGCACAGAACTTGTACAACTTCTATACAAATTCTACACAGCTTTCCAGAAAATATACACACCACAATGGTCTAAGAGCTTAACAGAGTATGATTTTGAAGCACTTAAAAAAGAATATTATGCAGGTCTGATGAAAATAATAGCACAGACATAAACGAATATACCTCTCAGACAGCTTCAAGTGGAAGTGTGTGTTGAGGTACACAACCTAATCGATACTGGGATGACAGCAGTGGAGGGAAAGAGATAACAAGCTTTCGACTGACTTGAGTCACCATCTGCAATGGTGAGTGTGCTATCACATGACTTCATGAGACACAACGGACCCCTGTGCTTCTGTCATAACCACAGTAATGGACTGTTCAGTGAAGGATAACCTGCCTTCCTCACTGGATCATTATGAGAGAATATTTGTTTGCACATTTTTTTGGATATTCAAGGTCCATCAAACATCAACCACTGCGTTAATGGCTGACCTAAAGCATGCATGAACCCATTTGGAGGAGAACAGTTCCCTCTATATATATATGTAAAGTTTAGGAGCATTATGCTATTAAGGAGATTGCACCATAATTATGAGATTAGGAGGCTCTGCTATTCGTCAAGGAGGCACAGAGAGGAGTTTTGTGTGGTGAGAGGGAAAGAGTAAAAGTATGTGGTAAAAGCCAGACCCCTCCATGTCTGGTCACCCTGGTCTTGACCTGAACAGTTGTGTTGTCAATATAAGGCTACACTTCTGTTTTAAACACTGTTAATGAGGAGCTTAACACCTTTGCAAAATATTATTAACACCCGTTGAATGATGGGAAATACTTAACCTCTGGTCTGCATTGGCAAGTTGGTGAGGTGGGATACAAGCATCAATTTTCAAAAAAATCATTAAGGATTGAACTGACTACAAACGTAAATATAAAGCAGTGGTTTATTAAAGGTGAAGTAATTTCAGTGCCACTCGTATTACAAAAAGGAAATGCAAAAATAAACACTAAAAACATTTGTGCTGAGCTATAATAAATAAGCAACTGAATCTGAGCCATCTCTGAAAATCACGTATCTGATCTAATTTGTTACTGCTGGCACAATTCTTTTTACTGGCTGTTGGCTTGGTGTAACAGGACACACACACACACACATACATACACAGTGAGTTCAGAGTCTGTGTACTTCACAGTTCATTTGTTGCGATCATCTGGGGAAAACACAGATTTAATCATTTAACCTAATGCAGCACTGGAGTAAACCACTATATAAGGCACTGAAACTTTAAAACTTTATCACAACAAAATTATCACCTCAAATTGCTTCAATGTTCCCAAGTACTTTCTAAAATGTAACTGCTTGGCAGTTTTGCATCAGTACAACATTAATTTGTGCCCTTCAATATTTGTACTTTCATACCACATTTTGGGTGGGTATGATTTTTGAGTGTTTTTGAAAGAAGTCTCTTATGCTCACAAAAGCTGCATTTAAAAAACAGTAATATTGTGAAATACTATTACAATTATTAACTTTTTTTTTTTTTTTTTTTTTTGATTTTAATATATTTCAAAATGTAGATTATTCCTGTGATGTAAAAGCTGAATTACACCAGTCTACAGTGTCACATGACCCTTCAGATTTGTTACTTAAAGCTGCAGTCCGTAACTTTTTTTGTGTTCAAAATTTACAAAAATTATATAATGAGAATGTACAACATGAATACATTTTTCAAACCATGTTTTTGTCTTACACTGAATCATTATGGTACACTTATAATAAGTGTTTATATTCAGACTATTTCAGACCGTACTGGTAGGACCCGCCGCAGAGTATCACAGTAACTCTCGCCATAGACAGAGAGAAAAGTAGCTCCGGCTACTTACGGAGAAAAGTAGCTCCGGCTACAATGTTCTTCCGCGTGATTCGTGCAGTTCTGTTTATTTACTGCTAGAGGGCCAAAAATCGCGGACTGCAGCTTTAAGAAAAATTTCTTACTATTACTTTTACTCAATGTTGAAAAAGGGTGTGCTGCTTAATATATGACTAATATTACATACTGCAATCCTTTGTAACAATGTAAAAGCCTTTATAGTGCCACTTGTGTCACATCATTGATGAATAAAAGCATTTTTTTAAAGTATTATTTAAAAAAAAAATGAAAAGTACTCAAAGTTTTGAACGCTAGTGTATTAAAGATTGAGACAGACTGCAAGGGGGTTTCTAGGATCTTGTAATGCTTGAAGATGTATGCGGCATCTTCAATAAGAAAAGTCGTTAAACAGTAGCCAGCAAAAGTTTCCCGAGGTGTCCAATAACCTCTAAACATTCATGCATGTCAGTGCACAAACACTCCACTGAAACACTTTGGACTTTTGCCCATGGGGCAGGAAATCCAATGATTCAGTAGCGGGTCACAATGTAATCAGTGTGACTCACAGAAGGGACTAACTGAACTCTTTCTGTTGACCTCTCCTCTAGGCTGGTCGAATAGTCATCCACTAAATGAATATTTGATTATTAAGGTAAATTCAGTCCCCCCAACCCTCTCCCCCAAAAAATATCATAAAAAAAAAAAAAAAAACGAGACCGATCCATGACCCTACGCTAGCATAATTAATCAGGGTTTCTTTAGAACAACTTGTCAAGTAGTTCAGACAACCTGACGACTTGTCAATTATGAAAATATGTAGCTTGCGCATCCCTCCTCTCCATTCCTGGTGTGTATTAATGGCATGCTGGGATGTCCGCTCTGTCCCAGTCCCTGCTGATTGCTAATGAGCCCCATGCTTTGGTTTCACAGATGTTCCTCCTTTGTGTCGAGCCAAGAGAAAATGTGTTTGTGTGTGTACGTGTACGTTTGTGTGTGTGTGTGACCTCTGTGTGCGGCAATGGGCTCGTGGCGTGTAATCGGAGCCAGTTATACAGACAGTGCCAGGTGTGTGCACTGCCTCCATTCCTCTATCAGCACATCGTCAGTAAGACAGAGAGACAGAGAGAGAGAGAGAGAGAACAAACTGTGAGAATGAGTAAAGGAGAGCAGAGGTCTGGAATGAAGTGAATACTCCAGGAAAATGAGAGAAAGTAAAAGAATGAGTGAGCACATGAAATAAAGTGAGAGAGGTGGGAAGACTGTCAAAGTTTATGTAACAAATGACAAATGCAGCTGATTAGAGCAATGAAGGAAAGGGAGTGAAAGAACAGAAATATTAAACTAGAAGACTGGATTTGGGAAAAAAGGAAGTCAAAGGTAGTAGACTAATATCAGATATGGGTTTGATTAGTCATTCTTAGTGTGTCTCCAGAAGTTAGCTAATCTGACAAAACCATGTTTTTAAAGTTAGAACGATGCAAAAAAACAAACAAAACAGAAATTAATGATAGTGATTATCAACCTTTTTGACACCAAGGTTACCCATTCTCCACAACAATATTTGGAGACTCCATGACTTTTCCAGTTGTTTGTTATTTACATTATAAGGAGTTTAAAAAATACTCACAATTTATTCATAATTCACTTTGGCCACCTCCTATATCCAGGTTTTTCAAGACAGTGGGAATCCCATTTTTTCAAAGAAAAAAAAAAACAAAAAAAAAAGGTAATGTTGTTGAAGGGGTGAATTAAAATAAGAAATATCTCATTTTTTTGTTGTTTAACTTATTGTAATGCTTGTTTTGTCTTATTTTAAAGGACCACTGAAGTGTCTTGGAACGCGCAGCATTATTTAATGTGTTGACGTAATTTCAACTGAAGACAGGGCAATATATCGAAAAGCCCCGCCCCTTTTTAAAATAGCCAATAGCGTTTTGTTTATGTTACAGCTCGCAAGAGCCGTTAGACTCTGTAAAACCTCTGTTTCCTTCTAATCTCTAACCGTTTCTCCTCATAATGTCCTTTATATCGCTTATATACAGCATTCTGTGCAGAATTCAAATGGGTCCAATACCTTTTGTGCCGCATATGATCTGCTCTATGTCCTCGTGTCTCTGGACCGGAGCAGCTCGCGCTGCGGTGGTTCATGTGACACTAACGGACTTAATTCGCATCAAAGGAAAGCATATTTACACTGTCTGAATAGTTCCCTATTCTCTATATAGTGCACTATGTGCCATTCACCATGTAGAAACTAGTAAATGTGTGAGCATTTACTAGACGCCGAGGCTTCAGCATCTGTAAGAGTGTAGGAGGAGGCGGGACTTCAGATTCTAGAGAGCATTTGATAGGACCGAAGATTTCATGAGAAACTGAAGTGTGATGTGATGAAAATCTGTGATCCATTTTAGAATTTGAATGCTTATATCTCCTAAATGCGAATTTTGTCATTGTTTTGGAACACACCAGCTTATTCATAACCTTAAGGCTAACATATTCATGCTAAAAGCTAAAAAACTTCAATTTTGATTTCAGGGGGACTTTAATTTTACGTTATCTTGAAGCCCCCGAGTCGACCCCCCTTGTTGAGAACCACTGGTCTACGGTAGGCTAAGTTATTAGATAACTAGGTAAATGTGTTTGTTCTTTTATGGCATTTAACAACACACAAGTGGCAGTGTACAGTTTGTCTCCCTCTCTCTGATCATTTAATGATCATAGCTTTGAACATAGCACAATACCTAAAGGTACTGTGTTTGTGGATATGGCCTGGTGTGTGTGAGTAGTTGTATGAAAGCATGTGGGTAACTTCCGTCCATGGGCTGCACAGTGCAAAGCGGTAAGAAACTCGTCTGCAGCTCTGCAGTGCCGCATCAATAAACACCATTCAAGAGTATCAGATGTGGCAGGGGGCTCAGCCACTTAATGATACTGGTGATAAAGTCCTCAGCTGAACCGAGGGAAACAAAATGACATCTGCCAGATCGTTAAATGTTATTAGATGTAATTTTTTTCTTTCGAACTGAGCTGTGTGCAGAGTTTTCTTAGTCTCTGGATGGCTCACCCCTGTAAAAAACAAAACAAGGAAAAAACAAACAAACAGGATGCATGGCAAGATCTGTCCTTTAGGTTGCGCGCTGTTTTTCTCACCGGTTTTTCTTCCTGTTTTAACTAAAGACTGATTCGGCTTCCAGAGACGTTACAAATAAACTTGCATGGTTGTTTTGAAAACAAACTCCATAATGCAACCTCAAAACACTTACAGGAAAAGTTTACAAAAACATATTTCATCACTTTTCCATGCAATTACAGAGGGTGGGAGTAAAGCTTTCATACTTAAAAAAAGTACAAGTAAGTAACTAACTAATTATCTAAATAAATAACACAAAAGTAATGCACAATAACAACATATTTTTGTTCAGTCTTCAATCAGCTTCAGAAGACTTGGAATACAGAGTCAACTAGACTACTTTCATGATACTTTTATGGCACGGTTGCATCTTTTTTGAAGTTTTAAAGCTTGAAAACAAAAAAAGGGGTGTGTAAATGATTTTTTCATTTTTTGGGTAGATTTTGTATTGGTTGTGCAAGTCAATAAAGAATCATTTTTTGTTAAACAGAATCCACTTTACTCAACTGCAGTGCACTCTCTTTTACCTGCACACTTGTACAATTTCTTAAAGGGCTAGTGCAATAAACAGAGCATAACAGTAGACCAGTTCTGGTTTATGGAAGTCAGACTTTTTTTTATTAAACAGTAAAGGCCTCAAGAAATAAACTGAACAGTGTGCCGAGATTATGCCTGATGTGATCTAAATAAACATCATCACCACTCAGCCCTTGAGTAGGCACACACGAGTGAATTATTCGATTATTTAGATTTTTACTCTTCAGAGAGCTGTTGGATAGTACGTTTCCATTCGAGCTGCCTAATAGCTTTGAGCCTCCACCTCTGTTTGTCTAAGGGGGAGCATCATCACTTGTCTTCAGTGTCCTGCACTCTTCCAGATAAGGAGTGCAGCACGCCAGACCACCCATGGCTATGACATGCACAGACAGAAGAAACCCCCACCACCCGCCGACCTCAAGCCTCCGTCAGCATCTCTGTTGCTGGGAAACGCTGGCACTGTCCCCTTGCACTGTCAACATTCCCCTGCCTTCCTCATCTAACACACTGTGAGCGACCAGTGGCCTGTTTACATTCCCTGACTTCTTAATATCACACATACAAATCTTGAATGGGACAAGTACAGAGCTCTGGGGAACCTCGCTATTAGACCACACTGCTTAACTCAATAAGTATGAAGAGGGTTATATACATGAGTGTGGTATCTGTGCCTATATGTGATGGAATGTCCCGAAATGACAAGAGCCTCAAGACAGCTAATGATAACGTGGATATATAAACCACATTTCACATCGCTGTAAAAATGAGTGAAATTAAAGAGTTTGTCTATATAACATTGTTGTGGACTCTGACTTACAGTATATTGTTTGGACAAAAACAGGTGGAACATTCTTCAAAAATATCTTCCTTTGTGTTACACAGAAGACAGAAAGCATCAGCACAGTTTCTGCATATAAATTAAGTTACTGTACTAAAAAAAAAATATTATCTAACACATAACACATAACCCTTAGGCTACAAGATGAATTAAGTTGTATGCACTTCAATGAAATACCTTAAAATGAAAATGAGCACAGCTCACTCACACTTAGTAATCAAGGACAATTCCCAACTTAAAATAAATAACCATTAATCAGGATGTTTTCATTGTAAGAACGTGCAGGGCGTTCAGATATAAAAATGGTGACTCATTAGGCAACGTTTGCGCATTAAAATCAGATGCCGCAAAAAAAAAAAACAAACAGGTTATGGCTTTTCTATCAGGTTATGTTGTAACGCTAAATATGGTAGAAATGTTTGCGTATTACTACTCTCCAGGACCCGATGTGCAATCCACTAAGAAAGAAAGCTTATTTTAGAAAGAAAAATTATACTAAAAATGTTTAATTATATGTTATAGGCTACTAAAATGCTACACAGCAATGGAGAGGTCTGAGTTTAAGAGAGGCTGCTTTTCACTGGACTACAAAACTGAGAGGTCACATCACATCCTGTTGTTAACAATCAAGTTTTGACAGTAAGGAGCACCTGGGGGGATTTCACATAACTTTAATACAAAGGACCCATAAAGCACAAGGAAACACATTAAATAAATATGTAAGATGGCAAATGAAATGGAAGATCTGCGCAAGGCGGAAAACCTGTGTCCTTCTGAGAATGGGGTTTTGCTGTCATATTTCTACACTGGATGCTAGAACGACATATCAGACAAACCTCATGCAGTATGAAATTGAAGACTATCTCCCCCACCCCATCTGCATTCAAAGCCAAGCACTCAAAGGAGGACTTTTGGGACAATAAATAATGCAATAAATATGAGTAATGCAATATAACAGATGGATTAATCTCAACAAAACATTTCTGGATCATTATTTTGGATTTATATCAACAACTGTTTTATTTGATGTTCTAAACACAATAAAAATATGTTCAATCTGAAAAAGAAGAGAATTCAGTCTTCATGTCCCAAACAACACCCTATGGAGTCATTCAATTTTCAAGTCAGTTAAGTCAAGTGCGCTTAAACTCAAAACAAAGGAAGGTGAATTAGAAAACTGTTCTCAAAGGACTTTAAACTTTCATGTTTAATTCAATGTTGTCTGACATTTCTTTGTAATTATTTGTGAAATTTAAAAGCAGTTTCTGAGTCAAAATTTTTCAAAGTATATCCTACACCATTTTTTGTTCAGTGTAGAGTTGTGTTAGAGTTCACAAAAGTTTATTCAAATACCCTCTTGTTTCCTTCATTTTGTTCATATTTTCTCACGTATTCTCTCTCATCAAGCCTGCCACAGACACACATTCTCAAACACACCTCCTCACTACCCTTATTCTCAGGTGTATAAAGTGTACAGCATAAGCTATAATCAGTTCACAAACCAGACCAACCACATATTTCCTCTGTTTACCACAGAAACTGTGCTGAGAACTCTGTGCAGAAAGTGACTGGAATGATCCTTGCACAACCATCATTTTTTTTTCAGTCTCTAACACTGTCATGAGATGAGGCCCTTGCATACTGTAAACTATGCAGACTCCCTTGGATGACTGCTCTTAAGGTGTCCAAAAGAGCTTCTACAACATGCTCGCCATCTGTCTACACATTAACTGTTAAGTTGTTCCATGGGTTTACATTAAGTCATGCTCTGTGTAGCTCATGTTTGTTTGGAAACTTGATAAATAGCACCAGCAGATCACAACACCACCAGCTGCGCGGTAGACTGATGTCCTCGAATGCAAAGTTTGTCATGAGTTTGCTGTCTCAACACAATATTCAAATCAAACTGGATAGAGACTGTATCCATCACCAAACAAGGTGAATGTGCTGCCCTCTGTGGGAACGACTACAAACATGTCCAAACAGGCATGTGGGTATAAACAAATCCACCTCTACTGAATGCACTCTGACATGCCACTGCATTATGATCTTAGACAACTTCGCTAGCTCCACCAAAACTAGACTGTCAGGAGAAAGTAAGTACTGCCTCAGGCTCTTCAGTCCTTTCAAAGGGAGCTGAAAGACCTGAGTGGACAAGCCCACATTAAGACTAATTGTTCCCTTGTGATGTGTCAGGAAGGGACAGGTGGGACATTTCTTTATTTGAGGAGGTATTAAAAAGTCAGTCGCATTATATAACATGACATTTTTTATTAATATTTTAACATAGTGCTTGCTCAGTTTTATGACTAGTATTAACATTCCCACTGCATTTTTAACAGCAAACTAAAGTGAAGAGACAAAGCTGGTGATTTTTTCTCACTAAAGGGCATGACACTTGAGTGTGTCATGGAGCACGGAGTTAATAATAAAACACACTTCCCCTCTTTCTTGGCCCCACTGCCCTGCAGCAACCCCGAACATGCTCGCGACCGCTGCACCAGAAACCCAGCGCAGTCAACCACGACCCTGCTTTGAAGTTAGCACGCACTTCCTGCAGGTTACAAGAAAATGCAGCCTTTTAGGATCTAAAAAGGGAGGAGGTAAAACTAAGGTCGTCACAAGTGAGACGACGGTCAAGATGAGCTTACTAAACAGGAAAGTCCTTCTTTTACCTACAGTTGACTTTTTTCAGTTTGTGACAGGCGGGTCTAGAAAAAGCTCAAATGAATCTGCTTGGCGGGGATTTTTGAAAGATTCTTCATAGTGCCCCGCCTTCCTTCTGTCTCTGCTTCGGTTTCCAGCCAAATGTATGAAAATTGCTTTCAGAAATCTTGGCATGCTTTTGTTTTGAATGGGTGAGAGTTCATGGCAATCCTTACATGTCTATCATTCGCTAGCAATTTGAACTGTGCCTTTTTAATACAGTGAAGCCTGAGAAAAGAGCAGAAGAGGGAAAACACCAGCCATATATCTGTAACGGAGCACCACACGTGGGGGACTGGGAGTTAGTGTACTGCCCCGCTCTGTTTCACACAAGAGTTTCTCAGGTGGCAGAGTAACCCCCGCAAAAAACTGCCCCCATGCTTCATTTCACAGATAGAGATCTTAATAGCCTCGGCAAAACTACAACAGCTAGTTCGTAAACTGGAAGTATCAGCCACATGAGAGACATGGTTTGTAATGATAAACCAGCCATGCTCAAACAGTGCACATGATTCAGCAAAGTGCAAGTTTTCCTTCGGATATTAAAGGGATAGTTCAGCAAAAATTAAATATACTGTTATCACTTCTTCACCTTCACCTATTCCTTTTAATAAATAAAATAAACAAACCATATAATAATTAATTCAATATCTTTTTTATGTCAGCATATAGAATACAAACGTCCAGACATGACAGATCTATGGCACCTGCTAAAATTATGCAATGGTCCTCCGGGTATCTGGCTGATCTATTTCCACACATGCATTGAATTATAATTCCAAATCAATCAGACAAGAACCATGGCCAGCATTCTTCTAAAGCAATATGAGAGCCACCTGTAGGGCGATTCAGTACCTGGTCTAAAGACCAAGCCAAACATGGCACACATGGATGAATTCCTGGATCATAAGTCTCACTGACCTTGCATATCTTGCTCTCCTCTGCCTGTCTGCTGCTACGTGCCAAAGTTGCAGATGGAGCCGGGACCAAGGTTGACCTCCTATCGTGGATCTCCGTCTTGAATGAGAGCTGACAGGACAGCATAGAAGATTCTGTGACCCTGAGCTCCGAGCTCCTGGGTGCCAGTCCATGTGCCATGCTGCTCCTCCCAGGGTTCGGGATGGGCAGTGCAGTGTGGATGGGTTTGGACCCCACAGCCGGCTGCCTGAGTTTCGATGCAACGCCAACTACCGGCATAGTCCCTCAGAGTGCAAGACGAACAGAGAAATAAGGAGGGGGAAAAAAAGTGGAGGAGTTGTCTCTCGTGGCTTTCTCACACAAGGGAGAGAGAGAGAGACAAGAGCCCTGTGTCTGCTCTTGATGTCTGGCAGGGGCTATAAGAGGTGGGAGGGGGTCTCTTAAAGAGTGCTGCTAGAGGGTGAGAGCGTGGACACGCTCATTCTGTTGCCGACAGCGTGTGCTGCTCTCAGTAACTGAGAAGGCTCCTCCACTACACATTCTCCCCTCCTCCTTTCTCTCTTCCACTCCTCCTCTTTCCTCACTGACAGAGCGCCACTACAAAACCAAACAGCTCTCGGGGGCGTGAACTTCCCTGGAAGGTAACCACCACTCTGCTCTCCTCACTGCCTGATTATCCAGATCTGACTGAGTGCGTATCTCTCTCACATGCACACACACCGACTGATCTAACTCTCTGGTTCTTCCTCTGTCATTTGAAGAACATTCCACAGCAGCGCGTCACACTCCGACTGCAACTGTCAAAACAGTCTCTCCGTATCCCAGCTCAGAACAGTGGACATAGACACCTCACACTGGCTGCAGCTGGAACAACTAAATGCTATGATGAAAGAACGAGTGCAAAAAGAACACTCGAAAGACAGTGGAAACATTTGGGGTTGTTTGGAGTAAAAGTAAGTCTGTATATATGTGACAGCCAACACAAACAGATGTTATAGAAGGTCTACTCTCTTTAATCCCGGAAACAATCCACACTAAAGTTGTTTGTCTAGTTCCCTGGATTTAGCTGCCAAACTCCAATTCGCTGTCTCACTCTAACTTTTTTTTTTTTTTTTTTTGTGCTGTCAACTTTACTTTCACTCTCATCTCATCTATTATCCCCACCCAGTTTTTAGAAATAGTTGGTAAAGATTCAGAAATACAGGAAGGCTTGGAGACAGAGGATTGACAACAGACATTTTGCATAGCATTTAGTAACGGGTGGAGAGAAGATCATGACATCAATGCTGACAGTACTGGCACCGACCTTCCTGCTAATTCATGTCAAACAAATAATCAGGGCATTTTCTTGTGTTTAGCCCAGGAGATACGATTCATTTCCTACTAACAGGACAACGAATCATTGCCCATGATCACTAAACAGTCTGCCGTTTTGTAACTGGCAAAGTGCCTGTATACATGAATTTTCAACTGTGGTGTGAAACTGTGCAGCCCTTGATGTATTAAAGACTTTATTAAGTGGGCAAAATATGACATGTACCATGGTTTTTAACAGCCGTTAGCCTGGTGTGAGACTTAAAAGAGAGTGAAAGTTTTATATGGAAAGAGCCCATCTGGTTCAGTTTAAAAGCAGGGATGTGTGGAGGAACAGCAAGGATTTCCACCACATCGGAACACTTTAACACAGCAACGTCCAGTTCCTAAGCCTACCCTGAGCACCTACAGTTTATTTAATACCTCATGGGATTGACTCAATGCTCACACAACTAAGCCTATATTCTTGTCTGTTTGGTATATTTAGCATCAAGTGCATTTAATGGGATGGTGAACATCTTTTTTTCCATGTTCCTCCTTCATTAACAGCATACTTTACTATACAACCCACCAATACTGCAAAGCGATGAATGACAACTATACCTTCAATGTGAGAAAATTATATATAATTATATATTGAAAGAAACTGCTTTGATTTCCTCTTCAGGATTCCAGGTGCTCAGTGGATCACATGTAACTGAACGCTCCAGGCAGAAGGTCAGATTAAAAAAAAACATTTTCGAAATGTGTTCCTACTTGAGCAGTGAAGCCCCAGTTTAATTTTCACGTCTCCCTCACAGAGTTTATCAAGCTGCTCTGGAGAAGCACTGCTTAATGACGGGCTTCCAGTTACCTGTTTTCCGAATGCGCTGTGGTAAATCGGAGCTGAAAGTTTGCTGCTAACTGCCTTAGAAAAGCCAAAGTCAACAAGAGCAGAGCAACCTCCAGGTTCAGTTCCACTGGTGCTCGGTAGGTCATGGCTAGTGTGCTGTTTATATTTGACCGCTTTTCTCCACATCAGGGCCTATGCTCTTGGAGAGCTGGTTAAGCGGGGACAAAGATCATAAAAAATGATGAGGATGTTGATGGGAATGACAGCAATATCGTTGCTGATGCCGCAGGGTGATGATGGTAATGATAGAGTTCGCTCCCTCAGGCTTGTCAAGTGAGGCACAGTTGACAACTGTGGCCTGTACCTCAGAAGGACCATAATTCTAACAACAAACAATGTGTCTTACAAGATCGGGCAATACTCCTTGGAAGAGGCAAAGAGCCCTGATAAGAGCTAAATTTACATACTCAAACTCTATTTCTGAATGTGGGCTCAGCAGAGTTGCTCCATTCTAGGTGGCCTCCAAAGCCACAGTAGAGTATCTTGTGGCAGGGAAAAAGGGCATTCCAACAGAACTGGGGAAAATGGTGGGCTGAGGGAGAAACCTCAAGACATTTGGATTGGGGGAGAATTATGGAAGACCCAAAAGCCACAGCTCAAGAGAGGAAATAGGAACTCAGCATCTCAAGACTCAAACCTCCTGGCCAAACATCATAGCATGTGATTAAGTCAACTTGCTGCTTTCCACGAAAGAGCCTGGAAGGAAATCTGCTGCTGTGTTTGCTGAGATACTCTCTTTTCTCTCTGACTGATAAAAGCAAGGGTTCAGCATTATACGATGAACCAAAGCGTGCATTGGGAAATCTCCAGCTGACTAGGTCCTGGTCACCACGTTCATCCATGAAACGAAATTTAGCGAGAGGCCTGAGGTGTTTCTCCATCAACAAATCCCATTGGTTACTAAAAAAGGAATACCAGGCAGAACCAAAGCAATGGTTCCTGATTATACGGAACATTCCTGCGTGGAACCTGACGTCAAGCAGAGAGGGAGAGACGGGTAGAAAGAGAGACTGAAAAAGAGAACGAGAGATGGGTTGACCCTCTTGCATCCCCTCTGGACCCTCCCCTGTCAATACAAATCCCTTGAGAGACTGATAGTCACGCACCTGGTCCCCACCACAAGCACATGCTTATCTCGGCTCTGCATATAGGATGGCATGGAAAAGAAAACATGCATACAGGGTGCTGGAGTCATGGATTCCTACTCCCCAGTCAACCTTTGACGCACTCCATGGGCTCTCACTCTCTGCCTGATGGGCTACAGGCTCGAGAGATAAGCTTTATTCACTATGATGGTATTCATTTTTCATCATTAGTATCAGAAGAGTGCTTTTCAAGGTTCTCCTACCATGCTAATCCTTGCAAAGACTTCTAGTCTGGAGTGAATCACAGAGTATCAGGACATGACGCGGTTAGAGATGATGGAAGGACATCTATTCAATTTATTAGTCACCATTTCTTCTTCATATTGAAGTCTTGAGCCCTTGAGGCCACCATGATGGAGATGAGTAGTGAAACAGATTGAAACAATTCATTTTAGTGAGAGCAATTGTGCTCCATTTCGGATTCAAAGGGGTCGGAACAAATGGAATGTGAACTATCCTTTTTCAGACAGCCAAATTTATAAACACACATTTAGCAAAAACGTCAAAGAAATTCCAGCTGCCCGGAGAACATGTTTGGAGCGGGTGGCTTGGCCACATCCCAAAAAGGACTGGGTGGAAATAACACTACATTGAATCAAAGCCGCATCCTAATCCCAGAAGGAAATCTTCTACTTCCACCCAAAAACAGTGCAGCCACATTTTTCTACATAGTGGTCAACTTCATCTACAACAATCAAACCTCATAATTAACATAATTTAATTAACAATTTTAATGAATTAACATACGACTATGTAAGGTGATATAAGGGAAAAAAGTCACATCCCAGCCATGGTGCCATTTAAAACAGTACTAATAATACATACATGCTCTCAAACTGCCATAAAAAAGGCTATTCTCTGTGCAATATTTTTAGATATTAACTATGGTCTTCCCCCATGTCTTGCTCTCTCCATCTCTTTCTTTATTTCTAGTGCAAGATTTGATATCTTTTGAAACATTTTACAGCTGGTTTTGATGAAACTCAAGCAGGGAATCAATGCTCACTTACCAACCAGAACAATAAGCAAGAGGCAGGGATGTACAGTAAGTACAAATGTGCCTATTGTGGCCTAAAAATAACATCAAAGGGAGGTCAGCCATCATTGCGAACCAGAGGAAGAGGCCACCACAACACTGGGCTCAGTCCCAAATAAAAGATCCCAGCAGAATAATACTAACATGGACAAACACAATAGTAGATCAGTGAACACTCAGCTGCCCAGGAGTCAGCAGTTATGTAGCCAAGGTTAGAATAACAAACACAGACTAACTGTTAAAGGTCCAGTCTACTGCAAAACTTAGATTTACACACACAGAGGAAAAAAGTGCATTATGAATTACAATGTTTATTCTTCATAATCATAACAAATATTCACAGCACAGCACAGCAGCTTCAACTTAGAATCTAGAAGTCAATGGAAAATGCTCATAAACTTCTTCTATATAACTGAACTATACAATATACCAGACCAGGTTCCTGCATTGTTTATTTGAGGCTCAATATCAAACCCTAACAGATTACATCCACACGCACAGCTGTCTCATCAGCAAGTAGTCTTTTCACATCAACACTAACACACCAGCCTGCATTCCAAGGTGGCTTATCCTGGCACTAGTTGCCTTTAACAAACAGCATGGAGTCACAGCCATCCACTGCCTTACAGGGTAAAAGCATTCACCAAAGACAAGGATGAGTGGCTAACAAACAGCAGCTAAACCTAACCTCATATAGTAATAAAAAAGGTGAGATCTTCCAGCACTGAGACATTGGGTATATCTCATATTTCTGTTTTAAAACGCAATAGCGGAAAAAAACCCTAAAAAATTAAAATAAATTAAATTAAAATTAAAATAAATTAAATAATATAAAATATCAATAAATAAAAATAAATAATTAAACAAAGAAAACAAACTGTCAGTCGGACTTGTATTATTAAAAGGGAAAGATACTGTATACTCTCAAAGTTCAACAAAGTTCCCTACACACTGTAAAAAGTAACATGCTCTATCTACTCAATAAAACTGTAGCAACAGATTACAAGCAATAATATTAATAAAATTCAACATATAAAAATTGAGTTAGAATTAACCAAATTAATTCCTTAAAAGTCAACCATTTAAAATGTGTAAAATTAGCAAACACCATTACAAAACTCCAAAACTGACATAAAAAGCAAAGAGTGAAACTGGCCAACTAAATGAAACACATCTTTTTTCAATAAAATCAACATCCAAACCTCTGTTAATTCTTGTGTTTCTCTTTTCTTCAGTGATTCTGCGTGTTATCATCAGGTGTCTTAAATGTTTGTAATAAAAAATAAAGAGTTCTTAATTCATCTTTGACGTCTGTCTGTTATTCAGATATTTTTGTTTAAATTTTACTTAAATTTACTCGTTTTAAATGGTTGACATCTAAAGGAATTTATTTGATTAATTCTAACTCAATTCTATTTGTTGAATTTAATTAATAATATTGCTTGTAATCTGTTGCCAAAATTTTATGGAGTAGATATAGCGCATTGCTTTTGACAGTGCAGACCATAACGCCAATCTAGGATTCAAAACAAAATGTCATTTACATATAGACGTCATAGTTAAAGTCGCAAAAACAGTCTTTTTAATCAAAAACAAACATGTAAAACTACTGTAACTTATTATAGAATCGTTATTAATGAGCTGTGGGGGGGGGGGGGGGGGGTTTGGGGAGCTACGAAAAGAAAGTGGCCCCTAATATATGACATCTCTATAAAATTTTGATGCCTCCAAGTTGTGTTTACAGCACATTCTCTTGCTAAGTAAACATGTCTGTTGCATCTGTTCTTATTTTAAACATTCTTTTATACTAAAACGACCCTCCTCTCCCCCAGCTTCATTATAGTGTTTGCTGTGGATATCAGCATGTGCGCCTTGTAAATAGCACTCAGTCCCACAGTTTCTCCATGCGATAAACATACAGTGCTGTCACCTGTGGCTGCATCTCCTGCTCATTACAGATCTCTCATAACACTGGAGCTGTGCTCCTAGAGAGAGAGAGATTCTGATTAAAGACTCAGGATACAAGCCTGCGCTCCTGTGGTACTCCGCTATCAGTTCCTTGCGCAGGCCTCAGCTCAGCAGCTCCAGATGTGGAGACACTAGGTCATTACTGGAGGCCTCCCATGTGGTGTGTGCTAACTCTCTTCCAGCTCATTACTCAAAACACTCACTGCTCTACGCCGGGGTGTTTGGCTCGTCTGGAGGCTTCGTCTTGATGAGTTTGCGGTTTTTGAGCCCAGTCTGCACACTGACCGCTTCAGGTCTAAGACAGGCTGATCTAAGCCTCAGACGGCACACCCACAGACATTTATGAACCATGTGATGTGCACCCTGTTGAAAAATAAAGCATATGTTTGATGCTGATGTGCTGTAGCTTCTTAACTAACTTAACCAACAAGCATAACCATAAAGAACATGCTGGTCGACCATCTGTAGCAGCTAAAGCTTGGCTTAATGTTCAAGAACATAGACTATCAGCTAACGTTTTTCCTTGAATAAACAGATTTTTATTCATTATAATACTGAATATTATTCATTTGAATGTCCTTCAGAATGCTGTACTGTTTGTTTATGTGCAGGTTATAAGGACCCTGTCACGATATCTTTCGGCTATGAGAAACACGGAGCAGTGGACCAATGTTTGCAGATCCCTGCCAAACAGTGGCCCATCACCAGCTCAGATTTTGGCAACACACTGCTGCACTTATAACAGGACTCAGTGTGTGATTTTAATTTTCAATGTATTTTGGGTTCATTTTAAGCAAGCAATATAGTAATTTTTAATCAATAGCTGAGTTTAATTAACCCTCAGGGGTCTGAGGATTTTTGGGCCCCTAGAGAAGTTTTGACATGCCCTGACATTTGCGCTTTTTTCAGTTGTTCATAAACATATTAATGGAAAAAGTGTAATTACACTGTATTTAGCACAAACTAGGCTACAATAATATGTGAGTAACATGTATGTACATGTTTGTGTTTTTAAAGGAATAATGTTTATGCGTGGTTATTGAAAAAACAAAAAACTTAAGTCACTGAAATAAAGCCAAAAAATATATATTAAATCTGTGTTCACAAGACTTCTGGGTATTGGAGGTTGTAGGCTAGAGTTTTTGCTTCAAAATGAGGTAAAAATTATGCTGCCTGCTTGTTCATATAAAACAATAGAGGGATTTAAATGTTCTAAAACACCTTTGGTCAAAAAACACAGTATGTGTGGAGGCGTGAATCATCATGAATAATGGGTGATTCTCACCTG
Source organism: Megalobrama amblycephala (assembly GCF_018812025.1). Taxonomy (NCBI): domain Eukaryota; kingdom Metazoa; phylum Chordata; class Actinopteri; order Cypriniformes; family Xenocyprididae; genus Megalobrama; species Megalobrama amblycephala. Next base: position 18,150,774 of record NC_063057.1, on the reverse strand, counting down.
AGAAGACAAAAGAATCGCATAAAGAGCTCTAATGACCTGCATAAATAATGAGCTCTTTCAGACAGGTAGGCTGTGAAAAAACCCTTTGTGATCATGTTTCTGTGATGGCTGGTAAAAGAGGAGGAAGCAATTGCAGGCAATCAGAAGAAGTTTATTGAAATAAGAGTCCAGAATGTAGGCAATGGCAACGAAGGTCTACGGTGGCGTGAGAAGAGCTGAAGGGTGAAGTCGCAGGTGAAGGTGATGACGGTCAATGGATGAAACCAGGAACAGACCGGAACCCTGACACGAAGACGACAACACGAATACAATCCAGCACACGAACACGGAAGACGGTAAACCAACTAGGCAGTGGAGACATGAATGAGGATCTGACAACAGACAGAGAGATGAGTGAGTATATGTAGCTGAGTGGAGATGAGGATCAGCTGGAGCGAGACAATCAACACACAGGTGACAACAATCAACCAAACGAGCACATGGAGACTACGTGAGTACAACAACAAACACAAAACATGACACGGAGGAAACAATGGATTTCCTACCGTGACAGTACCCCCTCCCCTAGGACGTCACCTGACGTTCCCAGCCTGCTTTACCTGTAGATTGTAATCATCAATAAGGCGGTGATCCAGTATGTCCCGAGCAGGAACCCACCTTCTCTCCTCCGGACCGTAACCTTCCCAATCCACCAAGTACTGAAATCCGCGTCCCCTCCGTCTAGAGTCCAGAATACGATTGACCAAATATGTGGTCTCCCCATTAACGATACGAGGCGGGGGGGAACCGGGGCAGGCGGGTTAAGACGGGAAAAAATCACCGGTTTAATTTTGGACACATGGAACACGGGATGAACCCTCCTGTACGCCGGAGGAAGGCTAAGACGCACTGTTACCGGATTAATGATTTTGGTAACAGAAAACGGGCCAATAAATTTGGGAGCAAGCTTATTCGAAACGGAACGCATCTGAATATTCTGGGTAGAAAGCCACACTCTTTGACCGACGACGTAACGGGGAGGCTTCGACCGGTGGCGATCGGCCTTAGCCTTGGTGCGCGACCTAGCCTGGAGCAGAGCTCTGCGAGCTCTGGTCCAGGTGCGGTGACACCTCTGGACTAGTGCGTGTGCGGAGGGGACCGAAACCTCGGATTCCGTACTGACAAAATTAGGTGGTTGGTACCCTAAACTACACTTAAATGGAGACATGCCCGTAGATGACACTGGTAAAGAATTGTGTGCGTACTCCACAATTGAGAGTTGCTGACACCAGGACGAAGGATTATTGGAAGCCAAACATCGCAAAACCCTTTCGACATCCTGATTGGCTCGCTCGGTTTGACCATTGCTCTGGGGATGGAACCCGGAAGAAAGACTAACAGTCGCTCCTAACAATTTACAAAATTCTCGCCAAAATTTGGACACAAATTGGGGACCCCTGTCAGAAACCACGTCTGTCGGAAGGCCATGTATACGGAAGACGTGGTCAATGACAGCTACCGCTGTTTCCTTGGCTGATGGTAATTTGGGCAAGGGAATAAAATGAGTCGCCTTCGAGAACCGGTCCACTACGGTTAAAATCACCGTATTGCCCTTAGAGGGCGGGAGGGCGGTAATGAAATCTAGCGAAATGTGGGACCAGGGTCTCGAAGGGACAGACAGCGGTAAGAGTAACCCATCTGGAGGTCGATTGGAAGTCTTACCAATAGCGCAAACTGAACAAGCCAAGACGAAGTCGTGGACGTCACGAGCCATACCAGGCCACCAAAATCGTTGCTTGACTAGAAACCTAGTTCTACTAACCCCTGGGTGACAAGCAACACTGGAACAATGACCCCACTGGAGAACGTCTGACCGTAACCCCTCCGGCACAAACAATCGGTTCGGTGGGCAACGAGCCGGGGGCGTTACCCCTTCTAAGGCGGTCAACACCTTCGATTCGACCTCCCATCTGAGCGCGGAGATAATGATGGTCCCCGGTAAAATGGGCTCGGGAGTAGCAGTACGATCGGAACGCTCAAAAAGACGGGATAAAGCATCGGGTTTGATGTTTTTGGAACCCGGCCGGTAAGAAAGTGTAAAATCGAAACGACCGAAAAACAATGCCCACCGAGCCTGCCTGGAGTTAAGTCTTTTGGCGGTTCTAATGTATTCGAGATTCTTATGGTCCGTCCATACAATGAAAGGTACACCCGACCCTTCAAGCCAGTGACGCCATTCTTCCAGTGCAAGTTTGACTGCCAACAACTCTCGATTGCCAATGTCATAATTAACCTCTGCAGGAGATAAACGGTGAGAATAATACGCGCAAGGATGCACCTTTCCGTCTGAGGATGCGCGTTGGGACAACACTGCTCCTACCCCCACCTCTGATGCGTCGACCTCCACTATGAATTGACGTGAGCGATCAGGGGTGACGAGAATGGGAGCTGAAACAAAGCAGCTTTTCAGTTTGGCAAACGCAGCCTCGGCTGCGTTTGACCACCTGAACGTCAAACTAGGGGAGGTCAAGGCGGTCAGAGGAGCGGCTAGTTGGCTGAAATTGCGAATGAAACGCCGGTAAAAATTGGCGAACCCCAGAAATCTCTGCAGGGCCTTGCGAGACTCTGGGGATGGCCAATTTACCACAGCCTTAACCTTCTCAGGATCCATGCGAACACCCTCAGTCGAAATGATGTGTCCTAGAAAAGAAACAGACTGTGCATGAAAAACGCATTTCTCCGCCTTGACAAACAATCCATTCTCTAGCAACCGCAGAAGCACTCGTCGTACGTGTTGCACGTGTTCCTGGAGAGACGAAGAAAAAATCAATATGTCATCCAGGTAAACATATATGAACCGATCGACCATGTCTCGCAACACGTCATTGACGAGTGCTTGGAAGACTGCCGGCGAGTTCGTTAGCCCAAAAGGCATCACGCAGTACTCAAAATGGCCTCTAGGGGTGTTAAAGGCAGTCTTCCACTCATCCCCCTCCCTGATACGGACCAAATGATAAGCATTACGTAAGTCCAATTTAGTGAAAACGGACGCTCCCTGCAACCTCTCAAAAGCTGAAGACATAAGCGGCAAAGGATAGGTATTCCTTACCGTTATGTTGTTCAGCCCTCGGTAGTCAATGCAAGGTCGCAAGGATCCGTCCTTCTTTCCCACAAAAAAGAACCCCGCCCCCGCTGGAGAAGAAGAAGGGCGGATGAACCCCGTTGCTAGAGAACTGGATATATATTTCTCCATGGCCGCCGTCTCTGGAATAGACAAAGAATATAACTTGCCCTTAGGCGGAGAAGTACCTGGCAATAACTCTATCGCACAGTCATAGGGACGATGAGGAGGAAGAGAATCAGCCCGAGACTTACTGAACACCTCCTTCAGGTCGTGGTACTCCGCGGGCACGTTAGCCAAATCCACTGCTTCCCCCTGAAACACAGACTCAGAAACATTAACACCAGCAGACAAAAGACAAGACAAATGACACTCCTCGCTCCAGCTAACCACCGATCCGAGGCGCCAATCGATCCTGGGGTTGTGTTTCTGGAGCCAGGTGTGACCAAGAACAATGGGGGATTGAGGTGAGTCCGTGATGTAAAATGAAATCTCCTCCGTATGGTTGCCAGATGTGATGAGAGAAACCGGTACAGTGGTCTGTGTGATGACTGGCAGTCTGTGTCCGTTGAGTGCAAAAGGTGCAATGGGGTGTTTGAGGGAGGTGAGAGGAATGTTGAGTTTAGTAGCCAACTTACAATCCATAAAACTACCCTCTGCCCCAGAATCCAACAAAGCGTGATGATCGAGTGCGTGGGTGGACCACCGTAGACTCACCGGAAGGAGTGTCGATGTAGATGAGGTCTTCCTGGCAGAGATCCCACCCGATAGTAGCCTCCGTTTTACTATCGGGCTTGGTCTTTTACCGGACAGCGCTGAATGTGATGTTCTTGGCTGCCGCAGTATAAACATAGTCCCAGGGATCTCCGCCTGATCCTCTCCTCCCGGGAGAGCCGAGCTCGCCCCACCTGCATGGGTTCAAGATCTCCCGGTGGGCTGACCGCAACCTCTGAGCGCTGACGCTGAGCCTCCGGCCTGGTCGCGAGAACTGCTCTCCCCCTCCGTCTGGCGGCTTGGTCGAGTCGGTTGTCTACTCTGATGGTGAGGTCGATCAGGCCATTAAGAGAAGTGGGGAGCTCGACGGCGCGGATCTCCTGTTGGATGCGGTCAGCCAACCCATGCAGGAAGTGATCCCACTGCGCCTCTTCGTTCCACTTACACTCCGCCGCCAGGGTGCGGAACTCAATAGAATAGTCGGCTACGGACCTGTCTTCCTGACGTAGGTCCGTGAGAAGTCTAGCCGCCTCCCTCCCGGCGACGGAGCGGTCGAAGACCCGTTTCATCTCCTCCGAAAGGGCGTGGAACGAGGCACAGCAGCTGTCTTGGTTCTCCCACACCGCCGTCCCCCAGAGGGCAGCCCTCCCCGTCAGTAGTGACAAGACGAATGCCACCTTCATTTCCTCGGTGTGAAACGTGCGGGGCTGCAGGGCGAAGTGCAGAGAACAATGAGACAGAAATGATCGACAAAACTTTGGCTCACCCACATATTTCTCAGGGATGGGGAGGCGTGGTTCGGACTGGGAAATCCCTCCGGAGATGATCGGCGGTGTGGGTGGCGTGGGAGGCGCAGCGGGTGGCGGTTGTTGTTGTCGTTGAGTCTGGAGAGCGAGCTCGGACACCTTCGTCACCATTGCTTGGAAAGCTCGACCCATCTCATCTATCGCCTTGTCTTGGCGATCCATGCGATCAACGGCTCTCTGCAAAAACTCCTCTAGATGAGATGGGGGGAGATCGCCTGCTGCTTCCATGATGGTCAGATCCTACTGTGACGGCTGGTAAAAGAGGAGGAAGCAATCGCAGGCAATCAGAAGAAGTTTATTGAAATAAGAGTCCAGAATGTAGGCAATGGCAACGAAGGTCTACGGTGGCGTGAGAAGAGCTGAAGGGTGAAGTCGCAGGTGAAGGTGATGACGGTCAATGGATGAAACCAGGAACAGACCGGAACCCTGACACGAAGACGACAACACGAATACAATCCAGCACACGAACACGGAAGACGGTAAACCAACTAGGCAGTGGAGACATGAATGAGGATCTGACAACAGACAGAGAGATGAGTGAGTATATGTAGCTGAGTGGAGATGAGGATCAGCTGGAGCGAGACAATCAACACACAGGTGACAACAATCAACCAAACGAGCACATGGAGACTACGTGAGTACAACAACAAACACAAAACATGACACGGAGGAAACAATGGATTTCCTACCGTGACAGTTTCAAGCTCATCATGGTGTATATCAAACATACAGAAAAAAACAGCAATACTGTGAAATATTATTACAATTTAAAATAAAGGTATTCTATTATATACTTTAAAATATAATGCATTTCTGTGATGCAAAGTGTCTGAACAATTATGTTACCTCTATGGAATTTCATATAGGCTTTTAGCTTAAAAGCATGCACATTTGGAGAAATATTGATGGATTCTCATGTTTGTCAATTTTCTATATACAGAGGAGTAATATTTATTCAGTATTTATTGTCATCACTGTGAGCGCTGGATACTGTGTTTTCAATTCATACTTGCAGCCGGAGGGCGCTCTGTGCATTTTTAGTCCACAAATTCATCTAAAGAAGAACAGGAACCAGGAACTAACGGCATGTCTTCTAGAGGTCACTAACCATGGCTTTAACATCCAGATAAACACTTTTCAAGACAATAAATACACGATTGAGACGATGCATTCAAGTACTGACTCAGAATTTGCGTCTGAATAGTGCTGGCTCCGTGGGTATGGCCGCATTAGCGGATAATGAGCTGAATCACGGACTTCTGACATGGCTCTCTTTTCATACAGATTACATAAACACAGAATTTTGGTTTTCGATTTGACTTACACAATTTAAAACCTGACATTTCAATGTTTTTTTAGACATAAGTCTCATTTTTTTGTGATTAGTATTCACTAAGTTACAGTTCATTTTCTGAGAACTATCAGATTGGAGTTCGTTCAGAGGGAGACGAGAGATCACGCATCATGTTAGTTTTCTTTATTTTACAAAAAGCACAACATTTTGTTTTTACTATGAGTGTACACAAATAAAAGAAGATATTCAACAGATTAAAATGGTGTATAACTCTTAATTGTATGTGCAACATTGATGGAGTATTTTGAGTCTCTTTCACACTGGTAAGAAAAAAAAACGCGGTGGTATCGCCGGCGTGACCGTGGCCGTTCAATAATTTTATAATTATGTGTTATATTTTAGAAATATATCTACTTTCAAAATACATTTAAATCCCCTATTTTTAGGATTTTGTTTTTTTCATTTAAAAAGTTTATGTTGTGATAATCACATTATGTTCGAATGCCCATTTTTTGCTCCCTTCTGGCAACTATTTGCATTTGTTTTTAGTGTGTACTAGAGCCCTTTTAATCCTTTTCCACTTACAAAATGTATAGATGTATAATAGAGACCATTTATTGGTTATAATTGTCTACAACATTAAAATATTTATCGGCTTATCAGTATCACAACTTCAGTGCTTGTGCATCCTTAATTTACGTGTCAATCAATCAGTCAACCATTTTCTGTCTAAAAAGGCAGTTTGAGGCCAGAATTAGCACCCCTCCAAAAGAGTGAAATAGGAGAAATTGAGAAAGCAGTTGAATACAGAATTTTTCCCTTGTGAGTGTGACACAAACATATGACACAGTTTCCTGTTTGTATTCAACGAGTTCAGGCAGCTGTTTACCTGCAGCACAACAGGAACATCATACAATCATCACCCTAACAGCTGTGATACAAACAGTCTCAGGTTGGCAGTGTCAGACCATTTAGCCTACATACAGCATGAGTGTATAAATGACTGTGTAAATACTGGTGAGCTTTAGCACTATGGGATGGAAGCACAGATATTCATCAGCAGAGTAAATTATTCCACTTCACTCTGCCCCTCATTAACTGATAGGTGTTGATAAATGGGGGTTAGAGGTTTTGGAGTCATCACTTTGGCCTATGTATGTGAACATGCTAAAAGCTTAATGGGGTTTTGCCCACACAACTTGCACAGATCAGAGCCTCGCGTGTGCTTGAGTGAAGAGCACGGCTCTTTCATCTGCAGCAGTGTGTTTACGATGGGCCTCTGCTCTGTGTAATCATCAGCTATGAGAGTCTCAATCCGTGCCTTCCTCTAAAAAGTTAAAATGCCCAAGTGGCCGCGATGCAAGAAGAAAGGCCCCTCTAATGGATTCTGACTCATTAGCTACGAAATACTGTATTTACATCAGATGCATTATGCTCTATTACTAATCACCCACGCACACATATCACTGCTTTGAAGAAATCTTCTCCACTAAAGCTATTCAAATGTCAGATTCACTAAGATTAGGGGACATATTTTTTTTTCTTTTGAACTTCTTTGGAAAGACATTTTAGTGTGACTTAAGCCCCGTCCTCACGGCGCCATATCAAGAAATATCTGCGTCCACACGAAACCAGTTAAACGGCTCAAAATGATGTAGTATACATGCCAGACCATTATGTGGCGCTGTAATTCTGTCACAGAAATGCACTTAAAGCAGCGAAGGAGACTTGGAGCATGTGCATAAACCTTGCGCGCTGAATACAAACTATAGCAAAGCTGACTGTGTGTTCACACCGCCGGCGGCGAGAGCGTCAAAATGACAGGAAGTCATTCATTTTCAATGAGAGCCAAGCGGCGAGCTCCGGCAAGAGCGGCGCGGCGTGTCTTGGACGGTGAGAGCGTCGAGGAGAGTTGAAATCAAGTCAACTTTATGGTAATGAGCTATGACGCGGTTCGGCGGCAACCAATCGGAATGTAGAAGTCCTCGCTTAAGAGGATTCCGATTGGTTGCCGCAACTTGTCATTTACTTTGACCCTCCCACCGACGGCGGTTTGAACGAACAGTACAGCGTTGTTGAAATAACGCTTTATTTTGGCTCAGTAGCTTCTGCAGCACGAACACAAGCATGTAGAGTCTGCTATTGCTGTTGTTGGTGCTGTTTTGTGGTGTTAGCGCGTCTGACTAGGGTCGACACGTGGGGTGATGACATCATCGTTTCAGAAAATATACGGATTGCCCCGTCCACACGATAACACAAAGACGGCGTTTTCAAATTTATCCACTCTGGGACCCGGTTTCAAAAAATAGCGGTTTCACCGTTCGAAAACGCCGGATCCGTGTGGACGAAATGCCTATCCGATAAAAAATTTGTGCGGTTTCACAGAAACGCGTCTCCGTGTGGACGGGCCTTAGCTTATGTTTGATGTTACAAAGAAAGTTAGGCCAAAAACACACGCTATAGTACATGACATAGCTGGCAAAATTCAGAATCGAAGAAGTTTGAATCTGTATTGTATTTACCCCACTGAACAAGAAGTTAAAAGAAAAAGACGGGTGCACACAGGTGCATTCTGGGAATTCTACATGTAAAGCAAACTTTTTAAACTTTTTTTTTTTTTTTACGTTTAAATAAGGCATTGTGAAGCCAATGTTTAACATCTTTCCTATTGCAGCTGAAAAATTGTTACATAAATTTCTTGGAATTTCAATGAATTTTAATTGAACTTCCTTTACATTCAAATTTGAACCGCAATTTTGCATCCCTTTTGTGACCTTAATTCAAACCCAATTGCAGTGTTATTTTAGTATTGTGTACTATTATAGTATTTATGAGTTAGATTTTATTTTTATATTTTCAGTTTTCATTTTAAATTTAATTTAGTTTGAGTAATTTCGCCATTTTCATTTTTTTTTTTATAAATAGCCTATTTCTATATAGCTTTAATTTATATACATTTTTTTTTTTATTTTAGTTTAGTAACCTTAGCACTTCAACTTATTTATTTCAGTTAGTTGTGAAGTAAACATTTCTAATAACTTTCTAATAACTTCTAATAACTTTTATAAAAGTTTGTTAAAGCTGCAGTCCATAAGTTTTGATCTTTGTAGCCATCTCTGTTCGAACCTGCAATTGCAGTTATTTGCAGAATTATCATCTTTATGTGAGTCATCATCGGCACGGCTCCTCAGCGCAGAATTTAATACTTTGAGGAGAATGAGTGTCTGTCAGTCATCATACCGGTGGATACTGTACAAGTTCTTCGGAATCACAGATTGTATACTTGGAAGTATGACCAAAATAAAAATGTTGACCGGTAAATGTCATCTGAACAACTAAGCAACAAATCTGCCACTTGTGTTCTGACCAGCTGAGAAAAAAAAAAAAAAAAAAAAAGACAATAAATCACGCTACCAATGGTGATTAAATCTAATGATCACTTAGCCCATATCACATCAAACTGTGCAAATGATTATTCTTGTTATACTTTGTTCTCAATTTGCTAATGTTAACAACATCAGCATTGCATGACTACGTGTATTTAGTGTGTATTAGCGTTACCTGTAGATTTCAGTTTCTGTACAGTCTAGGGTTGTCACGATACCATAAAAATGTCTTACGATACTATACCAGCTGAAGTATCACGATACCAAGTAGTATCGCGATACCATGCAGTATACAAAATGAACCAAAGTTTCATAAAAACATGAAAACAGACCAGATTTTTCTCTGAATATTTCATTAATGAGAATGAATAACAGGCTTTTATTACCAATCAAATGAATCATTGTAAACAAAATTCATCTTAGCACTGCACAGAAGCTGTATGACTGACATTACGATGTATCATTTATGCATTTACACTTCAATTACAATTGCATAAATAATGTTATGATATTAATGTTTCAAATATAAAAATTTGAATATAGAAATAAAAATGTTGGTGGAAATAGACCTACTTTTAGATGGTAAAAAATGATAGAATAGGCATACTTTTAGATGGGAGACTAAAGTCGCCAGTAGGTGGCAGCAAGTGTTAATGATTAAGTCAATGAATCATTCAACCGATTCATTCAAAACGGCTGATTCATTCAGGAACGAAGCAAATGACTGTCTTAATGAATGGATTAGTGAGTCAGTGACTTGTCCAATTTGTTCAAAAACAGATTAATTTAGAAATGAAACAAAAACAGTGCTCTTGCCCGTGTCACGAACTATCGGGAGCATTTTTGCCAGCCTATCTTGAAATATCTAACCCTGACTGGAGAGCAGTATGTATATTAAAACATATAATACATTTATAATTATAAAATCACGATTGATATGATTGATAAGAACCGAGTGCAAACCCGCTATAGCTTATTGATGAATGGAATTGCATTTGTCTGAATCGTGTTCGCAAAGATGTTTCTAGAAACAAACTATTTAATCTTTTCCAGAAGTAGTCAAATAAGCAACGGAAAAACTGTGAGAATTCATTGTTATATAAAGATTTTATGATGTTAATTGAGTGAATTTCAGACCCTTTCTCCAGATAAAATGCACTGTGAACAACAATGTGCAAGTGCAACTTTATCTCATTGCAAAATTAACTGAAGCATCAGGAAACAATAAGGCGCTAATTCTACAGAGCATTTACTACACAGGGCACAGCACACAGTCAACGGCAGTCTCTTGTAATGTTTTCACAGGCACACATGTTCAACTGAAGTGTACCTGCCGCACATACAACATTCCTTACAGTACTGACGATACTACCGTTTAAAAAATACAATGGCATCGCCAGTATTTTGAAGCTTTAGTATCGCGATACTACCGTAGTACCGGTACACCGTGCAACCCTAGTACAGTCTATAATTGTTCATTTGTCATACCATACAATCTGCCATCAAAATTATAAGTTTAATTATTCCAGCTTCTGTGAGAAAAGGCTATAAATGATCTGTCACCTGCAGCATCCTCACATATAGCCTACTAGCTGGGACTCATTCTTTATGTAAACAAACATGACATAATGACGCAAAGATGAATGGCGGCAAATTTCCCGCGGAAACCTACCAGTACCACTCGAATTAGAAAACATTATTACAAGCTTACCGTTGTGAATCGGGCTAAGGTAAGGAGATAGTTTTGAACACTGGCTTTACTTGCTCAAAAAAAAAAAAAAATGTTTTTGAATAATTTTTAACCAAAAAAGTTATGGAATGCAGCTTTAAGAATATTTATATTCCATTTTATTTCAGCCTTATTTCAATTTAACAATAACAATTTTGCAAAGCCATTCTCAAATCAATTCTGAATGATGCACAACTCTGCTATAAAATAGTAAAACTAAATAAAATTACTGTTGGGATACAAAGTGGTCTTTTGCTATCACAGGAGAAGTGTAAATATAATAATCAATATCCAGGTTTACGATCTATTAATCTCACAGCCAATAACATCTGGCTTCTTCTTGCCAAATGCCATGAATCTAATAGTTTAAGCAGAAAGTTTCAGAGCCTGTTTGCTTAACTCTTGGAACCATGTGGCCTCCAGGACATGATTACATGAGATGCTGTGTTTTCTAACACTGGATGTATTGTGTTTGGCCAGGAAGCAGGTCCGGCCTCTGGAAGAGCGTCCAGCGATGTGTTAGGTTTGGCACGACAATCCCACCTCCATCAACATATTCAGATTGTCTTGAGTTCCCACTCCCATTCTCCCCTTACACATGTACTCGTACACTTGAACAAACTCTTTTGCCTGGGCTACCCCCAAACTCGCGGGCGAGATTAACAGGATGTAAACTGTTGTGACAAGCTTATCAGACCTTGACTTGCCTCCAAAAGGCAAGAACAACACAGCGTTTTGGATTAAGGAGTCCACAGGTAATAAATCACAATCTGCTTAAACGTGTCACACAGATAAAGCCATTAGGAGCAATAATATCGATAGCACCCAGTTATGAGAACGTGGCCACCGTGTTGTTGTTGTTACAGGGGCCCCGTAACATTTTCTAAGATGGATTCGCCATGGCCAAACTGTGGCCTCAGAGACTCTGAGTTAAAGTTCAGGGACCGTGTGGCTAAGTAGTGTGGTGCTGAGAGGTAAAAGCACTCACTTCATTTCTCTTCATTATGGGCTGCTGACGAAAACCAAATGGGAAGCTGGAACCGGCAGGAAGCCAGAGCGCGTGGTGCCCAATTAAGGGCCTGAGCGGGGAACAGGGCATGGCATTGCCAGAGCATAAACAGCAGTGCTAATCTGTGCCATGTCTGCCTTATGAATGACCCGGCACTTCATCATTCATGGGTGGGCACTGGCGCGTGGGGAGAGACCTATAAAAGGTCTGAGAGAGGATCAAGACCGTCTAATCCTGAGTGTACGTGTGCAGCGCGGCCCCTAGCGAGAAACTAGAGGGGAACCGTAGCCGTTTAGTGAAACAAAAGGGCTGGAATTACATCAAAAACATAAATTTGACTCATCCCATGTTTCTAGGTTGCAGTGAGGTACTTACAATGTCAAAATAAGTAATAAGAAATATTTCTTAATTGCGAGACTGTTTGTAATAATAAAGTCCACTGATACGCGATTCCTCTGCATTCAAAGAAGCTTTCTGAAGTAGATTGAGTCATGCAAATGGTTTGACATCACATTCGTAAGTCTGTTTTAGTTTTTCCACACAACAGCTTACATTTTCTTATTATGCAGAGCTTTCCTGCTGTTTGTTTACATCAATGCGGTACGTAACGCTATGCGAGGTGATTGATACAAGAAAAGCTTGGCTGGAGGAAAACAATCAGTTTTGTCTGTGTGTCTTCAAAAGAGCCGATGAATGCATTATCTCAACATCACAGAATACTCGGTCCAGCATGCAATTTGTAAAGTGCTTTCATCCAATGAGGAAAATTAGTCTGTCTGCAGGTCTAGACGCAGGGTGATTGATCGAGTCAGATAATTTCGCAAACACGCCACGGCGTTCCCGCAGATTCAGGGTTTTCTCTTCCTACATAGGCTCATCAACCTCCTGTCGTTTTAAGACAAACCAGAAAGTTCCTGGTTTCATTTTCTTGGCCTCAACAAAAGCCCGGTAAGTAATTAGTCCCACTTTTGGGCTTTTCTTACTTATCTGGAAAGAATGTGGTAGAACTCGCTTCACATGTTTGGCTTTACTGATACGGTGGCTCCAGCAATATTCTCCACTCAGCGACCCAGGCCAAATCAGTTGCGCCCCTTGCTATTGTACCTGTTTATTCAAAGACAGAGACGTCATGCTTTGTTCTTGACAAAAAAGGTAAGCAAGATGCTTAATTATTCTTCACAAAAGCCTGCAAAACTGCCTTCTGTTAAGTATTCACAGGCTCTGTCATAATGTTGCGCACCCTTCATTGGACTCGCTCTGTGAGCATAATGACTCTGCTCTGCTGTGATAGGATTTTCAACCCAAACAAATGCTGTCATGGCACATATCAAGCCAGCAGACACAAAACGCAAGAGACAAAGAGCCAGACATCTAGCTTACAGTTCAAGCTAAAATTGAGCCAAAGCAGGACCTTCTGACCGAATGATGCTGCAAGAATGAATTCATACAGTTGTTAAAATCACATTGTGATGCCACAGGTCTGTGCTCTAGACTGAATTAACAAGACGACTGTCAAGTACAGTACAGTCCAAAAGTTTAGAACCACTAAGACTTTTAATGTTTTTAAAAGAAGTTTCGTCTGCTCACCAAGGCTACATTTATTTAATTAAAAATACAGTAAAAAACAGTAATATTGTGAAATATTATTACAATTTAAAATAACTGTGTACTATTTAAATATATTTGACAAAGAAATTTATTCCTGTGATGCAAAGCTGAATTTTCAGCATCGTTACTCCAGTCTTCAGTGTCACATGATCCTTCAGAAATCATTCTAATATGCTGATTTGCTGCTCAATAAACATTTATGATTATTTTCAATGTTGAAAACAGTTGTGTACTTTTTTTTTCAGGATTCCTTGATGAATAGAAAGTTCAAAAGAACAGCATTTATCTGAAATACAAAGCTTCTGTAGCATTATACACTACCGTTCAAAAGTTTGGGGTCAGTAAGAATTTTTTTTTTTTTTTTTTTTGAAAAGAAATGAAAGAAATGAATACTTTTATTCAGCAAGGATGCATTAAATCAATCAAAAGTGGCAGTAAAGACATTTATAATGTTACAAAAGATTAGATTTCAGATAAACACTGTTCTTTTGAACTTTCTATTCATCAAATAATCCTGAAAAAAAATATTATACACAAATATTTTGTACAATTGTATACATTAAATGTTTCTTGAGCAGCAAATCAGCATATTAGAATGATTTATGAAGGATCATGTGACACTGAAGACTGGAGTAATGATGCTGAAAATTCAGCTTTGCCATCACAGGAATAAATTACTTTGTGAAATATATTCAAATAGAAAACAGTTATTTTAAATTGTAATAATATTTCACAATATTACTGTTTTTTACTGTATTTTTAATTAAATAAATGTAGCCTTGGTGAGCAGACAAAACTTCTTTTAAAAACATTAAAAATCTTAGTGGTTACAAACTTTTGGACTGTACTGTATACGTAATAAAAAATGTATCATTTGACATCTGACCAATTATATTCTTTTTTTTGTATCAAATGAGTGCATGCCCCTTTTTAGTTATTGTAGCATATCCACATTAATAGCGATTAATAACACTGCTAAATGTAATATTCTGGAGATCTCAAAATCAATGTGTCTTTCATACTTTTTTAAAGTGTTAATTTACTTAATGTTTCCACAAAATAATATTGATTTTTGATATCTGCATTTTATGAGTAATTGGCTATAACATCAAAATAAAAAGTGGCAAATTGATATTAGCATATTCTCTTTTTTTGACGTCCGTTCGTAATAAATGCCTCCCCATGGTCTGACACCAAACTCACTGACATCTCTCTTCATTTTACACCGACAGATACTACTTGATTTAGGATACTCCATTTATCTGGTGAATTTTACTTGATAATTATAACATTCTTAATGGATCCCTTTGGGATAGTTCAGGATTGAATAAATATTATGACAGATATTCCATTAGCATTCTTGTAGGATCTTTTGATAATAGGAAATAACCACAGGTACAGTCTCCCTGAAGCAACCTGGGTTTAAGTGACTTGCTCAAGTGTGCAATAGTCATAAAGATAGAAGTATCCCAGATTTTTTACCTTTTACCTATATACTATACAAGAAATACATATGCAACAAAATGCATCAACTGTATACATTGCATGGCCAAAAATATGTGAAATCCCACGTCTAATTACTGGGTTTGGCAATTTCAGCAACACTGATGACTAACAGGTGCATAAAATCAAGTATACAGCCAAACAATTTAGTAAAATAAAGCATATTTTCTGTTCCGGAATGACAGTGCCCCTGACAGTGCAAGGTCCTAGACTTGAACCCCACTAAACATCTTTGGGGTGAATTGGTATGCATGCTGATTGTAAGCAAAACTGCATCAGCAAGACTGCATCAGCCAACAATAGTGCCTGGCCTCACTGAAGCTTGTGTTTGAGCAAAAGCCTCCCTAGAAGTAGGGCCTGCATAGACTAGTCAGGAAGTCGATTACTTCAACCGCTAGTCAACGATGTTGGAAGCCATCGAGCACTTAAGCGCACAATTATCATAAAAATGTGATTGTTTTACTTAACATAAACCAGCGAGCCATGACCGTGACCAAAGAGAGTATGTGGCAGGATAGTCTCACATAGCCAGACCTTCAGACTGACGGCAGAAGGTCTGGACTCAATTGCAGCTTTCATTGGCCAAGGACAGCCCAAGAGGCCATCTGACTGACATGTAAAGCAAACAATTACAGTTTGTCTTGTTCCGCATCATGTTTAGGGGCCTGAAAATGAAAAGTCAATGTCTCTACGACAACAGGCCTGCATGCATCTAATAAATTATTAATATAAGAACTTTGTGCAAGTTTACTGCAACTTCACATACTTCTGAAAATCCAGCGTTTAGTTGATCCTGATAAGCGGTCATTGTCACAGTTGTAAACACCACGGCTTTCCTCTTCCATGAGGTGGTTTGATTTTGTGTGTCTTATGCATCAGACGTTCAGCCGTGGATGTCTAAGGCTGAGACTAGGGGCAGGCGGATGATGACAGCGAATAGACAATGAATTTTGCCTTATTCTAGAGAGGGTATGCACGTGACATCACCGTCGACCGTTATGACTGTGGTTACGCCCACTGAGTGGCAAAAGACTGAGTGGCAGCATTGGTTTTCAGCGTGAATGCAGCGAAAAACACACAAAACACATCCAAAACGGGAAAGAGCTTTGAAATTGACTGTACAAACAGCTCTGACACAAAATCTGAATTATATTTTTACAGACTGCTGAAAGTTACAGAAAAAGAAGCAAAAAGATCGCTGCAATTCACAGAAACAATTGGACTCCAGGCAAAGAAACGTTTTGCAGTTATCATTTTGTGTCAAAATGTTGGATTTTGGGGTAAAATCATACCCTATATATTGCATTGTTATATATTGTGTTGACAACTCATCAATTAAATATTTACCATCTTATATTCTGCATAATTGAGTGCTTTTAAATAAACACTGACTAAAAATATACAAGTTTTAGGGCTGGACGATATGACGACATATATAACATTGATATAAATGATCACTCCGATTTAGACCTACCTATATTGTAGTTATATAAAGTATTCAAGGCAGATTTACTTTATGTATTTCCCCGGTGTCGAAATCAGGCACATATAAATGTCAGGAAACATGATTTCTGGCTGCATGCCAATATCAATGGATTAGGTTTCTTTGACATGTCATAAGGAACACTTTCGAGCCCAATCTTTAGTGTAATCATTTGTTGTACTCGCGTTTTCGCAGTTTCCCCTATTAAATCTCGTCATGCAGCAGGTTCCTTTGCCACTCAGTCCAGCTGAGGGAGCGCGTTCCGGCAGGAAAGTGACGTCTATGCATACCCTCTATTATAAACAATTTTGAGCCAGTTGAGTGAAGATCTGAGTAATGTAAGTAAAGATCCAATAGTATTTTAACTGTTGAAGACCTGTGAAATGTTATGTGAGGAGGCTAATGTTGTCTAAAACTCCTAGTCTAACTATATGTGGCGACCAGGGCGGGCGAGAGCTGTGAGGGAACGGCGCGAGGCCGGTGGCGCGAGAGTTAATGAGCTCCATCTGGGAGGCGCACCGGCCTTGAGTCTCTCACGGAGGAGCTCCGGAAGCATAAAAGGAGGAGCGACGACAGTGAAGGACAGGCCTGGACTTTATTTTATGTTTTACTATGTTTGTGCGGCCGGCAGACCCTCGCTGACGTCATTACTTTCATTTTGTATTTGTTTATTTTGAATTAAAGTTTTGTTGAACGTTCGCCGGTCCTTCTTCCCATACTTACGAACTGTGTTACATTGGTGTCGGAGAGCCCTCGCTGCTGAGGGGGATCGCGGTAGTTCGGGCAGCGCGGGAGTGAAGACCACGAGAGGCTGCCCGAGGCGGTGGTACTAGAGCCTTGTGAAAGGTGGGACGGAGACCTGGATGCCGTGCACCTGGGACGAGGTGGGGTGGTTGCCGTCCTGGAGGGAGCGGAGGAGTGCCGTCGTCTACCATGGGCCGGAGCCTGCTACCGTCCGCCATGAAGGGGAGGAGCAGGGGATGGCGGACTCGCTGCTGGCTGCCCTCAACCGGAGGAGCCATCGCCGGTCGCCAGGAGGCGGTCGAGGATCGGGGCGTCCACTGAGCGTCCAGTGCCACCGCATGGCACCACGAGGAAGAGCCTCTCGGCAGGCTGAGGACCGAGCGGCAGTGTGTCTGGGAACCGGACCCAGAATTTTTTTTTTTCTTTCTTTTTCCTCTCTCCCCTCTCTCGTCCTGTCGCCCCCTTGCTTCCGTCTCCTTTCTCTCATCTCCACCTGGGAGGCACACCGGCCTTGAGTCTCTCACGGAGGAGCTCCAGAAGCATAAAAGGAGGAGCAACGGCAGTGAAGGACGAGAGAGGACCAGGCCTGGACTTTATTTTATGTTCTATTATGTTTGTGTGGCCGGCAGACGTCTGCGAGGGTCTGCTGGCATTACTTTCGTTTTGTATTTGTTTATTTTGAATTAAAGTTTTGTTGAACGTTCGCCGGTTGCCGCCTCCTTCTTCCCATACTTACGAACTGTGTTACACTATAATTTAAACCACAAGTAGTCAAAATACTTGGGCATCGTTTTGATAAGTAACCGACTAGGAAAAATCAGTAGTCGTGCAACCCCTACTTGGTGGGGTAAACGGTCTTACATTAGGACACATGAGGGACTGTGCTTGAGTTTGATCTTCAACAGCCAGTGAGATCTCGGATTCAGAGGCAGGAGGCTCTCTGGGAAATACTCTGATCAATGAGCTGTGAAATTACCACAAATACACAAGAAATCTCTTTTTTTTTTTCTTACTTTCAGAATGTTAATTTCAAAGAAATCCTCCCCAATTGCTACACTTAGATTCCAGCATTAACATTTTGAGCTCTGCGTACACAGCACACATACATAAAACCATACCATAAGTTTCATTCAGAAAAAGAATGTGGTGTTGCAAAAACAAATAAATGCATGTACTGTATATAGAAACAGAGACATGCATTGATACTCAGTTAAAATGATTTTTATATACCACAGAAAAGCTGCAACACAGCCAAGTGCAAATGACAGAAAAACACAAACACACTTACACAGATGCACAAACAACAAAAAGGACATGAATAAATGTATAAATCAGCTAAATATGGCTTGCAGAAAACCTCAAAAACAGTAAATGCAGGGTGAGAGAGAAGCCATAATTAGATCCACGTAATGATTTTCCTCAGTCGTTTGTAGTTTTCCTTCTTTTTATTTCTTTTAACCCAGAGCAACATTCTCTGCACACCCACTTAAACATGAGGTCAGTGGGGAGCTCGGGCTTGGCTTGGCCTCATCAGTGGGAAAGAGCTTCTCTCAGCTTAATACCACTGGAGACGCTGAACGGGAGCATGGAGAAATACACTCGGCAGGCAGCTAATAGCAGAGGGGGGAAACACTTTTGGCAAATGCTATCGAGATGCTCCGCTGAATGTTTGCACAAATGGGATTGCACCTACTAATTATGGTAACGGAGTGCACTTAAAGGCTGACGTATGGACAAACTGTTGTGGTGAGCTGGCATGGACAACAGACCGAGGTCGTGAGGTTCCAAAGCTGAGCCAAGACACTGTTATCCTGGTGCAACTCTTCTTGTGGCAAAAACTTTGTAGGCCTCATGGCTGATGTGATGATCAGTGTATGAGGTAATCTCACGAAACCTGTCAAGAACATCTCCGGGTCATATCAAAAATCAAAATGAAAGAAATTAAGCATATTTTAAGACCATTAACATTACGCATTGTAATTTGCACTACACTGTTATGCAATAAAAAAATCATTATCTCATTTATTTTATTATTGTAAAAATATCAAATACGATATCATTCTGCTAAATAAATGCATTGCTGCTGTTAAATGATGCTGGTTTAAAATAAAATAAAATAAAATAAAGTAATACTACATTAGATTAAGAGAATCTTCTGTTTCTATTTCAAAATGCAACAGTGGATATCACAAAAAAATCATTTGGTGAATATATAAAAATTTAAAAAATATATAATATAATAAAATAATAAAAAAAAATACTACATGAATTTTGTCTTTAAAAAATAATAAAATACTACATTAAATTAAGAGAATATCTTCTGTTTCTGTTTCAAAATGCAACAGTGGATATCACAATAAAATCATTTGTTGAATACTGTATATAACAAACATATATTTTGTTTCTGTTTCAAAATGCAACAGTGGATATCACAAAAAATAGTATGGTTAATATATAACAAAAATTTGAAAAATCTAAAATAATAAAATAAAATAAAATAAAATAAAATAAAATAAAATAAAATAAAATAAAATAAAATAAAATAAAATAAAATAAAATAAAAACAGGCTTAATTTTAATCATGCAAAATACAAGTTCTTTTTTTTTTTTTTTTTTTTTTCCCTTTTCTTTTTGGGGTGAACTGGGACATGGTCTTGACAGGTTTTGTGAAATTCATGGAGCAAAATTAGCAGACCTTGTAATGTCAACACATAAGGATTGTGTTCCATTGCAACCAAAATCCAATCTCAGGTTATGTTATCGAGTCAAAGCGTGACGGATACACTGCTAATTTGCCTGAATGATACTGCTATCCCTTCCATGGCATGTATCAGACTGCAGTATCCAGACATACTCTAATCTAATCATTTTAGGGCTCCAAACACAGCTGGGTATCTGCAGAAGTACAGATAACAACTGTTCTAAACACGAAAGCCTGTGACTATTCCAGGCACTGAACTTCAAGGCATTATGTCTGCTTGTAAAACACAAGACTGTCTGCGTTGGACTACAGAGTACATCTAAAACTGGCACTGACATGCTCACAGAAGAAGAAGACCTTTCCCCTGTAGACCTCTGCTGATCCAATATAAATGAACAGAGACTGTGTGGGCTATAGATCTGAAGGGAAGACTTCTATAGCAGAAAACCCAGTGGACTACTTCTCTCACAGCAGCATTGTGTAAGCCTGTCCCTTCACTCCCTCTGGTTGAGATCCCTTTGAATGCATAGTAAAAAAGGATAG
The DNA here is from genome assembly GCF_018812025.1 of Megalobrama amblycephala. Lineage (NCBI taxonomy): Eukaryota > Metazoa > Chordata > Actinopteri > Cypriniformes > Xenocyprididae > Megalobrama > Megalobrama amblycephala. The sequence goes on along the minus strand of NC_063057.1, from coordinate 18,130,154 downwards.
AGAGACTTCTGTGAGCAAGCATAATCATCCAAAGCGTTCATCAGTGCGTTCATCCAAAAGTGAACATTCTTTCATTTACTTACCTCCACGTTATTCCAAACCATGGAATTGGCCGTGTGACATTTGAGAACCAGTGGAGTTTGGTGTCACTGAATAGTGGTTATATGGTCATACAGTGGTTATATTTGAGATTTTCATTGAAAAACAACTTAAATTTTAGTCACTTTTGCATGGCTTCAGAAGACTTGCGATATAGTGCATGCATTATATAAAGCACTTTTATGGTGGTTTTGTGCTGCTTTTTTAGCCTTAAAATATGAGATATGACAGTCAAGATGAAGAGAGTATTCACATTTTTGCTTAATGGCACAACAAAAGTTGTATGAATTTGGAACAATATAAGTACAATACAATATGGAACAATTTTCATTTTGCGTCAAGTATTTAAGGACTGTATGTTTGAGATTATAAAAACTAAGCAGACATGAAAATGGGGAAAATGCCATATGCTGTGACACAAAGCAAAAGCAATGAGTTTGATCTGTCAATAGCCTGCCTAATGTGTGGGTAACGAATTAAGGAAGCTACATGTGTTTGTGCATCTTTAAACTCAGATAAACACAGATGAGAGCTCACAAACATGATGGGAAGCAGGTACTGTAAAAAGTGATGGGAAAAAAAGGTTTAGAAAGAAAGAATTGAATAAATACATGTCTGACAACAAAAAAATCTAGATGAGCTAATGAATGGGATCATGTTCTAAAAAGCACCCATGTATAAGCTTGTTGATAATGGATGAAATATAATATCCACAGAGGTTTTCCCTAGTATCAGAATGAGCTGGTAAAACGACTGGCTTAGTTTTTCTGTTCTTTAAAACTTACACTCTATTGCTAATACTCTGTGGTAAAAAAGAGATGTCATAGCACGGATTAAAACCACAGTATTCTTCAACAATGACACTTGAGTCTCACGCTGCCAAAATAATTACAAACACTTTCTCGTATAACATAACCGGAGCCTTTCTGGTGTGAAACAAAGCCTTGTTTCCGTATTCCCATTTGTACAGACAAAAGACAACCGAATAAACACACATATTCACACACAGAGGTTGAGAGACAGCAACTGCCTGATATCTATAACAGGTGTAGGTCCCACAGGAGTCACACCATAAACAGGAAGAGAGAATGGAGTAAATCTGCTCATTTCTGACAACCTTTATTTATGTGTATATTTGTATTTATTCATTTACTTTTAAAAAAAAAAAACTGTATTGCTTTTGTTATTGTGCAATGATCAAGAAAATATTCAGTCTAACGTACCATATGAATTAATCTATAAATAAATAATAATAAATATAATATTGAATAAATATGGAAAGTAATAAAGTCCTTACGGTAATTATAAAAAAAAAAAAACTTTTATTATTTATATTGTCATAACATTTATGTTATAGAATAAAGAAAATATTGTTACAGTTAGGAAGAATTTTATACATATAATTTTTATAGAATTTTCCCAATTGCTGGCAAGATTTTTTTCTGCAGCAATTGCGACCACAATGATATAATTACCTAAATAATAGATGATGGTGGAGTAGGATGGTGGGTTTGCTTCTCTTTAAAATACATACAAGGAGACCAGCCAACTGTGACGTCCAATAAATTTCAAGAAACCATGCTATTTCATAATTTCCAATTAAATTCATGTAACGCCTTTTATTACAGCTGCTTTTCCTCTATGAACTTACAACACGTTAATATAAATGTCTGTCATTCATCAATGTGTTTCCAATCATATTACTGGAATACCATCAGCAAAATCCCTTATTCTATATTCCTAGACTACTGTATCATGAAGCTCATTTATCTATACAGCAGTCAGGAAATGCCTGGCCGCAAGTAACCAATGCAGACATCTTTAAGCTGAACTAAGGCGACTTGATTGATGCGAGTACATATATATCCAGGCCTCAGGCAAATTATGATATTTTGGCAGTATATAGTTGTAAAATGCCACAGGACGTTAAAATAAGGACTAAAATCAAAGGAAAAGGAAGGGAGTAAAGAGAGAGAGACAGAGAGAGGAATGCCATCGAAACCTTGGAATATGTGGAATATCCCACTTGCTCTGACGGAGTCGTGAGTCAGAACTAGTCACGCTGCCACACGGCAGCTATTCATTCATGAAGTGCTTTTTAATGAGACCCTTGTGAGTGCGGATTTCACTCTGATTATGGCCTTGGAAGACGGCCTGCATTTCCAAACCATGTTTAAGCCCGCTCGCGAGAACTATAGCCAGTTGTGAAGAATGTTGGTGCATCCTGGTTTGAAAGAGGACCTGGTTTTCCCAGCTCTGCTGGGCATCTGTGCAGCAGAGTCCACACCACACTAGACCAGTTCATCCGGGGTCAGTATTGCACTCTGGCTGGCCCAATTTTGGGAAACAGGCACAGACCACTCAAACAAACCAGCCATGCTGGGAAAGCTTGCACATAATCATCTTCAAACCCACACAATTTTATTTAGCGGCACACTGGAGTGATTACACAAAACTTTCCCAAGAACAAAGCATTGCGTAACATTCACTTTTTCTTTCTCTTTCACTCTTTCAGTAGCTGAGCTTGTTTCTCAGCCTTGGAGGAGGCATGAGATTTAGAGACCTTGTTGCAAGGCACCGTGGGTTGGATAATCTGGGATGTGCCGCATGGAGGATTACATGAAAACAGGGGAAGAGCTGAACTGAGGACGGAAAGAGAGGGATGAAGTTCTTCCCTTCATTTGTTCCTTGGAAAAGATCCGCACAAGCTCGCAGCAGCTGCGGAGAAGGGCTACAATGAGAAAACACAAAGATGAGCCAGGAAGCGGATCAGAAACACAGCTGCCTCCTAACAACCCGCTGACACGTGTGACGAAGCAGTCGCACATGCTGCTAGTCAGCATCCAGCGTCCTGGAGGGCTTCTCCACACGAAAGCGAGGAGAGAGAGATGGACGTGGCAGCACCGTCAAGACGTCAAGCTGTGCTCTGCAGAGGCTGGATGAAAAACTGCAGGACGCATGAAACTCCAGGCAGAGACAGGGATGACAAATGCGAGATTTCATAGAACATGACGTTTTGAAGTATTCCAGTCATTGGACAATAGCTAAAATCAGGTATTTGGGGACTGGTGCTTTTGCTTAAGCATCAGGCCCTTTTTGTCTGGAAAGGGAAAAGAGTGGAGAGTTGAAGTCAAAGGTTAATGTTGCTAATAGCCCTCATTTACTCCTCATAATGCAGTCTGAGGAAGTGGAGGCTCATTGTGTGTGTTAGAGGTCTGCACAGGCATTAAATTGAAGGCTGAATTCAGCTTGTAAATGAGGCCCTGTGACTTAACCCGACCCGACCCGACCTGACCTCACTGGTACTGTCAAATTTAAAGACCGAAACCCAAATTTCTTTTATTTCCTCTCCAAGGTAATGGACCTAGCAGCATGGACTCCTATAGGCATTAATACTGAAAGAGTATACAACACATTAACACATAAAATATCTATTGCTTCTTTTAAATCATATCAAAATGACCACATTTACATGATATGTGCACATCTGCCACAATATCTGGGACATTTCTTTTAGCGTCGAGTTGCGGTATCAGTTAAAGACTGACGAAACCAAATAATTTTTTTTTTTTATGAATGTTATTAGGTGGTAATTAACTGAACCTGACACAAACCTGCCTCGAAACCAGTTAGCAAAAGCTAGCCATTAGAATTCCCATTGATCTCACTGACATTGACCTCCCATCAGTCTCAGGTCTGGCAGCAGACCTCCCATGTGTCATATGTTAGAACCAGAGAGAGTTAAAGAAGTTAAAGAGCAAGATGCAAAGACTTAGTTTATTTTGCTCCCTCCAGTCTGTGAGAGGCCCACTAACATTAGTTCTGGGTAGATTTGGGTAATTATTCCAACAGCAGCAGAACGTGCTTGGACGAATAACAGCGGTGCCGCCCAATCTCAAAGGCGCTGAGTTAGCACTGAGCAGGTAGCATAACTCTCTTGTAACCGAACCAGGACTAGCCTTTACACCCGTTCTACAATGCAATCAAATGGCCAAGAGGCATCATTGACTGCATGCTACAGTAAACAGGAAAGATTCTTCAGCATGGGAATATAATGAGAGGATTTCAAGTAGCACTGACTCAGCATTTTCTCCCATGAATAAGTACATGGAGCAGAGCATTTTCTGGCAGAATTTAAACTGAATCTAGTGTTGTGGTTGACAGTGATGGACAAGTGTGGTAGTTAAGGAGGAAAAAAGAAAAGAACGGTTGTTGAAATCTGGCTAGTGTACTCATTCCTTCGAGGTTAGTGGGTAGAGGGAGAGATTGAGTAAAAATGGGCTGTGATGGACTTTCTCAGAATGTGCGTTACCTGAGAATTGAACCCATGACCTTTGTATTGTAGGTGTCTATCTATAACAGACAAAGCATTTTCAGTGTTGTAGTCGAGACCAGATCAATCGAGTTAGAGTGAAGATGGAGACCAGAAGAGGGTCATGTCCGGATCAAGACTGAGACCGCAAGAGTGTCGAGTCTGTGTCAAGACATCAAGACTCAGTCCACATCCTCCCGAGTCCAAGAAAATATCTCGACCTGGACTTGAATAAGCTGGTCTTGACTAGGACGTTAAAGGACCAGGAGCCAAAACCTTTCTTCCACACTAATCCTCCTCCTCTAGTTTCTCAAGCTTTTTCTCTTAGGATATCATCCAAACATAATGAGCAATAACTGAATTAGTATTTCCCCAGAAGTGGTTTTCAGACAATAAGGTGATTTGACGGTAAGAGGTCATAAATCGTTGATTGTGGGTGTGCTGGTCCTGTTCTGAGTGGGTTGTTGAGCTGTCATTATCCGTCATTAGACTAATGCAGGCAGGCGCTAAGCCCTTGTCAGACCTCGAGTCGATTCCTGCAATCCTCGTCTACCGTCCGTGGGAGAATACAGTCATTTAACATGCGCTGGCTGATCTTCATTAGCTGTGAGGTTGTCCAAACATGGCACAAACCTCACCACCCACATCTCAACACTCAAACTCACATTTCAATGTCTATATGTGAAGCCTAATTGACATTCCTGTAACACGAGATAAAAATCTGCTTTTTTACACATCAGATGTCTTTCAGATGTGTTTAAAACTATATTTTAAGGCTGCAAACAGTGTCGAATCATTTCTAAGAACTAAATTAATACAAATTAATATTTGAAAATATACAAAATGAATACACATAGCAAGTAAATATATTAAAAATAAATGAAAAGAATGCACAGAAACTAAAAATTGATGGCCCTTGACTGATCAGGGCATTACCAAATGAATGTTAAATGCAAAATGAAAAGAAAAAGAAAAAAGTATTAAAAAATAATGTGCTGCCATACCGTCTGGCTGAGTATGTTAAGTATGACATTGAGGGACAGGGGTATTAAATTTCTGATTGAGAATTTATGGGTGCTTCTCAGAGATAAGCCTGGAAGCCATAAAGATATTATCATACAATAACTGTGTCATCAACCAGCCTGCAGGACTTAATGCATTTGAAGCACGCCGTGAAATTCAGATAAAGCAAATCCAAACAGAGCGCATACAAATAAAACACACATATACATTCACTGCATACATATAGAGGGGCTTTATGTTCAGCACAAAATGACTGTGATGCTTCATGGATTAAGGTCGCTAACAATCTTCATCAGAATGCATTGCACCTATGAATGCATTAACTGATTTTGAATTTATGAATTCACTGTAAATGTCTACATATATTTATTTTAAAAATAAAAATCTGTATAATTTATTTACTTTATTTATTTATTATTTCCCAAATGAAGTACCACATGCATCCAGCGCTAAAATCTTCCAATCTATGCCTGAACTCTTTCCCTTCTGGTCTCTTACCTGCTTGGCCGAGAGGTCTTTCTTTGAGGGCATGCTCGGGCTGGAGGTGGGGGTCACCGGGGCACTGCGACTGCCCCCTTTAAACAACAATCGCACTGTCTCCAACCACCTCATCCTGGACAGGAACTCCAATTCCAAAAAGTCTAGACAGCTTGAGTAGGCCCGAAGAGCTTGGAACTGTGAGATCCTCTGAAGAAATACTGCTAGATGTGTCCAGAAGTACAGATGTAGAAGCCGCCAGACACTGGTGCAGATTACAGAGCGGACTGGTTATGATCTGCTTTACAGGTCCTGTCGTTCTCTGATCCCCCTCCTGCCTTCGCTTCACCAGCCACCAGCAGAGTGACACTCAATCCTTTTCCTGCATTTCTCCTGCCACCATCTGTCGCTTTCCCTTTCCCCCCCCTCTCGGTCTCCATCTCTGTCCCTCTCTGCCACCCCTTCACCCCCTTTTCTCACCCCTTCCAAAGACCCCATCAATCCTCTCAGTCTCTGACCGAGCACAGTCCCTTGAGGTGTCCAATGTTGTAAATGAGATCACTGACTTGATTCAGTGGCATTTGGCCTGGCGCTCAGATTCTTCAACACAGATTAAGTCTCAATACAATACAATTACATTGGGAAGTGCTAGATAGCTTAGAGTTAGCATAACATAGCACTGGAGGGAAGTACTGTAGACAGCCTCTTTAAACCAGAACAGACTGGAAGTAGGGGCTTAGAGTGTACTGGACAGAATGAAGATTGCTAAGCCGCAGATATGGGCACTCAATAGTGAGCCAGACCCCCAACCGTTTCTGACACAGCCAGAACATTAGCTTAGCCCAAACCAGTACAATCTTTCCACATGCTCTCTGTTGTAACAGGCATGTTCTTTTGTGTTTAAATGACTTCAAATAATTATTGAAAGGAACTACAAAGGGAGATATGATATAGTTAAAGGGACAGTTCACCCAAAAATGACAATTTATTTTTCTCCAAAGAATGATAGTCAGTGGGGTCCGATATAATTTTGGACCCCATTGAATTTCAGTTCAGTAAAAAGCTTGTTATTCTGTGTTAAGCATAAGAAAGAAAGTCATACAGGTTGGGAACAACATGAGGGTGAGTACATTTTGGTGAGCTACCTCTTTAACTGGCTATAAAGAATAGCATTGTATGCATGGATACACTCAGTCCCAGCGGTACGTGTCTGATCTTCAATTAAACGCTGTCCTGGAGCATCTTGTCAAACTCTCTTATGCTCTACATGCCTTCACAGTGTCTTTGTACAGACATGAAGAGAAACACATTGGCAAACTTTTGACAAGGACACAATAGGACATGAGCCCAAAAAAAGACGATATTATAAAGAAGATGAATGTAGATTAATAGGGCTCTATATTAAAATATCTATATTTGAGATTTGGAACATGCATTAGAAGCTAATGATATTTATTTATTGTTTTAATGGATATGTTTCGGTACAGAATGAAAATATATTTAAAATCAACAATTATCTTGACTTGTCCACCATCTTGAATGTCAGACTAAGTTTTTCGCAATGCATTGCAATGGAATTGAATTTTCTGTGAGGAATACAAACAATACATCCTTAAATTTTGGGCAAAACAGGTACCTTCACAAGCCAGCATAATTATGCAATATCTGTTTTTGGAAGAGCCTTTATATCGTGAGGATGCTTAAAATGTTGTGGACAGCACACTAGGTTTTGGAACAGTGACCTTAAGTAAAAACTGGAAAATGTTAAGTGTTATATCTGACAAATACATCTAAAAAAAATAAAAATAAATAACAAAAAGGTGGCATAAATTCAGCATGGTCATGATGTAAATGTCAGTTACTGCTTAAAGTGCACATCTAAAATGACCTGTTTTCAGTACGCATGTCGCAGATTAATAATTCTGCATTAAGAGCGGCATGTTTGACAGGGGCAGACATGCAGGCTGCACCATCTGTGGCCCATGGCTCCGGCTCTACTGTCTGTGGAGAGCTGTATACTACAAAGCAGAAATCATATGGAAAGCTTTGGCTTAACTTGTCTGGGTAATCTCTTTCATATACCACCACGACTTCACACTGAGATAGACTGTGCCAAACCGCATTTTACTTGCACTTTTGGAAGGATGAACGTGAGAACAGGGAGTGATATATTTTATGAGGCAAATAAGATGTGTCAAAATGTGGTTATTCACCAAAGAATAGAACAAATCCTGCAGGAGAGACGCAAATCATCTCCTCATCTTCGTCTCTGGGGGTTTACCTTCTCATTTCCCATTATGCCGTGCGTTTAGCATCTAACCGTTGCAGGCCGGTCGCGGGGGATATGCATTTGTCATACGTAATGTGTTTTGTGTTTACATGCCAGCACGTAATAGACTTGCTCTGTATGTAAAATCATTCAGCTCCGGCCTCGTAACAATCCAATTAAGCTTTAAACGAAGCCAAACAGAACAATATCCCAGTTTAAATGGGCCCAGAGGGAGGGCAAAGAACAATGGATGGAGAAAGTATTCCTCAGCTGCTTCACTGGAATCTGTTTTAGATGTTATTATGAATATAACTCACCCAAAGCCCCTGAAATGAATGGATTTGTTCTTGGCAGATCCGTATCACTCTGAACAGGAAGACCCCATATCTGCTTCATTTGCAGCATCTGCTGAGCTAAAACAAGCGAAATAAGCCTGGCACGAGTGTAAAAATAAATCAATCGATTTGCAGTGCGGGCAAGTGAGCATTTTAGAGTGAGAGGGTATGTGTTAAGACTTCACACGTTGAGCGCTTTCAAACAGATGGTCTAAAGATCGGCTGGAATAGTGCACTGTTTCCAAACTGAACTTTCAGCAATGCAATTATGGGCTGAATCAGAAAAATCAACTTATTTAGATGTGTGGTTAGATGAATTTAGAAACATCACAGTGTTTACAAAGCAAAAGACAAGCAGTTGGGCTCAATAAATCACCCCATAATCTTGAGTTATATTTCCAGTTATGCTACTTCCAAATTACACCACAAGCATCTGTTGACCAAACAGTGATTTTCAGAAGTTCAATACTATTGACATCATAGAGCAAAATGAAAATGCAGTTTTCCCCTTAGGCAAAAAAACATTCCACTTATGTTTTTTTTTTTTCTTTTTTTTTCCCCCCAGTTGAAACGCTTGCTTGCTATGATATGGAATATCCTCGGGAATGTCACTAGTATCTGATTTCACATATAGTTTTTTTCTGTATTTTTTCGGTATAAAAATGTCGATAGAGCGTAAAGTAATTGCTCTGGCTCATGTTTAAAATAATTTTGTTCTATTATTATGCTATTGTCATCTGTTGACATTGTACAAGCAGAATGTGGCGGTTGGTCAGTGTTGTATTTGTCCCACCCCTCCTCCATTGTGATTGGACGACTGGGTAAAAAAAATGACAGTGATGAGGGCTGCGTTTTACCCAAAATTGAACATTCTTCAACTCTCGGCGACTGGTAAAAAACGCTGAGTGTTCAGAACTTTAGCGTGAAATAGATGCTCAGTGCTTTGTTATGCTCCTGGTGTTTTAAAAATGCAGCACTCCCATTGAAAAAAATTGGAAAAATACGCTAGCCTCAGGGAAAAAAACCTATTACAAACTTAAAGGTCATATCAAAACAAAAACTTTACTAGCATCATAAGGGGACCTCAGGGAAATATATATATTTTTATTTTTTTATGTATATTTCATTTTATTTGGGAAAAATATGTCCCACAATCTATTAAGATCAGCCAGAAATGATCAGAGGCTTTGAAAGAAAGAAAAAATATTCCCAAGTGCTTATTTTAAACATTAGGGCTTTTCACACTGTGCTTAACCCAGGTTATCGTCATTATAAACATCACTTTTAACCCCAGGTAAAGTAACGTTTCACACTTTTCAGAAGCGGGGTTACCTTTATCTGGGGTTATGAAACCCTGCTCTGTAGTAGGGTTAGCACTTTGCGGTGCTAAACGTGTTAGAATGTTATGACTAGATGTTTAGCAACGGCTAACCAATAGCGTGCCTCATGTTAACGTGCTTTAGACAGTCACAGAAACATTGCGCATTGTATATAAACAGTATATTCTGTGTTTGAGAGGAAAAATGTCAAATGCTGACAGAAAACGTGACAATTTGAGTGAAGAAGAGACCGTTTCATTCTTACCTTAATAGTCTGAAATATCCATTCAGTTTAAACTCAATAGCAGTCGGCAATACAATACAGGATGCGCAACGCTAAAGCTATGTAAACAGGTCAAGTGCTGAGTTCATCCAATCAGTGACACTGACAACGCAGATATGCAAATAAAAACGGTAACCCAGTGTTTAGGAATGTACAATGTGAAACGTCAGCTTAACCCAGGATAGAAAACCCAGGATTCTGTTTACTCGGGGTTTAGAATGACCCAGGGTTAACTATTTCAAATGTGAAAAGCCCTATAGTGATCCATCAGAAGAATTGGCAGAGCAGAATGTGCCACACTATAGCCAGGAACAGCACAAGGTTTGGCAAACATTCTCAAACACTATTATTTTACCTCACAATGACCGGGTTTCTAAATCACCCAACATTTATCACTAACATGTAAAAGTGGGTGGTAACTGAATCTCTGTGAAGTTGCATATGCTTAAAAAGAGACATTTTTGACCTCTATTTTCAGAAGATTCTGAGTTTCTGTATGTATATCAAGTTATTTTATCTCATAGGAAAATTTGATTCCTCATGATATGACCCATTGAAGCAAAGGCCAGGATGTAGAATATACTGCCAGTTCACTCTTTCACAGAAAAATAAACACTATCTTCACCTAACCAACCAGGACTATGGCTGCTCCAACAACAGCAAATGGTGGTTATGTTTTGGCTCCATTTCACGAGGGATCCAGCCAGGCTTCCCTCAGCCTCCGCAGACCCCAAGGTAAAGAGGGCCTGGTCTGGGGACGTTGGTTTGGATCCTCTCCCTGCACTTCAGCTATCCCACCGCTGCTTTTCAGCACTCACTCTATAGCGAGCGCCTGCCGGGGACCTGCTCTTTCATCCCAGGCCAGGCGGCTAGAAGGAAAATCAATAGGGCCATAACCATCTCCCCATAAGAAAGCTATTAGCATAAACCAAGCCATGCAGCCCAATTCATGCACATGCAGAAAGAAGAACGGTCATTTCTTTTTAACTGCAAGTTTGAAAATGACAGACTTTTGTTAAAAAAGAGATTTATGCGTGTGACATTTTAAAATAGATTAAAAAATATTTTTAATTGTAATAATATTTCACAATATTACTGCTTACTGTATTTCCAATCAAATAAATTCAGCTGAGTAATAGTATTGCATTTCTAAAGACATAAAACACGACAGAGAGCAAATAGTACATGAGCGCAAACAAAACCTGTCTGATACAATTTGGCAAAGTTTTAAAGAGAAGTAGGCCTCAAATTTTTGGCGTGTGATCAGAGTCAGTAAACAGGTCCTTTTATTGGACTACAGGCCGAGCGTAGCTTGAGCAATCACTGAAGGGTTGAAAGTGTTGAGTTATACTTAATATTCAAGAGTTTATATTGTAACCATCCTTGATGAGGCCCCACGCTTACTTCAAAACAGAAGAACAAACTAACATTTCTGTCCTACTATTTGAAACCTTTATCACACAAAACTCCCTCAGAGTTCCTCATCGCAAAACACTGTCTTCTCTCTACAATCCCCCATCCTGTAAATCCTATTAAACACCACACACTCTCAGACATGCCTATACATCAAATAGGCAACGCTGTCAAGAAGGAAATGTCACGGGATGCGTCTAGTCCGTGCTTCAGACCATAAAAACAGCCTGTATTTAATTCCACCTCAGAACCTGGATTTGATATACGGCTTTTCGAGCCCCGAGTGGCAGGTTGTTTGCAAGCAAAAGCAATGCAGATCTGCTTAATTGAACGTCCAACAACGCACGAGAAAGGACTTTCGATACCATATGCAGCACAAACATCGATACCACAAATTGCAAGGTTACAGATGTGATAAACAAAATCATAAAGTGAAATGCCTACACAGCCTTTTTGTCTCTCTAATCCTTTGCCAGCACCTCCCAGAGCCTTTCAACAACAATCCACTTTGTGACGACGGCTCATGGACACACACACAGATGTAAACCATTACACAACCAAAGAAAAGCCGACACACACATGACAATTGGAAATGGGCTTGGATTAGTGAAACTAAAGCCCCAGTGTTTTCATTAATTGAGCCCTGCTGTTAATAACTGGTCGGTGACCTCAAATGTGTTTCCAGCCCAAAGTTTCTGGAAGAGCCCGTCCAGTACCTGCCGCTGTGTGGCCGCTCCAAAGAAAACAGAGGCTAGATAAACAACAGAGATCGCTACACGGATTGCGTCACTCAACAGAACTTTTGAAGCGGAATTTTCCGGTGTAAAATGTCACCGGCTATATTAGTGCTAATGATGTCTCGGGGAGAGAAAGAGTCATGACAATGAATATAGCTGATATTTTACATAGACTTTGACTTGTTATTATTATTATTAAAAAAAAAAAAAAAATGTAAAAAATAATTAAAATGCAGAAATTCTAGGGAAGTTGGGGATAATCTTTTATTATTATATATTATATTAAAGACAGAACTTTTGAAGCAGAATTTTCCGGTGTAAAATGTCACCGGCTATATTAGTGCTAATGATCTCTCGGGGAGAGAAAGAGTCATGGCAAAGAACTATAAATATAGCAGATGTTTTACACAGACTTTGACTTGTTATTATTGTTATTTGAAAAATAATCTAAAAAATAATTAAAATGCAGAAATTCTAGGGAACTTTGGGATAATCTTTTAATATTATATAATATATTTTATCATTAGCATTTTTGTAATGCCATAGTAAATCTGTAAAACAGGAAATGATGTCACAGGCCCCCTGCAGACCTTCATGACTGGGTCAAGGTCATTTTACCATGGTAAAATATCCACGTATATATCATATATATATATATATATTTATATACCGATCAGGCATAACATTAATTATGACCACCTTCCTAATATTGTGTTGGTCCCCCTTTTGCTGCCAAAACAGCCCGTCGAGGCATGGACTCCACTAGACCCTGAAGGTCTGCTGTGGTATCTGGCACCAAGATGTTAGCAGCAGATCCTTTAAGTCCTGTAAGTTGCGAGGTGGGGCCTCCATGGATCGGACTTGTTCCACAGATGCTCGATTGGATTGAGATCTGGGGAATTTGGAGGCCAAGTCAACACCTCAAACACGTTGATGTGCCCCTCAAACCACTCCTGAACCATTTTTGCTTTGTGGCAGGGTGTATTATCCTGCTAAAAAGAGGCCACAGCCAATAGGGAATACCATTTCCATGAAAGGGTGTACATGGTCTGCAACAATGCTTAGGTAGGTGTCAAAGTAACATCCACATGGATGGCAGGACCTAAGGTTTTCCAGCAGAACATTGCCCAAACATCACACTGCCTCCGCCGGCTTGTATTTTTCCAATAGTACATCCTGGTGTCATGTGTTCCTCAGTTAAGCGACGCACACGCACCCAGCCATCCACGTGATGTAAAAGAAAACACGATTCATCAGACCAGGCCACCTTCTTCCATCTTCCACCTTCATCCACCTTCTTCCATTGCTCGGTGGTCCAGTTCTGATGCTCACGTGCCCACTGTTGGCACATTCGGCGGTGGACAGGGGTCAGCAAGGGCACCCTGACTGCTCTGCTGCTATGTATATATATATATATATATATATACAGTACAGTCCAAAAGTTTGGAACCACTAAGATTTTTTATGTTTTTAAAAGAAGTTTCGTCTGCTCACCAAGGCTACATTTATTTAATTAAAAATACAGTAAAAAACAGTAATATTTTGAAATATTATTACAATTTAAAATAACTGTGTACTATTTAAATATATTTGACAAAGTAATTTATTCCTGTGATGCAAAGCTGAATTTTCAGCATCGTTACTCCAGTCTTCAGTGTCACATGATCCTTCAGAAATCATTCTAATATGCTGATTTGCTGCTCAATAAACATTTATGATTATTTTCAATGTTGAAAACAGTTGTGTACTTTTTTTTTCAGGATTCCTTGATGAATAGAAAGTTCAAAAGAACAGCATTTATCTGAAATACAAAGCTTCTGTAGCATTATACACTACCGTTCAAAAGTTTGGGGTCAGTAAGAATTTTTATTTTTATTTTTTTTGAAAAGAAATTAAAGAAATGAATACTTTTATTCAGCAAGGATGCATTAAATCAATCAAAAGTGGCAGTAAAGACATTTATAATGTTACAAAAGATTAGATTTCCGATAAACACTGTTCTTTTGAACTTTCTATTCATCAAATAATCCTGAAAAAAAATATTGTACACAAATATTTTGTACAATTGTACACATTAAGTGTTTCTTGAGCAGCAGATCAGCATATTAGAATGATTTCTGAAGGATCATGTGACACTGAAGACTGGAGTAACGATGCTGAAAATTCAGCTTTGCATCACAGGAGTAAATTACTTTGTGAAATATATTCAAATAGAAAACAGTTATTTTAAATTGTAATAATATTTCACAATATTACTGTTTATTACTGTATTTTTAATTAAATAAATGTAGCCTTGGTGAGCAGACGAAACTTCTTTTAAAAACATTAAAAATCTTAGTGGTTCCAAACTTTTGGACTGTACTGTATATATATATATATATATATATATATATATATATATATATATATATATATATATATATATATATATATATATATACACACACATGTAAATATACATATATACACCAATCTAAATTTTAAACAGAATTTTGCCCCTCCCCCCTTTCACCACCACAGACCTTATTTATTTATCCACGTATTTGTTAAAAATTCCCCACTATGAGATGCATATTATACCTTATATCTAAAAGTGACAAAATTCCTTTCCTTATCAAGTTTTTTGCATGACTTGAAAGATGATGCAGTTTTTTAATAATTTTGTCTTTTAGATAAAGAATATACTGAACTTTTCAGAGTATACTTTCAAGAACATTTAAAACAGCCCTGTTCTTCTGTACTTATAAAAAAAAAAACTCCACAAAAGAATCCAAAAATAAGCTATGAATTCCTCTCTGTAATCTGAATTTACTACTCGCATAAGATTTACAACACTGCCAGATCTAAAAATAAATGGGCAGAGCCTTTTTCATATTTTCAAAAACAAAACCAAACCTCAGTTACAAAACATGGGCATGGCAGCAGGGTGCAGAGCAGATCTGGGTGCAGTGTCATGTGTTTGTGTGTCTGCAGTAAAGGCGTTATCGACAGCGTCCATCATAGACAATAACCCATCTGGGTGTAGAAGCTGGGACAGCCTAGAGGGATGGGTGAATGAAAGCAGAAACATGGGCGGATTTGGTCTGCCACACCACAGCTGGTGGAAACGGGGGTCCTGCCAAAACAAACTACATCAAAAACAACACAGTTGCCCTGTCATACACAAGAAAAACTTGATAAACTGGGGTTTCCCCAAGGAATATTCTCTGCAAATTAAATATTCCAATAGATTTCTAATGCATTAGAGTATAGAGTATCATAGAGTATCTAATGCATTAAAGAATAATTGTTTTTTTTTTTTACTTCTTTGTGTATTTCTTGCAGCATGATGAAGCTACATTGAGGGAAAAAAAACGGGGAAAAAATGCACTGAAAAATTGCAAGTACATTTAACAGTTTACACATGAAACAGTGTCAACACATTGAATTAAACATAACATTGTGAAGTAGAAAGACTGAAATAGTATGTTCTTGTAAAAAAATATATATATATGTTTATGGTAGGCATTTGATCTGTGAGGACATGCTAGTCTTGCTCATGAGCGAGACCTTTCCGTGGCCAGACAGTGTAACCACGCAATCCCACAGGACTCGGCAACAGACATTACACACACATTAATCATCACATTTCCTGACAATGCAATCAGGTTAGTAAGACATGTACCCCATCTCACAGTTTTTTCCTGCATGCCTGGCAGGTGCAGCTTGAGAAAAGTGACACACTGCAGTGTTTGTGTAGTACATCAAAGCCACACATGTGTGTTTGTGTGTGTGTCCACTTAAGCGTGCGTGAGTGTGTGCACGTCAGGTATTTACTTACGCCCTGAGCTGCTGGTGAAGTTTCCCTGGGAAAGTCGCTAATGTGATTTAAATGAGCATGTATGGCACAAACAACATCTAGGATCAGAGCGCTGTAATAATAGTATTCAGAAGCAGAGCAAAGGGTCAGACGATACACCCCAAACCACATAACTTTTACTTAGATCAATGCACCAGCACTGCTCCAGGATTTCACAAAGCAGAAAAGAAACAACCTTTTTAGAAACACGTTCACTTGCTTTTCAGTAACGGGCTGTAAGGGAGTATAAACAACCTCCCTGTGTCTTTGCCCTGACCTGGTGGGACCTCTAAGTGTTTTCAAGGCTTGGAAAAGCACAAAATACAGGGCCTCACAACATTGCAGGTGTGCAAACAAATGTCTATCCCACCGCTCAATATTATACTCAACTGTGTTATCTTTGTGTGTTTAATCTGTGCGATTTAGACACTTCCTGTCATATCGCTTTGATAACCCTGCTGGAAAATCCACTTAGAGATGGTAGCCGAATTTTGGAACATGATACCTCATTTTAACTTCAAATCGGTCATTAGCTGGTCTAATAAGGTACTTAGCTGGTCTGAGATGTTCACTGGCTCTTAGCTTGCCTAAGCTGCACATTAACTGGTCTAAGAAGGTCAACGTCTGAACTAAACTGGATATTAACTGATCTAAGATAGTCATTAGCTAGTCTAAGCTGGTCCAAGGTGGTTATCACTTGGTTAAAGGTGCCCTAGATTCAAAAATTGAATTTATCTCGGCATAGTTGAATAACAAGAGTTCAGTACATGGAAATGACATACAGTGAGTCTCAAACTCCATTGTTTCCTCCTTCTTATATAAATCTCATTTGTTTAAAAGACCTCTGAAGAACAGGCGAATCTCAACATAACACAGACTGTTACGTAACAGTCGGGGTGTACGCCCCCAATATTTGCATATGCCAGCCCATGTTCCCAACATTATGAAAGGCATTAGACAAGGGCAGCCAGTATTAACGTCTGGATGTGCACAGCCGAATCATCAGACTAGGTAAGCAAGCAAGGACGATAGTGAAAAATGGCAGATGGATCAATAATAACTGACATGATCCATGATATCATGATATTTTTAGTGATATTTGTAAATTGTCTTTCTAAATGTTTCGTTAGCATGTTGCTAATGTACTGTTAAATGTGGTTAAAGTTACCATTGTTTCTTACTGTATTCACGGAGACAAGAGAGCCGTCGCTATTTTCATTATTAAACACTTGCACTCTGTATAATGCATAAACACAACTTCATTCTTTATAAATCTCTCCAACAGTGTAGCATTAGCCATTAGCCACGGAGCATAGCCTCAAACTCATTCAGAATCAAATGTAAACATCCAATTAAATACTCTACTTACACAATTAGACATGCTGCATGACGAACACTTTGTAAAGATCCATTTTGAGGGTTATATTAGCTGTTTGAACTTTGTTTATAGCTGTTTAAGGCAAGCACGAGCTCAGTGGGGGGAGAGCACGAGATTTAAAGGGGCCGCACTGCATAAATCGGCACGTTTATAATGATGCCCCAAAATAGGCAGTTAAAAAAATTAATAAAAAAAAAAAACTATGGGGTATTTTGAGCTGAAACTTCACAGACACATTCAGGGGACACCTAAGACTTATATTACATCTTTTGAAAACAAGTTCTTGGGCACCTTTAAGATGGTCAATGGCTGATCTAAACTAGTCTAAGCTGGACATTAGCTGGTGTAAGCTGCTTATTAGCTGGCCTAAATTAATCATTAACTGATCTAAAAAGGTCATTAGCTGGCCTAGGCTGCTTATTAGCTGGTTTAAACTGTTCATAAGCTAGAAGCTACTCTTTAGCTGGTCTGAAATAGTCATTAGCTGGCCTAGGTTACTCATTAACTGGTCTTAGCTAATCTATGCTGAGTATCAACTCGTTTAAAGGTGCCCTCGAATGAAAAATTGAATTTATCTTGGCATAGTTGAATAACAAGAGTTCAGTACATGGAAATGACATACAGTGAGTTTCAAACCCCATTGCTTCCTCTTTCTTATGTAAATCTCATTTGTTTAAAAGACTTCCGGAAAACACGCGGATCTCAACATAACACCGACTGTTACGTAACAGTCGGGGTGTACGCCCCCAATATTTGCATATATGCCAGCCCATGTTCAAGCATTAGACAAGGAAAGGCAGTATTAACGCCTGGATCTGTGCACAGACAAGGTAAGCAAGCAAGAACAACAGCAAAAAATGGCAGATGGAGCAATAATAACTGACATGATCCATGATAGCATGATATTTTTAGTGACATTTGTGAATTGTCTTTCTAAATGTTTCGTTAGCATGTTGCTAATGTACTGTTAAATGTGGTTAAAGTTACCATCGTTTATTACTGTATTCATGGAGACAAGAGAGCCGTCGCTGTTTTCATTTTTAAACACTTGCAGTCTGTATAATTCATAAACACAACTTCATTCTTTATAAATCTCTCCAACAGTGTGTAATGTTAGCTTTAGCCACAGAGTATAGCCTCAAACTCATAGAGAATCAAATGTGAACATCAAAATAAATACTTTACTCACGTAAAGTATGATTCGATGTATGCACACAGCATGCATGACGAACATCTTGTAAAGATCCATTTGAGGGTTATATTAGCTGTGTGAGCTTTGTAAATGCGCTGTAATATAGTCGAGAGCTCGTGAGGCAGGGGGCACGCGATTTAAAGGGGCGGCGACTGAAAAAATCAGTGTATAGTTAATGATGCCCCAAAATAGGCAGTTAAAAAAGTTTATTTGAAAAAAAAATCTATGGGGTATTTTGAGCTGAAACTTCACAGACACATTCAGGAGACACCTTAGACTTATATTACATCTTGTGAAAAAGCATTCTTGGGCACCTTTAATA
The DNA here is from genome assembly GCF_018812025.1 of Megalobrama amblycephala. Lineage (NCBI taxonomy): Eukaryota > Metazoa > Chordata > Actinopteri > Cypriniformes > Xenocyprididae > Megalobrama > Megalobrama amblycephala. The sequence goes on along the minus strand of NC_063057.1, from coordinate 18,111,157 downwards.
TGATCAAAACTGGTAATTCGCTGGTTAATACCTGGCCTAAGACAGCCCTTATCTGGTCTATGATAGGTATTAGCTAGTCTAAGTTAGTCATTAGCTGGTCTAGACTGCCTATTAAGTGGCCTAATATGGTCATTAACTGGCCTAAGGTAGTCATTAGCTAGTCTAAACTGGTTAAGATGGTCAACGGCTGAACTAAACTTATCTGATACCAAGCTGATACCAGATTAGGCTGTATTTTCCAGCAGGGAAGACTCATTGGGCGCATGCTGCTGCTAATGTAACTTCTCAGCTGGGCTAACAGACAGCTGCCAATCTCTAATGAGCAGCCAAAGTGGCCTGCGAGTGGCGCATCTGTTGTGGATTTGGCATGCACGGCAGAAACTGCCACAAAGAAAACTCCCATGCTTTTTAAAAAACATAAAAAGGCCGCACTCTGTGCAGGAGGGAAACAAGAAAAAAATGAAGGAAAACAAAAAAACTGCTGGCTAAACATATTGTTATTGAATGGAAAAGTCCATTTTCTGAGAAGTGTTGAAAAGGCGCCACAGAACTGATGTTCTGCATCCAAGCTGAGTCCAATAGACTCATCCCTATTATTAGTCGAGCATGGTTACAGTGCAGCACAGATTTCTAGGATGGAGATGTGTCATCTGAGATATTGAATATGGTGTAATATCTTGTCATCTGGGTCCTGTGAGTCATATATGAATTATGTATATGCGGTTAAAAACAGCAAGAACATGACTACTCCACTGATTGCAATTCATAGGTCATGCCTACAGCACACTAATGCTATCTATTACACACTATCAACTCAAGCACAGGGCCAGAAATAATCAGAGCGCACATTGCTATAGCTTCATTCTCTCAAGCCATTATTCTCTCTTTTCCATGAAATTATACAGTATTATAGATCTGCGTGAGGACAAACAACAAATTTAAGCTATTGTTTCCTTTAAATATTCCCCATCCTCCATATGTATCAAATGTCATACTTGTGCATACTGTAGTATAGAACCAAATTGTGTTTAAAAGTCAATGACATTTTTGATTATTGAGTGCCTCGTAAAAGACTATGAATCGCATTAAATTGAACACAAGCATGAATGAAATTTGAAAGCAACTGTCCTAGTGCACTTTCATAATCTGCCAAAAAGCGGCTTGAACATTCTGCTAAATTTGTACTTTTATGTTTGAGTAAAAAGAGTCAAAAAAGAGTTTGAGGCAGTTTCCCTGGGAATCGAACCATGACCTTGGCATTGCTAGCGCAGTGCTCTATATTGTTTGAGCGACAGGAAGGCTCTTTTTTTTTGGTAATTTATTAGTTATATAATCCAATTTTTATAATCAATTAAATATATCTAATTTTCATTTAGTTTAAGTTCTTCATCTTATATTTATATTTTTATATTTATATAGAGGCTGGATTCGAACCTGCGTCCCTCCAATGTGTCATAAGCACATGCACTCCCCACAATGACACAGCTTTGACCTTATCTCTTTTTTAAACAATGTTTTCTATTTCTTTCTTTATTGTTTTCTTCCCTCTCTCACTTATTGCTTTGCGGTGAAGTGCATTAGCACAGGCGATTCCAAAATTGTGTAAAACTATTTCTGTTTGACATCAAAACAAACCAGAGTAAATGAGCTAACGGCATCTGCCAACAGAAATATGAGAAAATATGAGTACACTCGCTCTTTCAGCGATAGAGTACAGCAGATCCAAAAGAGTGTGCCTTGCTTTGAGCCCTGTGAGGCTGGCTGCGGTCCTTGCATGCTGTGTTAGCGAACAACGGTCCTGTAGCAATCCCATTCCTTCTCTCGCCCGTCCCTGCGCTCTGCTATAAAGAGATAACACACCACAATCCTGGCAAAACCGCTAATGGTGCTGTAAAACTTTCTTTCCCGACTGGCAAAGACACTCCAGTTCAGCAGGACGCATGGGCGAGCGTATGTAGAATTCCCCTATGCTGTTAATGCCAGTTTAAGAGTGAATACCACTGCAAACAATGGGATACATTCAGCATGGGCAGATACCACACAGATGCTGGCTTAGATTTAACACATCCTCAACATACGGTGTGGGCGAAGATCTGCGTTTTGTCATGAAGTCTTTATGTGAGCGTGCCTTTGTATTTTACAACTCTGTAAAGCAGATTCACATCAGTGGACGAGGGAAAGAGGCCATAAACGAAGAACCAGGACACAGACGTGATTGAAGGATGTCCAACATTGTTACCAGCCCCAAATGCCCCTTTTACGTAGATTATTTCTAAATACCACAATAAATTTGCATCAAAAAAAAAAAAAAAAAAAAGACATCTGTCCCATATGGAAGTAAACTGCTAAACCAGCTCTGTACACCCTGGAACACAAAATATCCAAGCCATGTTTTAATACAATGAAAGTGAATGAATAATGTGAATAAAAACTGGGACTTCCAGTCTTCAAATAGGAGATAAAAGCAGAATAAAAATGGCCCATACAACTTGTGCACTACAATCAAGTCAGGAAATGTCATAATAACTATGTGTGAGGAACAGACCAGAAATTGATATGCGAGTTGAAAAGATTGTGAATGAAACATTCATACCGGTTTTGTCAACTGATTCATTCAAATTATCAGACTCAAAATAACAATTTGTTAACGAATTTGCTACTTCTCATGATTAAGTTAGGACAGATATCAAGATTTGATAACTGTTCCTCACAAAGAGATTCAGAATACTTATAGCACACAAGTAGTTTAATAGTGCTTTTTGTCATTTCACATTCATTATACAGTATACAGCAGTGGATCTCAAACTTTTATGGTCACACCTACTGTTAAAAATCCTGGCTAACAAATAATAAAAGATTCTTTAAATTGAAAAACGTACAATGAAAACACTTGGAATATTTTCACTTCATGTCTTTGAATCATTGGAAAATATAACAGGTAGGAGACAATGATAGATCCGAGCATAACTTGGTGCAGTGTGTAAATTGTAGGAGGACCTATTGACAGAAATGCAATATAATATACATAACTATGTTTTTAGTGGTGTATAAAGACCTTACATAATGAACCATTATGTTTTTATTACCTTAGAAAAAGCCATTTCTATGTCGCGATTTTGCACCGGCATGTTTCTACAGTAGCCCTAAATGGACAAACTGCTCTACAGAGTGCGTTTCGTCACTATGTTTTTGTAATTCTTCTTTGTTGGTGTTTTTAGAGGCAGCTTGTATCGTCACTACATTGAATATGCACAAAGAAGTAGTAGTAGTAGCAAAGTCCCTTTAATACAAGTAATTTCATTCGGCGGCCATCTTTGAAACGCCTCTCGGGCATCCTGGTCATCATGCAGCTTCTATCTCTTTGAATGGGGAAACATCAAATTCGCCAACCTTACGATTAAATTTCATATTTGAAATCACCAATGAAATCTAACAACAACTGGCTCATAAATTTAGTTTCTAAACACTGGAATCATGACAAAAAAAACAGTATTTTTCAGGCTGGATCAAGCTAATGCGCATGTGCAGACCTAAATGTCTCTTCAGAGGCGCGCGTCTGACTGTTTCTATAGAAACCGGTGATTCTAACGGCCGCTGAACTGACGCGATGACTTTACCAGTCGGCGATTGGCTCTTATTTAGAAGGCGGGACTTATTCCGCCATATTGCGCGTTACACTTTCTCCCATTCAAAACAATACGAGTGACACGTCTTGTGTTATTCTATAGTCTGGTAGTAGTCGCCTGGTTTATTATAAGCAGAGACCGTTCTTTGTTAGAAGTAAGAAGAAACCCTAATGCTTGACTGGCTACTCTCTTCTGTCTCAGAAAATGACATCTTTGTCCTGTGTCGGCCACCGTAGCTTCTCTATGTGCTTTGAAAGGGAGGGGTGAGCGGTGGACTGAGCAATTTGCAACCTCACCGCTAAAATTTACACACTGCGCCTTTAAATAAACAAAAAAATGTAAATATTTCAGTGATGCTTTGGATGAACAATATATACTAAGTGGCTGCAGTGAACTCTTTTGACAGTGGTGTGTTCACAATAGCAGCTTGTGATGCCGTCCGCTGAAGAGGTGCTTTTCTATGACGAAGAACTTCTATGTCGAGCTTGTTCAGACGGTGACAAGTCAACTGTCTGAAGAAGAACGATTTAGTGGAAGTGGTATTCGCTGCTGCTTTACAAAGGCAGAGTGCCAACCACTATTCACACACTTGAATGGCGTTGCAACAGCTGTTTTCTTTTTCTTTTCTTTTTTTCTGATGATCTACCAGGGCACGCTCCACACTTTGAGAAACACTGGTATACAGCATCCAAAACACGTTGTAGGCAATTTTCGGTCTTCTTTTCCTACTGTCAGATCAGTGGTCTCCATATATCTTAGGATTATGGGTCACAACAGATAGGCCCTGCAGAATTCAGAACACCAATCACTTTAATCAAACTAAATCCCTTTGTCACGCTGGGACTGTTTAAACAATAAGCTTTCATTGAGCATTCAGACATCTTCCCTTGACCTGACACAGATAAATATCCGCCCTGGTGTTTTGTTTCGCACAGAGGTTGCGTAGCATGGTGGCAAGGGGTGAATTATCATCATCTGGAAATAGAAGCATAATTCTCTTTCTTCATGCAGGTGATGATTCAATCAACCACTGCTTGATGTTTTATTCATCTGCCCCCCCACAGCTGCCTGAAGATGGAAACGCTGTCAGGATTGTGAAGGGTCAAACTGCGAGGCTACCATCAATCCAATGCTATTAGATTTTTTAATGATCATTGTTCTTATATATATATATATATATATATATATATATATATATATATATATATATATATATATATATATAAACGTAAACTTAAACTGGACTCAGATTTCTTTGTAGTCCTCTTTTCATTTACAGTATTTTTTAAGCCTGGTACAATAGTTTACTGTTTAAGTGTATTAATAATACTAATAATTAGGGCTGGGTATTGACACAATTTTCACGATTCGATTCGATTACTATTCACATGCTTTCGATTCGATTCGATTACTATTCACATGCTTTCGATTCGAATCGATTCGATTCCATTCAATTACGATTTCGATTCGATTCGATATTGATTATTTTGGATGTAGTATTTCAGGCATATTTTCTAGAAGAAAAAAATTAACTTATTTATATACAAACACTTAAATTACACTCAATGATGTTTTTATTATAAATAAAGTTTAGAATTACATAATCATATTTCTACTCCAATTAGTTTTTTTTTAAACATAAACATTTAAATCGTGGCTGTCATAACTGATTTATTCAAACACGAACATTAAAAATTATAATGAATATGTAACGGTGCATGGCTATATTTATCAGAATGTTGCTTTCTAGAGTTCACTTTGCTAGCTGAATAACAAGTTTACGGTCACTGAAAATGTTTTTCTGAGGTAAATGTGACGTTATGTGACATTGTTTACAAGCTGTTTTATTGACGTCTTTCCGAGGTTGAAACACCGATTGAGCGATTACACGAGACATGATACGGATTTCGTTAACATACCTTCAGATGTTTAGTTGTGTTTATTTCGCGCTGTAACTGGTATTAAAGCGGAGAAGAGGATGTTCACATGCGCTCCGTGCTGCCGCTTCTCTTTAACTGAAGCGCTAAAGCGATCTGTCACGTCACATTAAACAGCGCCAAAACGGTATTTATTTTTTGAATCTCATAATAAGTTGGACGTCGTTTGAAATCTGAGACTTTGCTTCATATCAAAAGTAACAAAGCACAAAGATTATTGCGATTTATTGGATGGGAGGCGCTACATATTCTGCTCATTTATCAACTGAAAACAGACTAGACTAATCGATTCTTGGTATTTAAGAATCGATATCGGTTCGTAAAAAGAGAACCGATTAAAAACGAGAATTTTTTTTTACCCAGCCCTACTAATAATACATGTGAATTAATAATTACACATGACCATAATGTACTTTTGATTTTAATAGATGAACTGTGTAGACTTCACTGCCAGATAGGGCTGCTGCTTCAGACTCTAGAACAAAAAGTTTCTTTCAGCTGCCCTGCAACAAAAGCTGAAACAGGTACATTCTGCACTTTCAACATGGTAAGATCTCAAACCAGTGGGAAAATTTAAATCGAACTTTGCACAATACATCTTTTGTCCTTTAACTTTTCTAAACTTTAAATAATTCAAGTCTTTGAGAATTACCCAATGGTGTTTATAAAGGGTACTATATAGTACTGTAATTCCACATCCATTACTTCTGCAGACCACCTAAGCGAGAGTAGACTCCAGAGCGGTGAGTGTATGTTAACAGCGAGGACCACCAGTTCAGTCCATTGCGGGTGACATTTCCTTTCTCTGACCACAAGAATGCCCAGCATCTGAGAAACAGAGCGCATAACGGCTGCAGCCAAGCACAAGTATTCATCAGCTCTTACTGTTCCAAGCTGTTTCAACTTCAGTTCACACTCACCGTGTCAAAATCTTGTTTCACAGAACATTCCATTTCATTATTCTGTTTCCATCAAATGTGAGATGCGAAGTCTGGTGTGGATACCAAAGAACAAGCTGCCTTTGGCAGTTTGCACACTTGGTTTGCGGTTTGCTGGTGTGCACCCGAGTTTGGAAAAGTGCTTTCACACCGACTGAAAGAAACGAACAGATCCAGTGTGAAAGCAGCCTTTATCTCTCTCTGAATTCAATGCTCTGCATGCGTTATAAAAGCATGCACCACCACCAAAACCAACATGACTCAACACATAGGGCTGCTAGTCATTTTTACGGTCCTGTTTAATAGAAATGGTTGGTAGCAGCGGTTAAGCGTGGGCAGCAGATCCAAAGGGCTCTTCAAATGGACCATATGGTACTACTGAGCATCCAAAGGCACCAAGAAAAAGATCGGAAGCGCTAATGTTTGTGGACTCCGTCACGGTCCTCACTCTGGACACCTGGGGGAAATCAAGAGCTGCCATACACCACCCGGAAAAACAGCAAACAGCGTGATTTATCTGATTATGTGGTCAGCTTCCTCTTCGCTCAACAAAACTAATGACTGTTAGTCTTTCGCCGAGTACTTGTTTTTGTTGTTTTGGAGGTTAGATGAGAGGAAACATGCTGCTCGGCATAAACACTCTACCATAAATAGGTCATTTGTGTCAGATGCAATCAACAGGATAACATTTTGTGAGCTCAGATAGGTGTAGACGGTTGAATACGGAAAATAAGACGACCAAAGCAGCAGTTCTTTAATTTCTCTACAACATCTGCCACTAATTCCAAATTTGCCAGCCCAGAGGTGTCTTGGTTTAGCCAGGTTACACAATACTGATCCACTGGGTAATTACGGCAATTGTGTGGCTGCACATACAAGGCTAAATGCCTTGGCCTGCTGCATCATTACATCAATTACTTAAGCTTTCTGGAACCGTGTCTCTTCTGTGTAATTACATATTTAGGGCATTATAGTCATTTAAAACAGCAGTATAACATGGACAAAAGAGGGTTAGTGAAGAAAACAACCCTAATGCTGTGTTAAAATGCATGTACTTACCAAATACTGTGTAATATGTTAAATTAACTAGATTTACCAATCTATAGAGGCTTTTCAAAATTATGGTTATTATGGTGAAGAATTAGGCTTGTGACACTTTATTTTGCCATACTTGTGTGTTAAAATGAAAGCTAAAAAAAAAAGTAAACTATATTCATAACAAAATAGTAACAGAATAACATAATAGAATACTTTAGCCAAAAATTTCGTTTCAAAACTGTATGAAAGCATACAGTGAATTTGTAGTAGTACAAATGAGATTTTCCCCTAATTATAACTTAGATTTCAGTATGTGTTCTTCAATCAAAATTTAAGGAATATAGCAAACTGGTCATTTAGACTACTATTTTGATTTTTTTTTAATGCCGTTTTCCATGTTGTTTTCAGAGCTTGACAGTATCCGACAGTTTTACTTGACAGCAAAACAACATGAGGCTGATTAAATGATGACAGATTTTTCTTTTAAGGTGAAATATTTTCTCTGTTTCTGTGAAGTTTCTATGAAGGTCACAGTCTTAGCCACCTGAGACATTGCTTGTTTGAACAAGAAATATTTTGAAAGAAAGCAAAATTTGTCAAGGTTGGATGATACAGTATGGCAATGCTCCATTCATTTATTCATCATTACTGAATCAGTAAGACCTTGCAACTGTGATCTTCTCTTAGGATGAGGATGAAAATAGAGAAGGATGGAACTGAATGAAAGCTATTTGCGCCACAGAAGTAATCTTGTTGGAACCTGTAGCTTGATCTTTGTGAAGGATAGGCTGTGAAGAATGGGCTAGCCAGTTTTAAAAGAATGCCTGTCAAAATATGGAGGAATAACTCACAAAAAGACTTGCAGTCCCATTTTGCATGCAAAGACACATATGTTCACTTATATACGCAGAGAGAAAAGTCAATATCCTGAGGCAAAAACTGAACGTAGAAGTTATGTAATATCACACAATATGGATGGATGGACAGACTGACTTACTGAAAGACAGATAGACAGACAGATAGATAGACTCAAAGGGTTAGTTCACCTAAAAATGACATTTCTGTCATTAATTACTCACCCTCATGTCGTTCCACACCCGTAAGACCTTCATTCATCTTCGGAACACAAATTAAGATATTTTTGATGAAATCCGAGAGTTTTTTTTTTTTTTTTTTTTAATCCCCCATAGAAAGCAACGTAATTACCACATTCAACGTCCAAAGAAGTAGTAAAGACATCGTTAAAATAGTCAACATGACTACAGTGGTTCAATCTTAAGGCTATGAAGCGATGAGAAGTACAAAAAGTATTCTCGTTGCTTCATAACATTAAAGGGCACCTATTATGCCCCTTTTTACAAGATGTAATATTGGTCTTGGGTGTCCCCAGAATGTATTTGTGAAGTTTCAGCACAAAATACCCCACAGTTAATTTATTCTAACCATTTGAAAATGTCATTTTTGGGGCCTGTTTTAAAATGAGCTGTTTTGGTGTGTACCACCTTAAATATAAATGAGCTGCATATCCCTGCCCTGCCTTTGGATGAGGGCGTAACTTGCATACCTATGGCAATAAACAGTCGGTAGAAGCAGAATGGCTGAGAGTGAGAGACCCGCTGTTTTGTATGGCATTCAGCCGTACATGTTTGAACCGGAATCAGACCCAGATGATGAAGAGACTCCGGCAGAAGAAACACAATTGAGAATGGAGCCGGACGTCTCTGAATGGTTATTTGATACATTTATGTACTTATAGAGTTTTAATCGCGCCCCCTTTGCAATTATGGATGTGCAACACACACACACACACACACTGTGATAACGTTCACGCAATTTTTTGAAACTACAAACACAAATACTGTGATAACGTTTGCTAAGTACAAACGAAATTATATTTATGCGAGGGAACGGTTGTGTCATGTTGACATTACTTGTCGTACAGGTGCTTATGTGGCAAATGTGAGAAGATGGCTACAGAACCAGAAAATATATGCTGCAGGGAGATAGAACAGGTATTAATTCATTTACATTTGTAATTGTTGCAAAAAATAATACGTGACATAAAACTGTCTGCATAGCTGTGATGTTTCTGTCTGCACGCCAATATCCCTCGTTCTACAGCTTCGTGTCGATGTGCTGGCCTTTGTATAAACATAGCAATTTTGATGTCTTGTCTTTACAGAAAACATACACAGTTTTTAATACAATATCTTAAAAAAAAAAAATAATATATATATATATATATATATATATATATATACGTATGGATACACACTATACAAACAAGGTTTAAATTATATACACAGACATTCTACGACGACAACAACAACTTTAGACGCATTTGTTATTGAATTGGCTGACATCGACTGAAATGACTATTTGCTCAAAAACATTAAATACACTTACTTCTTCTGGAGGTGACGTTGGATCGCGAACAGTAGGCAACGATCCACACTTGAGGATTAACTTTGAAGCAAGACCTGCTTTGAATTGACCCTCGTTCTCAAAACAGTCAGTCAAAAAATGATTCGCGCAAACATAAACGTATTTTGGAATTTTGAGTGGCGCCTTTCTTTCATAAATAAAATCCATCCACTGCGTTTTCAGTGGCTCTGATGTCGGAAGTAAGTGAAAACTACTATGTTCATTATTACATCCCACAACAGAACACTTATGTTTCTTAGGAGACATTACCGGCTGTCGTTGAAACAATGGAGGATGGTTGACCGATCACCGAGGACGGGGTCTATGCCAAAACCAGATTGTCAATCAAACCACGTGGGTGGAGCTTAGCGCAATTCTACGTCACAGTGAGAGCAATCTTAGAACAGGGCGTTCTGAGACAGTGCTTATGAATTATTGAGATTGTTAAAAAACCACTGGGTGGATTTTTCTCATTCTAGGGTGGTTTTGCTCACACACTGCCAACACACATTTATGGTCAAACACCATGTAAAAGTGAATTTTTCATAATAGGTGCCCTTTAAGGCTGAACCATTGTAGTCACATTGACAATTTTAACAATGTATTTACTACTTTTCTGGACCTTGAATTAGGGCTGGGCGATATATCGCATGCGACTGTCATGTGCATTTCGTCAGTAAAGCCGGTTCCCTGATTACCGCTAAATCGCCATCATCTGCTTTCAAATGGAGCGGCATTTAATAGACAGAGCCGTAGATCACTGACAAGCTACGCAATATCGCGTTCATTATCGAAGGCGATTCATCTGCAATAATGAACGCGATATTGTGTAGCTTTTCAGTGAACTACGGCTCTGTCTATTAAATGGCGCTCCATTTGAAAGCAGGTGATGCCGATTTAGCAGTAATCAGGGAACCGGCTTTACTGACGAAATGCGCGTGACAATCGCATGCGATATATCGCCCAGCCCTACCTTGAATGACGGTAATTACATTGATTTCTATGAGAGATAAAAAAAATCTCTTGGATTTCATCACAAATATCTTAATTTGTGTCCCGAAGATGAACAAAGGTCTTAAGGGTTTGGAATGACACGAGGGTGAGTAATTAATGACAGAAAATTCACTTTCGGGTGAACTATCCCTTTAAATTAACAGTCAACAGCCAAACTTATTACACCTGACAAGCTGGCACCATCTTAAAATATAAAGAGCGTGAAAGAGTTTTAGTGTGCGCCTCCAGCAGTTTCTCACTTTAAGTGAGAATGTAGGTGTATGCTCGTATTTTCAGAGAAAACACATTGAAATATCAGTTTAACTTAGAATCACCCTCGCCTTCCTTCATAAAACTGTCCATCAAGAGCGCAATCCTCAAATGAGCACACCAGTGCCTTTAAAACCAACTCGAGCAGAAATCACGCAAGCCTGTTGGGCTTAAATAACACAAAATAAAGTGACAGAACATGGGATGACAGAACACAGGAAAAAAAGTGTCAATTACCTCCCCATAAAGGGCAAAGCTAAAGATCACCATCTCAATGAAGACGAGGTTTCTAGTGTTAATGCAAGATATTACTTTCCGTTCTACAAGATAGTGATAGCTTCCTCTTGTCTCTCGCAGACAGACAGTTAAATTACTATTCTCAGAGCTGACTGGGTCCAGTAGAGAAATCAGCCTCTGGGCTACATGTCTCATGCTTAAATCCTAAACCCTCATTTCCGTAGTCTTCATCACTGCACTTCCCAAAAGACACACTCACTGCCACTGAGACAGAGGCAGTTAAATAACTTCTGTTTCTGAAAGAACAAGCTAAACAATAATGACCTTAGTCATAAAATAAAATAATATTATACAAAATAAAAGTCTTATTGTTTTTATTATTATAGCCTGGAATAACATATAAAATGAATGTAAGGAAAAGAGAATTTCTAAATTTATATATTATATTATATTATATTATATTATATTACATTTAGGGCTGTCAAACGATTAATCGTGATTAATCGTATACAAAATAAAAGTTTGAGTTTGTATAATATATGTATGAGTAATGTGTGTAATTAATATGTATATATAAATACACACAAATTAATGCATATATTTAAGAGAAATATGTTATTTATGTACAAAAAAATGTATTTATATATAATATAAATTATATGTGTTTGTATTTATATATACATAATAATTACACACAGTACACCCACATATATTAGGCAAACTCAAACTTTTATTTTGTATGCGATTAATCGTGATTAATCGTTTGACAGCCCTAATTACATTATTTTTTAAATTTTTTTATATTATATTATATTTTGCAGTATTTCCATTCAATAACCCGTCTTTCTCCCTAAAATACCCTGCTTTCTCTCTACTGACTCTTTTTATCAAAGATGTAAGAAAGCTGAATTTAATAATTCATTACTGACAGACATCTAAAAAGGTTGTGCTGTCTATGTAAGCAGTGACCAATGATGGTTGTAAAATTATGTGCAAGTGTTTCGAATTAGGTGAGAACAGTCATTAAATCAAGTGGATTGATTAATGCCCTATTGGAGAGAGAATCCATTCTGTATCCCCACAGGAATGTGTTTGTGGCCACCCGCAAGGTCCAGTGCTACGTCCATTAACTATAGCTCCCTCTGCTGGTCATGGTGCAGTGAGGTGAGAGTCAAGCCAACACAGCACCCACACACACACACACACACACACACTATCCCCTACCCCTAAACAAAATACCTTCAGTTTTTAAAACCATAAATGAACTTTCAAGGTGTTATATGTGGATTTGCTAGCTTCTGCCAGTTTGCTAACATTGACCACCTACCCTCGCTCCAAAACTAGCAAACTTGGGCCACTCCCCTCAATCTTTTATACAGCTTAAAAAGCCTTGGAATTTCTCAGGACACCTATTTCAGTGATATCTGTCAGGCTGAAGGGCCATTTTATGTGTGCTATTCAAAAAATCAATTGCAACACCTTTAATCACGCTTGAATCCCCCTAAAAATGAATGAACAATTGCGCCTCTTCAACGTCCACTCAGAAATCCACATACTTGAAGTCTAACAAAACATAAAATAAATAATTGAATAAATGTGTCATCAAGTATCACGGCTTCTTCTCCAGGAAGAAATCATAAAGCATGCAAAAGCAGCAGGCCCGCTGGGCTCTAAAAAACACAGATTCGCTCATGCAGACCCAGAAACTATCCGTCCAGATATTGACATTCACAGCACTATGATTCATCTCTCCCTCTCTATGCTTGATATGGTAATAATACACCATCTCCTCTCTCAGCCTACCCCTCTTCAATTAATTCAAATCCAATTAACTCTCCCACTAGCTTAACGAATGACTAATTCAATTTACACAAAACAAATAAGCATTGGATGGCGCCCTTATCATCGCTTCCGTGACATTCTTTTTTTTTTTTTTTTTCAAATCCCTGAAAATCTGCGGAGGCTGAGGTTTATTGATGCCCCGTTATCTTGTTAAATCAAATCAGTGTGACATCCAATGTAAACTCAAGCCGATAAGGACGAACACACGGGAACATCGCCAAACATGCGCACATACAGGCCACACAGAAAACCTCTCAAGCTCCTCCAGGGCAAACAAGTCATGGCATTTGACAGCACGGGTTTCTGTAGTATGAGTCACTGACAGCGTAAAGCCTCACAAAACTGCCAGTCTGTTTTATTAGATACCTACAGTTATCATCGTAAAGTTGTTTACATGCTCCTGTCAATTTCAAACATGCCTCAGGCTTCAAGCCTATTTCCAGGTTACAATACATTTAATTCATAGGCGTTTCTTATTTAGGAAGGCTGAATAGTGGATGTAAGATGTCAGTTCCTACAGGTGTTCTAGCAGAGTAACCACAGGTGTACTTCATTACGTAATGCTGGCATTTGACAACCACAGTGTCGAAAATGTCTTTTAAATTCAGGGTATGTTTATACGACAACAATGTACTAAAAAGGAAACGTTTTTTCTTTGTACAAATGACAGCGTTATCAAAACTATCTCTGTTCACACGGATCGCTTTAAAAACGCTGTATTACGCATGCCAGACAAGTAGTAAAAAGTTTTCTGTTTTTGGTTGAAAACGGTGTTGTGTAAACAGCCTCTTAATCATTATGTCATTGATAAGTTTTATTTAGTCAATTTTTCCTCTGGCATATAATTTTGATAACAGAATTTTATGAACTTAAAGGGTTAGTTCACCCAAAAATGAACCCACTTTCTGATGCCCAGAAAGCTACTAAAGACATTTAAAACAGTTCATGTGACTACAGTGGTTCAACCTTAAGTGACGAGAATACTTTTTGTGTGCCAAAAAAACAAAATAATGACTTTATTCAACAATAGTGATGGGCGATTTCAAAACACTGCTTCATGAAGCTTCAAAGCTTTACGAATCTTTTGTTTCGAATCAGTAAATTGATTTCAGTAAACGAGGTTTCGTTACGTCATAAGCGTTTTGAAATTTCAATGGTTCACCACTGGGGGGCTTGACTTTTGCAGTTTGATACACACTCCAAACCATTGATTCGAAACAAAAGATTCGTAAAGCTTTGAAGCTTCATGAAGCAGTGTTTTGAAATCGCCCATCACTAGATAATGTTGAATAAAGTCATTATTTATTTATTTATTTATTGGCACACAAAAAGACTTCTCGTCACTTCATAACATTAAGGTTGAACCACTGTAGTCACATGAACTGTTTTAAAACAATATGAACTGTCTTTAGTAGCGTTCTGGGCATCTGAAAGTGTTAATTATCTTGCTGGCAATGGAGGCCTCACTGAGCTATCAAATTTCATCAAAAATATCTTAAAGGTGCCCTAGAATTAAAAATGTATCTTGGCATAGTTAAATAACAAGAGTTCAGTACATGGAAATGACATACAGTGAGTCTCAAACACCGTTGTTTCCTCCTTCTTATATAAATCTCATTTGTTTAAAAGACCTCCGACAAACAGGCGAATCTCAACATAACACTGACTGTTACATAACTGTCGGGGTGTACGCCCCCAATATTTGCATATGCCAGCCCACGTTCAAGCATTAGACAAGGGCAGGATGTCTGGATGTGCACAGCTGAATCATCAGACTAGGTAAGCAAGCAAGAACAACAAGCGAAAAATGCAGCGGAGCATGAGCATTTAAAGGGGCCGCAGCCTAAATCGGCACATATTTAATGATGCCCCAAAATAGGCAGTTAAAAAAATTACTAAAAAAAAACTATGGGGTATTTTGAGCTGAAACTTCACAGACACATTCAGGGGACACTTTAGACTTATATTACATCTTTTAAAAAGACGTTCTACGGCACCTTTAATTTGTGTTCCGAAGATGAAAGAAGGTCTTACGGGTGTGGAATGACATGAGGGTGAGTAATTATTGACAGAATTTTCATTTTTGGCTGAACTAACCCTTTAAACTTTTAAAAAAGAACATATTAATAAAACAAACATTAAATATAACATTTAATATTCAATTAATATTTCTATGTTATGAACAAATTAATTTAGATCACTTTGATTATATTGTAGATAATGTAAAATTTGTGGAAAAATTGTGGAAAATACACACACACACACACACACACACGCACACACACATAGATTTCAAACTTTCAGCTCAAGCAGATCAATCTCCTATTTACCAGTCATTAAAATAATACATTTTTCAATGTTTTTTCTTACAAAAGAAATTAAACTTTCTTCAAAACATTAATTAGTTGTAAGATCCAAAAGTTATTTATATACAGTATATGTGGATTTAATAACTGTAAATAAAGTGTAATACAATATTTAAATATTTCATTGACCATTTCAAATACATTTTTGGACTGAGTAACATTTTTGTTTCCAGTTAATTCTGTTAATAAGCATTCTTTATTAGTTACTCTTGCTACAAAGTTATTGGAATATTAGAGATCAACTCACCCTCACATATCATTGGACGGATTGCTACAACAATTTTTTTAGTTGTAAATACTATATTAATATTTTGCAGTGCAATTTTTTATATTTTTGACAAAAGTAAAAATGTTCAAATTGTCATGGTCATTTTTTTTTTTTTTTTTTTTTTTTTTTTGTGTCAGAGATAACTTTTTTTCCCCCTTGTATACTTTTTGAAAACCAGACAATTTTATGGTAAGTGAGACATTTAGGTTAGAGTTATTTTAGTGGCAACTTCAAATCTTTTAAAAACTAGAGGTATATTAATTCCAATAAAAACGTCAGTACAGCAAGAATCAATGCACATAAGGCAAGAAATATTCCTTGGAGCCACATCAGCTCATATTCAGGTAAGGGGCTGATTCCCCCTAAAGACTGAAATCCTAGAAGCTCTGGTTTAATTCCTACTGTACTGTAGCAATAGTGACAGATCAGCCCTTCGGCCTGGATTGAAAACTCATAATTAATCTCGTCTTTGGTACGAGGAGCGGGTCAGCCTGGCCTCTGGTTCGGGATACGACTGATTGATAGCAGCCCTGCTTGTGCTCTCCAGGCTCTGATCAGATTTACTGTGTGTAATTGAAGGTTGGACTCAAGTACTTCCTCCAACCGCGACCAAGAGGGTTTCTGCCACCGGGTCTCCTCAGAGCCAAAAGTGGTGAGTGATTTGTGAGGTGAACTTCTATTGCTCTGAAAAGTGCCTTTACGGTGACTCGGCGTATGCATACGAAAAAAAATCCCGGAGTACAATGCTTTTACACATCGGAACAAAGTGGCTCATTCATACAGAAGCTCACTTTCTTTCTGATGAGGTGAGCTCATAAATAAAAGAGGGATGAGAGCGAAGGGAGGAAAAGCGGGCCTCCCCACTGAAAGGCGACGAGGGAACGGTGTTTGCTTTCCAGCTAAAGGCGAGTGCATACAGGAAATGCCCCACGGCTTGACATGTGTTTTCTCACAGTCGCTAAGCCTAGGAAAACAAAGAAAAGAAAATGCCATGAAAGAATACAAGACAATGGAAAGATCACTGTCACACACGCCTGTCCTTTAAGGACGAGACGGTCGTGAAGGAAAACACTGCAACAAAGACAACAGTCGCGGCTATGAATGGCCTCTCTTTCAGTTCTTCCCTCAATTCCTGTTGAATAAGTCAGGCCTGTCAAAGATAAGATTAATAAAACACAGACGGGCCTGCAACTCACATCGAAGAGAGTGACGGCGTGATTTTTCCGACAGGTTGCTGTCTGCTGGGGCTTTGCTCTGATCTTCAGAAGCCGTTGGAAGCGATTCGTTGAGGTTTGACTCGGCCGGCTGGATCCTGAATCATCAGCGGCAATCTTCTCTTATCCAGATCTGACCCCTAGTAAAAACTTTCTGCTGCTGGTTTATATGACCTAACTGTGTATTTTCAAACAAACAATGGCTAGTATTATGCAATAAGTGTTGCAACAGAAGGAAAACATGGGTGGTCTGTGTTCAGTCATCAATAACTGTACTGTATTCACGGAATGATCAATGGTTTGTTAATCTTGCTGATAATGCTGTGAGCTACAACCCATGGTAGAATAATCACAGTGACTTTATGTGTAAGACACTTCAGCTCAACTGTTTAAATCAAACTTCAAGCTGTATCAACTTGAGAAGTATGTAAATAAGTGACATATATAATGGAAAATCTGTAGTTGGAGAACAGAGAGATTGAAATATTACCTAATTTATGGTCCCAATGGTCCCCCAAATCAAAAGAACCCACCCCTTGTCTCTGTGAGTCTGATGTGTTATAAAAGTAGTTGAGGCATCATTAAATATCTGTAGGATGATGAGGGATGATTTAAGCATTCTCCTAACGCTAAGAATGAGCAATAGTAATAGTGATGGTTGTGTTAGCAAACATGCATTACAATATAGAGCAGCTCTATATACATCATATCCATCATTATTCAAATGACAGAGAGAGACAGATAGTGGATGACATGAGAACAAAAGTGTAGAGTGCTGTGGTGATAAGAGATGCAATTTTAGTTCATCTGCTGTAGTTGCTGTGAAGCATTTTCCAACAGATACCTGAGCACAAACATAAGGCTTAAAGGGGAAGTTCATTCAAAATTACGAATCTGTCATTATTTAGTCAATCAAATGTTCCAAACACGCAAGTCGACGTTCACAGAGAATGTGTTTTTGCATTTAAAAGTGCTGCTTTCCAAAGTTTTTCAATGTAAACATGCTAGATGGACGTGTTTGACCATTGAGCCTGTGTCTTTGGCAAAATTCTAGATCTCTTTTTCCTAGATTTCCACAAGTCTAAAGGTGTGGCCACACTGCACTTTTTGCCCCATTGACGAATGTGAATGTGTCATACCGAAACGCAAGCTTTCACATTTCGCTGCATTCTAAAGTTCAAGTTTGGTGAACTCTGACCTGCAAATTCGCATCACGTGAAGATGTGCGACCAGCAGAAGTTCGATTCGTCATGGTATTTCATCTTGGCTGAATTAAAAGAATGCCATTTTTGCAGTAAAGATGAGTAGATTGTATATTTCATGTTTTTTAAAAAAAGACGCTGTAGACCATGACGTCATATCATGACTGTTGCAGTATCCAGTGAAATGACCTAAGGTGACAAGTCTAACACACAAAAGGTGAATATGTGAAGAATATGCTGGCTACTATTTTCAATGTAATGAAAATGAATGTGGACTGAGATTGTCAAGCTCCAAAAGACACAATAAAAATTTCATAAATGTAGTTCACATGACTTGTGCACTGTATCCCAAGCCTTCTGAAACTTCAGAATCACATGCCTTTCACTAAACAAATCATTCTTTTGAGTCAGATCTTTTCAGTTAATCCTTTGGTTCAGTTTGCAATAATGGTTTGAATGATTCATTCTACTTTATAACTAAATAAGACAAGGAATTGAATATAGCAATCGAGTCGTAAGAGTTGTAAGTATTCGTTAGTAAGAAACTTTTTTATACTTAATAATACTTTTATGGTGCTTTTGGTCATTTTGAAGCTTGAAAGCGCTTTTACATTCCATTCATTGCAATTGCGTGTAAAAGGGCAGGAAGAACATTTAGCAAAATATCTCCTTTTGTGTTCCTCAGGAGAAAGAATGTCATATGGTTTTGGAACAGCATAAGGGATGAGTAAATGATGAGCACATGTAAGCATTTAAGTTTTGAAACAACCACACAGACAGACAGACAGACAGACAGACATACACACACTACTAAAAATCAAAATAATCATGCGATCAGTTCCTGTGAACTTTGAAATATCCCCAGTTGGAGACAGGTCTCATGATAAGCACCTGGCTGACAAATGCGTGACCTTTTGTTCTTGATGAAACGATTTGGTTTTGGTGCCGCAAATCTTCAGAACTCCGGCCTCCACTTCCTAATAGCACGCTCAATTGACCTTCACATAATCAGGGGAGTCATCCGAGCTTCCAGCAGCACAGCTTCACTGCACTCATTACACAAACCGAAGGGCTCCTGCTTTTTTACTGTCGTTTCTACTGGTAAAAGTGTGTAATACTTAACTTCCGTTTGACCGACACCGTTTGTGGGTTCATTCCGGTTGTGATGGAAATCTACGGAGAGGAAGAAACACTATACATTGACAGAATTGTGGAGAGAGGCCAATATGCACCGCTTGAACTCAGACAAACCTGTCATACCCAGTATGTCCAACAGATGGCAGTGTTAAGTCTGTTCAGTCTGTTACAGGGTAACGTGAGGTGGTGATTCTCTCTGAACACTTCAGATTATGGTGTGCAGAGACACAGCCTCAAAGGAAAGACGAGTTTTATTAAAGGAATCATCTAAAAATACACCTTTCCCGTCTCTAAAATGATCAAGCTCTTCAAATATCGGCAGCAGTGCACTGCTGTGTACGCAGACAGACAGCAGTCAGTAAGCAGACAGATAGTCTGACAGGCTCTAATGGCCTCAGAGTCAGCAGTTATTTACTCTCGCCATCGACTGACTCGCTTATTTTAGAGAGCCAAATCAATCTTTCTCCTGCCAAGCTGGCACAAGTAACATGGACAACTTGGATGTTTAATGTAAGGTGCAAATCCTCAGCTTACACAATATTGTTTGCTTACATAGAGTGACAGGAACGTTTTACACAATCTGTATGAAAAATATATATATATATATATATATATATATATATATATATATATATATATATATATATATATATATTCAAGCTATATATATAGCTTGAATTCAGGTTGATTGGGATACTTTTTCCAATTCACTATATATATATATATATATATATATATATATATATATATATATATATACATATATATTTAGCTCCCCTGCCTCCAAAATGTTACTTTAACCCTTGGGAATGGATGGATGGATGGATGGATGGATGAAAGATAAATAAAATTCCCTCTTAGTTGTTATTATTTAAAAATGCGCTTGATGCACAGAGCTTAAAACATCCCTCGTGCTCTCAAAGCGTAAGCAAATCTGCATTTTCCACAGTGGAAAATCTTCAGTCAGGAGTGACTGGGCTTATTTTCTTTTTCGCATGACTCACAAGATACTAAAGCAGGCAGAAACAAAGTGATGCCTCTTATTTTACTGAATTTCCCCAGAGGGATCAATAAAGTCCATCTATATGTCTATCCATGCCAGAGCAGCTTTATGAATCATGACACATCTCATTCCCTTAGGACTAACGTGAGGTGGCTACAAGATGTCTGATGTTCCCCAGGGATCTGATCACATGTATACAATACAAATAAAAGGCAGTCATGCTGAATAAAGCCCACTGTTGCTGACAAAGGCATTTTGACAATCAGTATACCTTTAGTGGTTAAATCAGGATATAATGTAATTTCTTTCATGGATAAATCTCATGAACGTGCTCAGGCTGCATTTCACCAATAATAATAGTAATAAAATAGGTTTTGCATTGTGACATTATTTTCATAACAATTAAAATACAATTTTAAGAACTATTAGTGTTAAAATTAGAACAAATCTTAAAACAAATTTCTTATTTCTTTCTTTTGATTTTGATGTGTGTAATGTGACTGGGATATGGGACTGGGATTTATCCATGTGTCAATTTAGTAAGAAATCTTTCACTAAGCACATAAATGTATACTTAATTGAACAGCCACGGGTCTGACTCATGTCTCTAACAGGAGTTTTAATGGGCTGAGTGAAGGTCATAAACAGGTTGACCTTTGGCAGAGCCACACGCACATACTCTAAATTATATATTAGGGGTCTAGATATTGGTTTCCACCCTCCTTTCTAATTTTATTTTACTGTCACAGTGGAGGAACAAAGGTCAGTCTTTCACATACCATCTGTCAGGATGCAATCTTTAAATCATTTTGAAACCCTTCCACTCTGATATGTGATGTTCTACATGTCATGATCTGTGTAGGCCCACCTGTAGTACAATACGGCCAGTATCAACTTTTCAGCATTAAAACAACAGATACTCTCCTACTATTCAAAATCAACAGGCTTTGTCAGTGTTGTGGCTTAGCAGTTAGCACATGTGCTCCAAAACACTGAGATGTGGTGCTCATGTCGGCTATAGAAGAATATGGGGAAATGCTGAAAACCATTTCTCATCATTAAGTCATTTGTATGAGGTATCATAGAGCTTGAGCTAAACAAGTCATCCACATATTTGTCAGGAGGCTTTCTGCATATAATGTCTATAAAAATTATGATACATTCGCTTTTACATTTAATATATAACTATGACGGTGAATGATCATAATTACTTTTGCGCATTATTTATACTGAAGTGATAAACAGCGCGCTACCGCATTTGTGCATACAATTGAAGAATGCTCACTACGAGCACAGTATAACGGCTGACAGGACAGGACAGCTAGTTTTGAAAATAATGTTAGAATAATTACATTGACATAAAGCCATCTCATCTGACCAAAGATACTGAATCAGGACAAAGCATTTTTCTCAGGCAGTTTTTACTTAAACTGCGTCTGAAAGAAGTGTCAACAGCTTTCATGCATGTCTTTCAAAATAAATATTGCATCAGAAAAACATTGAATTACGTTTGTTGTTGTTTCTTTGATTGCACACTCCACGACCCACTCAAAAAGGGTCTTATGACCCAAGAGTTGAGAAACACTGCTTTATGCTTCTTATTCATTAACACCATGTAATCCAGTTTAGCAAAATACCAAGTGCATTGAAATAGCACTGCTGCATATATATATATTTTTATTTTTATGCAAATGAGTCTTATACAATATGCCTTATTTACAAGGTAGCACTGTTATAAAAAATCAGAAAACAACAACAGCAGAAAGTACAACAAAATGAAACAAAGCAAAACAACAGAAAGTGAAACAAAATAAAATGGAACAAAATGAAGCAATGTAAAACAAAACAAAACAAAACACAAAAAAACTGCAGAAAGTAAAACAACACAGCATAAAAGAAAACAGAACAAAACAAAACAAAAAACAAAACAAAACAAAACAAAACAAAACAAAACAAAACAAAAAACAAAACAAAACAAAACAAAACAAAACAAACGTTTCATGCCCTCTGTATTTCTTTCTGTCTGAACAGTTAGTCCTGTCAGGAAGCTTTCTGAATCCCAAACACAGCTCTGCAGAGGCAGCCATCTGAGTGCTTCTTCACTGCAGGTGTAATGAAGAGGTTGAGAGAGGGAGAGTGGAGGTAATGAAGTGCCTTTGAACGGCGCACAGAACCCGAGCTCTGTTCATCAAGTATATCTCTAGTCTTGGGCTATTACAGATACATTAGACCAAAAGTGCCTGATCGGAGATGCGGTACAAACTCACAAAGTCAAAGGACGCACAGCATCTAGTATAATAGCACATATTTCAGTAAATAAAATCATAAATCAGGCTAAGTATTACTGATGTTTCCAGACTCTGTTTAGGAAGTATTGATCAATACTTTGTATATAATCTTGATCTGCCCCAGAACTTCTTAATCATGAAGATAAAATTCTGTTATTTATTTATTTATTTTCATCCTTAATGTGAATGCAAGGGAAACAATGCTGCTAACTTGAGGTATTTTATACTTTTAGAAGCACTTTATGGCTGTTACTCATACAACTTTCATACACACAGCAAAAGCATTGAAAAAACAAAACAAAACAATAATATCATATTATTAAAGGATTAGTTCACTTTCAAATAAAATTCTCCTGATAATTTACTCACCCTCATGTCATCCAAGATGTTCCTATCTTTCTTTCTTCAGGCGAAAAGAAATTAAGGTTTTTGATGAAAACATTCCAGGATTATTCTCCTTATAATATTTTTTTCGTAAGTAGAATAGGGAAGGCGTAGGACATACAGCGTAAGCTTTTTGAAGAATACGAAAGTGCGGTTTTGGCGGAACCAATTGGAAGGCGGTCATTTGTTTATATAAAGCATATACATTTACATTTTTTTTCCAAAATGACCGATCGTTTCGCTAGATAAGACCCTTATTCCTTGTCTGGCATCGTTTAAAGCCCTTTGAAGCTGCACTGAAACTGTAATTTTGACCTTCAAATGTTTGGAGGCCATTGAAGTCCACTATAAGGAGAATAATCCTGGAATGTTTTCATCAACAACCTTATTTCTTTTTGACTGAAGAAAGAAGGACATGGACATCTTGGATGACATGGGGGTGATCTAATGGAATTATCTAATCCTTTAATGATAAAAAATATATTTTTGACTATTTTTTTTATTTTATATTCTATTCATATTGTATTTTAATATTTACATTTTAATGCACAACCTCATAATAATGATGCAGGTAACTGCCCAAATCATATTCATGATAAAATGAAACTAAGGAGCAGAAACTACTGGTGGCTGAACTGCATTTTTAGATTCAGGCTCAATCTGTCTCAAAGCTTTTATATTCGTTTAGCTTGTGTCTGGTGCTTAGGTCTCACTTTTGGTGGAGCTTCCTCCATGTCAATTTGACTGGCACCCTGCACTTAAGCTGTCAGTATTATATGATACTACAACGTTGAATTAGATGCTAGAATCTGCAATGAAACTGTAATTTGATGAGTGTTGGTGAAGGAAAATAAAACGCCCTTCTTTCTCCAAAATCCATTTGCTTCGCTTGGAAACCTCAAGCAGTGCTGGGAGATTTGCTCTGGTTTGTCAAGCCGGGTCATTATTTGGGAGCGGAGGTGCGGAAAGGCCTGTACTGGTTTGGCTGAGGTTGGCGGGCACCCCGCAGACATCGCCAACCAAACGGCAGAGCCACACCACTTCATTCCACTCCACTTTACTTTACCGACCGCCATGTGAGGTTTCCTGTCATCTGCTAGGCACTGTGAGAACGCATTTGTAGAATTTAAATGCCGTATTTCCGGAGATTCTAAATATTCACCCGTTTGTTTACATTATGGGGTGGATCCCTACGCGTATATCCCTCTCAGACTCAATCCGACGCCACAATGTCGGTACTCCTACTGCAGTGGAGCCGGTACATGGTGTGGGAGCGACAGACCGCCGCCCGGCGTGGTGCCTCACACTTCAGCTGCTGCAATCTGGGATCTATGGCATAATTCTACCAGGAAAAGGACCCAATAGAGCTGAAATTGGGCATGAGTTCATCTGGCGAGGAAGCCCTTCTTAACACAAAGTTGCACAGTTTGCTCAGCCATTCATTAAAATGTCACTGTAGGTTAGAAACATGCTAACATGCAAACAGTGAGGCAATCTCACAAGTAGTCTTGGCCTCAGACAACACCTGCATTCCGTTTGACAGTTCAAATTTGATTGGCTGGCTGCTAAAAAACTTGGATATGCAAATTTTTACCAGTCCACCTAGAAACAAATAAGGTATCAGGCTGACACAAGTATAAGTGGGTGGATTTGGGCCAGAATAAACTGCAAAGTAAACCAGACTTTATGCCAGCAGTCAAAATTCTGGTTGTGCAAGACTAAAGACTAGGTTATCTATTATAATATAAGAGACTTTGTGTCATTTTCTGGTTCTAGAAGGTCATTGGAGCAATGTGTTTGAAGCGCCAAGAGAACAGATGTTCAGTCAAAGGTGAGAGCTAACAACTCCAGAGCAGATCGTCAGAGACACGCTGTAGAGTCCATCACAATAAAATGATCTGGCCTACGGCCAAAAAAGACAAAATCAGGGCTGAGGAACTGCATTTTGCACTGTGCCAGGTGTTTGCCTTGGCTTATACTTTCTTTCAGTTGCCCAGACAGCACAACTGTAATACGATTAGGAAAAGTGTCAAGATGCAGGTAGAATTAGGATAGAAAGAGTTCCTGAGATTAGACATGCCTGCATGTATTAAAAGTGCCATCCACTGATATGGACTGGTATTGCTTATAGTTATAGAATCACGAATTCTCTACAACAACAATCTGCAAATGTCAAGGGCTTCCATTTATGATTATCTCCTTCCAAAATTTTAATGACAGCCACAGTACATATTTCCTGTTTTGAGACAGAGAGAGATGCACTACAGTTCAAAAGTCTGGGGTCGGTTGTTTTTAATCTTACAGTGACCAAGGCTGCAAAATAATTAAATAAATAAATAATAATAATAACAACTTAATTTAATATGCTGATTTGCTGCTCAAGAAACATGTCTTATTATGAAAGCGGTTGTGCTGATTTTTGTGGAAACCATTAATTTTTTTGCTAAACAGAAATTTCACACAAAAGCATTTATTTGAAATAGAAATCAGATTTTTAACATTATAAATGCTTTTACTGTCACTTTTAAATGCATCCTATATTAGTGTTGTCAAAAGTACTGACCGCGGTACCAAGTCAGTACTGAAATATTAAAAATGTAATGCTTTGAGCGCTGTTGAGCGGATTCGTAAACACCTCTGATTGGCCTTTGTGTTCACATGCTCAACAGATATGCTTGTGTCAGATCCGTTTGCGTTTGAAAGCAGGCGTCTATCAGCCGATCCCTAATATATCCACTGACAGACACCTGCTTTCAAATGCTCCCGTGTGCAGTGCTTCCCACACATAGACTTTACTTGGGCGGGCCGCCCACGTATAATAACGGCCGCCCAAGTATATTCGGAGACACATTTTTGCTTTTATTATTTTTATCCTCTTATACTTTTATATCCACGCAAGATAATGAAACCATCCGCGATCGATTAACTAGTCGTTTCGTACCTGTTCGTTATGTGTGCGTCAGAACTGTTTACTCCCGCCAACATTCCCACGGGTGCTGGGGCGCTTTCTACAAGCTCGCGCAACAGATCTTCAGACTGCTTCAAAGTGATTCTCAATCAATGAAAAGCGCAGAATTATGCCAAGTGATTGCTAATGAACTCAAGTTGATGAATTATTACAAAGTCTACTTTATGGCCTTTATAAAAAATGTTTTAGACGATTGTAAGAATCTGAAGGATCAGCCTGCAATAGTACAGACATTTCAAAATAAGAGCCCCGGTGTATTTCGGGCTTGTTTATAATTAAAAGTCACACGCTAAGTTTTTTCTTTTTCTTTTGGGCATTATTGGTATTTTGGTTACACTATAAATTGTATTTAATTTGATTTCTATTTAATTCATAGTAAATTATTGTAGTCTCCCCACAGAAAGAAAAGACTAAGAACATTATTTGACACATATATTATTCATTTTATAAATTTTACTAGTAAAATCTGTGTCCCATTCACTGAGAGAGACACTATATGACAGCAAGGAGAACATAGGAAAATGTGAACCATTTAAATGCTGTAATTTTGCATAATTTACAATGCATAATAATGCATAATATTAGTATGTAATTAAATGTAATGTGTTATTTAATTCAAATTAATTTTTAATAAATAAAAATACTGTTAAAAATCACACATTGTTTGTTTGTCACATGTAGTAGACCATTTTTGTGCCGTGGGTAATAGGAGGATTTTTCGCCCGGCTACCACCGCAAGTATATTTCAAACCTGTGGGAAGCACTGCGTGTGTATCTGTGTAAGAGCTCGGTGAAGAGTGCCACCGATGTCTATTTACAACATGTTTTTGAAGCATTGATAATTGTAGCCAATCACAGACATATCTGATAAACGCGTGAACACAATGGCCAATCAGAGGTGTTAACAAATCCGCTCAACAGCGCTCAAAGCGTCACATTTTTTAAATTTCGGTACTTTTGACAACACTATGCTGTATAAAAGTATTAATTTCTTTCTTTCAAAAAAAAATACTAATCCCAAACGTTTAAACGGTAATGCATACAGTCATAATTATGAGATATTAAGTTGCAATTGTGAGATATGAAGTAAAAAAGAAATAAAATTGCAATTATGAGTCATAATTAACTTCATAGTTACATATATAAACCTGAATAGAATCATTTTAAATTAAACTCAAATGTTTATTTCTCTTTTTTTACTGTAAACATAGTTCTGCAGTTTTAAAATAGCATTTATTATTTCGCACTGATTAAATAATGTAGGAATAAACTGCGATTGAGCTGATGATTTCCGACTAGTTGCTTTATAATTCTTATAATTATTTCTCTCAAATTTTTTGTGGACCCTGTAGCTTCCTCTTGCAACACCCTGAGGGGTGCCCAGTTTGAAAATGATTTCTATTAAAGGGTCATGAAAAATATAAAAATATAAACAACACTCATGTGCTAGTTGTGCTGAGGGAAACATACACACGGCTCGCGTGTCCGAACACAGAGGTGAATGAACAGTTTGTGACATTTGATTCTCCGCTGTAATGCGATCTCATGCAAACATATTTTCCATTTGTGCTGGTGGACAACAGCAAAACAATCCACATGCACCAAAACTTCAGCTCTGGTCGCGTCGCAGGAAAACACATTTTTGTGTTGTAGCACTGAGGAAACGAGCACCCATGTCTCTGAAGGACAACAATAGTACGGTAGTACACGATGACGTCAGATTTTGTGACGTTGCTCCGACTTTGCTTCTCAAACCAGAAGACAGAAATCGCTCTGAAAAATGCCAAAATAACTAATTTCAACTTATGAACATTACAATTTTTGGTGTTTCATGACCCTTTAAATTATCTCTCACACTATTAGAGGCACATGAGAGGCACAACATCTGAAGTTTGCATTCAAACATCCTCACAGGTTTCTGTGCTTAACCCTTCGAAACGCGAACATTCTAAAACAGCCCATTTTCTTCACCAGCACATCAAGTCATGAAACATATCCCACATGGAAGGAAGCCAAACACAACCTTAACCACCTCTGTGCTTCAAAAGACCCCGCGCTAAATGTTTAAATAGAAAACTGATGCAGTGTCACCAGGAGACAAGTTATCACGTTTCTAAGGCCGAGACCAGGTAAGGGCCGGTGGTAAATCTTCAGGAGACGCCGGGTTCAACAAGTCAGAATGAGAGCGACATTGTGTTTGCAGTGGAGGAGGACGATGAGGTACAACCGCTCGTTTTATACTTCAGAGGAGAAACCAGCCTCCCAGGGTTCCAGGAGAACGGACTGGAAAAGGTAAGGCTACGTACGGCCCATGGCTTGATTTATACCTCCCTCCTTTCTACAAGGCTATTAAGGGTAAGACAATATTTTCATATTGTTTTATTAAACACCATGAGGGCTTATTTATTACCCTAGTCCCCAGATGGCCATAGCTGAGGCTGCAGTCATTTACAGGGCCGTGCCCTACTGAAAAGGCCCATTGAAGCCCCATTAGGAGGGAAAAGCAAGGTCTAAATGGATATACTACATTAGGCTGGCCTGTATGATGATGCCATATGGGTCATGTGAGTTTTATTTTTGACATGTCAGCGAAAGATTCCCACTTTGTCCATCATAACTGACATATAATAGGCTTCATATAAGCTTTTTATTTTATTTTTTTAATTTAGGATTTAACATGATATGAGTCAGAGCATTTTCTTTGAGGGAGAGCCAGAAATGGCATATTAAATCAAATGGTAAAACATACATCAACAACAACTTTTAAACCCAAATATGGGGAAATATAAATCTTGCACTGCAAGAGTGGCCTGCGGTAAGACCTCTGTACTAAAGGCAATTCCTCTAAGACCGATTACATAATATAACAGACTTGAAGGACTGTTTCAGGCATTGAAAATCAACTGATCCCAGACATATAAATAAAGTAGCTGTGACAGCTAATAATCCAGAATCAGCAACTATTAATGTCAATTAGTTCATATACTTAGGCACATCAAGAAGAGCATAATGAAAGCATATACTCTAATAAATCCCTCTCACCTCTCTATTATACACTCACCCGCACAAAGATCTATGCCAACTTATTTTAATGATTCATAAGAAATTAGCATGCCGGCAATTAGCACTTCCTGAATCATTCATGTTCTGTGCCCTAGGACAATCTCACTGTCATTCCAGTCAGCTCATTCACTCCGAATGGTAATTTATGTGTGAGCTTACAGTTCTGAGTATAATTTATAAAAAAAAAAAAAAAAAAACAAAAAAAAAAAACATATAAAACATGGACATGGAAACAGCATAAAAATGTAAAGGCAATTCCAATGAAATCTTTAAATTACTCTGGAGAACCATCATAGCTTATGAATTTGGTATCATACACTAGCATGATTTGGTGCTCAATAAACATTTCTTATTATTATCACTGTTGAAAACTGCTGCAACCAATAATCAATAAAGCTCCCTCGTGGTGTTAACTGATAGCGAAATGCACACTTTTCTCGGATTCCAACCCCCAGCTGCCAGATCTGTCACCAGTCCTTGTCCCGGGACCTTATTATTTACAAATTAAGCACCACCGATAACATATTGTCTTCTGCAGGTTTTAATAATGTGGCACAAAACACAGCCAGAGGCTTACTGAGAACAGAAAGTAGGTGAGAAAAAAAATCCACAGCGAGAAAAAGAGAGAAAGGGGGTGGATGGAGGGAGGAGGCTCATCATGGAGAGACAAAATGAAGAGCCTCCTCCTTTGGCCCTGTTCTCCGCATCAAACGATTGAGCCACCCCACTGAATGCCAGAGCAACACTCCTGTCAAAACAACTCACCACCTCGTTCATGTACAGAAAAAAGAGGGATACAACAACGAGGCAACCATATTTATCCCTCACAAAGCTCCGAGACACAAAGGCCATCTAACCCTGTCAACAACCGAGCAAATCTCTTTAAATTTCCAGGGTCTTTCATGGGCATCTTTTAATAGCCTAGGCATTATTCTGCGAGGCTGGACAGACAGGTGTGTGAAAAAGATGAAAAGGAGACGAAGGTCTAGCCGACCGCATGCTCTACACTGGCAAGCCTGTCATATTTCCTGTTGTACTGACAGATCAGAAGGTGCAGAGACATGCTCCTCCTTGTCTGGGACCAGAGCAGAAACAGCTGCCACTGTTCTACAGATGAGCTCTGTCAGTCACCAGCGCCTGCTGCCTGTCATTGTCAATACTACATCTGCAACAATCACAAGGTGGCAGTCAACAAATATATGTACTGTGCATTTGTGCCAGTGTGTACATGATGTTTTTCTGTTTTTGTATTTTGACACATCAACACAATGTAGGTTGCAGGTTGCACACCAATCAGGCATAACATTATGACCACTTTCCTAATATTGTGTTGGTCCCCCTTTGCTGCTTTGACCCCTGAAGGTCTGCTGTGGTATCTGGCACCAAGATGTTAGCAGTGGATCCTTTAAGTCCTGTAAGTTGCGAGGTGGGGCATCCATGGATCGGACTTGTTCCACAGATGCTTGATTGGATTGAGATCTGGGGAATTTGGAGGCCAAGTCAACACCTCAAACTCGTTGTTGTGGTCCTCAAACCTGAACCATTTTTGCTTTTTAACAGGGCGCATTATCCTGCTGAAACAAGCCACAGGCACCAGGGAATACCGTTTCCATGAAAGGGTGTACATGGTCTGCAACAATGCTTAGGAAGGTGATATGTGTCAAAGTAACATCCACATGGATGGCAGGACCCAACTGTCCAAAGCATCACACTGTCTCCGCCAACTTGCCTTCTTCCCATAGGTCATCCTGGTGCCATGTGTTCCCCAGGTAAGCAACGCACACACACCCAGCCATCCACGTGATGTAAAAGAAAATGTGACTCATCAGACCAGGCCACCTTCTTCCATTACTCCGTGGTCCAGTTCTGATGCTCATTTGCCCACTGTTGGCGCATTTGGCGGTGGACAGGGGTCAGCATGGGCACCCTGACTGGTCTGTGGCTATGCAGCCCCATACGCAACAAACTGCGATGCACTGTGTATTCTGACACCTTTCTATCAGAACCAGCATTAACTTCTTGAGCAATTTGAGCTACAGTAGCTCGTCTGTTGGACCACACGGGACAACCTTCACTCCCCATGTGCATCAATAGCCGTGTTTCCACTGCCGGGCCAAAGGCTGGCGTGCTAGTGCGTGCCAGGGCCGGTCGCAATTCCACCGTCACTTCCGGGGCTTGATTGTGCCTCTTCGGTGCTTCCTCGGTGCCAAAGGCACGGGTTTTTCGGCCCGCCAAAAACCTTGGTCCAAAGCAGGCCAGCTGGGCTTGAGGCGCGGTCGAGGTGAAAGGCGGAGCTAATCGTAGTCAGGTGATGGTCTACACGCTGAAATGGGTTGGGTTGTGTGACGTTTGATTAAGGGAGGTGTGTTTAAGGGCGGTTTTTAGAACAGCGCTGCGGAGCTAGCGGACCGACAGTGGAAACGCAATTTGATTTTGGCCTCGGTGCCTAAGGTCTGTGGCCATAGGCCCAGCCCGGCACGCTGTTAGCCCTGGCTCGCACTGGCCCGTCAGTGGAAAAGCGGCTAATGAGCCTTGGCCGCTCATGACCCTGTCGCCGGTTCACCACTGTTCCTTCCATAGACCATTTTTGATAGATACTGACCACTGCAGAACAGGAACACCCCACAAGAGCTGCAGTTTTGGAGAAGTTCTGACCCAGTCGTCTAGCCATCACAATTTGGCCCTTGTCAAATATATATACTGTACATATAACATACAACAAAATTACTAAAAATTTAAACTATTAATAAAAACTATAATGGTATCTAAATTATACTAAAATAACACTACTGTGAGCACTGTCTTATACATACACAATGTATTGACTGATAATTATGTACAGGAGTCAGTCAAACCTGCCTGGCCTTGTCATATCCTGATACCATTCCTCTATATCCAATAATTTCCTGTCTCTCTATATTGTCCTATATTGGTGCAGATAAACACAACCTAAAACACACACACACACTTGTATATGTGGTTTATGGGGACTCTCCATAGACATAATGGTTTTTATACAGTACAATCTGTATATTCTATCCCCCTACATTACCTCTACCCCTAAACTTACCCATCACAGAAAACTGTCTGCATTTCTTGAATTTCAAAAAAAACACAGTTTAGTATGTTTTTTAAGCCTTTTGATTTACGAAGACACAGGAAGTGTCCTCATAAACCATGTTTACTTTGTAATACCCATGTTATTATACACATTTGTGTCCTCATAAACCATGTATACAAGAACACACACACAGAGAGAAAGAGAGAGAGCTGATGAACTTGATCTCACAAATCCATGGCAGGAAGAAAAACAAGTGTTTATTATAGATGTTCTTTATAAGTGACAAGCTAATTATGATGCTATTAGCAGAGGCCCATTTAGCCTTGATAGCATCGCTATTGCTAATGAACAACACGGGCGGACCTCTCTTTACCACATCACGACTAATTCAGAAAACTCCATTCCCCCTCTAAAATATGGTCTCTAAAAGTATGGGGTGTGATGACTTGGAACTACAGAAAGAAAAAAGACCTGAATTTGAGAAATAAAAGTAGTCTACTAACGCACTAGAATGAATGAACTGAGGAAGATGGGCCAGGTCGGATTTATGGGTATTGATTTTGGTCGGTTCAGCTACAGGTCACCCTGACACTTATGAGAGGAGGATCAGATAAGACGCAGCACGAAAAGAGCTGCCACGCACTACTAATGAGGGCACGAACTTTGAACTTGTGCCAATCTGAATGCATATTCTGAAGCTTTCAAGAGTGTGGATTCATTTATATTATGGTTTGCTAGTCTGCTGAAAAGACCAGCATTATTTTCCACACTGGTTGAGGCCAGTTTATGCTGGTTGCTGCTAGTTTGCTGCCGATGTAGCTGGTGGACAACCGTAACCATATTGGGGTCAGTTTCCAGTATAACAATGTACAGTAACTCACTGCTAATTACCAACGTACAATGTGGACTATGGAGTAATTTCCATCATTTGAACTACATTGGTTCAACAACATTGGTAGAAGTGTTGTTAATGAAGTCATGCAGGTGGTGGAGTAATAACTTTTGCCACTTAATCGGTCTGAGAATGAATTAATGTCAGATTATTGCTGTAAATAAACATTTGGAGAACTACTTCGACATTTTTGTTTTTGCTTTGTTTTGCTTTATTTACATGTTTGATTCGAATCTTTAAGTCATACTCCAGGGTTCCCCTGAGGATCTAGAGAACTTACGCACATGCAGACTCTTCAAAAACTTTTATTCTCTAGAAAAACTAAAAGAGCTTGCTTCTTTTTCCTCAAGAGCAATGATCTATTTAAGTCCACATGTCATATTAAAAAGAAACTATGCTTCTAACCAGAAATTGAGAGCTGTAGTTTCAACCACACTTTGCTATGCTATTTTGCAAATGTTCCTTGGAACAATGGTTTCAGGAATATCAAGTCAAGTCATATTTATTTATACAGCACTTTATACAATACAGCTTGTTTCAAAGCAGCCTCACAGTAATAAACAGGAAAATAACAGTGTTTATATTGCAAAATACATCAATTGTGAAATAAATTCAACTCTGCTATTAAGCAGCTCTTCAGAACAGTGTCATTGTTCAGCTCAGTTTAGTTCAATGTTCATTCAAATCAGTTCAATAACTGTCAATGTAAAGTTCATCAATTATGAAATGACTTCAAAGGCAGCACTACAGAAGACAATAGTGTTATTATCCAACACAAATAACTTCAACTATTCAATGTTTTTCTCATCCAAAAAAGAAAAAATAAATTGAATCACTGAACTATGTTTGGGAACTTGCGACCATACTTGGCTAACTATACCTGCACCTCTGTTCAACAAAATGCAAAAAAAATGGGTGGAAAAAGACACATATTTGACACATATGTGACAATATAAGTCACATATTTCCAGGGGGTCTTGCGGCATCCGAGCAACTGTCGTTAAGATGAATGGGGATGCTAACAGACAGCTATCTCCAGGTATTACAAACCTCCTTAGGGTGAACCAGCATCCACTGCCATGATCAGACATTGATCATTTGCTCACATTGTGAATCCCACCAAAAAAGAACATGTATGTTGATGAATTTTAATGAACACTAAATGCATAGTTTAACCTTTATAGGGGTGGAGGTGTCTCCCACAACAGGAGAAGTGATTCATGCAGCTCCACGAGAGATTGTCTTACTGTCTGGTTAACAAAGTACAGGCCAGAGGCTGCATTGTGGAAGGTTAGTCGTGGCAAATTTGAAATGACTTGACCTCCCCACCCTTGCCAACATGTAGAACATTCCCTGTGGCGTGTCATCTCTCTGCTGAGTCAGAAACAATTGAAGCATTGTGACAAAAGCACAACTGAAAAATGAAAATAAATTATTACTTCTGTTTGATTTATCTAGGTAATCTGGTCAATATTAGCATGAATACAAATAACAGCTTTGAGACCATATTTGCACAGGAGTTTATTTTATTCAGTTTTATTTCAGATGGAAAAAAAAAAAGTTTGAGAGTAAGTCAGCATACAGTTCAACGAGTTTACGGAAGCTAATTTAGTTTAATTCCAGATCTAGGAAAGAACAAAGCAAGAAATGTAATTTGTCAAAGGACGAGTCCAATTATATTTGTAGTCAATCATGAGCTTCCGACCAGCAGAAAGGCTCCAATAAAGTGTGGAATAGCCCAAAACAGAGAAATTACACCGACTGGATCCTCTAGTTTTGTGAAAGCACTGTTTTTGCTTGGACGTTTGACACACCAGCACAGGGCGAAAAGGGCGGCAATGTGACCTTCCAGCTCCGGCGTCATCAATTTTCCCACTGTTTGATCAAACAAGTTGAAGAAGCAGCCTGCATGGAGAGCTGATACGGCAAAAGAGGTGCCCCATTTATCCCTGCTATGGCACTGTATCATGACAACTAGAGGAACTTAATCTCGTGGTTCACTAACCTCTATAATAGTGCAAGGTTAGAAATCTGAACCGAAGTTTACAAACTTAAACTTTATTCTATCAAGAGCGCTAATGTAAGAAATCCCTAGCATAAATTATTTAAGAGATCTGATTCATCAAGTCTTTCCACTGGCTCCCTTGAGCATCTTAATTACAGTGCATTTATAATGATTTCTGGGATAATGCAGATCAAAGATAAAGAGTCAGAACTGAGGCCTTAAGGGGCATTCACAGCGATGAAATTGCTGAAGTTGGTAGCTAGAAAGCATTCCTACGTGATTACAATATCCAAGTTTATAACATGACGGATCCTTATCTGCACTCCAATTGATCACTGCATGTTGTCATTGCTTGTTTGTATAAATGATTCCACCAATTGTGTTGCCAGAAATCGACAGCTCATTGAAAAAATAGAATTTTTGTGGCGGGACCAGTGATGAAGAAGTTTTTTTATCCTCAATAGAAAGTAACGAAATTACCACATTCAAGGTCCAGAAAGGTAGTAAAAATTGTTAAAATAGTCAATGTGACTACAGTGGTAGTGAACTGCATTCAAGTCTGACAGGGTAGAGAAGAAATTGTTGAATAAAGTCGTTATTTTTGTTTTGTTTTTGTGCACAAAAGTATTCTCATCGCTTCATAACATTAAGGTTGAAGCACTGTAGTCACTATTTTAATGATGTCTTTACCTTTCTGAACCTTGAATGATGGTTATTACATTGCTTTATATGGGGGACAAAAAAAAAAAAAAAACTTGTATTTCATCAAAACATATCTTAATTTGTGTTCCGAAAATGAACTTGCAGGTGTGGAATGACATGATGGTGAGTAATTAATGACGTAAATTTCATTTTTGGGTGAACTAACCCTTTAATTGTGAATTCCCAATGAAATTTGGGCAAAATATTTCTGATCGCTTTGTTGCTGCAAATTGCCATTAGTGTGAGCATCCCTCACTAAGCTGATCCTATAACACAGGATGGGGTGTAAGAGTTTGCTTAGGGTGTGCATTATGACAGGTTTGAAATAAAATCTGAATGTTTAAGTCATCCGCATTGAGCCTGGCGCCTGTAGACATTTGTCAGTCAGACCAGTTTAGAAATGAGTGGAGTACCAATGACATTTGCCCAGTGTTGGACCCATGGGGAAGTCTGGTCTAGTAAGCTGAGGCATTAGTAAACTGAGGCTGTAAATCTATCAGTGCAGAACCACTGTTCTTTGCCTTATTTTCTGTCAGAGTCGTGTGTCTCTTCTTTCAGGCTCTCCCTGAGATGGAACAATATCGTGAGAGATGGAGAGACAAACACGCTCATTTTCCATTGCCTCTGTCTCCCTGTGGTCCCCACATAGTTGTCTAGCCAGAAAGCCACCACATTGTCCATGTGAAGGAGAGGATGAAGATGACTGGAAAGGTCAGAGGAAGCAGTGCGTGTCATCTCGAGAGAAAAACACAGCAAACACTGCAATCACTCATTTAGCATTTCACAATTGACGGAAATGTAGCTAACAGCCCACTGTAGCCTTAGTGAGCTGATGTGATTGACAAGTGACTGAGCAGAACCAATGAACGGACAAACATTACTATAAGTATATTTAGAATGGCATACTTTTTTTAAAGTATTAAGTATGCATGCATAAACCATTTGCAGTATGACAAGCAGATGAAATATCAACTGTAATGTTTAACTTCTTCTCATGACTTGACTGTATACTAAAATATTTTGTCACAAAACTAGATTAGAAATGCAAAATTAATATTTTATTTTACTATTATTAACTGTTATTTATTATGTATTATATTATTATTATTAAATTCAAGTGTTAGCCAGTATACAATATTCTGCTACTTACGGCTGTGCTTAGGATAAATATGAAAGGCAACTGCAATATTCACATACTCCTAATTATGAAGCGCATTAATTGTGTTGTCATGCATATTTGTAAATCCCGATTGAATTGACTTGAACACTGCGGCAGTTACACAAGAGCAAGTTCATGAATATAAACAGAGCATGTTTAAATATCTAAAGCCATATGATTGATCAGAACAGAGGGAAACTACAGAGAATGTGTTTTTCCATTTTTGCAGTAAACTTTTGATCTTTCCCTTTATACCAGCAAATAAATCAAGGGTCTGATCTTGCCTGTGACTTTTCTTATGTAGCTCAGAGCAGAGATGTTGATTGCTTCCATGGATATTTGTTTTTCAAAACACTCTAATCTTACCTGTCCTGTTCAATCCCATCTTACATTTGTCTGGCACAGGCAGTTCAATGCTCAGTGCTTCTAATAAGAAAATGGATACCTTATAGGAAGTATAGGAGGTTAAGCCATGGGGTACAGGTACTGTGATCAATCATACTGTACAAAGATGACAGTTTATTGTGAAACTTAGGCCCGGTTTCACAGACAGGGTTTAGGCCTTAGTTCAATTAGTGCATACAAGTAGCTTTTATAAACAAGCCTTAGGAAAAAAAAAACATAACTGGTGTGCATCTTGAGTCAAAACAATGGCACTGACATATTGTAAGACATGTCAGTGCAAGTTGCTTTCAGCAACATCAGCTCAAACATGCATTTTAGTCTGGAACTAGGCTTAAGTCTTGACTGTGAAATTGGGGGTTAACCTAAAAGTTAATCAAAAAGTTTGAAAAGCCTGCTTAGCAACTGCTTTAAAGTAAACCAGGAAGTTCTTGTAAACCTATAACCCTTTTAACTATCTAAAATATCCTTACTTTTAAAACTGAACCAAAATGCCCTATTGGTGATGGATTAACTTGGGTCCAAGATGTTCCAGGTGATTTCCTACGTGCAATCTGGCATATGTCTAAATTGACATTTGACCTCTTTGACTTTCATTGTATTGACAAAAACAGACATTTCCTCAAAATATATACAGTACAGTCCAAAAGTTTGGAACCACTAAGATTTTCAATGTTTTTAAAAGAAGTTTCGTCTGCTCACCAAGGCTACATTTATTTAATTAAAAATACAGTAAAAAACAGTAATATTGTGAAATATTATTACAATTTAAAATAACTGTTTTCTATTTGAATATATTTCACAAAGTAATTTATTCCTGTGATGGCAAAGCTGAATTTTCAGCATCGTCTTCAGTGTCACATGATCCTTCAGAAATCATTCTAATATGCTGATCTGCTGCTCAAGAAACATTTAATGTGTACAATTGTACAAAATATTTGTGTATAATATTTTTTTTCAGGATTATTTGATGAATAGAAAGTTCAAAAGAACAGTGTTTATCTGAAATCTAATCTTTTGTAACATTATAAATGTCTTTACTGCCACTTTTGATTGATTTAATGCATCCTTGCTGAATAAAAGTATTCATTTCTTTCATTTCTTTTCAAAAAAATAAAAATAAAAATTCTTACTGACCCCAAACTTTTGAACGGTAGTGTATAATGCTACAGAAGCTTTGTATTTCAGATAAATGCTGTTCTTTTGAACTTTCTATTCATCAAGGAATCCTGAAAAAAAAAGTACACAACTGTTTTCAACATTGAAAATAATCATAAATGTTTATTGAGCAGCAGATCAGCATATTAGAATGATTTCTGAAGGATCATGTGACACTGAAGACTGGAGTAACGATGCTGAAAATTTAGCTTTGCATCACAGGAATAAATTACTTTGTCAAATATATTTAAATAGTACACAGTTATTTTAAATTGTAATAATATTTCACAATATTACTGTTTTTTACTGTATTTTTAATTAAATAAATGTAGCCTTGGTGAGCAGACGAAACTTCTTTTAAAAACATTAAAAATCTTAGCGGTTCCAAACTTTTGGACTGTACTGTAGTCATACAAGTTTGGATCAACATGAAATGAAGTAAATGAAAACTATCCCTTTAAAACTGTGCAACTGTGTGATCAAGGAAGTTGAAACTTTCCACAAAAACAACAATCTATAGCATCTACAGGACCAGTTCTTTGTATTTTAGCAAATGTGGTTATTTCGACCCAGATGATTGGCACTTTTCTGGCTCTATATATAGATTCAGTACAGAAAAGTGGAGGAGGAATGCAATTGGTATGGCAGGCCAGATTCAAACCTGCATCCCACAATGATTGTTATGTGTCAAGCATATTGTTCATGCATCCTGAAATTATAACCTGCATCCAGAGCTCTACAATAGCCATAATAGAACAGAATCCCTCCCTGCTCGCTCTCTCTCTCTCTCTCTCTCTCTCTCTCTCTGCACCCATAGTGACGACCCTTATTTCAGTGCTCGCAAGCTCTAGAGTCTCTTTAATTAAATCTGCCTGAGCCTGGCATTGGGCCGTGTGACTCTGGCAGGTGGGCTTGAAATTTCCTCTGTTGCCAAGGTGAAACAATGCGACACTATGTGGGCGCATTCTCGTGATGCGCTGCAAGTGGCATATGGATGTATTAAAAGAGGCCGCGGAGGCTGGCTGTACGACTAACCGCTGCGAAACGGCTGCAGGAGAGATAAGAGGTCCCAGCGCCTCTGCTGAGAGGAAGTCTAGGCCAGTTGATGTTAATTGGATGGAAGAATGAGCATGTGTGTCTTTGGGAACAGGGGAAATGCGTCAGATTTATCATCTCAACAGGAAGTGGAGCTGGTATTGAGTGACTGAAGCTGAATATGAGTTAAACCTCATTTCTGCGCATAGCAGGAGGGACATGCAGTGAACGGGTCTTCTTTGCAAGCAATAGGCAGTAAATTACAGCAAAAAGTTGCATGGCTGCTTGTTCATGAATGAACCTGACAGTAAATGAAAGGATGGCCAAATAAAGGAAAGCGGATTAGCTGGCTTGAGTATGTGGCGTAGTTAGAAAATGGTTAGGATGTTGAGTAGGAAGTAATCAGTGCACTGTGATTGGACCACAGGGCAAGACAACACTTGCTCATTACTCCAAATGTTTATATGATGTTTATTAGCTCATACTGAAGTCATTAGAAGTATTCTCAGAGGGCCTTGACTTCCTTTTCTGCAGGCAAATGAGAAGCTGTTAT
This sequence comes from Megalobrama amblycephala, assembly GCF_018812025.1. Lineage (NCBI taxonomy): Eukaryota > Metazoa > Chordata > Actinopteri > Cypriniformes > Xenocyprididae > Megalobrama > Megalobrama amblycephala. The sequence goes on along the minus strand of NC_063057.1, from coordinate 18,070,992 downwards.
ATTAATAGAAATAATCTTACAATGAACGTCTTCTCCTTTAAACATAAAATAAAAAATAATTTAAAAAATATCAAATTCAAAGTGCATTTTTGAGTAGGTTTTGAGGCTTTGTCAATTTTAACAGCATGTAAATGCTGGAAATCTGAATCCAAAAAGAAGTAATGAAATGTTTATTATGTGTTTTAAGATGTGCCAATTTGCATATTGACTTATCTGATATCATACTGTGTTTACTGAATCATATTAGCAAGAATTATCTCATTTACCCAGTTTTCTAGGTCTTCAGCTCAATGCCATTTAAAAAATTGTCTGCATATCTAAACAGCAGGCTGAGCTTTAAGAGGATTTTTGCATTAAACTGAGTGCAGAATGGAGTTCAGAAAGCACCTGAGGACATGAGGGTGTTTGCCATGCCTTGAGCTCTCGTGTATGAATTAATTAAATTTTCAACAGATGGACAGGAGAATCCACAATGCCTCAGGAAATTACAACCAAGGGCTTTGATTGTAATTTAATATTAAAAACAAGCTAGGTAATGATTTTTGTAGATGTTTTGTTGCTTAAAGGTGTATTCAGTGTTCTGCTAATTAAGAAAAGTTTTACATAAAGAGAAAAAAAAATACTTTTGAGAAACATAATTAAAAGTTGAATGATGAACATAATTACAGATGAAGACTCCAGTCATATCCTTCTTCTAGAAAAGAAAAAAAAAAAACTACTTTATTCTACATGGTTGTCCTTTCATGGGCAACAAAATGTTGACAAGTCGTCTCATGCAATTGACTAATAATAAAGTTACTTTACAAAACAAGAAAACCAAACAATATAACAAGCATGAATCACCAATAATACATGAAAATGGGATTTAATCCATTAGTGTCATAGAATAAGCACCAGTCTTCATGCATCCAGACCTATACTGTATGTGTCAGTAAGTCCAAGACCACTGCGGTGAAGAAGAACTTACTGAGAGAACCTTAAAGGGGACCTATTATGCTAAGTCCACATAACTGACTGTGTTTATGTGAAATTTGTGTGTTTTAACAATCTTGTGTGTATTTGACAGTTTAAGTGCATTAAGATGTGTAAGAGAAATCAGTTTAACCCTCTGGAGTCTGAGGATTTTTGGGGCCCTGGAGAAGTTTTGACATGCCCTGACATTTGTGCTTTTTTCAGTTGTTCATAAACATATTAATGGAAAAAGTGTCATTACACTGTATTCAGCACAAACTAGGCTACCATAATATGTGAGGAACATGTATGCACATGTTTGTGTTTTTGAAGGAATAACGTTTATGCGTGGTTATTAAAAAAAAGTCACTGAAATAAGGCCAAAAATATATATTAAATCTGTGTTTACAAGACTTATGGGTATTGGAGGTTGTAGGCTAGAGTTTTTGCTTCAAAATTATGTAAAAAAATTATAATGCCTACTTGTTCATATAAAACAATATATTGATTTAGTTTTTGTAAGACACTTTTTGTCAGGAAACACAGTATGCGTGGAGGCGTGAATCATAATGAATAATGGGTCATTTACACCTGAGAAGACGAAAGAATCACATAATAATGACCTGAAATGACTTGCATATTAATGAGGCCTTTCAGTCAGGTAGGCTATGAAAAAAACCTCTGTAATCATGTCTCAGCTCAATTTCTTTAAAATTCTGTAAAATATAATGTATTTCTGTGATGCAAAGAGTCTGACTATAGGTTTTTAGTTTAAAAGCATGCACATTTGGAGAAATATTGATGGATTCTCATATGTTTATGTCAATTTTCTATACAGATATTATTCTATACAGAGTTTATTCTATATTCATTGTCATCACTATGAGCGCTGGTGTTTTCAATTCATTCTTGCAGTTGGAGGGCGCTCTGTACACCTTTAGTCCACAAATTATTCTAAAGAAGAAGAGGACATATCAGGAACTAACGGCATGTCTTTCAGAGGTCGTTAACCATGGCTTTTACATACAGATAAACACTTTTCAAGACAATAAATACATGATTGAGATGATGTATGCCTGTATTGACTCATAATTTGCCTCTGAATAGCGCTGGCTCCGTGGGCGTGGCCGCATTAGCGGATAATGAGCTGAAACACGGACTTCTGACATGTGTCTCTTTTCATACAGATTACATAAACACAGAATTGTTGTTTTCGATTTGACTTGCACGATTTAAAACCTGACATTTCAACGTTTCTTTTGACATAAGTCTAATTTTTTTGTCATTAGTATTCACTAAGTTACAGTTCATTTTCTGAGAACTATCAGATTGGACTTTGTTCAGAGGGAGATGAGAGATCATGCATCATTTTAGTTTTCTTTATTTTGCAAAAAGCACAACATTTTGTTTTTACTCTGAGTGTATACAAATAAAAGAAGATATTCTATAGTTTCAATTGATATATTACTTATGTCTCTATGACAAAAAATGACGGAGTATTTTAAGTCTGTTTTGCTGCAATGTGAAAAAAAAATCTGCAAAACGCGCCAGCGTTAACAGCCAACTTTCTGTGTGCGTGCTTCAGCTGTGTGTGCTCAGAAAACCATATATCAGAAGTTTAAACTGTTATGCCTTTAAAATGCATGCAAATAATTAACTTTCATGACGACGAAGAACTGCAATGTCACATGAACGTGGAAAAGATAGAGATGCTATTCAAAACCAAACAGATATTTTGTTCGTTTTTGGCAGAGTATCCCAGGCATGAGTTGTACAGGCTCTGCCCACTTCTGGAAAGTGGGGCGGGGAGCAGCAGCTCGTTTGCATTTAAAGATATATAAAATAAAACAGCATGTTCAGGGCTCGACAATAAGGACTGCCTGATGGCCCGGGGCCAGTGTGAACAACGCTCGGGACAGTAGACAGAAAGGTCACTTGCCCGATTGGGCCAGTGCTGTAGGGTGTGCGATATATATCGTCTATGATATCGTAATTGTTGATTTAACGATCTGATATTATCGATTATGTCCCTCACTTTACAAAAAACAAACAAAAAAATATTAGATGCATATTTAGATGCATGCATTCACTGCGCGATTTAGTCTATTAATATGCATTTAGAATGCCCCCAGAATTCAAGATAAGGGGCAAAAATGCCCCTGTATACATTTCATATTTATATCATTTAATATAGTTAACCAATATTACACAAAGAGCGCAGTTTTTCTCCAAATATTAGCATGATTAAGTTACAAATGTGATATTGATTTTATTCAGCGTACAGTTTAATGAACAAGAACTTAATATCAAGTGACTTACATTTTACACACTAAATCGTCTGTTACGCTGTATTTCGCCAACGAAAATAGTTCCAAAGTCCACAGAATTGTTTTGTGTCTCTGAGCAACACTTCCTGAATGAATCAGCCGTTTGAATGAATCAGTTGAATCTGATTCGCTCATTAACAGTGATTCACTGCCATCTGCTGGCGGGTTTAATTTCGCATTTAAAGTGTCTTCATTTTTTTTTTCTTTTATAATTTCAAGTAACAGTTTTATATTAATTAACTTTTTATATTTTCAACATTAAAAACATTTTTATGCATCTGTAAGTGCTCTTGACTGATTAACTTTAATAAAGTTTAATCTATAGTTATATATTTAGCTATACATTTAGATTACAATTTCTGTACCTGAAAATCTAGTTTAAACCTACATGAAAAACTTGAAAAGTACAATTTATTTAATTTATATGTTTGTTCTGTTGTATTTATTTGTGCTATTACTCATAATTTGATTATTTGTTATTATTTTATTACTTACTGTTTATTTGTCTAACAATATTTAAAATATGAGTGAGTTAATCTAATAGCTTTTGGTGTCATAAACCTATTTTATTGAGGTTAAATGTAACAAAGACAACAAAAACAATAACTATGCTATTTATAGGCCCATTTTCTTGTCTTTTACTTGTATTACTTTTTTGTTGTGGGGCCAGTGAAAATTCTGGCGGGGCAAGTAAAAATTTGAAAAATCCTTAGCGTTGAGCCCTGATGTTTTTCCTTCCACTCAAAAAATGGGCCTTTACAACATGGTATAATAAATAATCTGTGGGGTATTTTGAACTGAAACTTCACAGAAACATTCTTGGGACATCTGAGACTTGTATTACATCTTGTAAAAAGTGGCATAATAGGTCCCCCTTTAAAAAAAGACAGTAAGGAGAAACTTTGGGTGAGTATAACTTTGGGTGAAGTGTATGACCTTCAGACAAAATATAAGGTAAGTCTTAAAAATACCCCTCAATTTATTTGCCAAGCCCACAGAGAATATCTCCATCATATAAATGATGGATACAACAGAGATGTGTTTCCAAAATAAAACGTCACATGTAGCCACATCAACCTTGAAGAGTGACTGAAAAAAACAGTGAGTTTTCAAACCTGTCTTCCCAGAGTCGTGACACATATGGCGTCTCTTCGGCGCACTCAGCACCCTTAATGCACAAGCGGTGTGACGGAGCCGACTGCAGCTCTGGATATGTGTGGCATCTCATGTTTACATAAGCTAAGCTTTCGAGCTGACAGTGCGTTTGACTGTTCTCACCACCATGAAGACAACCCCCCCCCCTCCAAACCTCTCAGCCACAAATACACCATGGCAAGACCGTACAAGGTGACAAGAGATGAGCAAGACGATTATTCTCGTTTGCTTTCTCTTCATCCCTCTGGCAGAAGTGAGAAAGACGTTCAAATGTTTAATCCACAATTAGTTGCGCTGCAAATTGATTGCTGAGGGAAACTGAGAAAAAAAAGCCTGGGATGAGCTTAGAAAATTGACATCATTATCACATTCCTCCAAGAAAGAAAAGAGAATCATAATAAATTCCTTTTGTGCCTTTGTTGGAGAACTGATATTCCCCTTTTGAGGAACTGAGATGAGGACAAGATGAACCAGAGATTTGAAGATACTGTAGAGAAATCACAAAAGAGGTTTGATCATTATATAATTACAAGCTCTGTATTAAAACAAAGAAAGACAATAACATTAAAGAGCTATTACAAGTAGCAGAATTGTTCTGTCACATCGCTGATGGAATCAAAGCTGAGGTTTCTGACTACATTTTACAACAACTTTTGATGCTTCTTGTCTTAATTTGAAGCTTAAAAAAAGAATTATCAGACCCAGTTTGGGCTCCAGAGACAATTCAGTCGCCCTACATATGTATCCCAGCTTCTGTACGTTACGTAATGAATCTTGAGGTAGTGTATTTTTGCAGAGGGTTAGAAACGCCACAGCGAGTTAGATGTTGTTGGAAAAGTTTACTATGATATTACATACACTTGAAGTACTTCAAGTGAAACAAGAGGAAACCAGCTCCCTGGGACGGGCGTGTCAAAGCCCTATGGTTGAGTGCCACTCTATCCCTCAGAGGTTAACTTCCTGCTGTTTTCTCTTTCTTTTTCCTCAATGGTCTTGTTAGAGGGTTAGGACACATCTCTTGTGTCTTATGCACTGTTTACTATGTAGTACATTTACAAATTATTAGATGAAAGACTGCACAATATACCAAAAAAAGTTGTGTCCTTCAAATTTCTCTGAAGAAAATCTTTATTTCTACACTTCTCTAACAGCTTACGACTTCATGCATGAGTCATCACCTACTGAATGCCTGTAGTTTACTTTCCACCCAACAGGTCTTCTTCAGCCTCCACGCTCCACAAATTGTGACTGCTTTAATGCTGCTGCTCACAAAACAGGACAGAGGTTGCCACAGCAACAGTGAAGTGAGGAATGGACGCGCGGCTCCTATCGACAGATCTAAAATTGAACTTTCACCAAAATAGACTTTTTTCATGCTTGAGCTCCAGTGATGAGCAGGGAAGAGGTGTCGGTGGAACTTTTTAAAAAGACCTCAAACATCCTGCAGGCCTGTCTCACTTCTTCACTAACTTTAGTTGTGGAAGACAAAATGAAAGTGAGTAAAATGCATTTTTTTATTTTGAGATGAAGCCTTCTTTGAGTTCACAGACCTCAGAGGAGAGGAGTTTCCAAATGCAAATGAAAAAGAAAAAACAAAACAATAACATTTTGTAGCAGATTTGACTGAAGAACTTCAGCACAATTGTTGGTTTGAGTAGTTTGAACTCAAAGGTCAGCAATGGAGAAACATCTGGTCATCTGAGCACAGAGCCTCTTTCTTTTCTTTCATAGCTCTGAATAATGGGAGGTGTCCTCAACAGTATGTGTTTATCTCTGAAACTAAATTAATTTTCATGTAGACTGCATGACCTTTCGATGCAGAACCACCTCTTTGTGTTCAAAACAGCACAATAACAGACCTAAAGGCTCATGAGAAACTGCAAATAATCTGAAGACAAACCTACATATTTTATATACATGCTATATAAATAAATAATGCATGTATTCAGGTTTACAGATATATATATATATATATATATATATATATATATATATATATATATATATATATATATATATATATATATATATACACATTTGTGAATTGACAAATTACATGATTTTATATGACATTTAATTAGTCAATTAAAATTATTTACAAGTTTAAAAAATCTTAATACTAAGATTTGTTATTAGCATAATTTATTTCATTATGAACATCACAATAAATCTTAATATCATGTTAAAATGAACAGATTTTTTTTTACTTGTGAATAATTGTCAATTGACTAAATTAACAAAAAAATCATACTAATAATATATATATATATATATATATATATTTACACATACATATATATATATATATATATATATATAAACACACACATACATACATATATATATATATATATATATTGTCACGGATCCCTTGTCTCCCGGACTCCAATTCCCATGATCCTCTTGTCTCCTCACCTGCACTCACTTCCCTCGTCAGCTCCTCAGCTTCACGGATCACCTGCACCTGGACTCTATTGATAGCACTCCCTTTATATTGCACTCACTCCCTTCACTCCTTGTCCGTCTTAAATGTTACTCAATGTTATGTTTACGTTGTATGTTTGGTTCTCCTTGCCTTTTGGATTAAAGTATTGTATATTGTGGAAATCCGTACCTGCCTCATCTCTTCAAACCAGTACAACTGTAACAGAAAGACGGACCTTAAAACGGACTGGATTTCCACAGAAGGATGGGTTTATTTCTGGTTCCCGTGGCTCCTGCTCCCCCTCAGCCTCTCACAACCACATCAGCGGCGAATCGGCTCATCGGGCTCTTCCAGGTTGGCCGTTCACTGGAGAGGTATGTGGAGGAGTTTGTAGAGCTTGCTTTCCTGACTAACTGGTCAGATGCACTTTTGAACGCCCTGTTTCTGGATGGACTGGACGATGACACTATCCGTTTTGATGAACCTGAAAATTCTTTTTCCTTGAGCGAAACCATTAATCTAATTTTGTATTTAAATGGATCTAATTTCTGTGTCGATGAGGTTCAGGATATGTGTCAATCCCGTCCAGTCCCTCCAGAAACAGAGGTGGCCAGGCCAGTTGGTCAGACTCCTTCTTTCTCCACATATCCCTCCAGTGAACTGATTTCCTGGTCTACGCTGGACCCTCAATCCTCCGCTGGGTCCGGTAAACCTAAGAGGAGGAAGAGGAAGAAGGGCGAGCGCTCTCCAGTCTCCTGCGAGCCGCGCTCTCCAGTCTCCTGCGAGCCAGTCTCTCCAGTCTCCTGCGAGCCAGTCTCTCCAGTCTCCTGCGAGCCAGTCTCTCCAGTCTCCTGCGAGCCAGTCTCTCCAGTCTCCTGCGAGCCAGTCTCTCCAGTCTCCTGCGAGCCAGTCTCTCCAGTCTCCTGCGAGCCAGTCTCTCCAGTCTCCTGCGAGCCAGTCTCTCCAGTCTCCTGCGAGCCAGTCTCTCCAGTCTCCTGCGAGCCAGTCTCTCCAGTCTCCTGCGAGCCAGTCTCTCCAGTCTCCTGCGAGCCAGTCTCTCCAGTCTCCTGCGAGCCAGTCTCTCCAGTCTCCTGCGAGCCAGTCTCTCCAGAGCCCGCTCCCGTCCCTACGGGAATTCTAATTGTGTATGAGGGAATGGATTGCAACCCTCTTCCAGTCTCACACGAGCCGCCTAGCGAGACGGCTTTGCTTATTGACTTTTTCTCCGAGCCTACCGCTCCAACCCTCTCCGAGCCTGCCGCGCCAGTCTCCGCCGCCGAGCAAGCAGCGCCAGTCTCCGCCGCCGAGCAAGCAGCGCCAGTCTCCGCCGCCGAGCCTGAATCCCCACGCTCCTTCGCCGAGCCCTCAGCTCCAGCTGCCGCCGAGCCCTCAGCTCCTGCCGCCGCCGAGCCAGCTGCTCCTATTATGAACTTTAAGACTGTTTTCCCTCCCTGCCTCCCTCTCCCACCTCCTTCCACTAATGTCCTCAATGCACCTCCACCTCAAGCCACCTCACCCAGGACTCCACCTCGGCCCGTTGGTCCAGATGCTCCCCCTTGGCTCCAACCTCCCTCATCTCCACCGTGGCTCATCAGTCCACCAGTTCCGCCAGGCTCCATCCTCCCCCCGGTTCCGCATCAGTCATTCGTCGGCCTTCCCTCACATCAGGACTGCACTCCTCGGTGTTCACCTCGTCCCTTCGTCCCTCACGCTCCGTTGGCTTCCTCACTCCCTCCTGCGTCCCTTTGGTCGGCTGTCGCTCTGGCTCCTCTGCGGCCTTCTGGAGCCCCGCCTGCGCCTCGGTCGGCCGAGCCTGCGGCATCGCCCTGTCCCGCCGGATCCTCACCGCCACCTGGGCTCGTCGGCAATTCGGCTACGGCACCTGACCCTCCACGGCAGCCCGCTGCACCTGACCCTCCACGGCAGCCCGCTGCACCTGACCCGCCGTGGCTGCCCACTGCACCTGACCCGCCATGGCTCATGGACCTGCCCTGGAGACCTCCACTCCTACCCATGCCTCTCCCTGCACCGGCATGAGGTCTCCAGGGCGCCCACCCCCCCTGTCACGGATCCCATGTCTCCCGGGATCCAATTCCCATGATCCTCTTGTCTCCTCACCTGCACTCACTTCCCTCGTCAGCTCCTCAGCTTCACGGATCACCTGCACCTGGACTCTATTGATAGCACTCCCTTTATATTGCACTCACTCCCTTCACTCCTTGTCCGTCTTAAATGTTACTCAATGTTATGTTTACGTTGTATGTTTGGTTCTCCTTGCCTTTTGGATTAAAGTATTTTATATTGTGGAAATCTGTACCTGCCTCATCTCTTCAAACCAGTACAACTGTAACATACATACATTATATATATATATATATATATATATACATACATACACACACACACGGGCTGTCAATCGATTAAAAAATGTAATCTAATTAATTACATACTCTGTGATTAATTAATCTAAATTAATCACATACATAACTTTTGCCGCGTAAGTATTATATATTTCAATTCAAATGAATCAATGCAGGGTTTTTCCTGGGTCAAAAATGGTCTTTGGTGGTGAAAGACATGGTCATCCACACAAACAGTACAAAGTGCCCTACCCACATGATCTGCGAGCCCGATACTGACAATAAAGTACCCGTCACTCTCACTGTAATTCTTTCTTGCGCTCTTTGCAAAAAAAAAAAAAAAAAAAGTGATTTTATAGCTTTGTAAGAGAAGATGCTTTTTTGCTAAACCTGAAAAGTATTAAAAAGTAGCATTTAGAAGTTATATTAACTAATAATATAATTTTCTACCATATACAATTGAATGCACCTAGCTAACAACAACTTGCTTTGTTCTGGTTTCACCTCACTCCAGTCTAAACTAACTGATTTTATAGTTAGTTAGTAAGCCTAATTTACTACACATTGTCATTTAAATAACCTGAAAATATTGTGGATTATTAAGGCTAATTTTACCAACCACTCTTGCTAAATGGGGTAAGCACACTTATGTTCTCATTTCAGAGTTGATCGAGTAAATGATTCATTATAGACCATGTGGACAGATCAGTTGTTGTCATGATTCATTAAAATGAATCTGTTCAAATGAGTCATTAGGTCGCGAATTGGACATTAGCGGATGTTGACGCATTGCGTGCGAATAGCGACTGTCATTAGGACATCGCAAAAGATTTGTCAACACAGAAAACACTTCACCACTGGATAGGATTTTCTTTTTGTTTACTGAAAGAGTGGTTTATGTCAGTTTATGTCAACGGTTATTCAGGAAAAACATTCTCCGAATGCGCCTCGTGAAACATGGATTCGGTCTTTCGAACTTTTAGCATTGTGTCAGCTGATTTAGATTATTATGTGTGAGGTAGAGAGAGTGCAAAGACGGTGCTTACTTTAAAGACAGAGAGAGCTCGCGCGCACGAGTGAGGAGCCTCGTTCTGTCCGTCAGCGCAGCAGTCGTCTCCCTCCTTCATTTTACAGTCAAATGGTGGCTAGAACGGCTCCAGGTTCAAAGGTCAATACGGAATGGATTAATCTGCATTATTTTTTTTAACGCGTTATTTTTTCTCAGATTAATTAATCGAAATGAACGTGTTATTTTGACAGCCCTAATATATATATATATATATATATATATATATATATATATATATATATATATATATAGGGGGATATAATTAATTTTGAAGTTTTATTAAGTCTTAACAATAAGATTGTGTTTTTTTTTTAGAATCCGTTAATGCTGCTTTTGTCATTTTTTAAAAGATGGACAAAATTTGTAACCAAAAAAGTCATTCAGTTTAACCAAAATGTTGTTTTTACTGAATGACACTTCTGGTTATACCAAATGACGATATTTTCAAACAATGCTAACAGGATGTTATCTAGCTAGCAAAAGAACAATCAAACATTTTATATTTAGTACAAATGTTTTAAATATTACAACATTTTCCATGTTTTATAGTGGTTGTACCGAATGACCTGATGTTTCGAGACATGCGTATGAGCAAGTGAAAACATGAATTTTCAAATAGATAAGAGAGAGTTAATTACTTTGCTTCACAACCATGTGGTCCTTTGTAAGTGTCTGAATGATGTCACATCCTGTTAGATGATACTGACCGCATGACTTGATCCAAAACGGTCCATTTATATTGGTTACTCTGAACGACATAAATGAAATTAATTTTTCCCGACATTCTTTCTTATAACAAAGCAATGACTTCTACACATAATTCTTTTACCACTTTGCATTATGTTGATTTATGATGTTGTAAAATCATGCCAGAATAAAAAATATATACATTTATTACATTTTAAGATGTTTTAATCACAAATGAAATGGCTGCATTGGCCTTTGGACGGTTAAACCAAATGACCTTTTGACACTTCAAAATCTTTAAAATACCTTTATATGTGCAAAATATAGTTAAAACCTTTTGGATTCAATAAAAGAGAAATAGTTGTATACCGTAAATACTTTGGATGTCATATCTTTGTTTTTTATTATTATTAAAGCCTATGAACAAAAATGACGCATCACGTCATTGACCCATATATATATATATATATATATATATATATATATATATATATAGATATTGTTATATATTGTCTGTTATATATTGTTATTTGCAAGAATTATGTTTAATTAGTCCATTCACAATTAGTTTAAAAATGAACAATCAATGATATATTAAGATCAACTGTGATAGTAAAAGCATGTAATTAAAATCATGCAAATAATGCTATCAAACAATAAATTTGATTGCAGCTTTTAATCAATAGACTAATTAAAACATAACAAAGTCATACACGCGCCTGTTAATACGTTTAAATAACAGTTGAGAGGTTGGTGAGGGCAGCCGCTGTATGGCGGTGTATTGAAGTGTCTGCTAATTGTGAGGGATTAAAGGGGAGGATTAGTCTGCCGCAGCTGGTTTCTGATGAGAAACGTTGCAGGTGTGCTCAGGCGATACTGGGGTCTGTATTCATTCTCCCACTCACTCTCACACACGCTCACTGTTTCCCACTCATTCAGTCCAGTAGGCTTGTCTGTCTTCAAGATGCTAACGCGGCATACATCTGGAGAGAGCAAACTAATGAGGGAGATGACAGCTGGAGACGCTATGAGAATGACTAAGAGACTGTGAGAACATATACTGAGTAAGCGAACTGAGGTAAAGTTATATAATATTTATCAGCACTAGCTGGAAGATTTCTAAGTTTCAGGAAAACAAGTTATGTGATTATTGTATGATGCTGTCAAAGATATTTTTATCAAAGATTACATTTTTGTCACACTAACAAAAAAAATTCCAAGGTATCACCATAGTGTACAAATACAATGCGAGGAGTAACATGCATATGAGGATGAGTGTGGTAATTAGGGATATGTGTGAGCCACATTCAAAGTGTTAAACATACCCAAAATATACATACTATATAACAAAATACAGTGGTATGACAATTACTGTAATATGGTACCACTTTGTAAGGACAACTGTTTAAAAAAAAAAAAACAACTAAGACAACTGCAATTCCTAACCACATAATTGGTGAGAAGAGAACCAATTAATCTAGCTAAGAAATGGATGTCATCTGTTGTATAAACAGTAACTTATCTATTGGATACATAATGGTAAAACTATGTGAGCACATTGTGAACACTGTAATGGCAAGGCTACAATCAATTTAAGTAAAAGCTTTTATCAACCGATTAATCTTTCCTTCATCGCTGTTTTCATGTGTTGACGCATGAATCGAATATTTTTTATGAATTGGCACAATAAAAGTAGAGTACAGATCAATAAACAGAAGCCATTTGTTTGAATAACAGTCTAAATGCTAGTTTGATATTTCCCCTCAATTTGAGTCAAGATGCATGGCTACAGACACTGGGAACTAGCAATCAGACCAATTTCCTCCTATTCAAAGATGTCCTACCCAATCGATTTTCTTTCTGAGGGGAAAGAGAGCAAATGACAGTGGGGGGGCTGCACTTTATTCTTGTTTGATACAAACAAACCGTATTTTGACATGATGCATTATCATTAACCCAACTTCCATCCAGAATCCTGCAGCGTTTATATGATGTCTTGCCTGGAGCAAATTCTTAGGAAGATTTTCTAGGATCCGTGCCCGTCATCCAAATGTTCCCCCTCTCTCTATATGGAAAGCTATTGAAAAAGATGATATATTTTTCTCCCCAGGTTGCATGCTTTCAATCCATGGAAAAATCCAAAGTGTGCCATGGCACCTGACTAACGGAGAAAGACCTGAATATACTTTCTGGTATCTGTACTGCTGTGGGCCAAATTCAGACTGGAATAACATTGGAACACAGATGTTTTCCATACTGGTATGACTCTATATTGGCAGTCCTTCCCATAAAAAAATATTGATTTACACATTAAAATTATACAAAAACATATAAAATTGAAAAATGTATTAATTTAAGATTTTTAGTTTACAAAACTGTGCCATATTTTATATATTACAGATATTTTTTTAAGAAATGTTAATTTTTTTTTGATCAATGGTGACAGTAAAGACTTTCATAATGTTTCAAATAAATGCTATTCTTTTGAACCTTCTATTTATCAACGAATCCTGAAAAAAAATGCATCACGGTTTCCACAAAAATCATATAGCATAATAAGAATAATAAGAAATCATTTTTGAGCACCAAATCAGCATATTAGAATGATTTCTGAAGGATCATGAGACAATGAAGACTGGATTGCTTACTGCTGAAAGTTCAGCTTTGCCATCACAGGAATAACTGTTCCTAATTAAGACAATACTGAGGTTGACTTCTCCAGTGCTGTGGGACTCATTCTATCATTATGTTCTTCTTGTCTCTGATGACATCCGCAGGCTCCGTCAGAGTGCAAACCTCTTGCTAGAGGGCAATTACAACAGTACAGCCAGATGCTGAAGTGCCTGAGATTTACTTCTAACTTAATAGAAGCAAAATGCTTCTGAATGGCAAGAGGAGGAGGGCAGATGGGGGATGTGGGCAACTTTTCCAATCAAACCCTGCTGAAAACATCCGACTGGTTTATGTTGGTTTGATTCTGGCGTAGTCTTTGTTTAGGCCTGTTCACTCCAAGAACAATAACTATAACTATAAATATAACAATAATTATACTTATATTAGTGTCCACACCACCGCACAATAAAGTTCTGTTTATTACAATCACACTGAATGTATGTCATTTGTCACTTTAAAGGTGCCCTAGAACCAGTTTTTACAAGATGTAATATAAGTCTAAGGTGTCCCCTGAATGTGTCTATGAAGTTTCAGCTCAAAATACCCCCTAGATTTTTTTTAATTAATTTTTTTAACTGCCTATTTTGGAGGATCATTAACTATGCACCGATTCAGCGCGCGGCCCCTTTAAATCGCGTGCTCCCGTGCTCCCCCTCAATCTGCCATTTTTCGCTGTTGTCCTTGCTTGCTTACCTAGTCTGATGATTCAGCTGTGCACAGATCCAGACGTTAATACTGGCTGCCCTTGTCTACTGCATTGAACATGAGCTGGCATATGCAAATATTGGGGACGTACATATTAATGATCCCGACTGTTGCATAACAGTCTGTGTTATGTTGAGATTCACGCGTTTTTTGGAGGTCTTTTAAACAAATGAGATTTACATAAGAAGGAGGAAGCAATGGAGTTTGAAACTCACTGTATGTCATTTCCATGTACTGAACTCTTGTTATTCAACTATGCCAAGGTAAATTCAATTTTTGATTCTAGGGCACCTTTAAATGCTTGAGCTCTTTAACGCAGGATGGATTCTAATTGGCAGTCAATGTTTTTATCAGTCTTCAACTGGAAATTATATCGTTCCAGCAATATCCTTGTATAGGTGACAATCATCTGACATACAACCTCAAATGCAGACATTTTACAAAACTGCACCCACTATTATTAACAATGAAATGAGACCTAAAGTAGCCGGACAGCAATGCTGTTCTTTTCAGCAGGCACCTGCAATACTACTTGCCCTACTTACCCTTTTAATGTAATAATTCACAAGTTGTTTTAGGTGATGTAATGGCTCAACAGAAGCAGCTCACACTATAAATAAATCTAAACAAACCATTTGACCTTTTGCGTGTGGCGCATGTGAATGTCAAAAAGAGATTAAGCTGAGCATGAGGTGCTGTGGTAATGAAGTCTGCACTGTGGACGACAAAATTAATTAGCAGCAGCTACTACACTGTAAAAATTATATTTAAAAAAAAAAGACTAATCAGCAGGAGAACACAGTAATATGGCACTATTTAGATGTCTAGAATATGTTCTTATACAGCAAACCATTACTTTGATGCTGTGCTATTCAGTTGTTGTTGTGGCAAAAGTACATTAAAATTCGCTTGACTGCAAGAACTTGTCCTTGTTTGGAGTACACCACTAAATCAAACACTAAGAGCATGTAGACATGATGTGTGGCAACCAACTCCGTCCTTCTCTGCTTTGTAAACAGTCTTCATCAAATCTATCAGCCATTGTGGTAGCAAGAGTGAGCAGCCATCAGTAAATAAACCACAAAAGCGGCCATCTCATCTCATGATCTGTGCACAGCACAACAAAGGTGGCAAGGGAATGTTGACAGCCGTATTCTTGCCCTGAAATCTATACCGTTGAATGAGGTTGCCGTTCAGGCATGTTGTATGTGGTGTCGCAATTTCAGTGATATAATAGCTCTGTTCCAATCCCAGTGGGATGCCTACCTAGACAGCATTGTAAGTCAAAGACAAAGATTTAGCTAAAGTCTACAGCTGCACTGTATATATGCTTTTAAGCAATCACAGAATGCATTGCGGTAATGCTGCCTTCAAGTGCACCAACTCTTACCAAGTCGAGTATTCATTAATACATTAATAGCCCAAGTTTGATTTAGTAGGACTATTTTTATAGACACATTTAAGCATTTAATTAAATGTAATCATAATTTCTTTTGACACTGGCCATCATCTTAGATTAGATTTTTTTTTTTTTTCCTCGCACAGATTCAAGTTGTAAACATTACACTAAACTAAAGTATACTAAACAAAACATAGGAATTATAAAATCCAAATAACTACAATTTAAAATGATGAAAATTGATTTTTGTCACTTATTTATACATGGTATTACAACTAAAAGCTAAGACCCGTAAGACCTTCGTTCATCTTTGGAATGCAAATTAAGATATTTTTGTTGAAATCTGATGGCTCGGTGAGGCCTGCATAGCCAGCAATGACATTTTCTCTCTCAAGATCCATAAAGGTACTGAAAACATATTTAAATCAGTTCATGTGAGTACAGTGGTTCAATATTAATATTATAAAGCAACGAGAATTTTTTTTTGCCGCACCAAAAATAAACAACTTATATAGTGATGGCCGATTTCAAAACACTGCTTCAGGAAGCTTCGGAGCATTATGAATCAGTGTGTGGAATCAGCGGTTCAGAGCGCCAAAGTCACGTGATTTAAGCAGTTTGGCTGTTTGACACGTGATCCAAATCATGATTCGATACACTGATTCATTTGTGCTCCGATGCTTCCTGAAGCAGTGTTTTGAAATTGGCCATCACTAAATAAGTTGTTATTTTGTTTTTTTGGCACACCAAAAATATTCTCATCGCTTTATAATATTAATATTGAACCACTGTACTCACATGAACTGATTTAAATATGATTTTAGTACATTAATGGATCTTGAGAGAGGAAATGTCATTGCTCCCTATGCAGGCCTCACTGAGCCATCGGATTTCAACAAAAATATCTTAATTTTTGTTCTAAAGATTAACAAAGGACTTATGGGTGTGAAACTGCATGAGGGTGAGTAATAAAAGACATTATTTTCATTTTTGGGTGAACTAACCCTTTAAGTATTATGTTGTTAGCTTAGCAAGATGCTAATAAACTCTATTGGAATCAACTGGAAATGTGAGGAGAGCTGTTACCTTTCTAGGGCATTCAAAATATTTGTACCCATTATTTGTGTGTACTATTTATTTTATTATTTTTTTTATTTTTTATTTTTGGGGGGGGGGGGGGGTAATTAGAGCTTCATGTTAGTAGCTTAGATTTACAACATGCTAACAAAAGAAAAAACAAAACAACAACAAAAAACTCTACTGGAATCTGACACCATTTACTCACAATCAAGTCACTCCAAACAGAAATCTAAGAGAAATTGTTTTTTGTGTTCATTGAGATATTGTTTAAAATGTTAACATTAAACAGCGAACATACACAGAAGCTCAAGCATACTTGCAAACCTCAGTGGTTCTTGAGCATCAAGCAAGCATGCTTCAGATTCCATTTACCTATTTTGAGTGCTCTATGTACATTCACTGATCAATGATTATATGTACATAAGAGCCTGTTCATCATATAAAGTCATCATGTCTCTTCAGAAAACTTGGATTAAACTATTCAATTCACATGGATTTATTTTACGATCTCTTTATGAAAGTTTTAAAGCGTCAGTGTTTTGGGTGAATACAAAATATGTCTTCATAATATGAATATAAAAAAATATCTTAAAGGGGTGGTATAATGCCATTTTTACAATGTAAAATAAGTCTCTGATGTCCCTAGAGTGTGTATGTGAAGTTTTAGCTCAAAATACCCCACAGATCATTTTTTATAGCATGTTAAATTTGTCACTTTTTCAGGGTAAGCAAAAATGCTCTGTTTTTGTGTCAATTTAAATGCAAATGAGCCGCTGCTCCTAAGCAGAGGGCGGGGTTTAAGAGCTAGCGTTAGCACATAGTGTTAGCAGTGCTGATTACCTCACGAAGACTCACTGAAAATGTCAGAAACTGTTCAGCCTTTTATGTTCAAACTGAAGTCGGACAATGATGGAGAGACTCGAGAAGAAGTGACAGCATGTAGAATGCAACAGGACGTTTCTGAATGGTTAGTTGCTTGATTTATGTAGCTGATGTGGACATAACTACCTTAAAGTCATTGATTAGCATATTCTGTGGGAACTGTTGTAAGATGCCCACAGAGTCAGAGAATATATGCTGCATGAAGATAGAAGTACAGTTCAGTTTAATTACGGAAATAACTTGTCATGCTGTCATCTTGCTTATATAATATGCTATTGCATCTGTGTTACGTACTGTACTGCAATAACATAGCCTCACCCCTTTGTTGCGTGTTCTCGGGGGCGGGGTTTATATAAATTTTAGGGTTAGTGATGTCACCAACCCGGGAAGAAGCTGGTTGTAGGCCCTACCAGCCATTTGTTGTAGTCCTTAAACAGAGAATTATTTAAAAGAAAATATCTCGCTTTGCTTTCAACTTTGAGTGTGCTAACTTTGCACACGTTGTTTGTGCTCAAACAGCAACATTACACACTAACTGGGTGAACTAACCCTTTTAAGAGGTTTGTTGCCTATCTAAGGTGTTCCAAAGCAGTCACAAATCAGTCCAATTCAGTTATTATGCGTCCTGATGTGCCATGGATCTAGTTCTTGAGTGCAAAGGAGTTACTTTCTCATCATTCAAACCTTCTATAATTTGATGTTTGACAACTTAAATCCAGTTTTAATTGAAAAATGATATTGGTCAGCTGGGATCAG
Source organism: Megalobrama amblycephala (assembly GCF_018812025.1). Taxonomy (NCBI): domain Eukaryota; kingdom Metazoa; phylum Chordata; class Actinopteri; order Cypriniformes; family Xenocyprididae; genus Megalobrama; species Megalobrama amblycephala. The sequence continues at coordinate 18,052,523 of NC_063057.1, read as the reverse complement.
CCAGCCTTATGTAACTCATGAGCTCATGGATGACAAGTCAATGTCATAGACACTAAAACAAGACTGGTCTGCTTCAGAGCTCGAAAATCATTTGGAGATATTATGGGGGAAATGGATATTATGTGGCTTTACCCAGAAGTTGTTAGTGTTGACCTTGAAGGATCTTCCCACAAACCCAAACTCTGCAGTGACCGCAGGCTAAGAGAAACACTGTCTTATTCGCAGGGCCATTTGTTTTCCACAACTCCGCTTCTCTTCCAAAACCCAGACTGCCTTATTAAGATGATCTCTATATCTTCGTTCCACTGTGTTTCTCTCACTAATGGTTTCAAATGTCACTGACATGTCATGACGACCTTTTATTTTTCCCTTATGAAAGCCAACCAAGAAAAACTAGTATAATGTAACAGTTATGAAACAGCTTGGCTTATTACTAAGTTCAGACACATTTAGCAAACACCTCCATATAAGATGAGATGTAAGTTTATAGGGACTGGTCTGATCTCTTCAGAAACCCTGATCAGCTTACTGGTAAGCTGCCCACACACAGCCAAAACATCCCACAAGAGGTCAACATTACAGCATTTACTTACTCATACCAGCCTTAGAGTGCAAAACATCTTGAACTATGGAAAACAAAACAAAACAAAGCATTTCACCAGTTACATTTATAATGTCTTAACAAAAAGAGATTATACTTTTCTCAAGCCATGTGTTTGGACAATTAGTTTATTCTTAAAGGTGCCCTAGAACTTTTTTTAAAAAGACGTAATATAAGTCTAAGGTGTCCCCTGAATGTGTCTGTGAAGTTTCAGCTCAAAATACCCCATAGATTTTTTTTAATTCATTTTTTTTAACTGCCTATTTTGGGGCATCATTATAAATGAGCCGATTCAGGGCTACTGGCCCTTTAATTCTCGTGCTCCACGCCCACGGAGCTCGCGCTTGCCTTGAACAGTGCATAAACAAAGTTTACACAGCTAATATAACCCTCAAATGGATCTTTACAAACTGTTCGTCATGCATGCGGCATGCATGCGTCGGATTATGTGAGTATTGTATACTGTTATATTGTTTACATTTGATTCTGAATGAGTTTGAGGCTGTGCTCCGTGGCTAACGGCTAATGCTACACTGTTGGAGAGATTTATAAAGAATGAAGTTGTGTTTATGTATTATACAGACTGCAAGTGTTTAAAAATGAAAATAGTGACGGCTCTTGTCTCCGTGAATACAGTAAGAAACGATGGTAAATTTAACCACATTTAACAGTACATTAGCAACATGCTAACGAAACATTTAGAAAGACAATTCACAAATATCACTAAAAATATCATGTTATCATGGATCATGTCAGTTATTATTGCTCCATCTGCCGTTTTTCGCTATTGTTCTTGCTTGCTTATCTAGTCTGTTGATTCACCTGTGCAGATCCAGACGTTAATACTGGCTGCCCTTGTGTAATGCCTTTCATAATGTTGGGAACATGGGCTGGCATATGCAAATATTGGGGGCGTACATCCCGACTGTTACATAAGTCGGGATGTTATGTTGAGATTCGCCTGTTCTTCGGAGGTCTTTTAAAGGGCACCTATTCTGCAAAATTCACTTTTACATGGTGTTTGACCATAAATGTGTGTTGGCAGTGTGTGAGCAAAACCACCCTAGAATGAGAAAAATCCACCCAGTGGTTTTTTTACAATCTCAATAATTCATAAGCACTGTCTCAGAACGCCCTGTTCTAAGATTGCTCTCACTGTGACGTAGAATTGCGCTAAGCCCCACCCACGTGGTTTGATTGACAATCTGGTTTTGGCATAGACCCCGCCCTCAGTGATCTGTCAACCATCCTCCATTGTTTCAACGACAGCCGGTAATGTCTCCTAAGAAACATAAGTGTTCTGTTCTGGGATGTAATAATGAACATAGTAGTTTTTGACTGACTGTTTTGAGAACGAGGGTCAATTCAAAGCAGGTCTTGCTTCAAAGTTAATCCTCAAGTGTGGATCGTTGCCTACTGTTCGCGATCCAACGTCACCTCCAGAAGAAGTAAGTGTATTTAATGTTTTTTGAGCAAATAGTCATTTCAGTCGATGTCAGCCAATTCAATAACAAATGCGTCTAAAGTTGTTGTCGTCGTCGTAGAATGTCTGTGTATATAATTTAAACCTTGTTTGTATAGTGTGTATCCACACGTATATATATATTTTTTAAAGATATTGTATTAAAAACTGTGTATGTTTTCTGTAAAGATAAGACATCAAAATTGCTATGTTTATACAAAGGCCAGCACATCGACACGAAGCTGTAGAACGAGGGATATTGGCGTGCAGCAACAATTACAAATGTAAATAAATTAATACCTGTTCTATCTCCCTGCAGCATATATTTTCTGGTTCTGTAGCCATCTTCTCACATTTGCCACATAAGCACCTGTACGACAAGTAATGTCAACATGACGCAACCGTTCCCTCGCATAAATATAATTTAGTTTGTACTTAGCAAACGTTATCACAGTATTTGTGTTTGTAGTTTCAAAAAATTGCGTGAACGTTATCACAGTGTGTGTGTGTGTGTGTGTTGCACATCCATAATTGCAAAGGGGGCGCGATTAAAACTCTATAAGTACATAAATGTATCAAATAACCATTCAGAGACGTCCTGCTCCATTCTCAATTGTGTTTCTTCTGCCGGAGTCTCTTCATCATCTGGGTCTGATTCCGGTTCAAACATGTACGGCTGAATGCCATACAAAACAGCGGGTCTCTCACTCTCAGCCATTCTGCTTCTACCGACTGTTTATTGCCATAGGTATGCAAGTTACGCCCTCATCCAAAGGCAGGGCGGGGATATGCAGCTCATTTATATTTAAGGTGGTACACACCAAAACAGCTCTTTTTAAAACAGGCCCCAAAAATGACATTTTCAAATGGTTATAATAAATTAACTGTGGGGTATTTTGTGCTGAAACTTCACAAATACATTCTGGGGACACCCAAGACCAATATTACATCTTGTAAAAAGGGGCATAATAGGTGCCCTTTAAACAAATGAGATTTATATAAGAAGGAGGAAACAATGGAGTTTGAGACTCACTGTATGTCATTTTCATGTACTGAACACTTGTTATTTGACTATGCCAAGATAAATTCAATTTTTCATTCGAGGGCACCTTTAAAGCAATAGTTGATGAAAATTCCATTATCTCTTACTCACCAACATGTCACTCAAACAATATACACTGCCCTCCAAAAGTTTGGACAATATTGGTATGAATCCTTTTTAATTTGTGATAATTTTGCACTGATAAGGGACAACACAAACTACAAAAACATATTTTATTACATAAACAGTTTATACATAGAAAAAACTTAAATTTTCAATTCATCAAAATATCCACCGTTAGCAGCTATTTGACCTAAACTGGGTTCTAATTGGTTCATTGTATTCTAAACTTAATTGGCAATCAATTGTTGAAGCTATTAAGGTGTGCTGACCCAAAAATCTTTTACAAACCTAGGCCAAGTTTAAACCAGTGACCAGGCATCACAGCTGGCAAAGGGGCATGTCTGACTTTGACATGTATATATTGCCATTATTATGTAATCAAAATGAAAATTATTATTGCTGGTCTTCAATGATAATGATTTTTTGCACCAAAAAATGATAAGGATTTATGCTGATATCATCCAAAACCACACTTTGCCAGGGGTGTTTCCAAACTTTTGGAGGGCAGTGTATGATTGTGTGTGTGTGTGTGCGTGTGTGTGTTCTTGTATATATGGTTTATGAGGACACAAATGTGTATAATGACATGGGTATTACAATGTAAACATTGGTCCTATGTCCTCGTAAACCAAACGGCTTAAAACTAAACTAAATGGTGTTTTTTGAAATTAAAAAAATGCCAAAAGTGCTCTTAAAACTTTGCCATACTCTAACGCTATACCTTAAAGTTAGTGCTAGATGACATTAAATTGAATCTAAAATCGAGTGTCCACAATTAAATATCCGATACAGATAAATTAAAATCACTAATATTGGCTGATACTGATCGCAATATATTGTGCAAACATTATAAATTATTGACTGTGAATCTTGTCTTAATATATGGCTTGAGTGACATTAGGATGAGCAAATTGTGACAGAAATGTCATTTTTGATTAAACTGTTTCTCATGTATGTAAAGAGACAGTTGAGAGGGTGTTATTTCACAACTGGAAGGGCAAACCAGACACACAGGGCTCTTCACCTGACAGTCTGTCAGGTTCAACACGCATGACCACCACACAAGTAGTGCATGTACACACATCTTTCCTCTGACGCCAGTGGTGAAGAGAGAGATAGAGAGTGTGTCAAGAATAAAACCTTGACAGCTTTGTGCTCTGCGTATGAGACGGACGGCTACAGTGACATTCACGGCAAGTAAAGACGATTTGCCCCTAAATCAGCCGTTACGGTTCTGTTGTGATCCTGCAGCCTTGGCGCTTATTCTATTGTCGAGTAGGACGGTTATGGACAGGAGTGAAAAACCGTGATTCCGTGCTTGTCAAAAGGGCCGATGAGAGTAATGGATTCTCGTCTGCGGCAATGCAGCTGTGCGATTAATAACTATTGATGTGACGCCGCTAAATGCATCTAAAGACCCTGATGGAAATGGAATGATACTCAGAGTGACGCCAAGATTACATTTCTAACTGACATCCTTTAAACAGAGGTGAATAAAAGTTTAAACACATGACTGTCTTTATGGGTTTAACGTCACTGTATGGCAAGTTGGCAAGAAAAATCGTTTTGTGACTTGTGTCTAGACTTTCGAAATGGATTTTCGTATATTGCATATAGGTCTTGCTATAATACTAGTGTCATTTGATGATGGTAAAGTGCTTTAAATGGTACAATTCATCAGTCTTGGTGTGTTTTGCAGGTTTAAATTGTGCAAGAGTAACCAATTTTGGCAGGTGTGATGGATCTGAATGTCTAGTCTAGACTGTCCACATCACTCCTGCCAGTTAGTGTCATACACATATTTCCGTCCAGCTCATCTTGCGCTTCATCCCATGGTGCAAAGTGTCCCTACAACCCATGAGTCACTTGTGACAGATGTAATTGCGGCTATGCACAAACACACCAATCCTCACGACACAATCCCCCGTGACCTGGGATTCTGACTGCAACAGATGGGAAGACATTAAATCATGCAACCGTGTTTCTACATTCTAGATTTGCAATTACTCTAAAAGTTGAGAAACTATAAATTTGAGAAAATGCATTACTTAAAGGGATAGTTCACCCAAAAATGAAAATTCTGATCAGATCTGCTTGGTTACTGACATTCTTCCAAATATCGTCCTTTGTGTTCAGCAGAACAAAGAAATTTATACAGGTTTGGAACTACTTGAGGGTGAGTAAATGATAAATTACAGTGCTTCCCACAGGTCTGAAATATACTTGCGGTGGTAGCTGGGCGAAAAATCCTCCTATTACCCATTGCACAAAAATGGTCTACTACATGTGACAAACAAATAATGTGTGATTTTTAACAGTATTTTTATTTATTGAAATTAATTTTAATTACATAACATATTACATTTAATTACATACTAATATTATGCATTATTATGCATTGTAAATTATGCAAAATTACAGCATTTAAATGGTTTACATTTTCCTATGTTCTCCTTGTTGTCATATAGTGTCTCTCTCAGCGAATGGGACATGGATTTTACTAGTAAAATTTATAAAATGAATAATATATGTGTCAAATAATGTTCTTAGTGTTTTCTTCCTGTGGGGAGACTACAATAATTTACTATGAATTAAATGGAAATCAAATTAAATACAATTTATTGTGTAACCAAAATACCAATAATGCCCAAAAGAAAAAGAAAAAAACATAGCGTGTGACTTTTAATTATAAACAAGCCCGAAATACACAGGTACTCTTATTTTGAAATGTCTGTACTATTGCAGGCTGATCCTTCAGATTCTTACAATCGTCTAAAACATTTTATATAAAGGCCATAAAGTAGACTTTGTAATAATTCATCAACTTGAGTTCATTAGCAATCGCTTCGCATAAATCTGCGCTTTTCATTGATTGAGAATCACTTTGAAGCAGTCTGAAGCGCTGTCGCGTGAGCTTGTAGAACTCGCAACAGCGCCCCCTTGTGACTTTGCAAAATGCAGCGACCGTTTGAATGTTAACGTGAGTAAACAGTTCTGACGCACACATAACGAGCAGGTACGAAACGACTAGTTAATCGATCGCGGATGGTTTCATTATCTTGCGCGGATATAAAAGTATAAGAGGATAAAAATAATAAATGCAAAAACGTGTCTCCGAATATACTTGGGCGGCCGTTATTATATGTGGGCGGCCCGCCCAAGTAAAGTCTATGTGTGGGAAGCACTGAATCATTTTTGGGTGAACTATCCCTTTAAAGATATTGTACTATTGTTCTTCATGGTCCTTCAGAAATAATTCTCATATGCTGATTTGGTGCTCAAGATACATTTCTTCTTAATATCAATGTTGAAAACAGTTGCTGCTTAATATTTTTGTGGAAACCGTGATACTGTTTTTTCAGGATTCTTTGACGAGTAGAAAGAACATAATTTATTTAAAAACATTCTTTTGTAACATCATATATGTCTTTACTGTTGCTTTTCATCAATTTAGTCCATCCTTGCTGAAGAGAAGTATTACTTTCTTTAAAAAAAAAAAAGAGCACTTGCTCTTAGGGAATAACTTGAGAATGCAACAAACTCACAGGTAGAAAATAGAAGAATATGTATGAAAATTGACGGCCTGAGGTTCTGGAAAATGATGCACTGCTGTTGAGGAATGCAGATGTGATAACACGTCAGTTATCCCGCCATGTTTCCAGACAACCAGGTGTAACAAAAACAAACACTATGGTTAGAAGTGTGGGAAGAGTACTAATGATTCACGGCTTTGATGGGTAGCAGAGGTGGTTTTCTTCACCAGCTTTCTGGGTATTTGTTTGCTTCTTTAGACAGGATAAACCTTCTGTTGTTGATGAGCAGCTACGCTTTTGATGCAGGTAAAACGGATATATCGGTGTAAAAAGATGACAAGCTACCATTTAATACTCAGTGGTTGCTTTTACATGTCTTCTGAACAACAATTCTCAATTTCAGTGCCTATACTCAATGAATTCAAGGCATATACTAAAAAACAAACCTACAGGGAATTCATATGACATGCATATGAAAGTGCACATATCTATCATTTAAAAAATTCACCAAACAGTTGCACCAGTTGTATTTCAGCATAGAAAGGTATCAACCCCCAACCCAGTTAAACCAGTCACTAAATATGCTGAAATAGAAGAGAAAATAGGTTAGTAATTTAAAATTGTGTTTGAAAATTCCCAAAAATCAATTTATAATGCATCTTCTGCAGGAATACTAATGTATCAACCATTTAAAATATTTTTAAATATTTATTAACTTTTTTACTGGATTACGAAATATCTGATATTCAGATACAGTACAGTCCAAAAGTTTGGAACCACTAAGATTTTTAATGTTTTTAAAAGAAGTTTCGTCTGCTCACCAAGGCTACATTTATTTAATTAAAAATACAGTAAAAAACAGTAATATTGTGAAATATTATTACAATTTAAAATAACTGTTTTCTATTTAAATATATTTGACAAAGTAATTTATTCCTGTGATGCAAAGCTGAATTTTCAGCATCATTACTCCAGTCTTCAGTGTCACATGATCCTTCAGAAATCATTCTAATATGCTGATTTGCTGCTCAATAAACATTTATGATTATTTTCAATGTTGAAAACAGTTGTGTACTTTTTTTTTCAGGATTCCTTGATGAATAGAAAGTTCAAAAGAACAGCATTTATCTGAAATACAAAGCTTCTGTAGCATTATACACTACCGTTCAAAAGTTTGGGGTCAGTAAGAATTTTTATTTTTATTTTTTTGAAAAGAAATTAAAGAAATGAATACTTTTATTCAGCAAGGATGCATTAAATCAATCAAAAGTGGCAGTAAAGACATTTATAATGTTACAAAAGATTAGATTTCAGATAAACACTGTTCTTTTGAACTTTCTATTCATCAAATAATCCTGAAAAAAAAATATTGTACACAAATATTTTGTACAATTGTACACATTAAATGTTTCTTGAGCAGCAGATCAGCATATTAGAATGATTTCTGAAGGATCATGTGACACTGAAGACTGGAGTAATGATGCTGAAAATTCAGCTTTGCATCACAGGAATAAATTACTTTGTGAAATATATTCAAATAGAAAACAGTTATTTTAAATTGTAATAATATTTCACAATATTACTGTTTTTACTGTATTTTTTAATTAAATAAATGTAGCCTTGGTGAGCAGACAAAACTTCTTTTAAAAACATTAAAAATCTTAGTGGTTCCAAACTTTTGGACTGTACTGTATATATATATATAGAGTCCTACAAATATTCATGTTTTATGACATTTAATTATGCCTACTATCTCTTACCTATTAGCGCTATGTGCACAGGCATGTTTGTTTACATTGCAATGCAGTCTGGGAGTCAGAGCTGTCAGAGCAAAGATATTTATAACTAACTAGAACATCCACTCGTCCCGGAAGGGATGAAAATGAGTGACTGGTGAACTGGGAAAGAGCTAGAGTGGAATATCTAGTTACCCAATACAATCTTTGTTTGATATGAGTAAACCATTGCAGCATCAAAACAGTCACCCTAAAATTATTTCAAAAGTTGAATTATGCTATTTTTGGCCGCTACTATATCAGTGTGTAAACAGAAACAATAAACTTTCATCATAGTACTTTTGTGATTATTTAAATGTTTCTGAAAAAAAGACACAGTGTGGTTGAGACTGCCAATACTTTACACACAGGTATTAAACGGTTTAATTGAGCAGGGGCATTTTTTGCCCTAGTACCTTGAATTTGGGCTGCATCTTTGTTCATTTTGGTGATTTTTTTTTGCCCCAAGCCCTCATTCTGATACTGATCTGCAATGATCTCATACAGTACATGGCCTCTCTGTAATCCAATTGACGGAAATCAGTCAATGGAGAACTTTAATCCTGTGCTTGCATAAATAAATGTACACATGTAAAAATCTTTTGTCAGAGCTGGCCCACAACATAATATAAAATAGTTCTGCAAATAAAAAGCTATATGACATTTCTCAGTAGTGAGTTCTTAAAGCAATTAAACATACAGCTTTGCTATTGAGAGACGCACAGACTCAGGTGATTCACATATGCTTAATTAATCAATCAATACATCTCTCTTCCTCTCTCTATCTCTCTCTGCATTAGTCTGCATATCAATGACTGAAGCCTCCATCACAAGCTTTATAATGATATTTTGGAATTAGCAACAGAGGCTTGGAATGAGATGCGTAAGAAATTAGTCCTACACACAAGTGTTTTAAGGATAAAAACCTGACAAATTTATTGAAATAAAACATCTCAACAATGTCTTGAGGTGTGGTAACCGTAGAGCAAGTGGTATAATTGACTCCGGGCTGTTGATTTATTAAAAAAATAATGCACACCCGCTGTGCGTCATGGCCTCATTTCCATCTCAGGTGTGCAACCATTCCTTATATATAATATATTACATATAAAATGTATATATAAAATATACACAATTCAGTCTTTCAGTAAATTCACCTTCTGAGGTCAGTTGCGAAACATTGACAGACTTATTCAGGTTTATATGAATGAAAATTCTATGAACTTAGTGGGTTATATAATATAAAATAGTTATAAAGGTCATATTTTATATATAATATGAATATACATAATACAGTCTTTCAATTGCAATACATTGAATGACTTATTCAATTGACCCTTCACTGTGAGTTTGATTGACAAGCGATCTAACCAATCATAACGCCAAATCCGCCAAAATGGTTTTTATTGTTTGAATTCCTTAAAAAATTACACAACTTGAAAGCTGGGACTTTGTTTAATATCAAAAGTAACCTGCTCTGTCTTGTAGGGCTGGGCGATATATTGCATGCGATTCTCACGCGCATTTCGTCAGTAAAGCCGGTTCCCTGATAACCTCTAAATCGCCATCACCTGCTTTAAAATGGAGCGCCTTTTAATAGACAGAGCCGTAGTTCACTGATAAGCCACGCAAAATCGGGTTCATTATCGAAGTCGATTCATCTTCGATACTGAACGCGATTTTGCGTGGCTTGTCCGTGAACTACAGCTTTGTCTATTAAAAGGCGCTCCATTTTAAAGCAGGTGATGGCGATTTAGAGGTAATCAGGGAACCGGCTTTACTGACGAAATGCGCGTGAGAATCGCATGCGATATATCGCCCAGCCCTACTGTCTTGTCTGTCGACGTATTGTCAGTGTCCTCTTTGCTCCGCGATGTATTTTTCACTGCGTGTGGCGTAACAGCGCCATGGCTTGTCGGACAAAGCAACAGTAACTAAGGGGGGCGGGTCTTTGTGAAGGGTCAATTATATGTTAAAGCAAATTCCATACACTTGATGTTCATAACTAAATGAAAAATCATCAACCAAGAGGGTATTGAGGTCTGAAATCAAACCAACCACCTCTTGAGTTCTCAACATCAGCATAATGTGCTCTAATAAAGTGGCATAAAGTGAGTCACAGTGTTCAGAGTTTAACTCATTGTATGGGTCACTGAACCTTGAATTTTCCCATTAGATGGGAAAAGAAATATGACAAGATTTGTTGAATTAGTGCCCGACTTATGATTACCACTTTACTGTCAGCTCTGATTTCTGATAGGGCATCCTAAAACTAGATTTAGAGCCGTGTGCTTCCAGGCACTTTGATTACCACGAGAGAGTGTGTGTCTGAACCCCCAAAATGATTACCATTTATATTGGTTGCAATATTAGATACAAATTGTTCTTTTTTTTTTATTCCTTGGCCCACAAAGAAACTCACTTACACTTTCGCCTCACTAGTCAAATAATGGGATTCAATTTCAACAACACATTTTGCCAGCCTAGGATGCAGTTTTCCTTTCTGACATGCCTATAATTCAGGAAATCAGCATGTTAGCATCGATACGGCTGGAGAAAGGCTGCTATGAAAGTTTATGGTGGACATACAGTATACTTTTTAGACAGCTCTGATGATCCATTTGAATTCCCAATCCCGCTATAAGCGCAAATGCTTCCCTGTGATTTAAAACCGGCCTCTAGCAGGTGCAGTGTTGCTGTATCTCAGCATAGGCACAATCAATAAGGGATATTCGAACTGGAGGAGAAAGCAATCTCATCTCCTCACCACAGTGCAACCAATAACCAAAGAGAACGGCATCATGGGTAAAGAAGGAAGGACAAGGATTCCTAGAGCTTTAGAGTAGCTATTTGAATTCTTTGGTTAGATAGGGTAGCGGTGGATGTATTCCATAAGATAAAGCTCCCTGGGAGGAAAAAACACTGAAATCTGAAACTCAATGAGCCATTCAGGCAGAATTTCAGTCTAGAGCTGATCTATGTGTGAAAATATGGTGTTATAATTTGCTTTGTGTCAAAGCAAATAAGACTAGGTTCATGTCAGGACATTTCTTGAGTCTAGCGGTTCTACCTTAATACTATTAAGCGACGAGAATACATTTGTGCACCAAAAAAATACAAAAATATAACGACTTTTCAACAATATCTAGTGATAGGTGATTTCAAAACACTACTTCAAAGCTTTACGAATCTTTTATTTCAAATCAGTGGTTTGGACTGCCAAAGTCACGTGATTTCAGTAAGCGAGGCTTCGTTTATGCGATCCAAACCACTGATTCAAAACAAAAGATTCGTAAAGCTTTGAAGCAGTGTTTTAAAATCGGCCATCACTACATATATTGTTGAAAAGTCGTTATTTAGTTTTTTAGGTTTTTTTTATATTTTTTTGGCACACAAAAAATATTCTCGTTGTTTTATAATATTAAAGGTGATAGAGAGGATTTTTTCGTCAACTGAGAATCCAAAGACTGTTACTGAGTTTTTGAAATGAGCGCATGCGTAAGAACAACCCCCCTCCTTCACAACACATTTCAAAGGAACGCCTCCCAAAACTCGTAATACACGGCATTCGCTGTGTCGTGTTTTTTTGGATTCATTATGTCGGACTCACCGCAGGTAACTCATAATCTGCAGTTGTTATTCCTGTCACCTGACAAAAACATTGCATGCAGCGCCTGTGGAGTGTGGAAAGTTACTGGAGCGCGCAGCCGCACTCGTCTCTCAAAAGGAACGTCACGGCAGTGATTGACAAGCCAGAGCGCCAATCGTTTACGCGATGATTGCATAAACGATTGGCTGATGTTTTTAAGGCCCTACCTCGTGCACAGATGATGTATATTAATATTATTCCTTTCAGTGCACCTAATAAATAGTCTTTTATCAGTTAGTAAAGACAGTTTCAAGTAATATTGCAAAAAATGTATAAAACAAAACATCCTCTTTAGCACCTTTAAGACTGAACCACTGAACTCACATTTTAAATATGTCTTTAGTACCTTTCTGGATCTTGAGAGGTTCAGTGACATTGCTGGCAATAGAGGTCTCACTGAGCCATCGGATTTCATCAAAAATATCTTAATTTGTGTTCCGAGGATGAACGAAGTTCTTGCGGGTCTATAACGACATAAAAAATGACAAAATTTTCATTTTTGGGTGAACTAACTCTTTAAGACATACAACAAATGTGCCAACGGATGTCCTAAAAAGAAACTGACACCTTATTTATTCTCAACACTCAAACAACTGCAAAGGTTAAGAAATGTGAAGGAGAGAGAGACAGACAGAGTGACAAATGTTGTCAACAGCAAACTGATGTGTGTGTGCAACAGTGATTCTTCTTTTGAAATTCAACACTGAGTGACAGATTCTTTCTTGTTGAAAAATGGCCAATGTTTTCTTTCTCCTCTCACATTTTCACAGTTTCCTGTAAGCTGTGGGTTACATTTTTATGGTGACTCAGTCATATTGTGACACCCAGACAGTCCGTCTCTTCGGCATGGTGCCAGTGGCACTTGTGTGACCACCTAATCCCCCAGCGGCTCAGACCCAGACCAGCAACAGACTTGCATCACAGGGGGGAGTAGGGCAAAAAGGGCTTCTTTTGAATTAGCATGTAGCATCGCGACATAGGGGTGCGTTGCTCTTGCCAGCAGCAATTGCCTGAGGTCAAGTGGGTTCATTGCTTCTACGCCACCCTTTAGACCGTGTGCCAGCTCACGATAAGAAGATTAGAGACCCAAACCGCATCACACACCTGCCTCCGACTGCAGGTTCTTCACGTTACACAGCGCCAAATCACTATTTAACCCAAGATAAAACACGTTTGTCATGCAGTGAAGCAGGAAACAGGTTTATAGCTGAATAAAACTGAACGAAAAGGGAAGATTCAGAGTTACATGCTAAACTTTAAAGAAAAAAGAGGCTTGTTAAAAAAAGTAGGAGCGAATTAAAAGCGACAAGCTGTGTAATAGGGCTGGCGAAATAGTTTTTAGAGTTGTTACAAAGGAAAACAATATCCTGTTTCCAGAGTGGTTACAGCAATGTTACGAGAAGCACATTATTTTTTATGACTGTGAAACACTAAAACTAGATTCTTCAATTATTCATTCGACATCCACTAAAGACCCTGTTTATTAATGCTAAGAGCATACATTCATACAGGGTATAGCAGCATCACTGCAATGCTCTCATAGACACTGATTATACTGTGACAAGGCCTCTGCAGTGATTGATCACTCATGCTAGCATCTTGCTTACTGTATGGTATATACTGCCTACAATTTTAAATAAGTATAATTTGAAAAAATATAGGGGATTGGTTCTTAAACAGGGGTACAAGACAGACTAGGGGGTCACAGGATGACTTAAAATCGCTCAAATTAATATATTGCGCCATTCTACAGAATTGGTCCAAAGTTGGAGAGTTGGAAACGTCTTGAAAAAAGTATTTTTCCACAAATTTTGTATGTATGCAAACTGTAGAATATCCAAGGTACACATTTCGATTAATTGTGCAGTTAATTCTCATATTGTATTTTCAGAAAACTTTGGAATATTTTTCCTCTCCCCAAATTTGTCACTACCGAAACACAATAATAAATAATTTAATAAGAAGGGTTACATTGACCTGTTAAGATTTTGTTTACATCTGACTTATGTAAATATATTTTTTGCTATTTTCAAAAAAAGTTTTCACAGGTAAATCAATAACAATTACAATTTTAACAATATTTCAAGTGTAATTTATGAGATTTGTTGTATACTGATTTCAAAGTTAAAGGTGCTCTAAGCGATCCTGGGTGGAGTAACTTCCTGTTGACGTTCGAAGTGTTGTCAAACAAAACAGAGGCTAGCTAGACCCTCCCTCCTCCTCCTCCTCCCCCTCCCCTCCGTGCTTCCTGAAACAGTCATGAACGCGCATTTAAAATCATTCTTGTCGATTATTGGCTGGAGCATGTTTATTGTTTCGTGGTCCAGGCTGCACCAGTTTGTTTTTATTGCCGTTTTCGGAGCTTGTGGCGACTACAGAGACCGCGTTTTTTTACAGTGTGTTCAGGGGACAGGCAGCTAGCGGATAGTGAGGAGATGTTTGCTGTGTGTGACAAAAAATGTTTTGGCCAAAAAACGCGTGACATCACTTAGAGCACCTTTAAGATAGTTTGAATATACATTGAACCAAACACTATAACATCTTAGCTGATAATTTAATATACTTTATTTTTGTGAAAACATCCCATGTTTCAGTCGCAACTGCACATTTTTTGGTAGTGACAGTAATGTGTTTGTAGCCACCACATCACAGAATTACAGAATTTTAACTCACATACTAAAACACTACTAAAACATATTAAAATACTAATGATTTGCATAACTGTACTAAAAATTTGAACACATTTAACTCAAAATGATGGTCCCTATCTACTATGAAAGAGAGGCTTTGAGAGGGAGGGACACATGAATATTTCCTGTTAAAAAATGTAGGGGGGTGTGGTTAAAATCAGTCTCAGCCCATGGACTAAAACATGCACTATTTCGGTAGTGACATGAAAATGCGGGATTTTTTTTTATTTTTTTTTTTTTTTACATAAAGTCTTATGATTTACAAATAAAATATAATTATTTTTTTAACTTCACATTTTAAAAAAATCTAAAATATATATTTAAAAATAACTGGAAAAAATTGCAAAAATTATTTCAATATCATTTGCTGAATTGAAAGTTGAAATTTAGGGGTTAGGGTTCGGGACAGCCACCTCACAATTGAAAGTACCCAATAAATGATGATTCTATATATATTAAGCTTACTGACATTTTAAATATTATTGTGGGATTCAATAGATAATGATTACATTTATTTTTAAATGTGTTTTTTGGTTGTGGGACAGCACCAATTCTGTAGAATGGCCCAATTATTATATTTAATACCCCACAGAGGATAAACGGTATGGAAAATGGAGATTATCATATTATATAAAATCAATAATTCATAATAAACAATGTGAAAAAAATGATATTCATTTGGAGATCTGCTAAAAATGTGAATATATTTGAGTGAGTGGTAGATGATGCCACAGGTAATCTAAGTGTAAAAATAGAGTAAACAAGCGTGAACAATTAAATACTAAATAATTCATGAAACCAATAAGATTCTAATATATCATGAATCGTGCATATATCACGTACTGAAAAAGGAAGAACATGTCGAGCACATTGCATCATCGGAAACAGTATTCCTCGCTGTCTGCTCTAGTGAATCATACACATTTTGGCAAATACACCAGGCATAGAGAAAATCTGCATAATACAAAAACTGTGAGCAGTATGGAAGCATACTTTTCTGAACACAGTTGATGACAGTGCTAGGTAATGGTGATGCACAGCAGGCATTTGTCAGACAATTGTCAGCAAATCCACAGCTACTTCTGATTGGCCTCAGAGCTTAGGGAGGCCTTAATAATTGCGTGCAACTCCCTGCCAAGTTGAACTAATGGAGAGCAGGTGTGAGCGGAGTTAGAACGTGGACCACTGCCTCTAAACTCCAATATGCAGAAATATCCACCTATCAGATCCTCCCAGCATGCACAAGGTTTGGCAGCTGGAAGGTGGGCTATGCTAGAGAATCTACCTTTCTCCAGACAAGATAAATGGGAGCAATTAACCATATCATATACTCACACTCCCTCAGACTCTATACATAATGTAATATAAATCGCTCATTGTAGTCGGCACGTCCCAAAAGGAGCCACAAGAATTAGCGCTCCGCGAGGGCTGATAAGAGTAAAGTGGGCGGCAGGACCGCATACGGTTTTAATAATCGGAGCAGGAGACACAATAACCTCTGTACGAGCCACGATGCTGTGTTTAAGTGATTGTGCATTTATCCAGCCGTTTATTATAAAGCTCACTGCATTCTGTGCAGTTGGGCACTCTGCTGGGAACACAGCCCTGCAGAGCTGCCAAACGCAGCAGTTTCCTCCATTCAGCCCGGCTGTATTGCTGGAGGTTGCTGGAGGCAGAAGGAAAATGAGAAACTTGGTTTCCCTTCGGTCCAATTTAAAAAGGGAATATGCATCTGGTCAAATGTGGCTAGTGTGCTGCACATGAGCAGATTGTGCAAATATGCAAAGCAATGGGGTGTTTTAATTAATGCATGGGCGCATTCAGAATCAGTCATGACATTGTATGGTTCAAAATGTGGCAAAAGCAGATAAAACTGAACATCTGAGCATTTTTATATATGTATTGTTTTTGCTTTTCTTTAAAAATCATTGCTTAAATCATTGTTTAATTTTAAATCTTCAGATAAATTGTGACTATTTAATATACAGTATTTCCCAGATGTAATGGATATATATCACACATGACATAACTCAATGCACAGTGACAAGATGGAGCATCATGGAAACCAGTAATGATGACACAGTCAGAAGCAGTTATCTCAGCTCACTGGAGATGGTTTTGCATGTGAAGATGTAAGGAAAGCCAGTGAGAATGATCTCTTTGATGCTGACATTAGCGTTAAAATGTACTTGCTAAATTATTAATGAGCTGTATGTCATGCGTTAGTATAGCTGAACATGCTTTCCCCACTGATAGTAGAGATAACTGACTGGGTCAATTCACTTGTGCTTCTACAATGAAAATATTTTGCGCTTGCAGAGCAAATGAGGAACCTGCAAGTCTTGTACTTTCCTCAAATGCAAGTTCTGTCATAAAAGTAGCTGTTCACATGCATTGTATGGAAAAAGAGCAGCATCAACATGTCTCCTCTTGTATTAAATGAAAGAAAAAGAAAGTCATAGGGGTTTGGAACAACATGGTAAATTATAACGGTATTTTAATTTTTTGGGAGAAATGTACATGTTGACATCCACTATACAACAGTACAGATTTTGTAACTGAAGTAACTAAAATCTAAGCATTTGACCAGATAATCTGTAAATAACCATGTATAAACTGTGAATAACCATGTATAGTCCAAAGTACTTTCAAATCCAAGCTAAAATGCTATGTTCTCAAGTACTTTTGAAATAATATATATATATATATATATATCTAGTAAACATGTTGTGGATACAAAATGACTTGCCTGAGGTAAATGTAATGCTATGTGAGATATTATTCTCAAGCTGTTTCATTGATGTTTTTCCGTGGTTGAAACACCGGTGGAGAGATAACACAAACATCTCTATACATAGAACATGTGTTCTTCTTCTTCTGCACTTTTTCCTGTTGTGGTGGTTAGCAAACCACATTGCATTACCACGCACCCCCTTCTGGATTGGAGTGTGGATCACCTGTGACTGACTGTATTTGTCATCTGACTGTGTGCACCGAACCGTGACGTCCATGGCGTGACGGTTCGGGACAAATACATGTACCGTTACACCCCTAATTAGTACTGTCAGCTGACAAGAGTGATGAGAAACCACCTACATCAGAGCCATCTATCTCAATACTGCTTCAAGAATTCTAGCTTGTGCAGCCAAACATCTCAAGGATAACCCTGTAAGTCTTTCAAAAACTGAATGGCTGTATTCTCCTTTTTTTCTCCACATGGACATCTCTTGAAACTGTCGCTAAACCTCTAGCATCACACTTGACGGTCAGTTTCTCTCATGAATATTCAACAGCACTTCCTGTCCATTAGCATACAGTGTTTCCCCGTTTCGAGAGTGAACACCTCTGGCCATCCTAATCTTAAATTCAAATGAACAGTCAAAAGCTGTGGAGGACACTTCTTTATCAATACTTCGCCCATCTAATTCAAGCAAGCTCTCAATGTTTACTTTGTATTTTTACCTGCTTCTCTCCATTAGCGTAAGAGTGTATGATTATAATGAATGAGAAGGACACCGGGTACTCCGCAACTGATGATCAAAGCCATCTGTCCGCACAAAGCTTTTATTCACTACAATGAGAAAATGGAAGGAAAGAAGCAACTTCTTCAGAATCTTCTGTTCTTCCACTTACGTCAGTGTTTTGTGAGAGCCAGAAGGTCTCTGGGTCTAAATCACAGCTAAAACAAACAAAGAAGGAATGGTAACAACATTGGTCACTATATTATTGCTCTGCGATAATTATCACAGTGGTACCTCATTTTCAAGGATTTTCTTTATATATATATATATATATATATATATATATATATATATATATATATATATATATATATATATATATATATATATATATATATATATATATATATATATATATATATATATATCTTTATATATATATATATATATATATCTTTATATATATGTTTGATTAATTTGAATGAATTATGTTTTAAAAAATGGTTTTGAATGAATTCAATGACTCATTAATAAATACTTGATGCATTACTGGATGAATCAGAGTTTTTGAATAAATCTTTTGAATGAATGATTCAATGACAAATACATTTTTTAACAGTCACTTATCGCCACCTAGTGGCGTAAGATGTAATTGATACAACCGTTATTTGAAGCGCCAAGTTTGTTTCAAAAGGTGGTTCTATGATGATCTGAATATTTGTAATACAGAAATAACTACTGTGTGGTTCAAAACTACTCTCTCTGGCTCAACGTGGCAGCACAAACACAGATTTGAATGTTCCGGTATGATTTTGTCAAAGGTTTAAAAGACGTGGGCAAATTGTTGTCATTAATAAAATAAGATTGTGTGGGTGTCGCACTCTTTTTTCGATTAACCGTGCAGCTCTAGTTGAGCCCTGATCCTAGTAACTAGCAATTTTTCTGTCCAGACTGAACATGAAACTGTGACACAATCACAGTTTCATGTTAAACAAATAGCCGTGGGGCTATTATACCGACGTGTGAGTAATGTTTCTTTCCATACTTGTTCATGTTGCAGTTTGTCTACTTGCACAGTATTTTTGCTCATGTGCTGTATATAACAAATCACACAAATTTATGTAATTCGTACAGTAAATCTCAACGTCAAATCTCAAATGGCACGATAGCAGCATCCAAAATATATAAATTAAATATAAATATAAATTAAAGAAATGAACTGGGTCTAATTATGATGTATATAAAAAAAGGTTTTCCAAAAGGTAAGCAGATGCTTGCACCTGCAACACACACATGCATCCATCTTTCTTTGCCTCTACTCTGCCACCTGTATCATTAAAGAACTAATATGGGACCTCCCAGTAGATGTTGGGTCTAAAACAGAAATAAAAAACCCCAATAAAGTTTGGTTCCTAACTTCATCAGCTCCTAATGAAGCTGCAGGTGTCAGGCCTGATAGATTACTGGGTGTCTTCTGCAGGTTAGGGACTCCCGGGAAGAAGATGGCTTATCATAGGTACCTCATTAGCCAGAATCAGGTCAGCGGGACTCCATCCAGATCAAACAGAGCACACACTTTTCTCATGTCCAAAGGCGAAGTATTAAAAACTAATCACACTTTAGAGCAGGAACTCCACTCTCACCTGCAGTGTGAGCGACAGAAGGACAGTGTCCTAGATGTAGAATGTAGAGCAGACCTGAGGCACTAAACAACTTCCCAGTGCTTCTCCAAATCTCAATGAAGTGTTTCAGTTCTGCTAACCAGTGAAAACACCAGTACATTCCATATTAAGTACCTTCCACCTAACTTTCATCCTCTCCACCATGCTTTTGTTGACTGACAACTTTTTTCTAAATAAAAACTGCCAAAGCCGCAGAAAAATGAACTAATAAAAGTAGAAAAATAATACATCATTAAATAATAATAATAATAATAATAATAATAATAGAGAAAAATAATGTAATAATTTAGTAATATTTTATATATATATATATATATATATGAAATATAATTATATATGAAATTACAAAATAATAATAGACCAATAGTAATAATATTATTAATATAATATTATATATTAATATATTAATATAATTCATATTTAATAATATTATATTAAATCCCCACCATTCTTTTATCTTTTTTTAAATAAAAAAATGGCAAAATTATACTTAAAATAAAATAACAGATAATATAATACTTAAATAAAGATAATATAATATAAGATAATATAATACTAACAAATTTTATATATATATATATATAATGTTGTTGTTATTTTTTATTAGTAGTAGAAGTATTGTATAAAATAAAATTAATAAAAATATATTAATTTATGTAATATAACTATTTATTAATAATTTTTATATATTAAAAATATATTATTTAAATATTTATATCTAATTTTATACAGTTCCTTGTCTGAAAAAATAACACTTTTTCTTAAAACATAATTTCTTTCTTTTTTTAAACGTAAATCTGCAATTTTAGTCCAAATTAGGTAGGACTTCTTGGCCTACTGAACATAATTAATATTCATGAGCAAAGCTGATAATAATTGTGTTCCTTCCACTTTTCAGATCATTCCTACAGCCCCGTAGATCTACCTGAAACTCTGCTTATAAATAAACAACAGGACATACAAAAACCACTAACAGCCGCTTTGAGTACAGCAAGAAAACTGGCTTGGAGAATCTCATCCATTCTGCACTGCTGATGTTCTTGAACTTTCAGCCCAGCAGGAAGACAGTGGAAGTGGTAGGAATGAACCACACGTCTTACCTTTTTCTGATCCTCCAGCTTTTGACTTGTGGACTTCTTAACATGCTTGCTGGTTTCAGGCGGTACATCCATCCCCGGTGAGAGCGGTAATATCTCCAAGAGAGACCGAGCGAGAGAGAGAAAGACAGAGAGAAAAGAGCTACGAGCCAAACGTGTGGGAGAAAGGGAGGGGGCTACAGGCAGCCAGATTATTCCTTTGCCTGGGTCACATCTTCTCTCAGGCTGAGGTGGGCCTTTCTGGAAGAACAGGAGACGGAAAATGAAGAGGAACGGAGACACTCCCGAATTTACCGAGACCACGTCAGCAGGATGAAAAGACCAGCATCCTCTCCACACGTGAAAACATCCATTCAGAAGTCTGTCATTTCCAGCCAGTAGATCCCAGTGTGCGTGTTCTGGTAGTCCACCTCAGGGCTGCATCCTTGGTCCTCAAATCTGTCAAACAAACACATCTTATCAGACTCAGAACAGATATGAAGGCATAATTAAAAATAAAATAAAAAAAATCAATTGGCACATGAGCAATATGCATTTATTTTATTAATTTGTATATTTTGCGAAAGTTGAAATCCCATGCATGCTGATTTACCTCTTAAAATAATCCTTTCTCAGCATGTTTTATTTAGTTATGAGCTGAATGGGAGGCCAAACACAACATTGCTCTAGTCAACACAAACAACTGGACAAAGAATTCGTGTGACCCACTATCAGCACTAAGTGCATCACGACCTGCTGATGCACGGTGTAGATCAATTTTCAGTGGGTCACACATAGCCTACGGTTTGTTCTGTTGGCTGTTCTTGTTTGCTGTTTTCAGAACAATACTGTATATATATATATATATATATATATATATATATATATATATATATATATATATATATATATATATATATATATATATATATATATATATTCACCATTATCAATATTTAATGTTTTCAACCCAGCAATTCCACACACATACACAATGATAGTGACTCCCAAAAAAAAAAAAAAAAACTACATACAACTAAGGGAAAACATGCACTCGGTTGATCAATGCAAAACAAATACATGACAATACAGTCAAATAAACGGTTCAAATAATGTAATAAACCATAAAAAAAGAAAAGAAAAGACAAAAAAAGAGTAAAAGATTAAAGTCATGGCACATGATTCTTTTTTACTCTATTTTAAAACCACATGTGCCTAAGCTTTTAGAAATGTCAACTTTTCATGTTGTTATCATGTGGTTTCGAAAATATTTCATACCATTTTCAACAAATGTTTAAAAATACCATGTGATGTAACCAAGCAAAAAATAATAATGTTTTCCTTGCTACTCATTACTTCAATCATTAGTTAGATTTTGTTTTTAAGGCTAACAAATACCATAAATGAAAAATTCATAAACATTTTTGGGGAGTTGTTTTTTGTATTGAATTTGATTTTTTGTTTTGTTTTGTTTAGTTTTGTTTAAGTCTGTTTTGTTTAATTCTGCTGCATTTCCATGTTTTGGTTGCTGGATTTTTATTCAAAACTGTGTATCATAAAAGAGACAAGTCATTGTGTGCAAGAACTGCATTTGCAAACAAAAAAGGTCATGTGATTGACCTTAATAAGAAAATTTAAGTAGCACTTAAATGTCAAAAAGGATGGAGATAATGTCACCCCCTTCCATAGAGCATATTTTGCAGTCCCAGCATCCCAAATGTGAAGTTGCTTCACCGAAATAGCTAACACTCACTAGAAAGTCAATATCCCTTGAGCTGTTTCATGCAACGAGTGAAGGGAGGCAGTGTATCTGCATATCAAAGTGAGTTTTGCTACTAGTGTTCTTCTCCATATACGAATAAACACACGTTTGTTCTTTGGCACGTGATTGTTTTCACCCTTCTTCCCCAGAAAACCGCTAAAGAAAGGAAGGATTGAGTCATGCTGAGGTTGTAAGAGGCATTCTGGGAAGAGACCAAGCTCTGAGCAATTACCACAGGATCGATGGCTGGCCTTGTCTGCCCTTTTGGCAGACTTCAAAACATTGGCCTGTCAAAGGGTGTTTGACTTGCATGATGTTAGAAGTTCATGGACACCACTATAAAGTAAAAAGACACGGAGAGACACTTTGGCCCGTGATTCCCAATTTTCATCTGTAGGATTGAGATATAGTAGGTTTTGGATTTCATTAATAATAATTCTTTAACCTCAGAATGCATTGACTTGTGGCTATTTGTGTAGAACCACCATCCCTAGGCCAACAGTGTGTTTTTTTCTGTCTAGACAATTATTGCATCTGATTCTTGCCAAGTTATATTTTTATGTACTTTTTTTTCCTCAAATTGACTTCCTGCCACTACATCAAGATTCACACCAAGAAAACTAAACTGGTCAATCCAAGGTAAGCATCCTCTATTCTATGTATACTGTTGAGCCATGACTGAATCAAATTTTTTGTACTGGTTGATCAGAACTGAACCGATTTATTTCCCCAATACTTTTCAGTTGCCGTCATCTTGTTCTCTTTTATTCAAAAGCGTTACATGCAGGAATCTTTTTTGTCAAAACTTGAATACAAAAAGGTAATTAAGAAGTCAACTCTGACTGTCCTGAACACAAGATGGAAAGAACTATCATGAGGAATCCATAGTGTGATAGTATTATTATTCTTTTGTTATTTATCAGAGAACAATTCTTAGAAAAAATAGACCCAGGGTCTCACAGGATTTGCAAAACAATAGCTTGACTGAATCAACAAATGCACATAAATCTACATGGTGCATCTGCCTTACAAGACGCTAAACACACAGCATCATTCGAAGGCTCCTCTGAAGAACACAACTGAGTGCTTCCATCTCCTGCATTATTCATTAGTCTTAATTTCCCTTATTTTCCACTGAATATCCGAAAAAGAAACATTCCTGCGAAGGACTGACACACTGTACTCCATAATTTCTGTAAATTATAATATTTGGCTGTGCATTTTACAGCATTTACTGGAATAATGTGGAGTACCTATGTCAGTGAGGGAAGTCATTTTTTCAAACACACATATGTGATATCAGAGATGAAAACAAACACAACCAGGCTGTCAAAATTAATAGATCAAACCACTCATGATAATGAAAATACTTCACTCTGCTTGTCAGGCAAATTGTTGTCGTTTTGAAGTGAAGAGCAACTGCAATTATTATTTCAAGAGCAAAACATATTATATGTATATGTATTCCACAGCTGACTGACAAATTCATACAAAGCATCACCATGTTGGGTTCTACATGTATATGACATCTAAAATATATGTGCCCTTGTAATGTAAAGTTGGCTTCCTATCTGTTTCTGGAAGCATTAAATGAGAAGCCAAGCACAATAATTATAGAATTTTGTCGACCATAAGATTGTGTGTCCCAGTGATTAGAAAAAAAAAACTGTAAAAATATAAAGCAAATGAAGCAGGAATATACCATCTCCCTGTCACTAATATACATCTGCTACACTTGAGAACAGAAGCCTGTTATTAGACCAATAAAGTGGAAAGAATTCACATTTGCTATCTGAATAACAATGAGCTAATTCAAATAGGTCAGACAGGTACAGGTTTCATTCAAGCCTTAAATAGTTATATGAACACACCAAAGCTACTTATGAAAAAATGTACAAATGGAAATAACCATTGTAAAGAGTAAAGCCAGCAGAGGATATATTCTTGTTAAGCTAGGCCTTAAATATCAAATAAAAACTAATGAAACAATAAGTTCTAAACATTTGTATTAAAATACTGGTCTAACTTTAAGTTTTGATTGGTGATAAATGTGCACGGAGAAGAGATTTTAGAGGTTTTAAAATATATACCCGACCTGAATCACTTCTTACCCGAACCCAACGTGCATAAATTAATTTTTTGCTGAAACCGAAACAGAACAAATAAAATTAGACCCCAGTCCAACCAGACGGCATTTATTTTCAAACCTAACTGGAACTGAGCGTAAATGACATTGACATGTTCAGAGCCTACAGCCCCAGTGTCCTGATTTGGCCGGTTCTCCGTTACTTGTATTTATTTATTTACTTCTGTATTATTAATTTATATAAATACCTCTGAGTTCAGCTTTAAATAGTGACCAGTGGATTGGAAAAATAAACATGATAGCTCAATAAAAATGATATCAATAGCTTAATAAATCAGTCGCTAGTGTTGTCTGTAACACTATTCTACCTCAACTCCAGTGAAGGGCTTTTGCACACACAACAAAAGAAAAGCCCTGCATGAACATGCAGTGTAATGAAGTAAGTGACTTTTCATGATGGATCTCATAGCTAAAAGATGGATTTTTGTGTGCGAGATTCCAAACGTTTTTTCCTTATCTATGTGCGTCCATTTGGAAAAAGCACAATTATTTTACGTTACCTGAGACCCAAGGCCACTAATACCGAACCCGACCTGTGTCCGAGGCATTCGTCAAAGTTTTGTGAATGAACAAATGAATGTTTTCATATGTACCTGCACAGGATATTAGTAGTACTACTGTATATACGTTTTTTATTGTTAAGTCAGTGTGATATCTAGAGTATTTAAGAGCTAAACTCTCTTCCTCTGCCCTTTTCCTGACATTTGTTATTCATTGAGCATTCACTGACAGTCAGTGAGCTAGAGTATGTCCAATAAAATATGATTCATTGGCTTGGCCTCTGTGCCGCCACTTTAATTTGATGTAAAGATGTAAATGTCTATGGTGGACTTCCACTGATTTCCTTTGGGAGAAATGATCACGGCACAGAAATGTCTCTGTACTGTCTCATAACAGATCAGATGTCAGTGGCATTAAAAACAGCCAACTGAGGACATCCTGTAATACAGTGGTTCCCAAACTCCGCATTTTGTTCGCGTACCCCCTCTGTCACGTCACGTACCCACAGGGGTACGCAAACAAAATATGGAGTTTTGTCGTTCATTTAATTCTTCCCCACCTTAAAATAACATTAAAATCAAGCATGTATTTCAGGGCACAATGCCATAAATACATGACATCCAATCAAAATACCACATCATTTGCGGTCAAACTGACTAAATCCATTTACATTTTAGCAGCGTGCATATGGGTGCTTACAGGTTATGTCAGAGTCTGCTGCCTTAGCAGATCGCGCTACATTATTGCCATTCTCGACAATGTACCTGTAGATTTAGCACTTACTAGCATGAAAAACAAATAGCCTGGCACAGGAGGTGCATGGATCAATTTAAAGGTCCCGTTCTTCGTGATCCCATGTTTCAAACTTTAGTTAGTGTGTAATGTTGTTGTTAGAATAAAATCTGTAAAATTTTAAAGCTCAAAATTCAATGCCAAGCGAGATATTTTATTTAACAGAAGTCGCCTACATCGAACGGCCAGTTTGGACTACATCCCTCTACTTCCTTCTTTAATGACGTCACTAAAACAGTTTTTTGACTAACCTCCGCCCACAGGAATACACAAGAGTTGCGTTTGTAGAGTGTGTTTGTCGCCATGTCGTCGAAACGCTGTTATTTTCATCCCGCAGTCCAATCACCGGGTCTGATTCCGGCTCAAATTGATAGGGTAAAATTAAAGACATGTTTACAATAACACTGAGCGCATGCATCTCCCCGTTATGGTAAGAGGCGTGACCTTTCCGGGACCTTTCCGCTAAGCTGCTGTCGAATCACAACACAGGAACCGCTGGCACAATCAGAACTCGTTACGTATTTCTGAAGGAGGGACTTCATAGAACAAGGAAGTCATCAGCCCGTTTTTATGACAGTGGAAACAGCGGTATACAGATAAGTAAATTATGTGAAAAATACTGTGTTTTTTTACACGAGAAACATGAACACATGTTATATTGCACACTATAAACACAATCAAAGCTTCAAAAAACCACAAAAAACGGGACCTTTAAGATTCAAACTTTTGATACAAAACATACCTTTTGTGAGTTGATAATATTATACGAGCAAGAATGCACATCCAAATATCCACATGTTTGCAAATGTGACATTGATTTTGTAGAACAGTTCAACAAACAAACGGGTAATATTAATGATGTTCTTCACAATATTGTTAGTATTTACTCTATTTTGCAATGAAATAATAGTTCCAACGAAAGCCACAGCAGAACTACAACAGACACAGCAGTGTTTCGTGAACGAATCTGTGGCTTTGAACGAATCATTTGTGAAAGTCTTGATTCAATAATTCATTCATAATACAAGGCGTTTGCCAATGTCAAGGAAGGATCCTCGGAAGCCAGAATTTCGAGGATGCTACATCATCGACATCCGTCGAAGGACTGTTCTAATGTCAAGGATCCTCGGAATTTCAAACAAGGACTGAGTCCTTCGTTCAAAAAATATCCTATATACAGGAAAGGATGCATACGTGTAGCCTTCGCGCTCTTCGCGCTCTCAAATCACCCACAATCCTATGCGCGCAGCTTTGCGATCTTGTTCAAAAAATTGTCAAAAAATGTCGGACGTTAGCGGGCAATATGCTTTCAAATGTAAGTATATTTACGTTACCAAACATTTGTTATAACTGTAGTAAATATGTCAGATAAATAAAGTTTAACGTTTAAATACCAGTACAAATTACTACCGTATTGATATTATAAATTATACAAATACAAATTCCGTTATTGATGGCTAACTGAACCGGACCGTCATTTAACGATTGTTAGCTTGTTTGCCGTCACCGGCATTTCTTTTATAAATAGTAATTTAAAGTAATTTAACGTTAATATTATACTATTATACCATTCACAGCGTTATTCATAGCTTTCTCGTCTTTTTTTAACAGGGACCAAGGAACAAATGGAGGCGTTCATACGTCTCCCTGTAGAAAACAAGCAGCTGTTTACCAGGGGGAGAGACACCGCGGCGAACGGATATCGGTAAGAAGCAAATTATTTAATGTTCAGAAGTGATAGCTGTGTAATCACTGACATAATGAAGCAAAATGACGTGCACTTGCTAGTCTGGTCCATTTACGTGTTCTCCGAATGCTAAAGAGGAGCCTCGCCTAGCCTCTGAAGGAAGTGACTTGGAAGGACCAGTCCTGCCAAGGAAGTATCCTTGACATTGAGAAACGCCTACAGCCACTTGCTTCGTTACTGAATGAACAAATGATTCGGTGACTCACGCATTAAGACTTACCATCACCTACTGGCGGTTTTATTATGTAAAAGAATCACTTTTCACGTTTTTATCATCATTGCATATTTTACTATTGATTTTTTTTTATTATTTAAAATATTTTTTTATGATGTAAAGGTATTTATAAAGATAATAAATTCACTGTAAAGTCAATTTAGGGGGCAAATATCATCCTTTAATGGAAAAGGTGCAGTCTAAGTGGAAGAGAGAGGGTACGCAGAAGGATGGTAAATGCCTCAGGGGGTACTCCACTCTAAAAAGTTTGGGAACCACTGCCTCAAATATTTAAAAGCTGTGTATTATTTGGTACTTTTTAAAAGTGGTTAATCAAAAATAACAACAATAATAATAAAAATCTAGTATTATAAAACTCTTGAATTAGCAGACTTGAAGAAATTAACTAGCAATTAAACGCTTGGCAACTGCATGTACTGCGGATGTGCCGGAGTGGTAAAGACCGTCATTACGCACTCAATCACATATACACATTACACATATAATCCGCCCAACCTGGCATGTGTCCATCAGGAATCAACTGATAGCAATGAAACCCCAGACAGACGCATGATTAAAAGATAATAAATGTGTAATTACCAGCCGAGCTTTCATACCTGTCCTCCCTGCACTCGCAAAGACAAAAGATGAGCTTTATTCCGCAAGCAATAAATTTATTTCACTGCTTTCCCGAGAGTGATTTATTCCCCATTCCCATTTTATAGAGGGAAATCTGCAGAGAGAGTGGCTGTGAACGAGGCACATTTCAGAGATAAACAGGAGGAGCTGAAACATCACTCTAAATACATGCCAAGCAACATGCTTTAAATAAAACTGGACGGGCTATTGAAACCCCCATACAACATAAACGTGTCAGACTGGCTTGTGTCTGTGCCAACTGCTTGCCTCAGCATTACTGAGTACAAACGCAGCATGCTCAGATAGATTCATTCATTTGTTTAGTCCTTTCACATGACTTGAGTATTGATTGAAATGCTCTGGCTGGTGCTTTTAAAAAATTAATATTATGAATATATTGATGTGGTATGAACTCGTTTTACAGCTCTCTGTCTGTTTGTCAAACAAAGCTATTGTATGTCTTTAGAAATTGTTGAATGACTTTGTATGATTTCAAGGCATATGGACAACTTCCAATGTATATTGGTGCTGCTTTTTGTCAGTTTTTTGGCTTGACAGCCCACATCCCATATTATTATCATTAACTAAAACAAAAAATGTTGTTATTTGAAATAAAGCTGAAATAAAATAACATTTAAATAATATTTGTAACTCTTTACAATAAGTTTCCAACCGTACTGAGAGTTCCGGGCCGAGAACGATTTGTAATATTATATATATATATATATATATATATATATATATATATATATATATATATATATATATATATATATATATATATATATATATATATAAAATACTAAAATATCACTGTCCCATTAGTGTTCCATGAGAGTCAGTCCTACGGGTTTGAAACATCATGACGGTTAAGAGAAACCATAACAAAATTTCCATTTTCAGGTAAATGATTGCTTTAAATTGCACATAATAAGTTGGCTCAAGGCTATATGACAGATTTATATGAATATGTATACAATATTATAGTACCTACACAAGTAAAAGCTAAATGTAGATGTCTGTACCATTGAACAGATTTTATGGGGCAGTTTAATTGGACAACACTGTCATAACAGTCTCTATTTGAGTCCCAACTGTGCCCATTTACTACAAAAGTTTCCTAGCAGCCTCAAGCCTCAGCTGAATTTAATATTCTGTTTACCAAGCCCTGAGCCCTCAGGCAAACAGTACAGTGTCTTAAACTTTAGCCCATATACCTGCATGGCCATCCTACTCCATGCTCTAAAAAAAACAAAAACAAAAACTAGAGCAAACAGAAATGCACAATTTGAAAGAGATGGAACATGCAGGGTCAATACAAAAGGGATCATAAAACAAACAGTCATCTATTCATCACTGTGTGGCCACTCCGGGAAACGATCTGGTCAGTGGCAGTTTACGCAGTTACATAGTAACACTACTGTTCATATCACTCGTAGTGTGAAAACATCCCTCCCTTGACACAGTTCAGTGGAGTCCTGAACACAATCTATACATTTTGTCATTCTCTGACAGGGCTGATTGGTGTGCTGCCGTCGGAATGACCCTGGCTTTCCTGTTGTCACGGTAACACAAGTTGAGGCAGGCAAGTGGAAGCGATGCAGGTACCCAAGCATCCTTCACAGTCTTAAAGAACTTGTACTGCTCTTATTAAATCTGAATATATCTACTTTGGTATCCAGATGCAATACCATGGTACTGTACGATTACCATACATCATGGATTTTTGGGATTACTTCAAAGAAAATATATTTGGTACAGTATATCATGGTATTACCATCATGACAGTGCCAAACACATGATATTATCACAGTACCACATTTAAAAAAAAAAGCATGGTAATGCTATTTTAAGAGTTGAAGAGGAAATTCTCAAATGTCTAAATGTATTATTTTATGATCATATTGATGAAAGGGTGTGCACTTTTCCTACAAGTTTTATAAATTGGCCACAAAAAGGTTTGTAAAACTTGCTTACAAGGTTTGGTTACAAGCCTTGGTTAACACTACAATCATTGTACATACAAGCTCTTTTGGAGCAATATGTGTTGAGGAAAGCCTTATATAAATGATTTTTGCTCAGGTGCTTTAGGTCTTCAATGTTTTGTAAAAAAAAAAAAAAAAAAAAAAAAAAAAGGTTAGCATGTCATTTATGAAGGTTGTATATACTATATCACATTTTAGAAATACTATGCACACTGTTCTACCCTCTTGTTCTGCATTCTCTTGTGTGAAATCATGAAGCCAGCACTCGTTTCTTTGTTCTCTTCACCATTCTGTGGCACTCCCTTTCTCATTCAGAGAACAGAAGCAAGAAATATTCTATCTGAGCAACAGTCCCCGCCTCATTATTCAAGGCAGAGCAAGCTCAGCTAGACATAAAACACCTTTATTCATTCATTCGTTTCAATGGATTTCGAATTAGAAGCCAATTATACTAAGATTACACTAATACCAGACCTCACAACTGCCTTTTCTATTCAGTTCCTGAGCAGATAATCTGGAGACCAGAGTAATCTAGTGAGATTACGGAAGGATTACGGTAAAATCCCATTACGGCAAGATAGTAGAACCACAGAAATGGGGAACAAATGATGAAATCCCAGTTTTAAGTGTGAAGTGTTAACATGTAGAGAGTGGGCAATAATCATATATATCCCATGGAGGGCTTTCTCATGTTCTCTCTTGCCTGTTTTCCAATCAAAGGGTGTTTGATTCCAAAGCAGCTCCAGCATTTTTCCCATTTATGTTATATAGCCTATATATATCTTACCAATGGGCCAGTAGAAATGTGGGCCGGTTCTACAGAACTTCCAACCAAACATCAGCTACGAAAATCAGCATCACTTTGTACACAGCCGTCCAGACTTTGTGGTCAGAGGTGAGACAGCTCAGTGGTGATTTTCATCCTTATATCCTCTTCTTCATAAGCATCTCTTATTCATGTGCTCTGACTGCATAAAATCACTTTTATTACACGGCGTAGCACAGAGGTGTAATTGCCAGCGTGATATACAGCCTCCCTGTGCACTCGGCTCAATTTTTCGTGCATTTTAGATGCTCTTCGTTTCCATGGTCTCCTTAATAAAACAACTTCTTCTGCCCAATAATGGGGTCCAAATCTCATTTCTACACACATCCTTCGCCCCAGGGGTATATATACACTGCGCAACAGCCTGTGACCAGATCACACACACACATGCACGTTCTACCCATCAACCCCCCATCGTTCGCTCCTGGTCATGGGTATTTATTGAACAGTGTGAGCCTTACCAAATCACACAAACACGCCAAAATGACAGATAAATGGCAAACTGAAGGACAGGTGCAGATTACGGAAGTCATCTTCTTATTTTACTCATTAGATTGGTAGGCGAGGCAATGCTGCTTGCTAAACCGCAAATACCTGAGAAGGTAATGGAAGGGAAAATTGCACATGTAATGCAATCAAAGCTGGATGAGAGTGCCGTGCATTGTCACAGCCCTGTGGTGATGATTACCTAAAAAAGTACTGTGAGTGGACTGTGCTGGGAATCTTCAATGCGTTCGAAAAATCCATCTACAGCAGAGTAAACAAATTCGATCCAACACTTTACACACTCAACGGCAAAAGCAAACCGCTTGAAGTGTCTCAAGTCATGCGGTCTGCTTGAAAGCTTCGCCGCACACATTTAAGACTTTCGTTTCGTTTAATCAAATGGGCAACTGGGTAATCTGTGAAGCTGAGTAGATTAGACAGATTAGTCATTATCAAGATGGAAGTCATAAGTACATTCAATGAATATGAAGGCAGCTGCTGGAGCAACAGCAGTCATGGGGGTGGAGTCTGTATTCATTAGGCCCGTTACCGACTATTAATCAGCCTCAACCTCAGATTCAATCCACGGCAGAGCCATTCACGCATAAGAGGCAAAGGGTTGTCGCCATGCATATTGGTAGCATTCACATGTGATCTGGGCTGAAGTCCTGACCTGTGTAGGATATTAGGTGAGCGCGGATCTGTCAACTCGGCAGAATTCTATTATCCTGACCGTGATATACTGCTACCAGCAGGACCCCTCCTTTCCTCTCTCTCTCTCTCTTGCTCTATCTATCCCCCCATCCTCAGAGGTGATCCATCATGCAACGACGCTGATCCAGTGTCTCACGCAGGTGAATTACCTAGCAATCATCGCCCGCTCGACCACACGCTCCAACCACAACGCATTACTGACCTGAGAGATATTCATCAGCTGCTTACTGCCGCCACAATAAAATGAGAGAAGCAGAAAGACAGAGATGAAAGAACGTCTAGGAAAGACATTAGAAACAAGGCAGCATATGTGCAGGGAGTGGCAGATGCCAGGCAGCTGTGCATTCTGACTTTCTCAGAAGGTCTTCTAAGGAGACAATGTGGCACGACATGTACAGTATAATGCACAATGCAAACCTTATGTTGTGTGGAACGTGTTCATGAAGAGCAGGAGATAAAGTCATTTAGACTACAATTCAGTGTAATATCCTCATTTATCAATATTAGGCACATAGCAAACAAAACAATGAATCATAAATGTGCCATGACTGGGGATGGGTGATTTAGCTAAAACTATCTTTTTTTTTCTTTCTTTATTTTATGTATTTGCTCTGAAATGGCATAGAACAGTGGTTCCCAAACCTGTTCTGGAGAACCCCCAGCCCTGCATATTTTATCTCCCTCATCTATAACACCTGATTCAACTCATGTGCACATTTGTAGAGACAGCAAGACCTGAAATGGGTGTGTCAGAAATAGGGAGACATACAAAATGTGCAGGGCTGGGGGTCCTCCAGGACAGGTTTGGGAACCACTGGCATAGAAAAAACAACATTAAATATTCTGGTGAAACAACTGGTGACGTTTGCCAGACTTTTCTAATCTTTTCGCCTGATTAAACCCCGCCCCGTTCTTACAGCTCGCATTGAAATCTGCTTCCATCCAATCAACAACCAATGGACAAAGCCAAGTCCCTGCCATACATTTTTACATACACTCAGATGTAGATCACCATATGGAAGAAAAGATCTGTCACTACTTTTGTTTCATTGCGACTTTAACACTCTCAAACTCAAGCATTGACAAAGGCTCACAAAACTAGTCTAAAGAAAATGCCATAGCAAAAGATATTAATATTAAAAAGACTTAATAAATTAGTGTGAGAGCACAATTCCAAAAAAGTGCTGATGGGAGTGGAAAGTTCTGCACATGATCTACTGACGACGCACAAATTAAAGAACACAGACCCAGCTCATTTCCATGATGACCAACGCAATCTACCAAGAGCAGCGCAAACTAGCTTTTTGTTTAAGATTTTTTTTTTTTTGGGGGGGGAGAGACATTAAATAATGCCACAAACACCAGTAAATCAACTAACGTAAACCTTAGAAAATCAGCTTTAATGATCCATTTAAACACTCTCCTCCCATAAATTTTGCATCTGAAAGGGATACTCCTAAAAATGCATATGTAATAAGGTCAGCCACAAAAATAACCCTGTCCATGTCTTTTCAGTGCTAATGTTTCACTGCATGTCTTTAGTAAATCCTGACAGTATTTTTTTTTTTTTTAATGCCAAAAAGAGAGTTTATTGTTAGTAAATCAGGCCCTAAAAGTCAATTAAAATAACTGCAATATCGCTTAAATTTAATTCAATAATCATAAAATATTTGTAAATTACTTTTACAGTGAATTATCGCAAGCTCTAGCTATCACCTCACATGCAGAGAGACCAACAGGTAGAGTTTCATGTAGAAACACCAGACGCCTCTCTTACCTTCCCATCCCCCAGCGTGTCTACAGCATCCCTCCCTGCAGGAGGTGGGCAAGGCCCACATGGAGAGCCAGGTAGTACTACAACAAGTGCCATAATGCCTAAATGTGGTGTAAAATCCACTTGGTCCTTATTGACCCCTCTTTTAGAGTCCCCGCCTGTGTGCTGTGTACAGACAGCTCACTCCGCACAGGAAAAGGGCCACTCGATCACTTCCATCACAATCTGAGGGTGTGTGCCGCCCTCCACGTTTCCGACCAATCCAGGAATGAGAGAGAGAGAGAGAGAGAGATGCTCAGTCTCTCCTTTCCCAACCCCCTTCCCCATCCCAGCTACGCTTTGGTCTCTGTGCCGAAGCGGAGATTGCGTTGCAGTGATGAAATTTTAATGCTTCTTTTAGAAAGAATAATGAACAGGCTGGTCCCCAGGGGTCAAGATCTCTGTACTACACAAACCTACATGTGAGTGCACATACATTAGCTTACGACAAACGCGCACAGCCGAATGCACAGGTGAACGTCCGACACAAAGGTGTACAATACAGCAACGCGTAAAACACATTCTAACACACATACACAGAAGCTCGCAACTCCGAACATCAAACACACCTCACAACAGCTTCCCCCTCCCTACTCAGCAGCATTGGGAGTGTGGCGCCAAACACGGATCCACCCTTGATCAAATGCTCTCCAGACACGCTTGTACGCACACATGCAGCAGGGAACAAAGAGAAGGAGTTCAACATTGATAGTCTCATCCATGTCAAAGTGGATCGCTGCTTTGATAAGAAATATACAGTCTATTTCTCCCCAGATCCCTTCTCTTTCTCTCTATTTATCACTTTCTGGCATAAATAAATACAGAAACACTGAACCGAGGGAGACAACGTGGAACCTCGTCAACCATCTGCAACCACAGCCGATCGCAGCTACATTGATTGACTCATGAAGCAAAATAAACCGGTGCTGGGTTATTTACTATGTACATACATTAGGAGAAAATGATTTCCACAGGCTCTGGCACAAATACATCCTCTCGCAGCGAACATGAACTTTCATCTATAATTTTAGCTCATTTAAGATGGTTTCCATGTTTCTTTTTGTTGTTGTTGTTGTTTTTTGTTTGTTCTGACAAATACAAGGCTTTTATGGGACTCAAAGAATATTTGTCTGCCTTTAATAAAATATCTGACTTTAGAAGCTGATAAGCTAATGCTTGAGAATATTGATCTATGACTGATCAGATACTTGGAACTAGGCATGTGACGGTATCAAATTTTCATGTTGCGATTAATTGCTGAAGCTTTTATCACGGTATTAAAATAAGTTGCAAAAAAAGTGTTGTCATAGTATAACAGGTTTAAGAACTCTTTTTGTAATAACAAAAATAACTCTGAATGTTTAAATACAATAATACAATACACAAAAAATATATAAAGTAAAATTTTCAAACAGATTATAATGCAAAAGAATTAGGCTATAAAGAACAACAGGAAACACTTTACAATAAGGTCTCATTATTTAATGCATTAACTAAGATTGAGCAATAGCTACATTTGTTACAGAAAATATTAGTTTTTGTTAATGTTAGTTAAGAAATACAATTGATTATTGTTAGTTTTCTCTCAGGTCCATTAAATAAGCTCTTTTGATTTTAGTAATGCTATTAAACAGTAACTAAGAAATTAACATTAACTAAGAATATTTAATACTTTATAAGTATTTTTATTGTCAGTTTTGTAATAATGAATTAAAATGTTAACTAATGAAGACATATGTTTCAAACTTTTCTGAACAATACCAAATAATCAGAACATTTCTAATAATTAGGGCATGAGGTAGTCCAGATTAAAATATAAGGTTTGAAAATAGACTTTTAAGTCTTCAAGTATTTGGTGATGAACAACATTGAGATTACAAAAAAATTAATGGCTGTTTGAAGCATTTTAAAAACTTAACTAGCGCAGTTGCTTTGTTTGTGTGGTTTCCGTGGTAACCGCTGCATTCTGCTGTTGCATCAGCGCCCTCTGCTGTCAGAGAGTGAACGTGCACTTTCATTCGTTCCGCCATGTGCTTCTCATGTACTTTGGGTTTGTTTACATCTGAGCGCGTGTTCTTTTGGAGCAGAATACAGCAATGTTTTGCATTTTATACGGTTGAAGTATTCTTAATTGCATTATAAAAAAATTAATAATTGGTAATAAATTATTATTTACGGTATTTTGAAATGCCCACGATAACAATATCGTGCATATTCATTATCGCGATTTATCGCATTACCGAATATCGGCACAAGTCTACTTGGAACAGAAGGTCCAATGCAATGGTGGTTTTGTTAGCCATATAGCTAACCGGTTTTGTCAGCCATCTAAAGCCAACTTCCACCAGATTTAGCCACTGAATTAGACCACCACCCTATCAGTTTAACCACATGGCTACTCTTTCAAAACCCTGCCCTCTAAAGATATGATTTCCAATCCAATTACACAAAATGACTGACAGAGGCACACCCAGTTTTTCTTTCTTTTCTTTTTTTTCCTATATGTAAATGGAATGGGTGGGATATTAAAAATTAAAACTTTTCAAATCAAGGGTTTTTTTTTTTTTGTGTAGGCGGATTATTTTTGCTGTTTACAAAGCCTAGAGCTGTCACAGAGAAAAGTCACCAAACTTCAGTTATATCTGTCAGGTAAAAAAAATAATAATAAAATAAAAAAAAACCTTTACAGCAGCTTTAGGTCTGCCGTCTCTGAATAACATGCCTTTCAGAAGTGTCATCCTTGCTTTTTTTCTGACAGTAAGTGTATGAGTTTTTTCAGTCATCTTCAAAAAGGTGCAAAATAACAGAAACACAGCCATTTCTCAAACACGACTGTAATATGATTTGAAAAATGACCCAATAAAAATTTCTGAGAGCACCTAACACTAACACAGACAGTCGAGACTATTGCCAGGAATCAACAAAAGCCTGGCTTTGCTGAAATTGAGAATGATTTATGAGCAAAAAAAACAAACATTTGTTTCAGATTTGAGAGGGTAGTTTCTTAAACTTTTTATATTTTTATATTTCAAAAGGTTTCACAATGCATACTAAGACATTTTAGTTCAAATCAAAGATTTGGCAGAGGTTTGGCAAAAAATATTTCCTTTAAGCAAAATGACTTTTTTTTCCCTCATGATGGCCCTCATGTATTTCGTCCCATCACTAATATTTTCACTAGGATGGATTCAGAAGCGCTGTGGAGCATATAGGCAATTTCAACCCCAAAAATCAATTACCTGCAGCTCTGCAAGTTCTTTTCCCTCCCTTGCCGAGAACAGACAAGGATCTTAATTCAAATATATGAGAGGAGACAAACAGCCTCTACCTCCCTTATCCCCATCACGTCCTTTCTGACAGGTGGGTCTCAGGTGGGCATATGGATGACTATAGCTGACTAAATCCACAACAGCATGACTCCACTCCAACAGAAGAATTCCCCTCGGCCCTCAAGGCATCGACGCAACATGGAAAAACAGCTGCATTTACAGCACTGAAGAGGCACGGAGGCGTTTAGATTGACTAGCAGCACTGAAACGTGTTGAGTTCATGTGATTCCTGCTCACGTCACCAGAACATCAGGACTAAAGAGACAGTGGAAGACCATTGGGCATGTAAGGAACAGCCTGAAGGTGTGTTTAAAGCATTGTACAAGTATTGATGAGGA